>NC_138768.1:226074965-226674965 GCF_965119305.1 Pelophylax lessonae
GAGATATGGTTGCAGGAAGTAGGAGGGTATTGACTGAGGGGACCACCCCTTGAGGGTGGGATATGTTAAAGCTTTATTGTTAACATATTCTGTTGCCTAGCTACTCCTTCGGAGCAAAGTCTAATACCCCATATGTGACGAATATGAAGAGGCGGCGACTGTCGGAGGACTCAGAGAAAGGAATTTTACAGGTAAGATTTTACAAAAATTCCGTTTTTCAAAGAGTATTTTTTGCTAGGTAATTTTTAAAGTGATCCCAAGATCTGTTTTTTTTTTATCTGAAAATGTATTTCATTATTTGTGTTTATTTCTTAGGTTGGATAATTTAATATTTCACCCAGAAAAAGTGGAAGTACTTGGGGTTTTGGATTGGGAATTGTCCACACTAGGGGATCCTTTGTCAGACATAGCTTATAACTGTATGGTTCATTATCTTCCACCCAATCTACCTATTCAGAAAGGTATGGAATGGTTTCTTATGCAGAGTTTGAATGTTGTTGTAAAGGCTGTCATGTTTGTGTCTTTCAAGCAAAGCAGGTAATCTGCACCCAGATGGACCACACATAGGTGTTATGCTCATCTCTGGATGCTTTATTTTGCTGTAAAGCTCAGGAAGTTTTCAGCCAAGCAGAAGAAAGCTTTGTAAACATAATGTGCCCTGAGTTGGGCAGTCTAAAGCAGAGCTTCACTCACTCAAACAACATTGACTATTTGTAATCTTAATTCTGCTAGCATTAGTAAATGCAGTAGATAGGAAAGTATATCATATTCACTTGTTCTAAGCTTTTTATGGCAATGACGTCATAAATCCCAGGAGTCTTCAGGAGGAAAGGAGGGGTTTTCTCAGCTAAGGACATATTCTTGCCTGCATGCCTAAGCTAGGGGCAGATGGATTCCTGGAAGTAAATGCTACATAAATCATCTTCCCTTACTCAAGATGGCCACGACCAGAAATGCTAGGGAATGTTTTTCAATTTTAGTAAATTCTTTAAGTTTGCTCACTGCAAAAACAAAAAAGCATACTTTTTACATATGCAGCAAAATAGCTTAGTAGACTGGGTCACATAAACAGAAATGAAGAAGTGAGTCCATGTTCTGAGTTTCTTATATTTTTATTGCCTTATTTTAAATGCTTTTTTATTTAATGATCCTGTTTCGTGTACACATGTTATGCTGGTGTGTGGCCTTTAGTAGCATTGGTATCCTAGCTGAAAGACTGGTTTGAATATTGTTTACAGGAAAATTCACCTGTACTGACAGAGATGCATTAATCAGAGCTGTAAAGCTCATATTTCAGATGTTGGTTGTTGGTGTGTAGCTGTGCACCAGGGGATGAATAGGTGCACTTGCGCATAATAAACTTTGCTGTTCATTGCAGTGTTGCACTTGTTTCAGAAATCGGAAGCAGTAAATAATTCATATGACAGCATAAGTAATCATTACTAATTAGGATCACAGTAAACAAACTGTCAGCTTTTGGTTACTTAAAGTTATTCCAACATTTCTTAATTCTGATATGTGTCTGTTGTACTATGTAGTTGTATTAAAAGTATCCTTATCTTTTTACATTGCTTCCTTTGCATGAGATACCTGCTGATTCTGCCAGTCCTTCTGCTTTCCTATTTCAAACTGACTACACCAAGGCATGGAAGCACATTTCATCCCAGCGTGATCAGTTTTCTTCTTTGCATTCTACTTGGGAGCACAGCCTGCCTGTACTCCAGTGATTAGACTTCAGCTGACACCCCCCCCCCCTTCCATGGCTCCTTACTATGAAGATTAGTGTAGTGTTGTTTCTGTGCCTTTTGCTGGCTCACGCCCTGCCTAGCTCTTCACTTGAAAGATCCCTGTACTGTTGTATGTAGCTAAGAACCGAGGATTATTAAAAAAAATATTTTGAATATATACAATATATGTATGTGTGTGTGTGTATACATATTTGTGCATGTGTACATATTTGTGTGTATGTGTAAATAAATATATATACAGTGTATGTGTGTGTGTGTGTGTGTGTGTGTGTGTGTGTGTGTATGTGTGTATATATATATATATATATATATATATATATATATATATATATATATATATATATATACACCGTGTATATATTTAGTATGAACATGAATGTTGTGCCTTGTATTTTGTTTTTCTATTTTAAACTGAATGGGTTGTTTTACAAGGTAAGGGTTCACGTATTCACGTACGTTTTAAATGTTAAATTATTGTGGAGGTATATGAAAATGTTGTTTTACATTTTTTTTTTTTTTAGGACTACAAAATTATAACTTGTCAGAACTGGGCATTCCCACTGCAGAGGAATACTTTGAGGAGTACTGTAAAAATATGGCCATTCCGAAGGTGGAGAACTGGAATTTCTATATGGCATTTTCATTTTTCAGAATAGCAGCAATTTTGCAAGGTGTATACAAGCGTTCCTTGACAGGTACAGAAAACAAACTCGTTCTGCTTTACAGTGCTTTGTTTTATTTTGTAAATTTTGTAATTATTTTAAAAACTCCAAGAAAAAAATATGTTTCTCTCCTCCCCTTCCAGGACGGCCCAACAGTGAGAGATGATCGGCTCCTCCCTACAGTAAACACAATCAATTAAGAATACAGTAAAACCTTGGTTTGAGAGTAACTTGGTTTAAGAGCGCTTTGCAAGACAAGCAAAATTTTCAAATAAATTTTGACTTGGTTTACAAGCGATGTCTTGATATACAAGTAGCCTCAAGTCACAGCTGAGTAGAAAAGAGAAGAGAGGCGCCTCTAAGTGTAGCAATATGGTTAAATTTAATGAAGGTACAAACTTTAGCAACTCAGATGGTTGATGATTGGAACAGGCACATCTAAGGATGCAGGCATCCAGGCTAAAGCTGTCCACATAGACCATCCTCCGCACCACCATCTACGTCATCCCTTCCATGCTGCCCCTCGCTATCAGATCGCTTTACTGCAGGGTGGTTTTCCCGGTAAGGATTACAGACTGGCAGCCGGCGGTGCAGAAGATAGTCTATGTGGTCAGCTTTACCCCGGATGCCTGTTTTATTCATCAACCATGTGAGTTGCTAAATGTTGTACCTTCATTAAATGGAACCATATTGCTACACTCAGAGGCGCCACTCTTCTCTTTCATACTCTGTAGCTCCTGCTGGATTTTGCTTCTAAATAAAATGTGGAAGCGGCTATTTGTGGATGGACATTTTATGGTTATATAACCTATCGCAATGCTATAATCTTTTTATATGGACTATAAACTGAAGGACTTATGAATAAATGGTTGTGGAACGAATCATCTGAGTTTCCATGATTTCTTATGGGGAAATTTGCTTTGATATAAGAGTGCTTTGGATTACAAGCATGCTTCCGGAACGAATTATGCTCGCAATCCAAGGTTTTACTGTAGTTAAAAGGCCCCATCTTTCCCTCTGGCCCTCAGTTTAGATTGTGTTTCTTCCTACAAAGAGAAACGTTGATTAAGATCTTACCTGCAGACTCCTAGAGTTGAAAGGTACCCTCTGAGCCAGGTTTGGCAGAAGGCCACGGGTTCCCTTCGCAGAACTCTCTGGAGTAAGGGGGGGGGGGCCTTACGAGTGGAGCAGTCCCTGCACTCCCATCCCGGGAACTCACAGGTCGCCCACATAACAAGCCCTCGGTCATCTGTGATTGTGTTTCCAGGTCTTGTTTCCGGCGCCAGGAGCTCTCCTCCACGGAAGATTTGAATTTCCCGCCGGACGGGCGTTCCAAACGTTGCCTTCAAACCGGAACTTCCAGCGCAGACGTCAGACATGCGCGACATTAAGCGAAAGAAGAGAAGCATGGAGGAGACACTGGAGCCGCTCGTTAGCGGTAAAGCAGAATCCAAGACTATTGGAGCTCGGATTCTTGCTTCGGAAATGAAGTCCTCCACGACTCATCCTCCGGGGAAGGAGGAGGAGAGACAGTCCCAGGTGTCGGCAGCCAAAACCCAGGTCGGACAGGGTAAGTGCTGAACATGTATCCTTACTGACCAATGCAAAAAAGTCTGCTGGTTGCCGACATAATATGTGCCTGGAACTTGTCATTTCCCTGACCTTAGTCGATCGTACTATGTTCTCTCTATGGTCCCCATATTGGATGTTTTTTCTAGTAAGAGTGATACTTATACTGTCTTTGTATCCTGTCTTCCAGAGTCCCAGAGCAGTTCACAAGAAGCTACATCTGTCCCGGCATTACAAGGGCCTGCTGTCCATTAGAAGTGTGGTTATTGTTCAGAAAAGTTGCCTAGTTCCCACACTAGACCCTTCTGCTATAGGTGTATTCATAAACTGTCAGGAAGGGAAACTTCAGACTTCATGAAATACTTCTTTAAGAGTATGCAAGACAAAATGCTTTCTACTATGATGGCTGTTCAATCCAATCTAGGTATAGCTACTAGAGGGGAACAGGTAGACCCTTCCTTAATGGAAGGGACTTTGTGTCAAGAAAGCCCTTTGATTAGAGCAAGACCTTCAGCCACTACACCAGTTACACAAAGTCTTCCATCCACACAGGTCACAGAAGAAGATAGAATATATCCAGAAGATGACCGCTCAATTTCCCCATCTTGTTCAGAAGCTGAGGGAAATAGGGACTCCGATACCTCTGAGGAGGTAGAGTCAGCAAAAAACCTGTTTGGATTGGAGAATATGCAGGGTCTCCTTCAGGCCATATATGCTTCAGAGGAGATTCCTGATTTGCCTAAAGAAATCACAGCACAAGACAAACTCTATAAAGGGATAGAGAAAAGCCCTTCTAGAGTTTTTCATATTCACCATTCTTTGAAGAGTCTGATCCTTCAACAATGGCAATTGCCTGAAAACAGGTTAAATAAGGGGAATTCTTGGAAGAGGATTCAAACAAATTCCTTAAAAGACCAAAAATAGATGCTCCCCTAGCGCAAGTCTCCAAAAAATCAGATCTCTCCTTTTTGGATGCAGGTAGTATCAAGGATGCTATGAACCGAAAAGCAGAGACATTGCTGGGGAAAGCTTGGGATGCCAATGCAATTGCAATGGCTTCGGGTCTAACTGCCTCTTGCGTGGCAAGAAATGCTTTTTCCTGGATTGAAAAACTAAATAAAAATTTTTTACAGATAAAAACCCAGGATATCCAAGATTTCCTGTCGGTAATAACCAAGGCAGTAGCCTATCTGGCAGAAGCTGCACTAGAATCAGTAGAAGCCTCTGCTAAAACAGGGGCACTAATGAACTCAGCTAGAAGAGCCATTTGGCTTAAGGAATGGGAAGGAGACCTCGCGTCCAAAACCAAGCTTTGCGGCATTCCATGTGAAGGGTCCCTCCTGTTTGGTTCAGGGCTTGATGAAGTGCTTTCCAGATCCTCAGAAAAAGGAATTACATTTCCCACAAAGCCTAAAGAAACGAGTAAAAAGTTTTTTCGTGGCCCCCGGGATAATAAGCAGCAAAATAGGAGAAGGGAACCTACAAAGAATTGGAGCTTTAGGAGAGAAAAGTCAAAAAACAATTCTCTTTCCTCTTCCACCTCAGCCGCAAGGGACAAAAAATGACTCCAATATCAAAGTAGGGGGCAGACTGAATCAATTTCCTCCAAATTGGGAAGAAATGACAGTCTCTCTATATACCCTCAGCATCCTAAAAATAGGCTACTGACTAGAAGCTGCATTAATATCCCCTCCAATAGTAACCCTTACACATGCCCCCAAGAGAATTGCAAGGGGACAGCTCATACTGCTTCCGGAGATTCGAGAACCGGGAAAATTACTAGTAATTGGTTCAGTACCAAAGAGCCGGTGGTTCCAAGGGTTTTGTTCCCATGTATTAGTGGTACCAAAACCCTCAGGAAAATATTACCGGATAATAGTCCCGAGGAATCTAGAAAGCATCCCAGCCGCTTCATGGGCTCAACTCCTTGCAAAAGAACTACTGTTCTTCCATGTGTACTTTTGGGTAGAAAGAATACATTCTTTGGGCAGGATACCCTCACTCCACAGGTCCAGAACTCTCTGAAGTGGTGGCCCAACCAAGACAACCTAGAAAAGGAAATGGTTGGGCTGAGAGTTCTAAACCAGCAATGGCAGTACAAACCAGCCAATGCCTTCCCCCCTCTGATGCCAATCCCCAGAGTCCTCCAGAATCTGAGCAGGTTTCAGGGACTAAAACGAATCCTGTCCGCTCCCTGGTGCCCCAAAGGACCATGGTTCCTATCCCCAAAAACAATGTCCACGGCTTGCCAGTGGCATCTCCCAGTTCCCTCAGACCTTCTGTCTCAGGGACCAGTACAGTGTCAGAGACCAAGGTTCTTCCAACTGACAGCCTGGTTACTGAACGCCAATTGCTTAAAGCAAAGGGATGCTCAGAGTGGTGGATACCCTCTTACTGAGTAGAAAACCAGTCACTAGAAAAATTTACCTAAACATATGGAAAAGATTCCGTACCTGGCAGAAGCAAAAGAGCTTCGCTTCTACCTCTACTCCAATTATTCTGGAATTTTTGCAAGATGGAGTAGATAAGGGTGTGGCAGTTAACACTCTCAGGGTACAGATAGCAGCTCTTTCAGTTTTTTTAGACACCAGTCTGGCAAAGGAGCCACTGTTTAAAAGATTTTTGTTAGCTAGGAGTAGGGCTAATCCTATTACAAAAAAACAGGTTCCCTCCTTGGGACCTAAATAGGGTCTTAGAGGCGTTATCTAAAGACCCCTTTGAACCTATAAAGGAAATTTCACTAACATTTCTATCCTTAAAATAGCCTTTTTGTTAGCCATCACCACAGCCAGAAGAATAGGTGATTTACAGGCTCTTTTTATTAAAGAACCTTTTATGTTGGTCTTCCCAGATAGGATAGTCCTCAAACCAGACCCTTTATATCTACCCAAGGTCGCATCCTCTTTCCATAGAACTCAGGAGATAAATCTACCTTCCTTTTGTGACAGACCAAAAAACAATAATGAAAGGGAATTCCATTGTATTGATGTGAGAAGAGCTCTTCTCACTTATTTAGAAAGAACAAAAACCTTCAGGAGATCAAACCACCTCCTAGTCCTTCATTCTGGGCATAGGAAGGGATTGCAGGCTTCTAAGCTTTCACTAGCAAGGTGGATTAGACAAGCAATTACCACTTCTTATGAATTATCAGGTCTGCCTGCTCCAACCACAGTAAAAGCGCACTCAACAAGAGCCATTGCCACATCATGGGCCGAGAAGGCAGGAGCTTCATGGGAACAAATCTGCACTGCAGCCATCTGGTCTAGTCATGACACCTTCCTGAAGCATTACCGTATTGAAGTACTGTCTCAACAAGACCTAGCCTTTGGCCGAAAAGTCTTGCAGGCAGTGGTCCCACCCTAAGGTAGGCAAAATGGATCTCTATTATCCTCTCACTGTTTGGCCGTCCTGGAAGGGGAGGAGAGAAAACCTACCGTTAGTTCGCCGGTAACGGTCTTTTCTTCCGAGGCTTCCAGGACGGCCCGCCTACTCACCCTAGTTAAAAGGGTGTATGATGTTGTACTAAAATGTAGGTGATAAGTACCTATAAAATTGTTAGAACATTTCCCTCGAATTTGGTTGTGGAAGTTACTCTATTACAACTGAGGGCCAGAGGGAAAGGTTGGGCCTTTTAACTTTTCTTAATTGATTGTGTTTCCGGTAGGGAGGAGCCTTTCATCTCTCACTGTTGGGCCGTCCTGGAAGGCTCGGAAGAAAAGACCGTTACCGGTGAACTAACGATTGGTTTTATGAAATTTAATGGCACACAAGGAACTAAGTGTATATATAGGTGTATGCCGCCACCTGTAGCTCTCTCTCTTTGTTTTCTACAATTTGCGGTTTTACTGAGTGCTGATAGTGTAGCTAACGCTATACTTCCGGCTCTGACACTCCAGCTACATGTCCCACATAGCAGCTGTAGCGTTGTTTGCAGCTGAGCTACCTGCCCCTCTTCCCACCTTGCCCAGTCACAGAACACTTTGTATTCTTCGGTTCTGCTCACAAAAGCCAAATGTTTCTGTTAATGAGGAGGCGAGACAAGGGGCATGCAAAGGATGGTTATATCTCTTCTCTTGGAGGGCAGGAGTACAGCGAAAGCTATACTATCAGCGTTTAGTGAACCGGTAAGTTTTAACCACTTCAAGGCTAGATCGTCTCTCCTCACCTCTATGATCTAGGAGGACCGGAACATTGTCATGTCACTTCCAGTCTAGGGCAAATATAAACAATTTTTTTTTTCTTAAAAACAGATCAATGCTTTCAAGGGTAGAGGAGAGATCTGGGGTTTTATAGACCCCAGATGTCTCCATAAAGAGGACTTGTTTTTGCTTATTTTTATCATAAGGAATGTTTACATAAAAACATTTTTAAAGTGCCCCCCATCCCTCCGTGCTCGCGTGCAGAAGCAAACTCATATGTAGGTCGCAAACACATATGTAAACGGTGTTCGCACCACAGATGTGAGGCAGCGGAACAAACGTTATAGCGAGAGCAATAATTCTAGTGCTAGACCTCCTCTGTAACTCGAAACTGGTAAGTTGTAAAAAATTCTAAATGGAGATTTTTAGGAATCGTAGTTTATCGCCATTCCACGAGCGTGTGCAATCTTAAACCGTGACATGTTAAGTATCTTTTTACTCGGCGTAACATCATCTTTGATACTTATATATATTGTGGGTTTTTTTGCATTAGAATTCATTAAATTGTAATTTCTCTTTCGTTAATTGACAGACACAGCTTCTTTTCTTCTTGATCATTGGGTTATACTGCCCCCTACAGAAGTAGGACATTAGGCAGGAAAAAGCTTGACTACGCCTATGGGGCAGTCCCAGGGGGTATACTCCCACTCTCAGCTATAGGCACTCAGTTTTTTTGCCTAGTCAGGAGTAAGAATCTAGTTCCTTGCTGGGATGTCTGGTCCTAGCAATATTTATTTTTTCCTTTTCAATGGAACTTTTTCCTATCTTTGTTATTTTGTTCCTGTCAGAATTTACAATCAACTGCCCGACTTGGCGACGATTTGGATAATCTAGATCCAGAGGGTCCCCCCCTCCAGTCTGGCCAGCGAGCGCGCGCAGACCTCAGCTTCACACTAGGTTGGCCGCGACATAGCCCCACTGGACGGGGGCTGGCCTGCGAGTTAAACGTCTCGCGAGGGCGCATATGACCTGGCCTCAGCCTAAGTCGCAGCATTCCTCCTGGCCAACAGCCCCCCCATTCCAATGGAGCGGTGGTCTGTCAGGAGTGGTGCCCACCCTGTTTCTGGTATGGTAAGTAGCTGTCCCCCCCTCTACCCCTGGAGGGTTGTGGGGTGGACGTGGGGCCCTCCCTGGGATGGTCAGACCCTCGGGTTCCTCGCTTTCCCATGCAGCGTTCCCCCCCCCCCCCCTTTTTTCTTCTCGGTGGTTCTGTGCGGACTGGATACCCTCCATCTGCCCACACCCCCCCTCCCCTCCCATGGGGTGGCCATACCCTTTAGGTCGGTCTGGGGTGTCGAGCTGGCGATGGGGTTTGGAGGGGGAGCACGTCTGCGGCCACCAACTTTTGGGAGGGGGATTTACCTGGTGGGGCTCCTGCCAGGGCCCCCCTTCCTGCTGGGATCGTGGGGTCCCCGGTAGCCGCGTGTTGCCGCCATTTTCTTGTAGCCTTTTGTGCTGTCGATCGCTGGCCATGTTTGTGTAGCCTCAGCAACCATTTTCTTGTGGTTTTCTCATTGAAAATAGCGGCGGCCATGTTTGTGAAGTTATATGGGTGGTGATTCTGGCGGTGGGAGCCCCTCCTCATCCCCTAGTTCTGACTCTGGGATCTTTCTCTTTCTGATCACCGCATGGTGTGCAGTTAGCTTGGGGCGGTAAGTGCTTGATTGGTGGTTAGTCTTTTTGTGGGATTCTCTCTCTCTCTTCTATAGCAGTTGTAGTGCTCTATGCTGGGCCCTGTGGTGCCGCCAGTGCTGTGGGGATGTCCCTAGCAGTGTTATACGCTTTTTTTTGTGTGGGTCCCCCTCTTCACTAATGGAGTCCCTGGAGCACATTTCCCAACCTGATCCCCTCGCAGAGGCTGCCGGGTCCCAGCAATCCCTGACTGCACTGATGGTGGTCCTGGAGTCCTTAGTGTCCAAGGTGGATTTGGCCCTGGCAAAATGAGCTAACAAAAAGCGTCCCCCGCCTTCACCTGCTTCATCTGTCTCATCAGATTCTGGATCTGATTCGGCCCCCACGGATGCGAGTTACCCTTCTGGGTCTGCGTCCATGCACCCTGCATGCTCAGATAGTGAGGATAATTCCTCTGCTCCCCTAGCATGAAAAGATGCTGGTGGATGCGCTGATTGTGTCAGTGCGTGAAACTTTAAAATAAGGAGGATGCGGCTGATGCTGCATCGGAGGTGTCGGGCCCTTTTGGCACTCACAGGCCCTCAAATGCGGCGAGGGTGTTCCTCTTTCCCGCTTTACTTTGATAATATTGTCATTAAACAGTGGGGTTGTCCAAAATGCACTTTTGCTATGCGGTATTCTTATGAGGATTACCTGCTTAAAAAGTGGACGGTCCCATCTGTAGTGGACTAGCCGGTTTCCAGGTTAAATAAAGCCACCTTAATTCCGGTTGAGGAGTCCCCGACTTTTAAAGATCTGGCTGATAGGATTTCTGAGGCTCTGACCTGCCATATCTTCACTGTGGCTGGTTCGGCACTTAGGCCAGTATTTACTATTGCCCTGGTGTCGCAAACTCTGATCGAGTGGGCTAAACTTTTACGCCGGGAACTGGAGGGGGGGGGGGGACCGCTTCCCCCTGCCTTTGCAGTGCTGGCGGATCAATTGGTCCAGGGGCTACCGTTTGTCTGTGATGCCTCCTTGGATGCAGCTCCTTTGATTTCCAGACTGTGTTTCTCTGCAGTGGTCCTTTGGAATATTATCTGACTGAAATGCTGGTCTGCAGATCAGACTTCTAAGAAGGCCTTATCGGATTTCCCATTTGTGGGGGATCGCCTGTTTGGAGCTTCCTTGGATGACATCCATAATGGCCTCACAGGGGGGAAGAGTACTCCTCTTCCGCAGGCTTCCAAGAGCAAGGAGCCTTGTCGTAGACGGGGGCCATTCTTCTCAGCTTATAGGAGGCCTTTTCATCCCTCAGGGTCTCAAGACAAGGGATCTAAGCCCTTTAGAGCCTCCACCGGAGGTTCCAGGAGGACATGGTCTGGTAAGTCAGAAGCAGGCTCTTCCAGACCTGCGGACAAGGCTTCCCCTGCATGAAGGGGCGCCCTCACCGGTATCTGGGGTGGGGGGGAAGTCTTTGCTGGTTTCCAGATCTGTGGACCACCCTGGTAAAGAACAAGTGGATCCACAAAGTTATTCGGTCTGGCTACAATATCAAGTTTCGGTCTTATGCTCCGGAAAGGTTCTTCCCTTCCAACCTATGCTTGTCCCCAGTTCACTTACAGGGTCTCTTTGGGGCAGTGTAAGACTTGTCACTTCAAGGGGTGATTGTCCCGGTTCCAACTTCGGGAACGTTTTCAGGGGTTTTACTCAAATCTGTTTACAGTTCCCAGGAAGGAAGGCAAGAAACATCCAATTCTGGACCTCAAGGCGCTAAACTGCTTGGTGTGGGTACAGAAGTACCATTTGCACGGTAGTGGCATCCCTACATCAGGGGGATTTTCTCACTTCTATCAACAATAAAGATGCCTACCTTCACATTCCAATATGTGCTGGTCACCAGCACTTCCTCCGCTTTCTCGGACGAGGAGCATTATCAGTTTGTGGCTTTAACCACTTTACCACTAGAGCATTTTGCTGTCTTACGTCTGGGCCACTTTTTGCGATTCGGCGCTGTGCGACTTTAACTGACAATTGCGCGGTCATGCAACACCGTACCCAAACGAAATTTACGTCCTTTTTTTCCCACAAACAGAGCTTTCGGTGGTATTTGATCACCTGTGCGATGTTTACTTTTTGCGCTATAAACAAAAAAAGAGCGTTTATTTTGAAAAAATAACCATATTTTTAACATTTTTTTTAAATGAAATTCCCCCCAAAAAAGATGTAAAAACCAATTTTTTTTTTAAATTTTTGGCCAATTTGTTTTCTGCTACTCATGTTTGGTAGCAGAAGCTTATTTTGATTGGTTTGCGCAAAAGTTATTGCGTTTACTAACTATGGGAAAGATTTCTGTCATTTTTGGTGTTTTTTTTTTAACGCGTAATGGCGGCAAACTGCGATTTTTTTTTTTTTTTTTTTTTTTTTTTTTTTGCGGGACTGCGACATTGCGGCGGACAGATTGGACCCTTGACTGACATTTTTGACACTTTTGGGGGTACCAGTGACATTACTGCAGTAATCAGGGCTATATATATGCACTGTTACTGTAAAAATGACACTGGCAGGGAAGGGGTTAATTTTATTGGAGAGGGAGGGGTTAATGTATGCCTGGTGCTTACTAACGTGTGGGGGGGGGAGGTGACTGAGTGAGCCAGGGACAGATCGGATGTTCAGCTATGCTGAACACTCCGATCTGTCACTCCCTGTCACTTAGGAGATCCGTCCGCTCTGTTTACACAGGCGGGCGGATCTCCAAACTGGATTCCCCGACGATCGGGGCAGAGCAGCGGCGATCGCCGCTGCTCCTCCCCTGGCCCGACTCCCGCTGTGAATGAAAACAGCGGGAGCGCGCCGCCTACAGGGGGAGGAGTCTGGCGACGTAGGTCTACGTCGTCAGACCATAACGAGCCACTTTGCCGCAGTAGTACTCCGGTACTCAGTGGTAAAGTGGTTAACCTTTGGTCCCCCCTCCGCTCCTTGGGTCTTCACAAAAGTGTTGGCCCTGGTACTAGCATTGTTGTCAGTGGGGGATCATGGTACTGGGGTACCTGCATGATCTTCTGCGAGCAGAGACTCCGACTGCTCTGATGGACAACTTGGAGATTACTCTGCAAACTGTGAGGGTGTTCAGTTGGATTCTGAACCTGCATTAGTCTGCTCTGGTTCTGTCCACAAGACTGGACTATCTGGGTCAGCCAGAGTGTTTCTTCCCCTGGAAAAACTCCAGAAATTGCAGGAGGCAATCCAGCTTTTGTTGTCCAGCAGATGGTCATCCCTCTGGGCTTGCATGCGGGTGGAGGTGTTTCATTTGTTTTGTCTCTGATGGGGTACACCCGGGGTGGCCTGTTGTCTCAACAGGAAGGTACAGAGGTTTGTGTCACGGTCTCGGGATCCTCTGGCCGATGCCACAGATGCATTAGTGTCAGTATCTGAGTCAGTATTGTCTGATTTACACCCCCCCCCCTCAAACTTCTGCCAAGACTTCTGCACAGGATTGAGGCAGAAGGGATTCCGGTCATTCTAGTGGCTCCAGACTGGCCTCGCCGGTCTGGGTATGCCAATCTGGCACGGCTGGTCGCCGATGCTCCTTGGAGACTTCCTCTCAAGGAAGATCTGCTGTCCCAAGGTCCAATCTTACATCATGCTTTACAGTCGTTGGCTTTAACAGATTGGCTGTTGAAAGCCAGGTGCTGACCGATAGAGGTTTGTCTGAATCGGTAAATCCTATGCTGTTAAAGGCTAGAAAATCTACCTCTAGGAAGATCTACCATCGTACTTGGAAGACATACATTGCATGGTGTGAGTCTCTTGGGGTTCATACTTGCTCCTTTTCGGTGGCTCGGTTATTGACTTTCCTCCATTGGGTGGTTGAGCAGCGCCTGGCCTTGAGTACCATCAAGGGCCAGGTTTCGGCCTTCGCGGTTTTCTTTTACTGTCCATTGGCCACACATTCCTTGATGCTAACCTAATCCAGGGAGTTCGACACTTGGCTCCTCCAGTGTGATCTCCATTGCCGCCGTGGGACCTCAATTTAGTGCTGTTAGTTCTTTAGAAACCTCCCTTCCAAGCTTCTGCTGCTACCATTTCTAGATGGATCAGACAGACCGTGATTCAGGCCTATTCAATTAAGGGTCAGGTTCCTCCTTTCCCTGTTAAGGTGCACTCTACTCTGTGAAGTTGGCTTTCTTCTGACACTGCTTGTAACAAAACTTAGTGCCTATAGCTGAGAGTGGGAGTATACCCCCTGGGACTGCCCCATAGCTGTAGTCAAGCTTTTTACTGCCTAGTGTCCTACTCCTGTAGGGGGCAGTATAACCTAATGGTCAAGAAGATAAGGAGCCATGTCCATCAATGAACATCAGAGAAATGGATTTTACGGTAAGTCAAAAATCACATTTTTTCCTCAAATTGCATTTGAAAAAACGCTGCAAAAATACCATGTGACATAAAAATTTGCAACAATTGCCATGTTATTCTCTAGGTTCTTTGCTAAAAAAATATATATATATATTCTATCTATCTATCTATCTATCTATCTATCTATCTATCTATCTATCTATCTATCTATCTATCTATCTATCTATCTATCTATCTATCTATATATATAACAGGCTGAGCAAGCCTACAGCTTGTCAACTTCCACATACACAATTTGTCAGAGTTTTACCATCCTTCTGCTCTCCCAGACCAAAAGCTGTCTGATTTCCCAGGGCGAGAGCAGTGACTGTCTGTTTTAGGTGAGTTTAAATTGGCCTGGGGGAGAGGACAAAGATTAGATCCCTAAACGTGTTTGAGAGGTGCCAAGGGGATGTATAAGCCCCAAACAGGACTTTTCCCGGCTCTCTGGGATGCTCTGCTAATATATATATATATATATATATATATATATATATATATATATATATATATATATATATATATATATTCTATATAATGTTTGGGGTTTCTAAGTCCTTTTCTAGCAAAAAATCCTGATTTTTCTTGTAAACAAAAAAAGTGTTAGAAAAGACCTGGTCTTAGTGCCCGTTCACATACGAGCTACGCTACTTCGCACCGCGACCTCGGAGCGGCCGCCACGGACTTCATAACATTGAAGTCTATGGCGGTCGCCTCCTGGTCGCCCCAAAGAAGCTCCGGACCCTTTTTCTAAGTCGGAGCGACTTGTGTCGCTCCTATTAGAACGGGTCCGCAGCTTCCCTATGGGAGGCGACCTGTGAGGCGACCAGGTCGCCTCACAGGTCACCTCAGTGTGAACCGGGACTGAAAGAGATCCAGCAGGTGGAATACACTTCCTTGCACATTGTATGCCAGCACATCTTAAATGCTATTTTTTTCTAGTTCTCCTTTAAAACATGTATGTTATGTCACACACTTGGTAAGTACAGTGAAGTTACAGAAATGCTGATGTACATAAGTATGTGAACCAGACAAGAGTGAGATCTGAACTTGTACAATAACAGATAGAAAAAGGGATGTTTTGTTTGCTTAAATCATACTGCTACAAGTAGTATAAGTACCTTTTTAACATTTTATATTAGTTTCCCACAGTCTCCTCAACACCATACCTCCCAGAGGGAGGGTCAGCAGTGTCGGCCAGTCAAGCTCCAATGCACTGTACTGTACTATAATTTTCCTGTAGGAACTTCTTTTAGGATGAAAAAATTATTTTGATGAGCTCATCAGCATGTTGCTGCTACTGCTCAGCCTGGGTTCACACTATTGCGATGCGGGAACCAGCGCAATTCCGTTGCCGGTTCCCACATTGCAGCTCCCTCGCAGGCAGTTCACACTGCCCTCTGCAGGTGGCAATACAAAGTTAATGACACCCCCAGATCGGTTCGCATATTGTAGTGCGAAGCTGTGAATTCAGACGGGAAACAATTTGCATTGGTGTGAATACCCATGCAATCTGATTCCAGTGCGGGGAAAGGTTCCTGCACCTTTTTCGTGCAAATCCAATACGAGTTCAGCCATACAACTGAATGGCTGAATTCGCTTTGCACAAACATCGCATGTGATCTGCACCGCAATATGGTGGGATTCACATGTGACGTCTGTGTTCGCAATAGTATGAACCCATGCTCAATGTCTAATTAGCAGGATGGAAGGTAGCCAAGAAAGTGGATATTCTGCAGATATTATTCCTACTGTCAATCAGATTAGTGATTGCTGTTACTGCAGTTGTGGCAGGTAAGGGTGGAGGAAACCTTGCAGCTCGAGCATCAGGATAGGACATATACTGTATGTGAGGATAAAAATTGAAATACCAAGATTATGACTACTGCTTGGCATCCTAGTTTTACAGTTTCCACCAGTCTGTGTCCTTTGTAATCCATCATAAGTACACAGGGCTGACAACACCTGCTTTGGAATTCAGAGCAAAAAATACACTGTGTTGTCATGTTAAAGTGGAAGGTAGTAGCACGCTATATTTTTGGCACATCAAGTTATTTTTTGTGACAAATGTATAAAAGTATCAGCGCTGCTTATTAAATGTGTCCAAAGTGCAAAATGTATAATGAATAAATATGTGCAATCATAAATTAATAAAAATTAATATACTCATATGCTACTTGTGCTAATATAAACAAATTATTATCATGTGCTGAAAATCACAATAAAGTGCTACGGGAGTAAATTTATAAATCAAATAGTCCCACCAGGATCTCCTCCACAGAAATCCAAAGTGCTCAGTGCTTCCGTGACATATATTGCTGACAGTTCCACAAATGTAGAAAATAAATAAACCAATAGTCCCACAAGGATCTCCTCCTTCAGCACGGAAGCACTGACCACTTTGGATTTCTGTGGAGGAGATCCTGGTGGGATTATTTGATTTATAAATTTACTCCCGTAGCACTTTATTGTGATTTTCAGCACATGATAATAATTTGTTTATATTAGCACAAGTAGCCTATGAGTATATTAATGTTTATTAATTTATGATTGCACATATTTATTCATTATACATTTTTCACTTTGGACACATTTAATAAGCAGCGCTGATACTTTTATACATTTATCACTCAAAAGGAACCTCTTTTTATCCAGCAGCAGCTTTGATATATAGTATGCAATATTCATCCTGAGTGCAGGTACCTTCATCTTAAGTTATTTTTTGTGCTTTCTGTGTTATCACAGAGATAAAACATGGGGAAAGGTGCATGTATTCCATAGAGGTCCTAAATATGTGTTTTTTTTTTTTTTTTGTTTTTTTTTTTTATGTGCCTTGGCATGTGCTTTAATCAAAAAATAATAGAAAGTCATGAGAAATATCAATTTATTGCTTCAAATAGCCCATGAAAAGCAATGCATGAGATATTTAGGTGTTTCACAATTAGGAATACTGCTGTAGAATTATTCTAATTCTTAAAAAAGTGACCACTCTATTGAACTCTATTTAAATGTCTTGCAGGACAGGCTAGTTCTGCAAATGCAGCTGCTGGTGGAAAGTTGGCAGAATTCATGGCCAACATAGCATGGGATTTTGCCACAAAAGAAGGGTTTCGAATTTTCAAATCTCAGTCTGGATCTACGCCTAGAAATACAACAACAAGATCTTACACAACTTGGAGTATGGTATCTAGCCATAGAAATTTAGAGAAGAGAACATCTTTTAAATCTTCTAGAGCCTCTCATCAGTCTGCACAGATAGGGCATCTTGTCATCTCCCCTGATGGCCTCTCTGGAAAGGCCAAAGACCTGTACAGTAAATTAAAAGAGTTTATTGAAGTTCATATTTATCCCGCTGAGCAAGAACTGAGAAATTACCAGTTTTCGGAAAAAAGATGGACACCTCATCCTTTAACTGAAGAACTTAAGGTGATTAAAAATGGATTAACATATGAAATTTGGAGGTATTATGGCATGCATGATAGATGTAGCCCTATATGTAAAGGTAAACCATTGTACCCATCTGTATATGTGCTTTTTCCTTCCCCATTTCCTAAGATGTCACAGTTCTGTCATGTGACTGATGTCAAACAGTGGTTGTGTTTGCATAGACAGAAGAAGGAAGAATCTTTTGACCCACATTTTATGTTCCCATGGATGCCTCTCTGCTTTCCTAGAAGTCATGTGGTCTAGTACAGTCAGGGCCGGTGCAAGGATTTTTGACACCCTAGGCGAAACCTAATTTTGCCGCCCCTTGGCCCCTCCCCCTTGGCACCGCCCCCATTGGCTCCACCTCCTTTGCCCTGCACATGTATACCCCACCTTTTTAATGACAGCTACCATTTTGAATACAACTCTTTGCTAGACCAGCTAATTTTAAAATAGTTTATTTTAATTGTAAACATTTTCTCATATGCAAAACATGCTATGCCCGGGCTCTGTGCTATGCCCGGGCTCTGTGCTATGCCCGGGCTCTGTGCTATGCCCGGGCTCTGTGGTATGCCGGGCTCTGTGGTATGCTGTGGATATCCCGGCAGGGCTGAGGGCGGCAGTGTCAAAGCTCAGCTGTCAAGACTGTGAGAATGAAGCCGCTATTACCTCCGTAATACCGGCTCACAGACGGAGTGATATCAAGTGCACTCTGCCTGTGAGAGGAGGAGTCATACAGGGGAAGCACACGGCTGCAGTAGAGAGCAGAGCCATGTGATTTCTCTGTATGGCTCCTCCACCCACAGGCGGAGTGCACTTGATATCACTCTGTCTGTGAGCGGAACCTAAATAGCGGCTCCGTTCTCAATCCTGACAGCTGAGCTCGCCTCTGATACTGCTGTCCTCAGCCCTGCCGGGATATCGCCCTGCGCTCGCGGGTGTCCGTGAGTGCAGGGCGAAATGCGGGAGACTCCCACAACTTGCAGGAGACTTGAGATGTCTGCAATACCTGGGAACACAGTAAATTTGCGTATATCCTATTCATTCATTTGTTACTTTATTTGTGATTTGGCGCAGGGTGGAGATTGCTTGTGATTGTCACAAGTGTGTTTCCCTTGGTTTTGGAAATGTTCACTAATTAAACCTAAAGCTGGCTATGCACTGATTGAAATCCCCTGAGTGGGTGCTGAGTGAATAAAGAAACAATTTAGAATTTTTTTTTATTCAGTGCTGGTTCACACTATTGCGATGACAGACATCACATGTGATTTGGAACGCACTGCTCCTAAAATGACATGCGATGTCTGTGCGGTGCAAATTCAGCCATTCTGAATCACATTGAACTCACACAGGACCCTTTTTTTGGTCCGCAGCAGAATTGGATTGCATGGTGGTTCACACCAGTGCAATCCGATTCATGTGCGAACTGTCAGAACGCACTGCGATATGTGATCTGATCTGGGGGTGTCGTTAACTTTGAATTGACACCCCCAGTGTATCGCATATGGCAGTGTAAACTGCCTGTGCTGTGAATGCGATGCGGGAACACACAGTAGATTTGCAGCGTTCCCGCATTTCGCAATAGTGTGAACCGGCACTAAGTCTGCAGGCTGAACAAAAAAAATCTTTACGTACTATATGGCCAGCTTTACTGAAATCAGATGTCTAACTTAATAGCAGTCAGAAATAACCACCTTAACACCCTCCCCCCGGCCCCCGGATAGCTTCTAATTCTAAACCAGGATCTTTTAGGATAGCTTCTTAAACCAGGATATTGTATGTAGAAAACATATTTTAAATTATGATTCTATGAGTCCTCCAGCCAGGCTCCAGCACGCACCTTCCAATCGCTTCTTGCTTTAGTTTCTCCTCCTCCTCGGTTCAGTTGCTGGTTCGCTGCACTGACGCCTCCCTCCACAGCATAGACAGACTCCACACTCCACGCTTCCTCTCTTTCTGTTCTCCCCCACGCTGGCTGCACTGACACGCCCAGTCCCTCTGATATGTGATATCACTCCGCAGCTTAGCACAGTAGAAGAGGACGGACCTACGGGAGCCGAGGCTGACTGACCGATCAATTTACATCTGGAGGGAGGAGGGAGTGAGTGACAGACTGACATCAGACTGAAAAAAGTCAGCGGCGGATCCGACTGCTCACACGGTGACGGACACTTGCCGAGTTGCCGATCACAGTCTGTCAGTGATTGATAGATAGTACAGAGACCAGAGCGGCTGGCTGCTGCACAGCACAGGGGAGAGGGAGGGAGAGACTGAGAAGGGGAATTTAAACCAGCGTCCCGGCGCCCTAGGTGGCAGTGCGCTCTAGGCGGCTGCCTAACTTGCCTAGTGGTAGCACCGGCCCTGAGTACAGTGATAGTTTATAGCAGTTAAAGCAGTATGAAATCTAAAATAAAAATTGTAATATATTGTAGCTTACCTATAGTATCTTTAGATGTGGTGGCTGTATTAATTTTCTTTTATTCATTTTTTTCCCCTCTGTTTTCACATGATGATCTAGCCAGTAACACACCTCCTGTATTAGGCTCCTTTCACGCAAGAGATCCGATCAGATCCACCTGTCAGTTTTTTAGGCGGATCTGATCGGATCCTCCATGCATCCCTATGGGGCAGTGGATGTCAGCAGACATTTCTTGGTGACATTTTTTTCTGCATATTAATCCATGGATAATATTCTTTTGGAGAAACTCTTATTCACCTGAGGAGCCCATTACCATCAGGTACCCGTTTGGATATACATCCATAGGATTCCATATGCTTTGATGGACTGAATTTTTGGTGGACATATTTTTATATATATATATATATATATATATATATATATATATATATATATAACCTCTTTTAAAACTTTGGTGGACATACAGTATATATTATCTTTTCATATGGACTTTGAACTTTTTTGATCACCTAGGAATATTTGGCTAACTTATTGATAAGCGCTGCAATTTTATATTTTGCCTGTATTAGAGTGCCACCACTGTGGATGAAGGAGCACATAGGGTACAGCAGACAGCAGCATTGTCAGTTGGGGGGGTTAAATGTACTCGCAGATCTAAATACACTAAGGCTGCATTCACACTTGAGCGTAGCGTTTTCGCGTGTTTTTTACCGCCATTTTACTGCGATTTTCAGGCGTTTTTTTTCAGGCGTTTTTGGAGGCAGACATTGACATCTATCAAAAACGCTAGTAATCAGCCCAAAAAGAAGCTCATGTACTTTTTTCAGCTACAGGCGTTTTGCTTCAGGCGTTTAAAACGCTCAGATGTGAACAGGGGCCATTTAAATGAATGGGGTTTTACTTGTTGTGTGTTTTGGAACGTTTGTTTTTTTTTTAGCGTTTTTGGAGCTGAAAAATGCTCAAAAACTCTCAGGTGTGAATGGAGCCTAACAGATTGAAACCAAACTCTAGCTCACTCTTTATGGTCAGTTACAGAAAACCTTTTTTTCCATTTTAGAATGGAGTTAAATGGATTGTCTTATCCCTGTAACTGATACATCTAGAACAGAGCTTGTTCTTTTGAAAAACAACAGACTCACTGGCAGGTTCTCTAGATGAAAATAGAAGAAAGAGAGGCTAAAAAAGAAAACGAATACAGCCATCACATCTAAGAATTGCACAGACTTGTATCTAAATCGAATGTCCTTGATGTTCCTTCCCGTCCATTTAAGGCAGAAGTATAGGCAGACATAAAATGCCCTTATTTCGCCCTGTTAATTATTTATTAATAGAGAAAATGTATTTCACCATTAGTGCGCAGATCACAGAAATCCAAGGATAGCTAGTGAATGTTCCTTCTTTGATCACAGTCTGTAGTATAACAACTGGGTCATTGCAGCTCCAGGCGATTCCACTGGGTGGCCGACAATAAACTAGACAAAAAAAGAAGACAAGCGCACATCTGCCCTAGCATAATACAGTTTATTAAAAGGTATAAGTGGTAATAGTACATGCACTCGCTGGCAAACAGTTCTGAGCGTATCTGCAGCCTCCTTTCCTGTATGGCCTCTTCCCTGTCTGACTTGAAGAGGCCATACAGGAAAGGAGGCTGGAAAGGAGGCTGCAGATACGCTCAGAACCATTTGCCAGCATGTAAGTGCATGTACTATTACCACTTATACCTTTTAATAAACTGTATTTTGCTAGGTCGGATGTGCGCTTGTCTTCTTTTTTATCTAATTATTTATTAAAAATTCTAAAATCTATATTCAAATAGAATCTGTAGTTTACTAATCAGGGTTAAAACATTACTCAGTGTGCAGGCAGCTGGCCGATAGGAAGGGAAAGCATGGGGATGATCCCCTTAGCATGTTGGATGTTGCTGCTCCTTCAGTTACAACCTGGGACAGTCTTTGATCAAGTTGTATTGCTTTAACTGTACTAGGGAAAAGGTCAGACTTTAGGTGTGTGTTGTGACATAGGTGTCTGGATTACAAAATTGGCTAAAGAGAAATGCATATGTTTTGATGGTTAAGATGTCTTAAGCTGGCCATAGACGGTTCGAATCTTAGCTGGTTCAGCAGGACGAGATTTGAACCATCAATGGGCAATCTGATTTTCCCCAAGCCAATATATCAATGGACTTAGATACAACCAGCATGTTGGATTTTTACATGCGATTATTCCCAGCAGCTATAGTCGCTAGCAATATTCCCTGTGTTCTCCTGGCATGGATGGCTCCCCGTGCCCCCCCCCCCCCCCCCATTGGGTTTCCTGCAGATATTTATTAAAGGCCAAATTTGCAAGTGTGAATGGAGCTTTAATAAGCTAAGATTCATATGTTCTTAGTTAAATAAAACTAACAATATGTCTGTAATTTGTAATTTGGAGAGGCGCCACATGGCAAAAAGCAGTGCTGGATTGGAAATTTTGCCTTTTTAGTTTAAAGAGGTGTATTCTACAATTTTAGATGTTTTTTCTAATCTGACAGACAAAGCTTGTATGTGTCTTTTCTAACAGCCTAAATGGTGTCAACATTTGTCTGATAGGATAAAGCAAAATCACAGGGACTATGGAATCTTTTCCTACCTGTAGAGAGCGACCCAGAGGGTAAATATGGTGCCAAGTTGACAAATGTGGAATATGCTCATCTCTGTGAATTAATGGGAACATCTCTGTATGCCCCTGAGGTATGTTGTATTGTACAGAAGTACATCATCAAAACATTTCTTTTGTAAGTGCACATATCAATATTTTATAACATCAGTGTTTTTCAGTGTTGTATATTAGGTACTCCTCTGTATATGTGCAGATATACCGTCCGTGTTCATATTACTTAAAGCGACTCACCCCCCCAAAAAAAATATTTATTACCAGCCCCCTCTAAAAACAAAGATTTTTTTTATTAACTTGAATATAAAGAAATTCATGAGCCAGGGATACACGATGGCAGCTTGATTTATTATCTTGTGTTTCTAAATAATAATTACAGTATACACCTACTGTAATTTGTTTTGTACAGTTATTATTTGTAACTAATATACCGTTAACTAGCAAAAATACCACTTTAACATGAAGTTTCCTATGGTGTACACATAGTGTAGGTTGAGAAACTATGTAAAGTACCACATTATATGGGATTTCTAGATACAGTACTGTAATTGACATTTTTTTTTTTATGGTATTTTAAATAGATTTTTGAAGCATTAAAATTGTGCATTGGGTTTTTAGTGATCGTTTTATACTCCTATTCTTAGATCTTCAATTGTTCAGCCCCAGACACAGGAAATATGGAAGTGCTGGTTCGCTATGGGACAGAGGAGCAGAAGGAAAGATGGTTGAAGCCACTATTGGAAGGAGAGATCAGGTCCTGTTTTGCTATGACTGAACCAAAGGTAATGTTTTATTCTACAATATTTGCTTCTCAAGACATGCTTTATATGTACTCAGAAAATGAAGGATTCACCGCACAACTGGACTGTGGAAGACTTTTTTCTTAGCTTGTTAAACAGACTCAGGATACAGCTTATATAATTGTCATGGTTACACATGCTTTTTCTTTTGAGCACAGTTCAGTGAGAAGTCTTTGAAAAGCACTCATAATTCTACAAATATGCAAGAGCTGTATTCTTTGCCATTTATTAAATGAAGAAAAAAATTTCACCTGCTGGTTGTGCGGTAAATCGTTCATATTCTTGATACTTTGCTTACAGTGAGACAAACTAGACCATCACCCAGCCGTAGTGGATGGGTGGGAGGGATGAGACCCACCTGGTGCGGTTTGTTTCGTATGTATCTGAATGCTTCATATGTAGTTTCTAGTTTTGTACATATAAAGCTCTGATTTAATAGTCTAATAAGTCTTCAACTTTTAAAAATCGATATGCCCCCCTTTTAGACAATTGTGCTAGGTGCTAGTCATTGGCCTTTTTATATATTCTGCCATAGGTTGCCTCTTCTGATGCCACTAACATTGAATCTTCAATAACAGAAGATGGAGACTCGTATGTTATTAATGGCCATAAATGGTGGACATCAGGTATGTATTATAAGGAAACAAAAATGCCTATGTGTGATGTGAATGTATCTGTTTTGCTTTTCATGCATGAGAAATATTTGAAAGGGTGTTCTATATCTTCTGAATACCCATAATAAAAAAAATTGAATTGCGTCTTTGGTGAAAGAGCTTACTTTAAATCTACCTTTTCCATAACCTAAACCATTGGTCTTCAAACTGCGACCCAGGGGCCAGATGCAACCTCTTGCTTGCATTTATCTGGCCCTTGGGGCACTTTTCCTTCTGCTGACACAAGACATTATTCCTCCCACAGACACCAACAATGGGGCAATATTCCAGCTACTGACACCAACAATGGGACACTTTTTCTCCCATTACCACCAACGATGGGGCATTATTTAACCACTTAAGCCCCGGAAGATTTTACCCCCATTCCGACCAGGGGGTATTTTGTGATTCGGCACTGCGTGAATTTAACGCACAATTGCGCGGTCGTGCGACGCTGTACCTAAACGAATTTGACGTCCTTTTTTTCCCACAAACAGAGCTTTCTTTTGGTGGTATTTGATCACCTGTGCGATTTTTTGATCACGCGCTATAAACAAAAAAAGAGCGTCAATTTTGCAAAAATAGCAATATTTTTCACATTTTTTTATATGAAATTCCCCCCAAAAAAAATGTAAAAATCAAAATTTTTAAAAATTTTTGGCCAATTTATTTTATGCTACCTATGTTTGGTAAAAAAAATCGCAAAAAGCGTATTTTGATTGTTTTGCGCAAAAGTTATCGCGTTTACTAACAAAGGGAAAGATTTTTGTCATTTTTGTTGTTTTTTTTTTTAACGCGTAATGGCGGCGATCTGCGATTTTTTTTGCGGTACTGCGACATTGCGGCGGACAGATCGGACCCTTGACTGACATTTTTGACACTTTTGGGGTTACCAGTGACATTTCTACAGTAATCAGTGCTATACATATGCACTGTTACTGTAAAAATACACTGGTAGTGAAGGGGTTAACTTTATTTGGAAGGGAGGGGCTGTGTGTGTCCCTAGGGGCGTGGTTTCTACTGTGATTGGCTGTGGCTCTAGCTGTAAGGACACTGATCAACGGATCTACATACCAGATCCGTTTTATCAGTGTCTTTGCAGCGAGGAGAATGACAGGCAGTTTGTTTACACAAGCTGCCTGACATTCTCCCTCTCCCCCGCCGATCGCCGAGTGACCGGCGGACATCGGGTCCGCTGGTCACACGCGCGGGGGGGTCCGTGACCACGCGGGAGCGGGAGCGCGCCCCGGGGGGCGCGCGCTCGCTCCCTAGACCCTCACAAGCAAACAACGTAGCCCTACGTTAGTTTGCCTGTGAGGGGCTGACCGCCGACGTAGATAGTCGTGCGGCGGTCGGCATGTGGTTAAGGGTGTATAAAAAGTGCAGCGATAAGAGCAAAATGATGAGGTCAAAATGAATACAGTAATCCCCCGCTCCATCGCGGTTCAGTTTTTGCGGTCCCGGTAATTCGCGTTTTTTTTTGTAATGTTATTTTACTATATAAATCATTAAAAATGAAATATTTTTGTGTTTTCCATAGCTCTTGCTATCTCTTAGTATCTTTTATGTGTTTAAATGAGCTTCTATTGTTTTAAAAGTGTGTTTAAAGACCTTAAAATGCTTCTACACGTACAGTGACAGTAAAATAAACATGCCTACAATGCATTTTAATAGGGTTTTCCTATTTCGCGGAATTTCACTTTTCGCGGCTGGGTCCGGAACGTAACCCCCGCAATGGAGGGGGGTTTACTGTAATCCAAATAAGCAAATGTAGGATAAATAAAGGGTAAACAAAACAATAAGTCCCAAGTGCAAATGGTGAAATAGATAGTCCAGGGTGATGTGTATGATCACAGTGCACGCCAGATTCCAACACCAACAAGGAAAACTTGTATGCGCTCACCAGAAAGATTAGACTCAAAATACCTTACAGTAAATGGGTCAAACAGCCTCATATGGTATACGGTGGATCTACAAAACAGTGCTGCAACCTCGGATACTCCAATACAAAGGTGAGACGAATGTAGGAAGAAGGAAGTTCCCATTCAATGGATGACATAAAGAAATGAACCAGATTGAGCAAACAGCGTAAATCAGTTTGGCTACAGCATGTGTCAATTAATCCAGGGGTTCCAGTCAATAAATTTTCACAGACCCAGTGTCATCAGGAGAACAAGGAGAGGGAAATTCAAACTTCAGTTCTGTTTATTCACGTACATCTTCCATTTATTGTACAGCAAGCTTCTTCCCATGCAGGAGAGATAGATCCAGCTATCATAATAATTCAGGTGTCCCACCAGCCCAAGTGTCTGACTGTTATCCATGCATTGTGTTTTCCTGTACACACACTTCCCAGTATGTAAGCACTCTCACACTGCAGCTGGGGCATTATTCCTCCAACAGACACCATTGATGGAGCACTTGTAATCCTACTGACACCAATGATGGGGCATTATTCACCCCTCTAATCGCAAGATGCATTGTTTACTCCCAATGACGCCAGGACAATTTCTACACCCACTGGCAACAGTCCGGCTCCCCTAAAGTCTGGAGGACAGCAAACTGGCCCTTTGTTTAGAAAGTTTGGAGACCCCGGACCTAAACAATTGCATTCCCAAGAATGCAATCATTTTCATACTTAACAGGCACAGAGAGTTGGATGCCTATGCACAAAGTTAACCATGCTTAATGCGTGTTTTGTTTTTTTTTTTTTTTTTTACTTTTGTAAATGGTCCACCTAATATTTGTTGCTCTCCACCCAAATTTTGAGAAAAATTGATAATTTAATAAATAAAGCTTTCCAAAAGTTCACATGTTAAAGTAGCGCAAAAGCTCAAATGTTAAAGTATCACTGAAGGCAAAATTATTAATATTTATAATTTATAAATAATTATAATTATTATTTGTTTTGGATAGAGTGAAGAGTAATTAGAACACCTGTTTGGTTTAGGTTTTTATGGCTCCTTTCACACACTCCGTCCGTTGGACGGAGTCCATTTTTCTCAGTGGGGGATCGAGCCGCCGATCCCCCGCTGAGCAGCAGGAGGACAGCTGTGTCTCCGTGCTGTGTGCGGAGACACAGCTCACAGTTCCCCATGCATCCCTATGGGGGAAATCGGATGTCAACGGACCGTCAGTCTGTTCTCACCCGATCCCATCCGATCCGATCCGCTGGACGGATGGAAAATAGGGTTTCCATCCGTCCAGATTTGACGGATCGGATCGGGTCGGATGTCAGCGGACATGTCTCCGATGCCCCATAGGAATGCATGGGGGGACCGTTCAGATCCGCCAAAAAAACGGACAGGCGGATCTGAACGGTCCGCCTGTGTGAAAGGGGCCTAATGCTGCCTGTGCCATTGATAGGGGGATTCACCTTCTATATTTGTCCTATTTTTTTGTTTAATATGTTTTTATTGAAGTATGGAAGAAATTCACAAACAAAGACATACCTCTATTACAAAGTGGGATTAGACATAATCCATGAACGAAAGTGAAAGAAAAGAAAATCTCAAAGTTTAGGTCATCACCAGAACAGGAATAGAGGGGGAAAACTTCCAATGGGAATATTAGTTTTGGTAACACTGATGGCATTGAGGGAATTCCTTTCACTTCCTGTTTTGGCTAAGGGACAGGATGTGTAGGGAAATCTCCCCAATGAGACATACAGTAGATGGCAAAAAAAAAAAAAAACTGACAGGGGTTATAATCCTCTCTTACTCTATACAAAAAGAAAAAAATAAAATGTTGCCTTTAGTTCTACTTTAATTATGAATTTTTGATAAATGCCAATGAAAAATAATATATTTGCTATGCTTATAGACTCCTAGCATGTAAAATAAAACAAAAACTCATGCTATGGAAAGTACAGACTGCCTTTTGCTGACCTCTTTTTTTCAATTTTAGTTTCCTGCTTGTAAGGGTTCTCTAATGGCTTTAGAGTTAAATTCCACATCATACACACACACACACACACACACACACATATATATAATATAGCTATATATATATATCTCAAATAATAGAAGATGCGATACGATTGTTGTTCCAAATATCCTTTACTTCTAATCCTCATGTATATAAGTAAACATACATTTACAAGCGACTGCACAGTTTCGGACATGCATATGTCCTTCATCAAGCTGCATGTGTAGCACTAATCCTCAGTACAATCTTTTATCTCTATTCCCTCAGTGAGTCCAGCCTCACACTATACAGGTGTGTCTCCTTAATCACAATTTCTTATCGAAACCACTTTAACACATTATTTTCCAACAACTTTAAAAAAATCGACAAATTTCCACACCTCCACATAATATCCCCCATAGCTAACTGCAATCCTTTATTACTAATCTTCTATTTCAAAACCACATCACATAGTAATGTTTGCGGGCTTTCTTGTGCATCATCTTTAGAAGAGGCTTCCTTCTGTGATGACAGCCATGCAGACCAATTTGATGCAGTGTGCGGCGTATGGTCTGAGCACTGACCACCCACCCCTTCAGTCTCTGCAGCCATGCTGGCAGCACTCATACGTCTATCTCCCATAGACAACCTCTGGATATGATACTGAGCATGTGCACTCAACTTCTTTGGTCGACCATGGCGAGGCCTGTTCTGAGTGGAACCTGTCTTGTTAAACTGCTGTATGGTCTTGGCCACCGTGCTGCAGCTCAGTTTCAGGGTCTTGGCAATCTTCTTATAGCCTAGGTCATCTTTATGTAGAGCAACAATTCTTTTTTTCAGATCCTCAGAGAGTTCTTTGCCATGAGGTGCCATATTGGACTTCCAGTGACCAGTATGAGAGAGTGAGAGCGATAACACCAAATTTAACACACCTGCTCCCCATTCACCTTGTAACACTAAAGAGTCACATGACACCGGGGAGGGAAAATGGCTAATTGGGCCCAATTTGGACATTTTCACTTAGAGGTCTATTCACTTTTGTTGCCAGCGGTTTAGACATTAACCACTTAAGCCCCTGAAGATTTTACCCCCTTCCTGACCAGACCCTATTTTGCGATTCGGCACTGCATGACTTTAACGGACAATTGCGCGGTCGTGCGATGCTTTACCCAATGAATGAATTTTTTTCCCACAAACAGAGCTTTCTTTTGGTGATATTTGATCACCTGTGCGATTTTTACTTTTTGAGCTATAAACAAAAAAGAGCGACAATTTTGAAAAAATAACAATATTTTTCCCCTTTTTTATATGAAATTCCCCAAAAAAATTTAAAAATCTAATTTTTTTAACATTTTTGGCCAATTTGTTTTCTGCTACATACAGTATTCGGCCCCCTTGAACTTTGCAACCTTTTGCCACATTTCAGGCTTCAAACATAAAGATATAAAACTGTAATTTCTCTAGCGCTCATCGACAGACGTAGTCCTCGGTGATACACCACCTTCGGGTTATGTTACCTCCGCAGGAGCAGGACTAGACAGGAAATTAAAAAGCTCTGGCCACACCCTAGGGGCAGTCCCAGAGGGTATATCCTCTCTCTCTCTGCCTCAGCAAATCAGTTATTTTCTGTCTAGTTAGGAGTAAGGACCTAGACACCTTGCTGGGATCTTAGGTCCTGGCAAGAATTTTTTCTTAAAGGATTTTTTTAGACAGCTTTTTCTCCAGTGTTCCTGTGAGATCTTCAAGCAAGAAAGCTGAACTGGGCGACGGGCTGGATGTTGAGATCCGGTGGTCACCCCAGTTCAGCCTACGAGCGCGTGCAGGCCATAGCTCCGCGCTGGGTCGGCCGCGACAAAGTCCCATTAAAAGGACTGAACCCGCGAGTTAAACGTCTCGCTGAAACGCCAAAGACCATGAGTCACGGCGTTCGTATCGGTCGACAGCCCTCCCGCCCCGGTGGAGAGGGGTACTGTCAGGAGTTGGTGCCCGCCTGGTTCCGGTATGGTGAGTAGTATGTTCCCCCTTTCCCTCTGACGGGTTTTGTGGTGAACGCGGGCCCCTCTCGGTATGGTAAGAAAGAGTCCTTTCTATCCTATAACATGTCACAGATCCTCCTACTTTGAGTGTGATTTTTTGTGTACAAAAAGCCAGGAGGCTTGGTTTGGGAGCTAACAATCTATTGTATACATGTTTAAAAGATGTAATCTGTGGCATTCTGGGAATCTTATGGGTTAAGTATAAGCTACCTACCAGTCAGAAGCCACGGACATGTAGACTGCCTTCCAAATCAGATCTCCAGCTATTAGCAGGCCTCCCGAACGGCCATGCGGTCCGCCAGGGGCCGATACCGCCAACCACGCCATATCCCCAGGCAGAGACAGTGTTGTGTGCAGCACACCGACATTCAGCAGGCCGCCGCCATTTTTTCTTGCAGGATCGCACGAGCCGCCATTTTGGCGTAGCCTCGTGTCTCCAGCATGGGGGCGGCCATGTTTGAGGTGATCCTACACCTCGTGGAGCTTGGGGGAGGCGCCGGAAGGCATGCAGAGGGGCGGAGCCGCCTCCTTTCTTCCTGGGCAGCCAGCCAAAAGACTTCCTGTTTGTCAAGACAGCGCTGTAAGCTGTTGCAGTTTAACTCTGAGCATCAAGTGGTGAGCCTGGGGGTCTATCTCTCTCTCTCTCGATCGATAGGGATCCCTAAGCAGGTAACACTAAGGGGCTTTTTTGTGGCGCTGGGGGTCAGAAAAAAAAAAAAAAAAAAAAAGTTTTTTTCTTTACTTTTGAATTATATTATCCAGGAAGTAACTGGAGTTATTATGGACCCTGCCACACATATTCCCCCACCTGTTTCCCTCGAGGGGGCCTCGGGACCCGCCGGTGCACAGAGTATAGAGTCATTTACAGCAATTTTGGAGTCTATGGTGGCTCGGGTGGAGGCGGCCTGTCAGGGACGGGGGTCAAGGAAGCGACCCCCGCCTACCCCTATACCATCTGACACCTCTGACTCAGATTCAGAGATGGTCACGGCAGTTGCAGGTTCCTCTGCAAGGGCTGTTATCCCAGGTAAAGCCCCCTCAGACAGTGAGGAGGACGCTTCTTCTCTTGCTATAATTCAGGAAGAAGCATTGGTGGACGCACTAGTTGTGGCAGTGCAAGAAACCTTAAAACTTGAGGCTTTACCGGCAGAGGCAACTGAAACAAAGAGGCCTTTTGGGACTAATAAGCCCATCAAGACGGCGAAGGCTTTTCCTGTACCTAAATGTTTTGGTAATCAGATTAAAGGAGAATGGGAGCATTCTAAACGTACCTTTACTATTTCCAAGCGTATTGCTAGACGCTATCCGTTTGAGGAATCCATCATTAAGAAATGGACGGTACCACCAGTCGTGGATCCGCCTATTTCCAGGCTGAATAAAGCCACGGTTATTCCAGTGGAGGACACTTCGTCCTTTAAGGATCCGGTGGATCGAAAGATAGAAGCAGAGTCCCGCACTATCTTTTCTCTGATAGGGTCAGCATTTAGACCAGTAATCGTTATTGGTCTAGTTTCCCAGACACTTACGGAATGGGCGAAGATGGTACGCCAAGATCTTAGGGGAAAAGATATTCCCCAGGAGACATCTGATTTGATGGAACAGATCATACAAGGGCTACGGTTTATCTGTGACGCAGCCTTGGACACTACTCCCCTATTAGGGCATGCATCTAAGTTAGCAGTGATCCTCAGACGTGTGCTGTGGTTAAAATGCTGGTCAGCTGACCTAGGTTCCAAAAAGACCTTGACCAATCTCCCCTTTCAGGGGAATCGTCTATTTGGAGCCAACCTAGATGAAATCATTAAGGATGCCACTGGGGGCAAGAGCACTTTTTTGCCACAGGCTGCAAAAGCTAAGGGACCTCGCAACAAGCGAGGACCTTTCTTTACCGCCCATAAAGGGCGCCCGGCTGGTACTAGCGGGAAAGGCAAGACTCCTCCAGGAGGGTTCAAGAAGGGGACCAACCCAGCCAAACCCGAAGCAAAGGAGTACACAGCCTGAAGGTGCGCCCCCACCCGGTTTCAGGGTGGGGGGACGTTTTCACCGGTATTCAGGACATTAGATCGAGCATCAACCACTACTACCGGTGCGATTCTTCCCTTTCAACATTTAAGTACCACAGGAAGCGGTAGTTACCGTTCCCTGAAAAGATCTTTTCCTTTACCTTTTCCTAAGATTAGTCCCGATACCTCACAGGAATCGGATCTGGTTGACCAGATAGGCCAAGTAGCCTCTAGTCGGGTGACTTCGGTCCCTGAGGTTCAACCAGAAAAGATCACTTTTCCTGATAACTATCAGGTATCTGATAAATGTGTGGGAACAGAAAACGACCAGACTTTCTCGGATGGTCGGGGCCAGATAGCTCTAGGGACGCCTGGTTCAGATCCAATCAGCGCCAGTGGTCCTAGAAATTCTAGGCTGGCCTCCTCAAGCCGGCCTGGCCGACTTGGACATGTTAGTCGCAGACGTTCCGTGGGAACTTCGTCTCAGGGAGTGTCTGTGGTCTCAAGGACCAATTTACCTTCGTGCTTTACAGTCGCTGGTTTTAATGGCCTGGCCATTGAGACCCAAGTACTGAAGGACAGAGGTTTGTCTACTTCAGTCATTCCTACCCTTATTAAAGCAAGGAAAGCGACTTCCAGCAAAGTCTATTATCACACATGGAAGACTTATATTGCGTGGTGCGAATCTTTAGGATTTCCTCCACGTACCTATTCGGTGACTCGAATATTGGCTTTTTTGCAACAAGGGGTTGAGCAGAAGCTAGCCTTGAGCACCATCAAGGGTCAAGTTTCAGCATTAGCAATCTTCTTTCAGAAGCCTTTAGCTACCAAATCCTTGGTGCGGAATTTCATCCAGGGGGTGCGGCACCTGGCTCCTCCAGTCCGCGCGCCCTTACCGCCCTGGGATCTTAATTTGGTTTTGTCGGTTCTACAGAAACCTCCTTTTGAAAACATCAGGGAGATTCCCTTGCTTACTCTATCCCAGAAGGTGGCCTTCTTGGTGGCTATTACTTCTGCTCGCAGGGTGTCAGAACTGGCTGCATTATCATGCCAGTCACCATACCTAGTGATTCATAGGGATAAGGTAGTACTTCATCCTAAGCCATCTTTTCTTCCCAAGGTGGTTTCAGATTTTCATCTGAATGAAGATATTGTACTACCTTCCTTGTGTCCTCAGCCCAAGCATCATCGGGAACATGCGTTGCATTCCTTAGATGTGGTTCGGGCAATCAGGGTATACCTGAAAGCTACGGAATCATTCCGTAAGACGGATTCACTTTTTGTGATCACGGATGGCCCCAGAAAGGGTTTGCCTGCATCTGCCGCAACCATTGCCAAATAGATTAGACAAACGGTGGTACAGGCTTATTCTATTAAGGGTCAGAGTCCTCCGTTCCCTGTTAGGGCGCACTCCACTCGAGCGCTCAGTACTTCCTGGGCCTTTCGCCATCAGGCGTCAGTGGTCCAGGTATGTAAGGCGGCCACCTGGTCGTCGGTACATACCTTTACAAAATTCTATAAAATTGATGTGACGGCATCGGCGGATGCCTCATTTGGCCGCAAGGTTTTGCAGGCCGCAATTTGAGGAGACCGGTGGTCTACCTCGAGGGTTTTTTTCTGTTTGAAAAAAAAAAAAAAAATTGTTTTCTCTTTTTTTTTTTTTTGGTTGAGTCTCATCATTAAGGATGAGCATTGTAAACTTCTAGTTGGCACCGGTTGGGCCTTCTAGATTGGAATTTGATTTCCATTTTCCCACCCCTCAGTTGTGATACTGCTCTGGGACGTCCCGAAGGTGGTGTATCACCGAGGACTACGTCTGTCGATGAGCGCTAGAGAAAAATGGATTTTTGTAAAATCTTACCGTAAAATCCTTTTCTCTTAGCTCATCGACAGACGTAGTCCCCGCCCCTCTGTTTTGGAGTTGGGTTGGGTTAAATTCTCTAAGCACTGCTTTTTCACATAACTGATTTGCTGAGGCAGAGAGAGAGAGGATATACCCTCTGGGACTGCCCCTAGGTTGTGGCCAGAGCTTTTTAATTTCCTGTCTAGTCCTGCTCCTGCGGAGGTAACATAACCCGAAGGTGGTGTATCACCGAGGACTACGTCTGTCGATGAGCTAAGAGAAAAGGATTTTACGGTAAGATTTTACAAAAATCCATTTTTTTTGTGAAGAATCAACAACAAGTGGGACACAATCATGAAGTGGAACGAAATTTATTGGATATTTCAAACTTTAACAAATAAAAAACTGAAAAATTGGGCGTGCAAAATTATTCAGCCCCCTTAAGTTAATACTTTGTAGCGCCACCTTTTGCTGCGATTACAGCTGTAAGTCGCTTGGGGTATGTCTCTATCAGTTTTGCACATCGAGAGACTGAAATTTTTGCCCATTCCTCCTTGCAAAACAGCTCGAGCTCAGTGAGGTTGGATGGAGAGCGTTTGTGAACAGCAGTTTTCAGTTCTTTCCACAGATTCTCGATTGGATTCAGGTCTGGACTTTGACTTGGCCATTCTAACACCTGGATATGTTTATTTGTGAACCATTCCATTGTAGATTTTGCTTTATGTTTTGGATCAATATCTTGTTGGAAGACAAATCTCCGTCCCAGTCTCAGGTCTTTTGCAGACTCCATCAGGTTTTCTTCCAGAATGGTCCTGTATTTGGCTCCATCCGTCTTCCCACCAATTTTAACCATCTTCCCTGTCCCTGCTTGATCTTTTCACCAGGCAACTAGCATTTTCAGAATAAGGTCATCAGTGGTATCTTACATTTTTCTGTCCAAACATATTTCCTTTAAGAAGGTATGTAAATGGTATGCAAGGTGTATATATCATTAGTCACATAAATCTGAAAAATGCTCAAAAGCCATGAACATGCTGTTTAATGGTTTGTTCTGCGTGAAGGTATATTTATGTCTGTAAGCCAAGTATTGTACTATAAAAGTTGCTGATAATGATTTTTTTTTTTTTTTAAAAGGAGCATTGGATTCACGCTGTAAGATCTGTGTTTTTATGGGGAAGACAGATCTAGATGCCCCTCGTCATAAGCAGCAATCAATGATTCTAGTGCCCATGGACACTCCCGGAGTCACCATTCTGAGACCTCTCACTGTCTACGGATTAGATGATGCCCCAGGTAAACACATAGGGACATTGAGTATATAATTAAGTAGATCTGTCAACATCACATATAAAACCACGATAAACCTGACGCTGAACAGTAATATACATTAAAGTGGGCTTGAGTTCAAAAAGTTGGATTTTTCCTACAGCTTACCTGTAAAATCTTTTTCTTGGAGTACATCACGGGACACAGAGCAGCATTAATAATTGCTATTTGGGTTATAGGCCACCTATAGGTGAATAAAAACTGGCAACCAAAAAGACATGAAGTCCCCCTCTATATAATCCCTCCCATACAGGAAGTACCCCAGTTTTGTAGCAAGCAATAAGCATCCCAGACAAGACCACCTCTGTGTCCCTTGATATACTCCAAGAAAAGGATTTTATAGGTAAGCTGTAGGAAAGATCCAATTTTCTTCATCGTACATAATGGGACACATAGCAACCATGATAATTACTATCTGGGACATCCCAAAGCAATGCAATTGAGGGGAGAGGGAAACTAAATATGAAGAAAATGCCATTAGATCGAAAAGATCTACATAGGTGCCTGCAGCACACTGGGGCCAAATGCAGAATCCTCCCTCCTCCTCCTAACATCCACCTGAATCTAGTGAACATATGTACTGAAGACCAAGTAGCAGCCCTGCAAATCTGAGCCATAAAAGCTTGATGGCGAACTGCCCAAGAAGCACCTACTCTTCTGGTAGAGTGTGCCTTTACCGGAAAAGGTGGAACCTTCCCCTTTAAAACATACACCTGGATAATGACCTGGCGAATCCACTGAGAAATTGTAGACTAAAGCCTCGTACACACACACCGATTGTCGGCCGACCGATCGGCCGTCTTTTATCCAGTGTTGTTTTGTTGGTTGAAATGTGCTCTAGACTGCACACGAATTTTGTCGGCCAACAACAACCAACTTCAGAAGTGATGTCATGTTCTGGTCTACTTTTCGTGTGTTTTTTCTTCTCTGAGCATGCCCAGTCTTGATCATCCCATTTTTGTCGGCCGAAATCTGTACTGACTGAGGAACAATCGGCCGTTCTGCTGACGGCCAACAAAAATTTTATAGCATGCACACCAGATTTTGTTCGGCCGAAAAGTCGCAGTCGGTTGTCGGAAGCATCATACTAACAAGCTGACAATCGGCCGATCGGACGGCAAACAAATTTACGGCCAACAATTGCTGCGTGTGTACGGGGCTTTAGATGCTGCCTGCCCTTTCCTGGGCCCTTCTGACAGCGCGAACAAAAGGTTGGTCTTTTGAATCTGAGCTGACATCTTCAAATAGACCTTAAATGCAAGTACTACATTGACAGAATGTAACAACTTTTCCTCTGCTGTTTGATGATTTGGAAAGAAGAAAGGCAGTATAATGTCCTGATTCAAATGAAAAGCGGACACCACCTTGGGCAAAAACCCTACGGTGTGGACGTAGAATCACCCTATCTTGATGTAAGTTCAAAAATGGCTCCTTACAAGAAAGAGCCACTAAATCTGATACTCTTCTAGCTGAACGTACTGTAAGCAAAAAGACGAACTTTCTGGTCAAAAGAACGAGAGGAATATGCCCAATGGGCTCAAAAGGCTGTTTCTGTAGAACCACCAGGACTACATTTAAATCCCAAGGACACAATGATGGCCTAACTGGCGGAAACATACGTAGCACCCCTTGTATAAAGGCTCAGACCAAGGAATGTGAAGCAATCGGTCTTCTGAAAAAAAGACTGAAAAGGCTGAAATTTTACCTTAATAGTAGGGTTCATATCTAACCCTACTTGCAAGAAGGCTAGAATTCTCCCGATGATTTATTTATGGGGATGCCACTTCCTGGCCTCACACCAAGAAATGTAAGACTTCCAGACTCTGTAATAAAGGCCCCTAAAGACTTTCCTAACGTTTATCACGGTGGAGACTGCAGGACCAGATATACCCCACTCCCTCAAAATCCAGGCTTCAATAGCCAAACCGTCAAATTTAGAGATTGTAAAGCAGGGTGGAATATCGGACCCTGAGCGAGCAGGTCCAGGCGCAGTGGGAGAATCCATGGCCTTCCCACCACCAACTTTAGAATTTGCGCGTACCAAATCCCCCTGGGCCAAGCTGGAGCCACCAGGATTACTGGTTTCCTTCTTCCTGAATCCTGCGAAGAAGTCGTGGCAGCAGCTGAACTGGGGGAAAGGCATAGATCAGGGAGAACTGCTCCCAGGGAGTCACCAAGGCATCTACTCTGACTGCGAGCGGATTCCTGGTCCTGGACACAAATTTGTCCAACTTGTTGTTAAACCTGGATGCCAACAGATCTATGTCCGGAAACCCATCGTTGACAAATTAATGCAAAGATCTCGGACTGTAAGGACCATTCCCCTGGAAACATCTGCTGGCGACTCAGAAAGTCTGCCTGCCAGTTCTCTATTCCTGGAATGAAAACTGCCAACAGGCATGGAACAAATTTCTCTCCCCAGGATAGGATTTGGGCAACCTCCTTCTGGGCTGACTGACTCTAGGTGCCCCCCCCCCCCCCATGGTTTATATATGCCACAGCCGTGGCATTGTCAGATAGTACCCTGATGGGGCAACCATGAAGTCTGGGAGTCCAGTACCTTAATGCCTGACAGACCGCTCAGATTTCAAGGATATTGATGTGGAAGCTCCTTTCTAATCAGGACCATTTACCTTGGACAGCGGCTTCCTCAAGAACTGCTCCCCAGCCTGAGACACTGGCATCTGTAGTCACCACCTTCCAGACTACTGGAAGAAAGGATTTCCCACTCCCCAAATTCCTGGCTACCAACCTAGACTCTTAGACTCTTAACGTACCCTCGATACTAGAGACATGCGACAATCTAGGGCCTGGATGTTTTTGCTCCAGGCTGACAGAATGTTGTTCTGTAAAGGGGATACTGTCTTCCCTAGCAACCTCATATAAAGACGTACAGAAGGATACTTTTTCCTTCTTATGATCTGAACCAGATCCTTAAGGGTTATGACCTTTCTTGGCGGCAAAAACACCTTTGCCTGTACTGTGTCCACAAGGAAACCCAGATACTCTAGACTCTGAACCGGATGCAACGCTGGCTTTGCCAAATTCAGAATCCAACCAGACGTTCTAAGAACTGAACACATTCTGGCTTAGAGTAGAAGTCTACCGGTCTATAAGTAATAGATTGTCCAGGTATCCTACCACTGCTATCCCTTGAGACCTTAGAATAGCCAATACTGAAGCTAGGGTTTTTGTGAACGCTCGTGGAGCCGTGGCTAGACCTGCGAGACTGTGGAAATAACCCAGTTGTCCTGAATCATTTCCACCCAAATTTCTGTTTATAGAAGAAATAGCAGCATCCACTGTAGGCAGGGCTGCTGATAGAAATTCCGGGGCCCCGTACAGCCTATCTGGCAGGGCCCCCCTCGTATATATCAAAACAAAATTTTCACTAAAAATATACTAAAATCCTTCTTGGAACACAAAGATAACAAAGAAGCTGTGTGGATTAGCCCTTTTTTCCTAAATTGCTTTTTACATTTCTAAAAAAATATTTTATAATTTAAAAAAAAAAAATCTTTAAATGTTTTAAAATTATTTTATTTTACATATTTTTTTTATTTTTATTTTTTTTACAATTTGTTATGTTTTTATGGGACAGGGAAGCCAGCAGCTTCCGTGGGGGGCACTGTGTCTCTCCCTGCAGCAGCTGAAATCCGGCGGGAGAAAAATCGTTTTTCAGTTGCTGCAGAGGGCCGCACAGGGCATCCTGAAATTGCTCCTCTGTCCAAATGCACTGATTCCCTCTGCTGTTCGGGCCCCCTTTGTGCGCCGGCCTCCTACAGGAGGACTGGTGGTCCCCCCTATCAGCGGCCCTGACTGTAGGCATACTCCATTTTCTTGTGAATTTTTCCTCCATAGGCTATAACAAAGAAAACCTTTTGGGAGGAATAAAAATCCTATCAGGATGATCCCAATCAGCATATACTATCTGCTCTAAAAGCGGATGTAAGGGAAAAGCCTGAAAGATTTGTGGAGGGCGTAACGAGCCTAATGAGGAAAAAGACTTCAGATTCAGAAATCACTAAGGGAGGCAATTTGAAACCAGATCGGACCATTTCAATGAGAGACTGAATTAACAATTTCTGGGATTGAAAGGCCGAGAATGGCTCCTCAGACCATGACTCCCCAGAAGTAGAATCCTCAGCTTGGCCTTCTTCTAAACCATTACCGCTACTTCTTCCACATGCTCTGCCCAATCCTGAACTAAAACAGAATCACTAAATGGGGCTACTATGCCTGACAACCGTAATGGCTCAGATTGGCCAGTTGCCTCTGGCCTCTCAGGGGAGGTTAACACAGAGGACACACAGCTAGGATCTTCCAATCCTGACGGCGGCACACTTGTGCCCCCCCCCCCCCCACACTTCTTTTTTGGGAGGACATTGCTCCAGACAAGAAAACTTAGGGTACTTACTTTAGTGTACTCAAAGCTTGTGCCAAGCTTATCACACACAGCACATTTATCCCAAAGTACCAGAACCTGTCAGTGCCTTTAAACTTCCACCCACAGTGACTCCCGCACCCAACTGCAGCTTCTCTGTGTCCCATCCAGCTTCTGACATAAGCTCAAGCTGCCGGGAACACTCCTCAAATGCCGCACCAATTCCACCCCTTACTGCGCATGTGCGGCGCGCTATGTGCACGTCCGCATGCCACATGCACGCCAACACATCACGGACACGCCCCCTCCCGCATGTAACTAGGCTGAACTTGGGCCGCAGGGATGGCCACCGACGGTGCTCCCTTACCGGAGCCACAGAGAGTAAGCAGATGCACGGGTGGGATGTACAAAGTCCTGCTGCCCACCAAGCATCAGGGGGTTGAGAGCAGAAAAATGTAAGGCATTCAAGTTATGCATGCCACAGCTGAATACACATACTGCCTCTAGTGGAGGTGGAGACATAAAACATGGCACCCGGTATCTGTTAAATTAAAAGCTAATAGTGCATCATAATTAAAGTGAAGTTACCATGCCCGCCGAAGGATTCTGCCTTTAACTAGAATCCAATCTTTACCCATCACCAGGTCCCCCTAATTTTTGGGGCCTGTAGGGCACCCTGCCGGAACGCCTTAGGAGTTAGTCTTATCAAGGGTCCGGATCCCAGGGTCGGGCGCCCAAGAGGGTCGCATTACGGGCAATACTTTGTTTTTCCTTTACAGAGGCTCAGGTACCATTCTTTTATTCTTCCACTTTCGGATGGATCTGATTGCCAATCCCCTTGGATCCAGAGATCTTAACCGGGATTGTAGCATAATCTTTTTTTCTTATTTAAAAATATGGAGAGCTTTACCAACCATGACCATCACCTCTAAGACACTGGTGAAAAAACTGAGGCACTTCCGGTATGGGAGGGGTTGTATAGACTTCCTGTCTTTTTGGTCGCCAGTGTCCATTCACCTATAGGTGGCGTATAACCCAGATAGTAATTATTATGGCTGCTCTGTGTCCCGTGATGTACGATAAAGAAAGTGAAAATTTACTATGCTATAGGGAACATCTAAAGATGTTTATCATACCTAAGAGTACTACCGTGATACATTTTCCTTTGGTCCTGTATACCTCCTAAAAGAAATTGACATGCTTCCTTTGTCTAGGCACTACTATTCCTATAATGTAGCACTAAAATTGCATCTTGAGAGGCACTGCTGCCTGTGACTGCTAGTCTCACAAGATTTGTTGGTGTCACTAATATCCTGCTCCCTGTTTTCCTTGCTGGGTGGGAATCTGCACCTAAGGACCTGTAGTGCAAGGATCTTATTCATTCTGTGGATTTGTGCTTCCTCCACCTCTCCTGATGCTTCTTGAATAATTCTCCACCAGTCATCAGATCACCAGTCATTATGGAGCCAGTTCTGAAGTGCAAAAAGAAAGCTCTACCTCTACCAAAAGGCCACTTCCACACAAGGAAACTGTTCAGAAGGCAAGATGAGTTAAAAATGGGGAAACAATCTGCTACAGAGAGCCTACAGGGAATACTGGTGACTAGTCCTTTGCCCTTTGCTTCAATGGTTCAGTTTCTCTTTAATGTGTTTTCCCACATCCCCAATGATTACATTCAAAACAGAAAACATGCAAAAAAAATATATATATTTTTAAGGCACTACAAAATACACAAATAATAAAAACAAATATATTTTATTAAAAATTACTTTCAATAAAAACTTTCACAAAATCACATGGCTGATGAGAAATAGTCAAAATTACCGTACCCAATAACGTCCTTGATCTCATAACCACCTAAAAAAACACACAAGTCGCAACATTTGTATTGCAACCAATCAAACTTTGACCAATTGTTACATTACGTGGGTCAATTTCTTCTGGAAGCTTGAGTAATTTATTTCTTTTTTCCAAAGTGGCGAAGAATAGCCAGTCAAACATGGAAAAAAGGAGCTAGATTATTTGGTAAAATGTGTTCTTTTCCTGACCATAATAACTAACTAAGGAAGAGAGAGGGGGGGGGGGTGTGCGCGTGTGTGTGTGTTTATGTATGTATGTATGTATGTATGTGTGTATGTATATATATATATATATATATATATATATATATATATATATATATATATATATTTAAAAAAAAAACACTGTACATTCTCTACATTACCTCTCTGTGGCATCTTGTTACATAAGAATGGGATACTTTTAGTGCCATGTAAATAAGATTAGTGTTATGCAGTATTATACCGACTTGTTTTTTTGGTTGTACCCCATAGCTGGACATGGAGAATTGATATTTGACAACGTACGTGTGCCTAAGGAAAACATACTCCTCGGCAGAGGCAGAGGATTTGAGATTGCGCAGGGCAGGCTGGGTCCAGGGAGAATACATCACTGCATGAGGCTTATTGGACATGCAGAGAGGTGTCTAACTCTCATGAAGCAGAGGGTGAGTCTCTTAGATGTTCTCTGAAATTTTTTTTAAAGGATTTCAAGAGGTACCAATATGTTGCCAGATGCCAGATTGGTTGGACCAAGTGCTAGACCGTTACAAAGCCTGTAGAAATGTTTGCCAAACCAAACGGTTTAAGCTGAGGCTCCCTTTTGGTCAGTAATGCCACCAATCACAACTCTAGATCTAATGAATATTTTGACATGAGGTTTTACCTCTGATAAAGTATTTGTTTCATCAAATGCTTAGTATGAATTGCCCAAGTTTGTGACAGAATTATTAAAACCAAATAGACTTTGAACTTAAAGTACATGGATGCAAAAAGGTGATGAGTAAAAAAATTGGCTCAAAGGATATGTAAGATAATATGTTTCTTCTAATTTTCTTTTGGGGCACTTGGCAAAATGTAAGAAAAATAAAACTGTGAGAGAACAATAGTTTCCCCTTTCAGATTGTGAACATATGTTTCTTAGGTTAAATCAAGAGTTGCTTTTGGCAAACCCTTAGCTGAACAGGGAACAATTCTTGCAGATATTGCGAAATCCAGAGCAGAAATTGAGCAGGCGAGGCTGCTGGTGCTAAAAGCTGCATATCTTATGGACACTGTTGGCAATAAGGTAATATATTTCTACTGCTTTCATTGGAGTTTTTTTTTTTAAGTCTCATATCTTTGTTAAACGATTGAGAAAGAAGTAGCTGAACAGGAAATGCTTGTGTCTCCAAAGCTGCTTTAGAGCCTCATCCCCATTTACATATCCCTATAAGTATATATGAGGAGTTACATGTCTTATTTGGAACAACAGTTTGATGATGATGATTAAAATAATGATACATTGGCGATATTTCCTATTTACATATTCAAAATTAAGTAATCTTTGGCTTTGATTTAGAATTTTAAATCACAATTTAAATGAACAGGAAAGCATTAAATGGTCAGGCCATTGAAAATAGACATTCTATGTAGACGCGGATTGTCAGCCACATTGGCATCGAATTAGTCCTGGATGCTTTAACTGTATGGTCTTAGTACAATAATTCCTCTGTTTCTGTCCGACTTTCTATTTTCATTGTTATGTATAATATAATATGTAGTTACATGGAACATCTGAATGTAATGTTTCTATGTTGTTTTTTAACTGTTTTTTTTTTTCCTCCCTCTTACTTTTTTTTCTAGGAAGCAGCTTTGGAAATTGCCCTGATCAAAATGGTAGCACCATCTATGGCCCAAAATGTAGTAGATCGAGCAATTCAGGTAAAGTCTGCCCATCCGCCTTTATGAAGCACACATCTGTTTCCAGCCATGATCAATAGCTAGGCCAGCCCTACATAGGTAGGGATCTCAGAATAAGGATCTTGGTCAATACTCTGACTATACTTGCTTGCTCTGTTGCATCATAGGGACCTGTCATGGCTTTTATCCAAAACCAGGCATTCCTATTGTGCCATATATGCATTCATCCAGTTTTATGTGGAGAATAAAAAGTAATGATTTCTGAAAGACCACGGACATTTTCGAGTATGTTGGAAAATAATTGTGTGAGATAAAGGTCACTTAAATTTCAGAGCTTAAAATTGAACTCAAGTTATCTCTTATGTGGCCTGTGATACTGAAAGCGGTTGTAAAGGTAAACTTATGTATTTATTTTTAATAATAACCATGGTATACCTACCAGTTCCAGGCACAGCGCTGGAATGAGTGAGGACACAGGTAAGTATTTAGGAGGAGGGGGAAAAGGAAATATAAATAGGATATTTTTTTTACCATAAAGTGGTTGTAAACCTCAGACATGAAATATGAACAAAGCATATCCCTCTGTAGTGTGTACTTGTCGCAATCCAGAGCACTAAGTGAAATTTCTGTCTGCTGCCTTCTTCTTCTGCTATCTTCATAAGTCACTTCTGACAGGTTTTCCGAACACCAAGAGCTAAAAAGGTGACGGGGAGGGAGCTACAGCACACTGCCTGTGACTGACAGCCTCAGCTCTGTTTCTGTGTGCTGTGCGAAGGGAGATGCCCCCCCTCCAGTCAGTCAGCTATCAGCTCTGTCTCCTCTCCTCACTAAGCTCTACAGAGTGTAACTTTAGCTCCCTACCCCCTGCTTTCTGAAAGCTCAGACAAGCTGTATATAGAGAGAAGATTTTCTTGCCTTTACAACTGCTTGAAGCCTGTCATCTGGCTTGCAAAAATAAAGACATGTATAGCTACTCTTAGATACTCAAATGTTGTGAATAGCTTAAAATCTAAGGCCCCTTTCACACAGGCGGACTGTTCAGATCCGCCTGTCAGTTTTTTTGGCGGATCTGAACGGTCACCCCATGCATCTCTATGGGGCATCGGATGTCAGCGGAACCATGTCCGCTGACATCCGATCCGTCAAATCTGGATGGAAACCCTGTTTTCTATCCGTCCAGCGGATTGGATCGGATGAGAACGGACAGACGGGTCTCCGATCAAGTAACTCGGAAGCGACGTCACTGGTTACAGGCGGTCCCCGGTTTACAAACATCCGACTTACAAAGGACTGCTACTTACAAATGGAGGGAGACAACAGGAAGTGAGAGGAAATCTACCCCTAGGAAGGGAAATTCACTCATGTAAGAGTTCTCATGGAAAAAAGCTGTCTGCACTGAAGCTTATCACCAATCCTTGTTTCCACGGCAACCCAAAAATTTTCAAAATCCAGTTGACATAGGGACAGAAAGTGAGGTGAAATCTTCTAAACATGGGTACAGACAGCAAAACAAATGGTACAGGGGTGTTAACCCTTCCCTATGCTATCCAAAAAACGTTTGGCTGGAGCTAAACTTAAAAAATGTACCTGTTCCGACTTACAAACAAATTCCACTTAAGAACAAACCTACAGTCCCTATCTTGTTTGTAACCCTTGGCTGCTAATGGTAGCGATTTAAAAAAAATGCCAGTATTTAAAAATGCAGATTTCGGCACTTTGAAGTCCATTAGAGGGGTTTGGGGTCTTTTAGACCCCAGATCCCTCCATAAAGAGTACCTGTCACTGCCTAATACTGTCACAAGAGATGTTTACATTCCTTGTGACAGCAAAAAAAGTGATCAGATTTTTTCTTTTTTTAAAGCGCCCCTGTCCCCGTGAGCGTTCGCACACCAAAAAAAGGCATACGGAAGTCGCGACCGCAAATGTAAATGGTGTTCAAATCACACATGTGAGATATCGCTGCTATCGTCGGAGCAAGAGCAATAGTTCTAGCAAAAGACCATCCCTGTAACTTTAAACTGGTAACTGTTAAAAATTTTGTCTGTGGAGATTTTTAAGTACCGTAGTTTGTTGCCATTCCACGAGTGTGCACAATTTTAAACCGCAACGTGTTCGGTATATATTTACTCAGCGTGACATAATCTTTCACAATATTCAACAAAATTGGGATAACTTTAATACTAATGTTTATTTTTTTTTAATTCCTTTTTTTTAATTTTTTTCCTAAAAAATTGCGTTTGAAAGAACTGCGCAAATACTGTGTGACAAAAAATATTTCAATGACCACCATTTTATTCTGCAGAGTCTTTGCTATAAAAAAAAAAAAAAAATATATATATATATATATATATATATATATATATAATGTTTGGGGGTTCTAAGTAATTCTCTAGAAAAAAATACTGATTTTAACTTGTAAACAACATGTGTCAGAAATAGGCACGGTCCTTAATTGGTTAACCATCTGCCTCCCACTAACAAACAATGCTTTTACTGCTAGCGGGCGGCACTGCAACATACCCGTACGTCGCAGTGTACTTCCTAGTTTAGAGGTGCGCACCCCCTGCAGACCTGTGCTGTGTTTGACACAGCACAAATTTGTCAGCAGGTAACAGCCAATCATTAGGCTTTATACCTCCTGATCAAATACAGTTGTTGCATATACATGCAAACTTGTAAATCAATATGCAGCAACTGAATTTGGTTGCTATTGGGACGTTGGCCGTTCTTTAGATACTCCATGTGGCTTTTTCTTCTTTTATACCTACGGATCGCTATGGCCAATCACAGCACAGATCTGTGTGTTTGTAAACACAGGCTTTAGCTGGATTTCTCCCTGCTGTTCAGAAATTTAAAGCAAGGAGAGAAACCCAGCCAGATCTGTAAGTAAATGCAGCACACATACACTTAAGCGCACAGTTTACCCCTTGATTGCCCTCCTGATCACCCCTGTCACCAAGCCAGTGTCTTTAGTACAGTGTCAGTGTACAGTATTATCACCGATCACTGTATTAGTTTTACTAGCAACATTAGTGTCAGTCAGTTAGCGTCCCTCCAAACCAGTGTCAATTAGCGGCAGATTTCCCATCACACTGTCAGTCACAAAGTAAGTTGCTGATCACTGCCAATACTAGTACAGTGTCTGTATGGTCAGTATCTTGATCACAATCAGAACTATACTAGTGTCCCCAATAACATAGTGTTCCCAAAAACTCAGTGTTATCAGGATCAGCCCCCGATCACTGCCAGCACTTGTGACATGTAGCAGAATACATTTTGTCATAGGTTTATGAGGAAATTCGATTTTATTGGATACGTTTTACAACATTAAGTAAAAAATACTGTTGTGTTTTTTTTTTAAAAACAAGTGATGATCAAATACCAACAAAATAAAGCGTTATTTGTGTTAAAAAAAATACATAAATTTAATTTGTGTACAGTGTTGCATGACCGAGAAATTGCCACTTAAAGTAGCGCAGTGCCGAATAGCAAAAAATGCCCTTAGTTATGTAGGGGGTAAAACCTTCCAGAGATCAAGTGGTTAAAGTTGGCTATATGCTACATCCATTTTATAAATAAGTACAATGTATTATTACTTCAGTTATTTTACATGGCAGCTGAAGTTCAGTGTTTGAAAGCAGTTGTGATACGCTAAATGCAGGATGATATAATGACTAATACTATAGTATAAAGAGTTTGTCCTGTAAGTCATGAGCAGGATTATACATAAATAAATTGTATACCGTGTCACATGAAAAGATTTACAAGATTGTGAGGGGTGTACTCACTTTTGTGAGATACTGTGTATATAAAAAAAAAAATATATATATATATAAATATATATATATATAAATATATACACACACACACACACACACACACACACACACACTATATATAAAATATTATTGATTTGATGAGCTATTTGTTAATATATGTCTTATTTTATTCCTAAGGCTTTTGGTGCTGCTGGTCTCAGCAATGACTTCCCTCTTGCTCAGTTCCATGCTTGGGCAAGGGCATTACGGCTGGCAGATGGACCCGACGAAGTTCACCGACTGACAGTAGCTAAAATAGAAATGAGACATTAAAGCATAATTGTTTTCTATGTCATATGAAGATTAGTTTGTTTATGTTCACTCCAAACTGTAATTGGTGAAATTATCACAATGACCTGATCAGTGATTGGATAATTGCTACATGTGGAAATTGTCCTACTTTCAAACACTACAAAGGGTTCGTTTACGTGGATGTTTGAGATGTGTTCAAATTAGATTTGCAATAAGATTACTATACATTTCTAAAGTATTTGCTATGTATGACATTGACTTGTAAAGAGGAATTAAAACAAAGCACTAACTAATCTCAATCTGAATTTAAAAGACCTCTAATTACAAATATTGTATTCTGATTGTTGTATGCAGTGATAGTATTAAATATATTCCTTTTATGTTTTATTACATGCCTATTTATATTTTTATTCCAATTCTACATGCATTTCTGTACTCCACCAGCCCTGTCCATTACCTTTTTGTCTGTAAGCTAGTGTTTCTGGAGCACCCCACTTGCTGACTCCAACACATAATAAATGCCTCCACACAGCCACCAATCAGATTCAGACCTTGAAAATTGGCAATGCAGGAAGCAGAGAAATCGGATGTTACACGTATATACACGTAGCAGAAAATGCACTCCTTCTGCCCTGCTACTGATCCTGCTGTCTCTGCTCATGTACAGAACTCTGAATACCATAAAGTGAGTGAACATTTTGACTTGGCATTGTTAATCTGTTTATTAGATAGTACTAGCAGCTCATTGGAATTGTTCTATGAACCATGTGAATAAAAGGTAATCATTGTAAGCACAGTGTTATAGTTTGTCCCAACCCCTGTCACTGTTCTTTCTGCTGCACAGCTTGGTCTGCAAGTAGATGTGGAGAAATATAATAATATTACAGGCATGTGAAACATAATAAATAATAATAAATAATATGCTGGCTATCATTAAATGTTGTGACCACGTACAGTAATCAGAATCCAATATTTTTTAGACTATTGCTTTAAAGAGAAGTTATCACTTTTTTTTATATTATTGACTGGTGGACGGGACAAAGTACATGAAAAACTTTCTCCCACCCCCTAGGTGCCCTGTAACACTAGCTACAATGTCAGGCAGGGCATTCCCCCTTGGAGTATGGCCACCCAACCCTGCAGCTAGAAAGGAGCCAGCTGCTTTGCTTTGTAGCACCTGTCTCCAGCTCCCAGTACTTGCCTAAAGCATACATATGCAGGAGGAATGCATTCTCCCTACCAGAGCTTGGCTGTTTGCTGGGGACTGGCACTCTCTAGCAAAGCGAGCATTTACCTGCTAGGTGCGGTATTAAGTGGGGGGGGGGGCTTGCCCAATATCGTAGCTGCTGTTACAGGGCACCTGAGGGGAGGAGTATTTCATCACTTCGTCCCATCTGCAAGTCAATAATGCTTTAACTGATCCCAAAAAGCTGTGTGTGCTATACCAAAGAGGCCCTATTTACTTACATTATGAAATGTTTTATTATACACCGGCCAGCTAAGCTTTTGCAATAACTGTAATGTTGAAAGTAATATTACATAAAATACGTTTGTGCCTTCTGGTTCCTCTGTGTGCTTTTCAGTCCTTTCTCTCTGGCCGTATTTTCAGAAGAGAATTAGACTTTGTACTTTTGACACCCTACTCAGAAAAATTAAACAGAAAAATGGAAATCATGAATGAGGTTTATGTGATTGTTTTAGCTAGTTACAATGTAATGAAAAAATAAATTATATATTTTGTATTCAAGTTTTTTAAACTGAAATGTTTTTTGTTTGTAATGTGAATCTAGGTTTTATATAATTTGATGAATAAAATCAAGCAAACTGAAATGAGAAGTTTTATTTCATGAATGCATGATGAAAAAAAACAGAGAACACACCCATACACATGTCTGTGTATACATCTTCTGAATTTTCAGTTAATTTGAATATATCTCATTTATGTATAATAAGTAGTTACTTTATGGAGATTAAATAGGCATATCATTGAAAGAGGTTCTAAAGCCTGGGTATTTTTTTTTTTTACCATAATGCATTCCCTGCATTAAAGGGGTTGTAAAGCCAGAAGGTTTTTCATCTTAATGCATTCTATGCATTAAGATAAAAAAAACCTTCTGTGTGCAGCAGCTCCCCTAATATCTGAGCCCCATCTCTATCCAGCAATGTCCACGATGGCTTCAGCTCTCTGGGACTCTCTCTTTATTGGCTAAGACACAGCAGCGGTGCCATTGGCTCCCACTGCTGTTAATCAAACTCAGCCAATCAGGAGAGAGAGGGGGGCAGGGCCGAACAGCAGCTCTATGTCTGAATGGATGTGTGGAGCTGCAGCTCGGCTTGGGTGCCCCCATAGCAAGCTGCTTGCTGTGGGGGCACCCAACAGGAGGGAGAGGCCAGGAGCACCGAAGAGGGAACCCAGAAGAGGAGGATCCGGGCTGCCCTGTGCAAAACCAACTGCACAGAGGAGGTAACTATAACATACTTGGTATTTTAATAGAAAAAAAACACGAGACTTTACAATCACTTAAAGGTAATAAATGTCCCAGTGTTTGTATTTGTTAATTAAAAAAAATATATTTTTAAAAACCTTTTCTCTATTGTTCATTGACAGGCGCAGCTCCATATTCTTCTTGACCATTGGGTTATGCTGCCCCCTACAGGAGTAGGACACTAGGCAGGAAAAAAACAATCTTTACCACGCCTATGGGGCATTTCCTGCAGGCATACACCCACTCACTCTGCTATATGATTCAGTTTGTTTCTGCCTAGTTTAGGAGTAGGACCTAGTTCCCGACTGGAACTTCAGTCTTAGCTTGTCTTTTTTTATTTTAAAGGGAACCTTTGTTAAAAAATTTAATTTGTTAAGCTAGTTATGTTCCTGAGAGAACTGCAATCAACAGCCAGACTGGGTTTCAGACTGGATATCCTAGATCCTTAAGGTCTCCCAGCCCGGCCAGCGAGCCTGTGCAGTTCTAGCCCAGCGCTAGGCCTCGCCACAACAGAGCCCCAATAAACGGGGGCTGGCCCGCGAGTGAAACACCTCGCCGGGACGCACACGACCTGCTTCGGCCTGAGTTACAGCGTACCTATTGGCCGTCAGCACCCCCACCCCAAATGGAGAGGTAGTCTGCCTGGAGTGGTGCCCACCTGATGTCGTTGGTATGGTGAGCAGTGTCCCCCCATAGCTCTAGCGGTCTTGGGGGTGGACCTGGGCCCTTCCCTGCCCGCAGCCCCTGCATCTCCTGTACCATACCTGCAGCCCTGCACCATGCCTGCAACCCCTGCATCTCCTGCACCATGCCTGCAACCCTGCATCTCCTGTACTATGCCCACAGCCCTGCATCTCCTGCACCATGCCCGCAGCCCCTGCATTTCCACCTGATGTCGTTGGTATGGTGAGCAGTGTCCCCCCATAGCTCTAGCGGTCTTGGGGGTGGACCTGGGCCCTTCCCTGGGAAGGTCAGACCTTCGGGTACCCCTCATTCCCCCTGGCCTCTCGGTATGTACCAGGCTCCCCCAAGGCCTCCCTCCCCACTATCATAGAGATCCCTGCCTCAGTCAGGGACGGGGGTCCTCGGGGGGGGTGGACGTGCCGATGCCGCTACAGTGTATCTGCGTGGGGGGGGACCCTCCGATGCCATTAATCATTTGAACCTCCATGTTTTTGTGGTTTCCCCATAGGAATGCATTGGGCGGCCATTTTCTCTGAGTCCCCGAATGCTGGACAGCAGGGAGCAGCTAGACCTTTACTCTAGTGATATAGAATGTGGTGTGGTGTTGGTATGTGGAGCTACCACTACTGAAAGACTGTGTAAATGCTAAATGCAAGCAGTGTGTGATGGGTTGCCTAGGTGTACATCACATACAATAACGTCAATTATTAAATGCAATAACCATAAAATAATACCATATGGATAAACCATAAGTTACATAAAGTGCACTGTGCTTATACATAGAAAAGTGCCAGCGTGCTGGATGCTTGAAATTAAATAGTGCTGTATAAATGATATATAAAGTGCAACGTATTCCTGTTGAAACAAAGTGCCAGCGTGCTGGATACTTAAATAGGTGCCCTTCCTTAAGAACCACAATGTATTTACTGTAAAGGTGCTATGTGCTGGTTGTGAAGATTATGAACTCAATGCATAGAAAAAAGATGTGCTTAAAGCTGTGCTTAATACAGCTGTTTTATTATAAAAATATGAATAAAAAATTAATAATAAGGTGCTGCTGTGATCCCTGATTGACAGGGGTTGATTTGTGCTATTATGCCAAGTGCAGTAGTGCTGATTGAGTGATGAGGCTTTCAATGACAAATGGATTAGTAAAGGACAAATCAGACTCTAGTGAGTAAGGTATGCAGTATAGTATCCAAATTTCCAGGTGATAAGTCCGCCAGATACCGTGCGGGCGTTCTCAAGTCATCAAAGGCCGCTCCAGATGACGTCTTCAGCAACCCAGTGGAGGCACTTATAGTGTTTTCGCGGGGAAACTCTAAAAATGCCGGGTGATTCTGTAGTGTTAGGGACGTAGGTGTCATTTGGCTCTCGCATATCCCAGAAGTCGGGCAAGGTTTTGTCTTTTTGACAAAATTGTCTCTGACCAATGGGGGGCCTCAAACAGATGTTAGTGGTGCCGAAGCGTTTTAAGAGGCGCTGTCCATTCGCGGATGCGGTATCCACAAAATGGACTGATCCACCGAAGGTGGACCATCCGGTCTCCAGACTGAACAAATCTACTGTGATCCCAGTGGAGGAGTCCCCAGTCTTTACAGACCTTGTGGATAGAAGGATTGAGTCTCTGTCCCACCACTTACATGTGGTAGCGGGCTCAATGCTTAAACTGATCTTCGTGATCACTCTGTTGTCCCAAACCATAACGGAATGGGCAAAGTTACTAAAAAGTGACCTAGAAACAGAACAGCTCCCTCCGGGCCTGGCAGAGCTAATGGACCAAATGGTCCAAGCCCCACTATTTATATGTGATGCGTCGCTAGATGCAGCCCCTCTTGTGGTCAGAGTATCAGCGGCAGGGGGTAGTTATTAGACGGCTGTAGACTTCCTCTCAGGGAAGATCTGTTGTCTCAAGGGCCGATCTTCCAACCTACTTTACAGTCACTGGCTTTAACGGCGTGGCTGTTGAAAGCAAGGTATTGAACAGCGGTTGGCCTTGGGTACTAGTAAAGGCCAAGTGTCGGCTTTGGCTGTGCTTTTCCTACGCACTTTAGCTACGCATGCTTTGATTCACACTTTTATTCAAGGGGTTTGCCATATTGCTCCTCCGATACGATCCCCGTTACCTCTGTGGGATCTTAACTTGGTACTGTCTGTTCTTCAAAAACCTCCCTTTGAGAACATTAGGAAGCTTCCTCTGCTTACACTGTCACAGAAGGTAGCCTTTTTGGAGGCTATTACCTCTGCTCGAAGAGTATCTGAATTGGTGGTGCTATCCTGCTGTTCACAATGTCTGGTGGTCCACAGAGATAAGGTGGTACTTTGACCTAATCAGTAGTTTCTTCCTAAGGTGGTTTCTGATTTCCATTTAAATGAAGACATTGTGCTGCCTTCACTCTGTCCTAAGCCCAAGCATCCCAAGGAACATGCCTTGCATTCTTTGGATGTGGTTTGGGCAACTAGGGTTTACCTGGCGGCTACTGAATCTTTAAGGAAATCTGACTCTTTTTGTCCTCATGGAAGGACCTCAAAAGGGATTGGCTGCATCTGCCGCGACCATATCCAGATGGATCAGGAAGATGGTGGTACAGGCCTATTCAATGAAGGGTCAGGTTCCACCTTTTTCTGTGAGGGTGCATTCTACTAGGGTGCTGAGCGCCTCGTGGGCTTTTTGCCATCAGGCGTCAGTAATACAAGTTTGCAAGGCGGCAACTTGGTCACCTGTGCACACGTTCACAAAATTCTACAAGGTAGATGTGTTGGCATCCACGAATGTTTCTTTTGGCCGCAAGGTTTTCAGGCTGCTGTTTAAAAGAGAACATTTTCTCTTTGAGGGTGTATGTTTTCTAGGTGAGCTCCAGTTGTTCCTGGTTGAGCTCCATGTTCACTGGTTGGCTAAGTTTAGCCTTTGGGCAATTACATTATTTTCTGCGTTGTTTTCCCACCCCTTGTGCAAATATGGCTTTGGGACGTCCCAATGGTCAAGAAGATTATGGAGCTGCGTCTGTCAATGAACGATAGAGAAAACTGGATTTTTGACTTCATTGATTTTCTCTGAAGTTCGTTGATAGACGCAGCACCTGCCTCTCTATTTCTGAGTGGGATGGGTTTTTTTTTCTTCTAAACACTGCTTGCAACAAAACTGAATCCTATAGCAGAGTGAGTGGATGTATGCCTGCAGGGACTGCCCCATAGGCATCGTAAAGATTTTTCCTTTCTAGTGTCCTACTCCTGTAGGGGGCAGCATAACCCAATTGTCAAGAAGAATATGGGGCTGCGTCTGTCAATAAACTTCAGAGAAAAGGATTTTATGGTAAGTCAAAAATCCATTTTTTTTTCTCTGTAAGGCTGGGTTTACACTTGCAACAGATATGGTTGACAGCAGGGGTCCGGTGAATCCCTGTTCTCCTTTCAGGGACTAATCGGGCCTGAATTTTTGGCTTTTGGCTTTTGGCGTTCAGACATGAAATGGAGCCAAAGATGCACAGGACCCTTGTGCAGTCCGCTCCGAAGCATTCTCCTGTACCCTGCCCGCAGCACTGCATCTCCTGCACTATGCCCATAGCCCTGCATCTCCTGTACCATGCCCATAGCCCTGCATCTCCTGTACCATGCCCATAACCCTGCAACTCCTGTACCATGCCCACAGTCCTGCATCTCCTGTACCATGCCCACAGCCCCTGCACCATGCCCGCAACCCCTGGATCTCCTGCACCATGCCGGCAACCCTGTATCTCCTGTACTATGCCCACAGACCTGCATCTCCTGTACCATGTCTGCATCTCCTGCACCCTGCCCACAGCCCCTGCATCTCCTGTACCATGTCCGCAGCCTCTGCACCATGCCCGCAGCCCCTGCATCTCCTGCTCCATGCCTGCATCTCCTGCACCATGCTTGCAGCCCCTGCATCTCCTGCACCATGCCTGCAGCCCCTGCCTCTCCTGCACCATGCCTACAGCCCCTGCATCTCCTGCACCATGCCTACAGCCCCTGCATCTCCTGCACCATGCCTACAGCCCCTGCATCTCCTGCACCATGCCTTCAGCCCCTGCATCTCCTGCACCATGCCCGCAACCCCTGCATCCCCTGCACCATGCCCGCAGCCCCTGCACCATGCCCACAGCCCCTGAATCCCCTGCACCATGCCCACAGCCCCTGCACCATGCCCGCAACCCCTGCATCCCCTGCACCATGCCCGCAGCCCCTGCACCATGCCCACAGCCCCTGAATCCCCTGCACCATGCCCACAACCCCCGCATCTCCTGCAGCCCCTGCATCTCCTGTACCATGCCCACAGCCCTGCATCTCCTGCACCATGCCGGCAACCCTGCATCTCCTGCACCATGCCCACAGCCCTGCATCTCCTGTACCATGTCTGCATCTCCTGCACCATGCCCACAGCCCCTGCATCTCCTGTACCATGCCCGCAGCCCCTGCACCATGCCCGCAGCCCCTGCATCTCCTGTACCATGTCCGCAGCCCCTGCACCATGCCCACAACCCCTGCATCTCCTGCAGCCCTTGCATCTCCTGAACCATGCCCGGAGCCCCTGTATCTCCTGTACCATGCCTGCAGCCCCTGCACCATGCCTGTGACCCCTGCATCTCCTGCATCATGCCGGCAACCCTGCATCTCCTTTACCATGTCTGCATCTCCTGCACAATGTCCACAGCCCCTGCACCATGCCCGCAACCCCTGCATCTCCTGCAGCCCTTGCATCTCCTGCACCATGCCCGCAGCCCCTGCATCCCCTGTACCATGCCCACAGCCCTGCATCTCCTGTACCATACCTGCAGCCCTGCACCATGCCTGCAACCCCTGCATCTCCTGCACCATGCCTGCAACCCTGCATCTCCTGTACTATGCCCACAGCCCTGCATCTCCTGCACCATGCCCGCAGCCCCTGCATTTCCTGAACCATGCCTGCAACCCCTGCATCTTCTGCACCATGCCCACAGCCCCTGCATCTCATGCACCATGCCCGCAGCCCCTGCATCTCCTGCACTATGCCTGCATCTCCTGCACCATTCCCGCTACCCCTGCATCTCCTGCACCATTCCCGCTACCCCTGCATCTCCTGCACCATGCCATGCCCGCAGGCCCTGAATCCCCTGCACCATGCCCGCAACATCTGCAGCCCCTACATCTTCTGCACAATGTTCGCAGCCCCTGCATCTGCTGCACCATGCCCGGAGCCCCGCATCTCCTGCACCTTGCCCGGAGCCCCGCATCTCCTTCACCATGCCCAGAGCCCCTGCATCTCCTGTACCATGTCCGCAGCCCCTTCACCATGCCCGCAACCCCTGCATCTCCTGCACCATGTCTGCATCCCCTGCATCTCCTGCACCATGTCCCCATCACCTGCAGCTCCTGCACCTTGCCCGCAGCCCCTGCAGCTCCTGCACCATGCCCGCAGTCCCTGCCACTCCTGCACCATGTCCAGAGCCAGGGTATCCCCCCTTCCTCAGATCTCCTGTACCATTTCCCGCAGCCTCTGACATCTCCTGTACCAGGCCCACACAGCCTATGACCACCTCCTGTACCATGTCTGCACTTTTACCACTTTTAACTGGAATTTGCTTATATATAAAGCCCTGTGTGCTTTCATATCAGTCTTATCTATATATAATACACTCTTCAAATGTGCTTTAAAATGCATGGTTTTCCCTTTTATGAACAAGAAAATAATGGCGTTATGCTGTTGGGCCGGAATAATAATGCTATGGGGCTGGTATGAAATTATTCCCAGGGCTGAATTTTATTTCCAGTCCGGCCCTGGGTGTACCTAATAAAGTGGCCGGTGAGTGTAATATTAAAGGCCTGTGTCTGTGAGTTTTGGGCGTGTGTCAAAATTTGACACCAATCTGAGATCATTCAGAATCAATTATCAGATGTATTTGACCTGCAGCTGGTTTTGTTCTTAACTGCATTTGACCTGCTTCAAGTAGATTTTTCACTTTAGTAGAGTAGGAATTGGTTTCCCCGCATCCAGTTCGCATGTCAGGAGACTGTGGCCGGCTCTTAACGGAGCCGGTTCACACAGCCCAGGTACGGGTGCGGGGCAGTTTGCAGAAGTGTCCTGTGCGTCTTCTGGTCCGTTTCAGGTCTAAATCCAGCTAACAATTCTGGCCTGATTACTCTCTGGAACGGAGAACAGAGACACACCGGACCCCTACTGTGTGTGAACCCAGTCTTAAAGTAGATTTGAAAAGAGAGGATTCTGAAGAGTGCGTGGTGCCAGTCACATCACACTGTGAAAATCACTGAAAAGCAGAAATACAGACATGATGACATAGGCGTAAGGGCCTTACAGTCATAAGTACACCAAAAGTGCACTATCCTTTAAAGTAAACCTGAACTATACTAACATTGGCAGATACTGGAGAGACCACAAGATGCATGCACATACACTATATTTACACACACATGAACTTTAATGGCATCCTAGTCTTAGTCCGTAGGGTTCAATATTGAGTTGGCCAGTCCTTTGCAGCTATAACAGCTTCAACTCTTCTGGGAAGGCTGTCCACAAGGTTTAGGAGTGTGTCTATGGAAATGTTTAAATATTCTTCCAGAAGCGCATTTGTGATGTCAGTCACAGATGTGGACGAGAAAACCTTGCTCGCAGTCTCCACTCTAGTTCATCCCAAAGGTGTTCTAGGTTGAGGTCAGGACAAATCAAGTGCAGTCAAATCAATTCCTTCACACAAAACTCACTCGTCCATGTCTTTATGGACCTTGCTTTGTGTACTGGTGCGCAGTTATGTTGGAACAGGAAGAGGCCATCCCCAAACTGATCCCACAAACTTGGGGGCATGAAATTGTCCAAAATGTCTTGGTATGCTGACGCCTTAAGAGTTCCCTTCACTGGAACTAAGGGGCCAAGCGCAATCCCTGAAAAACAACCCCAAACCATAATCCCCCTCTCAACCCAATAGAACACCTTTGGGATGAATTAGAGTGAAGACCTTCTCTCCAACATCAGAAGAGTTGAAGCTGTTATAGCTGCAAAGGGTGGGCCAACTCAATATTGAACCCTAGGAACTAAGACTGAGATGCCATTAAAGTTCAGGCGTCCCAATACTTTTGGTAATATAGTATATCTTCAGTTATTTTCAGAGTGCCCTGGGGGACCCCAAAGCATAAGAGGCTCCATTATGCAAATACTGACTTTGGCCCACTCCTTCCTTCCCCCATCATTTTACCCTTGGCTAATGTGATGGGCTACCTTACTGATACTGAGGTACAGAAAGCAACAGCTGAAGTCTAAAGTCAGTATTTGCATGATAGCGTGTTGCAGGATTCTCTTTAGGTAACTGAATGCAAAACTTTTTCCCATTTCTTCTATCAGTTTTCCATGTACAGGTTTTACATCATCAGTTGCCAGTGAGAGGAGACACTAGAACCAGAAGACGTGGAGAAGATGGCATCGGCAGGGGATGGAGTTGCCACATGGATCGCACATGCTGGAGCTTCCTTGTTAGTTAGGAAGATTTCTATTAAATTGACGGGCCAATAGGTAGGTGTAAACATGGCAAGCTGAACTTGGCTTCTACAAAAAGAGATGAGATTGTGTATCTTTTTAGCTGCCTACACCTCTGGATATATTGCTTTATTAACAAGCAGTATTCGTTTGGAGTAATCTTTGCTTATGTGTTTTTTTTATCTTGTTTTTAGCCTATCTGTCTATGTGGTGTACAGTACTACAGATCGCGCATATAAATCATTAAAGCGGTAGTATACCGCTTTTTGTGATTTTTAACTACAGGTAAGCCTATAATAAGTCTTACCTGTAGGTACAATTAATATCTCCTAAACCTGCACGGTTTAGAAGATATTTGCGCTACATGCAGCCGCTGACGCAAGTGGCGCATGCGCTCTGAAGGTCCGGTAGACCTTTAGAGTTCCTTGCCGGGAAGTTGCCGGAAAATCACTCCCGCGCTCATGCGCGGGCGTGACGTCATCGCGGCTCCGGCCAATCACAGCGCCGGAGCCGCCGAACCCGGAAGAGACGCCGAGGGATCATGTCCGCTCCCACAGCGGTGTCCGGGGGTCCGTGTCGGGGCTTCGTTCCAAGGTAAGTGTTTCATAATGAGCTGGTATGCGATGCATACTAGCTCATTATGCCTTTGTCTGATTTCCTCTCACTTCCTGTGGCTCACACTTAACCCTTTGATCGCCCCTGGTGTAACCCCTTCCCTGCCAGTGTCATTATTACAGTAACAGTGAAAATTATTAGCACTGATTACTGTAGTAATGTCAATGGTCCCCCCCAAAAGTGTCAAAAATGTCAGTTAGGGGTCCGATCTGTCCGCCGCTAAAAATCGCTGATTGTCACCGTTACTAGTAAAAATAAAAATAAATAAAAATGACATAATAACCTAGTTTGTAGATGCGATAACATTTGCGCAAAATGAAATAATGCTTATTGGGATTTTTTTTTACCAAAAATATGTAGCAGAATACAAATTGGCCTAAAAGGATGAAAAAAAAATTTGATTTCAATTTTTTTGGGAATGTTTCATAGCAGAAAGTGAAAAATATATTTCTTTCAGAATTATCGCTCTTTTTTTGTTTATAGTGCAAAAAAATAAAAATCGCAGAGGTTATCAAATACCACCAAAGGAAAGCTCTATTTGTGGGAAAAAAAGGACATCGGTTTTATTTGGGTACAGCGTCGCACGACCGCACAATTGTCCGTTTAATAACAGTGCTGAATCGCAAAATATGGCCTGGTCATTGGGGGGGGGGGGGGATCTTCCGGTACAGAAGTGGTTAATGAGTAGTTAGGGTTTGCATGGAATTCTTTAAAGGAATTAATTTTTAAAACTGGAGTTTATTGTCACTTTATGCTGCAACAGAGGCCAGACGTGGTTGTACACATGCGGCAGCAAATATCATACATCATGTTGCGCTCAGCTTTGCTCCAACTATCCTGCTACCTAAGCAATGCATGCGTTTGTGGTGCAGTGGTGTGGGTTTTTTAGGGTTAATCAAGGCCAGTTCCAGCATAAGGCTGCTTAGGCAGCTGCCTTAGGGTGCCAGGATAGGGGATGAGGGGGTGGCCGCTTGCTCCCAGCACTGAAACTGGGATTTTACCAACAATCGGAAACTGGGACTCCTGGTTCCTGATCGCTGTGATAGCCTCTGATTAGTCACTGTGCAGCCCACCCATGTGTTTTTTTTTCTCTTCTCTGAACAGAGAGAAACATACACAAAGGGGTAAAATACCTGTCTTCCATCCCCTAATGCTGTGCCCTCTCTCCTACCAGGTGCAGTGTGGACAATTTAGTGCCCGCAGCCAGTGAGGGGAAGCGGGGAAAGCATAACTCTGCCCCCTCATTACACACTGCTGTTTAGCCCCTGTTCACATTAACTGCGGCTTTGAAATCTTGCAACTTCATCTGAAATTGCACCATTTCAAAGATGCATGTCAATACAACTTGGAAGACACCTGTGTGACTTCATGCACAGATGTCTATGCAAGTCACACCCGAAATCACCAAAATCAGTGCAGGAACTACTTTTTCAAACCGGTGCAGCACCGCAAAGTCGTTGTCGCACCGATTTCTGCCGGCAATAGGCTGTGGCTTGTCATACGATTTTTACCTGTCAGATCGTATGGCAAGTCCCTCCAATGTGAACGGGGGCTTAGTAGCAGTTCAGCATAGCTCAACTTTTTAGTGCTGTGTGACGTCCTTCAGGTTGCGCCCCATCACATTATGGGGGGGGGGCAACGTGAAGGATTTACCAGTGCGGTAGAGGGGCAGCAAAATGCACCTTCCTCAATGTAGACAAAAAATCCTTGCACCAGCCCTGGGATTTACACAGGTCTTGGAGACAGCACAGCTTGCATCTCAGCCGCCCAGCCCCTGCCCTCTAAAAAGCAATCCATCACGGATTGCTTTTTAGATGGGCGGAAAGTGCTGCTGCAAATGTTAATAAGCCCTTAGTTATAGAATTCGGCTTTGGAAAACCTAAATCTAGAACAATGCAAACATCATCAGAATGAAGTGTGCAGATATGATTGATATTGTCTAGGAATAAATCCTGGACTAATATACAGATATTAGAAGCATGCCCCAGAAATAACAAGAGACAGTTGGAAGCTCTCCCATTACACCCCATTGTGAAGGAATGCCTCCCACCTTTCTGTCAGTATAAGACTCACACTAATGTCTTCTTAATAAAAGAGCTTTAATAAACAAGATCTCCTTTAAGCCTGTTAAAAGCTCAGAGGTTAGCAGAGGCTGACAGCCAGCAGATCAGCTCACTCTCTCTATCTATCTCTCTGCTCACGCAGGAGGGGGATCCTAATCCTCTCTATCTGGTTGGTGGATCAGGAGGCTTGTCTTCAATTGGATTGGTCAGCACCTTGTTCTTCCCAGCAGACTGACAGATGGGCGGGGCTTCCAGCCTTTGAAAACCAGTAGCCTAGTGAAGAAGTTTCCTCCCTGTGTGTAGAAGTTGTTCGGTGGATCTCAGGTGTTGCTGTGTGGACGGACTGATCGGGATTCTGCCTTGTCACCATGCTTCGGGCTGCCCTAGGTCATCTCTGCTCTAGGGTCTCCTCTGTTCCTCTGGGGACACAGATCAGCCGGTTCTCTGCCGCTGCCATCCCTGCACCCAACCCTAAACCAGACGTGCACTTTAACCAGGTAATCTATATATCTGACACTCGCCATTTCTACTTTATGATTGCTCTGCGGCCCATTGCATTGTTATCCTGGTTGTAAATTTGTAGAAGAGGGCCCCCGATCTGTGATAGGGGGGAGTGTTTAAATGTGGGCTTATTTGGTAGTGCAGCAGCTAGGAGGGGGGGGGGGGGGTCATGTGGTGGTGCAGCATATAGGAGGAGAGGGGGGGTCATGTGGTGGTGCAGCATATAGGAGGAGGGGGGGGGGTCATGTGGTGGTGCAGCATATAGGAGGAGGGGGGGGGGTCATGTGGTGGTGCAGCATATAGGAGGAGGGGGGGGGTCATGTGGTGGTGCAGCATATAGGAGGAGGGGGGGGGGTCATGTGGTGGTGCAGCATATAGGAGGAGGGGGGGGTCATGTGGTGGTGCAGCATATAGGAGGAGGGGGGGGGGGTCATGTGGTGGTGCAGCAGCTAGGTGGAAGGGGGGGGGGTCATGTGGGGGTGCAGCAGCTAGGTGGAAGGGGGGGGGGTCATGTGGTGGTGCAGCATATAGGAGGAGGAGGGGGGGGGTCATGTGGGGGTGCAGCAGCTAGGTGGAAGGGGGGGGGGTCATGTGGGGGTGCAGCAGCTAGGTGGAAGGGGGGGGGTCATGTGGTGGTGCAGCAGCTAGGTGGAAGGGGGGGGGTCATGTGGTGGTGCAGCAGCTAGGTGGAAGGGGGGGGGGTCATGTGTTGGTGCAGCAGCTAGGTGGAAGGGGGGGGGGGTCATGTGGTGGTGCAGCAGCTAGGTGGAAGGGGGGGGGGTCATGTGGTGGTGCAGCAGCGTCATCTGATGGTGTAGCTGGCGTAAGAGGGGGTTTCATCTGGTGCAGTGTATTTTATTTTATTTTTTTGTCTTTGTGCAAACTGTTCATCATGCTGTGAAACCCTGCCAGTTGTAGTCCTAACATGGACTCAGTTACATATGGTATGTAAACAATAAAGATTAGCACAGCCCACCACAGTGCACAGTCCTCCCTTTGCTTTTTTTTTTTTTTTTTCACTAAACTTCCTGATTTCTTTCTAGCTGTATAAATCCAGTCCTTGTTAAGGAATTTGCTGAATCACATGTTTGTTATGATGAAGACAATTTCTAGATCAGTAGCGAAGTGCCCCCATGTTAGTGTTGTACACAGGCATGCACAAGCTTGCATGTAGAATTCATATTGTTGCTGTTGCGCTCAAGTGCAATATAACAGAATAGATACTCGGAATGATCAGATTGCAGTAACTAACTTGCAGTTTGCTAAACCGGTACAAAGTTAGAATCCATATTGCACAACAGGGTCAGGGTGGAAAAGCACATTTTTAGCCTGCAGGGTAATACAAAATGGATTCTGAAAATTGCGTGTACACACATTGACTCTTCCCAGCAATGTCTGTGGCTCAATTAGGGTTAGGGTAGCATGACTGTTTAGCTGAATATCGCTACTTTAGTAACCGCTACATGCAATTACCCTGATTCAGTCTTTCGTCCATGCTACCTCTGATAACACAGGGGAACGGCTGGAGGAGCAGCAGAGGGGACTTCAGACCGCTGTATGCTGAAAACGGGTCACAGAACGAACTGCACTCCTGTGATCCATAGGTGATGTACAGATGAACGAGCTTTGGCAGTACCTCCTGATTTAGTTTTTAATTTAAAAAAAAAAAAGAAAAAATGTACAGCAGTCTCCCTTGTACATACCTGAGCCCATCCTTATCCAGCGATGTTGCAGGAGTTTCTCAGCTGCCTGGTATGATTGGCTCTCCTGATTGGCTCCCACTGCTGTCAGTCACTCAGGAGAGGGGGGGTGGGGGCCAGGTCACAGCTCCATGTCTGAATGTGACTCTGCTTAGGTGCCCCTATAGCAAGCTGCTTGCTGTGGGGCACTGAACAGGAGAGGAGGGAGGGGCCAGGAGCACAGCAGAGGGACCCGAGAAGAGGATTCAGGCTGCACTAAGCAAAACCAACTGCACAGAGGAGGGAAGTATTACTATTTTTTTTTTTTTTTTTATAAATAACCTGAGACTTTACAATCCCTTTAAAGCTTGACATGCTTGGTATCTATATACACCGGGTAGCCTAATCTTTTGATTTTACTCGAGCACAAGCTTTCAGTAAATATTTGTAGATCATTTTGTGTAGCACTACTCCCATTGGAGCTGCTTAAAGCGGATTCCCCTGGGTTACCCATAGCAACGACTTCTAAATTCCTAGTATTAGATTCTTGGCTCAGTCCAGTAAACAGTCCAGGGGATTTGGTTTTTGTTTTTATTTTATGATGGGATGGGAGAAGGGATGAGTGGGATACTCTAACTTGGCAAACGATGCACAATCTTGAGGACTTGTTCTATCTATGATGAATGCAGCAAGGCCGCTGCTTCACCCGGCCACTGAAGTGAAGTATATGAAAGGTGAACTACTTGGTAGATTACTCTTCAGGGTTTTACTTGGCACCCCCTTTCTCGCTGACTGTGTGTGCGCTGACCTTCTGTCCAAACATCACTGGAGTGGTCACCTTCCTGGGCAGACCCCTTGGGCAAGCCCCCTGGTACTCATGGACACTTTTTCCCAGGTAGCTCTGCCTTCAGCTCCACTTTTAGTTTCTCCAGGACTTTTATGACTCGCAGAAGGAGAGACAGCCATTACCCTCCTCCTGGGACTCTGCTTCCCACCAAAGACACCCTCCCTCATGTGCTCTCAGCTTTTAAGGACAATCCCAGTATGCACTGCCCACTGGGACTCCCAATAAAGCCTGTGCATCATTGGCCAGGTTTCCTCCGCTGTCCAACAGGCCTCCCTATTGGACGCAGTGGGGACACTCCCTCAGACCAAATGAATGCACAGAGAGCAGGCCTAACTAAAAGAACAGGCTCCCCTGATGAGCAAAACTAATGCTTTACCTAGCGAGATCCATGGTCATCTTACAGGCGACTCGCTGAACTTCAGGCAAACTGCTTAAAAGAGTTATAATGCGTGCAACATTACCGATGGTTTGCCTGAAAAGAATTTATAAGCGTTTAGACCGATCTAGGCATCCCTGCCGAATGTCAAATTGGTGTCAACGCTGTACTGAAAAAAGTGAGGTCACCAATCTGCCTGCAATTGTAGTAGAAGTAGCACACTGATGACTGCTACAAGATCTCCATTTACAACAAAATGGAGACAAAAATGCTGAAATGTTCGTAAAATGTAATTAAACCACTTAAGCCCCGGAAGATTTTACCCCCTTCTTGACCAGGGGTCGGCACTGCGTGACTTTAACAGACAATTGCGCGGTCGTGCGACGCTGCACCAAAACGAATTTGACGTCCTTTTTTTCCCCACAAATAGAGCTTTCTTTTGGTGGCATTTGATCACCTGTGTGATTTTTTTTTTTTTTTTTTTTTTTTTTTTTTTTTTTTTTTTTTTTTTTTTTGATCATGCGCCATAATCAAAAAAAAAAAGCGCGACAATTTTGCAAAAACAATATTTTTCACATTTTTTTTATATGAAATTCTCCCTCCCCCTCTCCCCCCCCCCCCCCCCCCAAAAAAAAAAAAAATAAAAAAAAAAAAATCACGATAAGCGTATTTTGATTGGTTTGCGCAAAAGTTATTGCGTTTTTACTAAGGGAAAGATTGTCTTTTTTTTTTTTTTTTTTTTTTTTTTTTTTTTTTTTTACGAGTAATGTTTTTTTTTTTGCGGGACTGCGACATTGCGGACAGATCGGACCCTTGACTGACATTTGACACTTTTGGGGGTACCAGTGACATTATTACAGTAATCAGTGCTATAAATATGCACTGTTACTGTAAAAATGACACTGGCAGGGAAGGGGTTAACTTTATTGGGGAAGGAGGGGTTAAGTATGTCCCTAGGGGCGTGTTTCTAACTGTGATTGGACATGGCTACTGGTGTAAGAACAGAGATCAACGGTCCTACATAGTAAAACCGTGTGATCTCCATTTTTACACAGGGGAGAATGACAGGCAGCTTTGTTTACATTAGCCGCCTGCCTTGCTCTTTTCACGGCGAACGATCGCGAGTCACACGCACTGACTTGTTAGGGAACGAGCCGGGGCGGGCGCTCGCTCGCTATTGGCTCACAAGCTAGTGACTCTGGAGAATAAAATGTCGGTCATTGCAAAATTTTTTGTCGCGCGGTATTTGCGCAGTGGTCTTTAAAACGCCATTTTTTTGGAAAAGAAATTTGAAAAAATCACATTTCACTGCATGTAAAAAATAGTAAACCGTAAAGTTAGCCCATTTTTTTTTTTTTTTTTTTTTGTATATTGTGAAAGATGATGTCACGCCGAGTAAATAGATACCCAACATGTTACGGTTTAAAATTGCGCCCCCCCCCCCCCCCCCCGTGGGATGGCGACAAACTACGGTCAATAGAGATCTCAATCTGCGATGGCTTTAAATTTATCTAACGGTTACCAGTTTAGAGTTAGTGTAGCTCTTTTTTTAATTATTGCCCACGCTCTGGCGATCGCGGCGATACCTCACATGTGTGGTTTGCAGCGATTTCATTCGCGGCTCGACTTGCGTATACGTTTTTTTTTTTTTTTTGTGCGCGAACGGTGACGGGGGCGGCTAAATTATTATTATTTTTTTTTCCCCATTTATTTTTTCTTTTTCAACTTTATTACAGGTTTAAATTGGCCGCCATTTGCAGCACAGTAACCCGGAAGTGACGTCATGGATGCCACCTCCGGGTCACGTCATCGGAGACCCGATCTATGCCGTTTCCGGCATTCATCGGGACTCCATCCAGCCGGCGGACGCGCCGGCTGGGTGCTCGGGGCTCCCGGTGGGACGGGAGCCCCGGGTAAAGCCGCGGGAGGGGGGGGGGGACATCCCCCTCCCGCTCACCCGGGTAACGATCGAGCGGCTCCCGTGCCACATCGGTCGTTACCGACGGAAAGCCGACCGTCGGCTTTAAACCACGGTACCGGGATGATGCCTCTAGCTAGAGGCATCATCCCGGTATAACCCCGCAAAGTCTGCCGACGTATGGGTACGTCAGTATGCGGTAAGTAGCTAAACCATTGTCCAGCTCCTCCGATAAGACATGTTACTGGGTGTGACCAGGCTGCTCTGATGGGCTTTTGCCATTCTCAAACATATGGAACAATTTCTGTGTTTACTGCTGCAACTTAAGTTGCATATTTGGACCCTTTGGTACTGAATTATTTGCACACAGGTACATTCATAACTTTGTTAAAGCAGGAAGAAGAGCCAATATTGCAGGCCATTATGTTTAACCTCCCTGGCGGTATGATTGTCAGGAATTTTGTACCAAAAGCGGTACAATTTTTTGCATGGAAATTTGGTGTTATTTATTGTAGGCCTACAATTCTTAGTAATTACTTAAACCTGACCAAACAAGACTCTAGTAGACATCCCAGATGTGAAAGTTTGAAACGCAAAATCATAAATTCTAATACAAGTTAAATATTAGTACAGTAAAATTGCAGGCAAGGGCACTGGGGGGGGGGGGGGGGGCAAACTAAGGTAAATTTATTTTATTTAGTAATGTAATCCAATAGGATTACAATAGATCAGTGTGTTTTACTTTTTGAATTTGCCGCCGGTTCCAGCCCCCTGCGACGCTCGCTGGGAACGGAAGCCGGCACACAGTATCAGGCGGAAGATCCAGATGCTGGAATACATCGCGGGATCCTGGGGACAAGGTAAGTAACCTCTTCCAGAATCCAGCGACTTCTCCCCTGGCGGTACCTGGAGTGTGGCACGGGGCTACCGCTAATGGCACTGAAATTCAACCCTGAGCCACACTCAGGAATACCGCCAGGGATGTTGATAGGCAAACTAGCCACAGCAATTATCAGTCTGTAATTGGTGACCCAAACATCACTTATATAGGGGCTTGTTTTTAAATGCCCTAAATTATTTCTTTCGTTCATTGAGGGACCCAGCTCCTGATCTTCTTAACCATTGGGTTATACTGCCCCCCCCCCCCCCCATAGGAGTAGAGCACTTGGCATAAAGTCTGGCTATGCCTTTGGGCAGTGCCAGGGGGCATTTTTTTTTTTCTTGCTGCCTAGTCAGGGAGTAAGGACCTATTTCCCTGTTGGGATCTCTGGTCCTGGCAATTTTCTTCTTTTTTTTTTCCTGTGAGATCCAGAATTAACTGCCGGACTGGGCGATGGGCTGGATAATCTAGATCCAGTGGTCACCCCAGTCTGGCCAGCGCACGCAGGCCTCAGCTCCATGCTAGGTCGGCCGCGACATAGCCCCACTGGTGGCCTGCGAGTGAAAGGCCTCGCGAGGTTGTCTTGGGCCCAAATCACAGCATTCCTCCTGGCGGACCGCCCCCCCATTTCGATGGAGAAGGTTCTGTCTGGAGCGATGCCCATCTGGTTTCCTGGTAATGGTAATTAACTGTCCCCCGGAGCGTTGTGGAGTGGACATGGGCTCCTCTTGACACTGAGAGAAAAATTGGTGATGGGGAGGGCCCTCCAGCAGATTGACAGCCTCAGCTTTCATCCTGTGTGCTGTGTGCAGGGGTGTGTGTGTCTCTTCCCTCCAATTAACCCCCAGAGCTCTCCTTGCTGTGCTCTGCAGAGTGTAACATCAGCTCTGTGCCCCCTTTTTTTTCTGAACTCCTTGACAAGCTTTATAAATTCAGCACTTTGAATGGATGAAGAGAAGGCTGCAGATCGGTACAACTTATGTTGTACCTGTCGGGAGTAAGGACCTATTTCCTTATAATTTTTTTTTTTTTTTTTTGTAAAGGCTAAAGGTTTTTGCATTCTCTGCATTAAAGTAAAAAAAAACGTATAATAGCTGTGCCCCAACCCCCTTCCTAACACCTGTATCAATCCAACCCTGTACCTGGCTTCAGTTCTGCTTGGCTGAGAGCAACTGGAGCCATTGGCTTTTGCTGCTGTCAGTAAAATCCAGTGAGGAGGGAGTGGGGGAGGTGGGACCAAGCCAGGCTTTGTGTCTTTGGACATACACTGACTCATGGGGGCACACTGCAGAGTCGCTCCTAACAAGCGGCTTGCTGTGGGGGGCGCACCAAGAAAAGGGAGGAGTCAAGAGGTTCGGGGGAACTCTGTTCAAAACCATTGCATAGATCAGTTTAAGTATAGTGTTTGTGTGGGGTGTATGTAAACTCCTGCGATAATGATCTGGTCAGTGAAGTAGCAGAGGGGGTTGTTAATCAGTTTCAGCTGCTTTTGGTGTTAATGAAATAACAGGTGCACTAGATGGGCAACAATGAGGTGACCTCCAAAACAGGAGTGCTTTGGCCTAGGGTCAGTGTCCCTACTGGTAGCACGAGGGGATACCTGGACCCTATAGAGGTTGCACACTAGGTGTGCATCTTCACTGATCTCACAGTTCGATTAGGATTATACTATCAACAATTTAATTCCACGATGCATCACAAGTAATACCCACGTTTTTATCCGAAAATTCAAGCCGTCAGAAGAATTTTTGTCATTTGCTGTTGTTATCCTATTTGGGAGGGTCATTCTCATAACCATCCTAAAAAGAGGTCTACAAGCTATTCCCTTTCAGTTCATTAGAGAACAAAGGGGCATGCTTTACAGCAAGAGGAAAGGCTTCTTACCGTAAGAGCTGTGAAAATATGGAATAGACTGCCTCTCAAACTAGTTCTGGGTTACTCAGCAGATTTAACAAGGACCTGATTTATTTTTGTCCTAAATAAACAAAATATAAGTGACTGTGACAGAGGGATGGCGGTGGGGAGGGAAGCCATCAGTGACACTGGCACGCTTTCAGTGTCTCTGCTTCTCTTCTCCCTTCCTGTGCCTCCAGTGATGCTTCTGTTGATATGGGGTCTCCTAGAGCTCCTCCCCCTTTACTCTACTCTACTGGCTGTCAGTTTATCAGTTGACTTTCTGCTCCAGTGTCCATCTGGAAAGTGAGGGGACTTTGATCACCAGGCAGGCTCTGCCTCTGTTTCTCCAGGAGAGTCAGAACACTACATTGAGTGCTGGATGACTTCATCGGCAATCGATTCGGCTGACTCTCAGCATTGATGCAGAATCGCGATTCATTGATGCTGCGATTTTATTCAACACCCCCCTATTGCACAGGCAGTCCAACTCCTCTAGGATGGCACATTAATACGTGTCATTGCCAGAAGGGTTGCTGTGTCTCCAAGTACAGTCTCAAGAGCATGGAGTAAATTCCAGGAGACCTGCAGTTACTCTAGGAGAGCTGGACAGAGCCATAGAAGGTCCTTAACCCATCAGCAAGACCGGTATCTACCCAGTGCCTTGATGATCAGTACCAATGTCCCCTGTCTGGATTTGCCGGTTATCTGCTCTGCTCTCCTCTCATGTGCTGTCAGCATGAGGAGAGCAGAACAGATAACCGGCAAATCCGGTTTACACTGATCAGTTGTGATTGGACACAGCTGATCACGTGGTAAATAGCCGCCGTGATTGGCTCATTACACTGATCAGAACTCTGACGATTTGTGCCGGGGGGGGGGGTCGGCTCAGGAAGACTTCATATGACGGCCTCCTGGCAAAGTGCGACCGCGCTGTAGCTGTCATTTGGTTATAGCACGGTCGTGAAGTGGTTAGTCTCTTGAATTCCATAGCTATATTCTCAAGTGGTCTCGGTGCCTACTTGATGCCTACATTACCTGGCTTGGCAAGGTCTCAGTATGACATCTTGCAGATGTGTTAGGAAGAAAAGAGAATGGGTAGTCTATGTACAGCACTGAGAACTGCTTTTTGTTTGAACTGCTAAACTATAAACTTTTGCAATATCTAAAGAATTTAACCCATGCATTTAAAAAGTGTATTTTGAATTGCATAGTATTAGCATCAACCTGCCCAACCAGCCTTGTGTAATTCCCTGCTCTAGACTAGAGAATGGGTGAGTGCTTTTTAGGCACCATTCAGTGTGAAGCTCAAATTCTGGAGTAGACAAAAAAAATTCTCTATGGAGATGGTTCACTCCACTAAAAGTCCCCAGAATCCTTCTTTTCTCTTACGTCCTCCGACAGTCGCCGCCTCTTCATATTCGTCACATATGGGGGTATTAGACTTTGCTCCGAAGGAGTAGCTAGGCAACAGAATATGTTAACAATAAAGCTTTAACATATCCCACCCTCAAGGGGTGGTCCCCTCAGTCAATACCCTCCTACTTCCTGCAACCATATCTCAGTTTTAATGTCTAGCTTGTCAGGAGTGGCTGGCTCTCTCTGTGCTGGGACTTTTTGTCCCAGACTCTTTCTTCTTTTTAATATTTTGTTTGAGTTTTTCTCTCTACCTTTACTTAGCTGTTATTTTTGTCAGCATTAGTTAGTTCTTCGGACGAAGAGGATCATGCGGACTGGGTCTCGGGCTGATCCCCCTGGTCGCAGGTCGTGGGTCGGTGGCTTCCCAGTCTGCCATCGAGCGTTCAGCCAGGTAACGCTCCTGGCACAGTGAACGACCCATCCCTGTTCGGTGCAGGGATGATTGGTGAGGTGGCTACCTCACCGGACGCTGTGCGGTTTCTTAACCTCCATTGTGTGCGTCTTGAATTGCGACTCTCCCTGCCTCATGTGCAGCGGCTTGTTCGCCTGTGCGGGTTCCCCACGCCATGTGAGGTAAGTGTATTTATGTGGGGACCTGTCTGTCTGGGGGGGTCTCAGTCTGGGACTGTGTAACCTGCCTTTAATCACACTGCTTGTCTCCCTATCTCTCGGCTGCATGCTGTGGGCTGCAGGGGGGGGGGGGGGAGATGTGTGACACTGTGTGTGTCAGGCTGGGCAGTGTGAGAAGCTGTGTGCTGTGGGGCATGTTTTTTCTTGGCATGTTTGGGCATATACAGCGATCGCTGCGGCGATCTAACATGTATCCATATATTGGGATGTAATGTGTGTGTTTTTATGCACTGTGGAGCGGCGTTTTCGGCGCCAAACGACGCCATTTTACCGGCGCCCGCTCCGGCCGCATGGTTTACATGCACGGCGGCCATTTTCTTGTAGCCTCCATAGGCTTACATAGAGCGCCCTGGCAGCATCACTTCCTCTTTCCAGGAACACCGATCGAGGCAGCAGCAGCAGCGGGGTCTCCTCAGGTTTTATCCTTCTGTTCTTGTCATCCATTGCCTGTACTCAGTTTGTATATTCCCTGTGGGGGTCTCATTGTGCCTGAGTGTGGTGCGGTGGGCTGCGCTTGCCGCGCTTGCTAAAAGGGGGCAGTTAACCCTTGGTTGTCTGGCATTACAGGGGCAATGGATTCTCAGGAGGGCAAGTTTCCTACAGTATTGGTGGAAAGCCAGGGGACCGCTGTTTCCCCCCCAGGGGGGGATTTAGCCACTATTGTGGCTGGCCTTGCTGCCCAGGTGCAAATGCTGGTGGCTGCTCAATCTACTAAACGGCCCAGAGTTGCTCTGTCCTCTGATTCTGAGGGTGAAGGTGATGGGGCTGTTCTGGCAGGGACCCCCTTATCGGGGTCCCGCTCCTCTCTTGATCTGGTGGGGTCTGAGGTAGAGGCTGAAGTTGAGGGGGTTGATAATTCTCCCCCTGGCTCGCCTGAAGAGCTTGCAATCATGGATGAGTTGATTGCTTCCATTAAGCAGACGCTACGTTTGCAGGACGAAGTGTGTCCCCCCGCTGCCTTGGCGGCTTATGGGACGCAGAGAAAACGCAGGACGCCGCAGGTTTTTCCCTGCAATGCTGATTTTCAGCGCGCTGTTAAGGATCAATGGCGCGATCTGCGCAAGCCTTTTGCGGTACCAAGTAAATTCAAGCTGCGTTATCCTTTCTCGCCTGCCACTGATGAACGGTGGTGTGTGCCTCCGCCAGTGGATCATGCAATTGCGGTTTTGAACAAAGCCACTGCGATTCCTGCAGAGGGTTCCCCTGTTTTCCGTGATGCCACGGATAGGAGACTGGAGTCTCTTGCCCGTCATACTTATTCTGTTACGGGTTCTATGCTTAAGGCTCTGTTTGCTTCTCTCATGGCGGCCCAGGCGATCGCAAGTTGGACGCAGATGCTTAGGCGCGTCCTAGTGGCCGATTCGGCCTCGGCGGCGACCCTGGATATGGTGGATCAGATCCACCAGGGTGTCATGTATCTGTGTGATGCGGACCTGGACCTGATTCCGTTGGCTGCACGTGTGCACAGCGTGGCGGTGTTGTCTCGCCGCCTGGTTTGGTTGAAATGTTGGTCGGTGGACCAATCTTCACGTAAGAACTTAGCCAATCTGCCTTATGATGGGTCTCGCCTTTTTGGGGAGTCCCTGGATGTGTTGATTAAGGGGATCACCGGGGGTAAGAGCACTCTCTTGCCCCATTTCCCCAAGGCTAAGGGGGCTTCTGGGAAGAAGCATGCAAATTTTCGGCCCCCTCAGGGGTCCTTTCGGCCGCACTACAAGGGCAAACCGTTCAAAGGCCAAGGCTCTCAGAAGAAGCCCTGGTCTGGGAAACAGAAGTCCGGCCAATCCGGACCTGCGGCCCATAACAGTTCGGCCTGAAGGGGCGCCCTCACCCAGTTTTGGGGTGGGGGGACGCTTGCTCGGTTTTCTTCAGCCCTGGTTGGCCCGTGTGCGGGACAGATGGGTTCTGGAAATCGTTCGATCTGGTTACAAGATCGAGTTTCTCTCTCGGCCGGAGAGCAGATTTTTTCCCTCAAATCTCCAACTGTCTCCAGAGCGCCTGCGGGATCTGCACCTGGCGGTGCGGGACCTGAGGGCTCAGGGAGTGGTGGTTCCGGTGCCTCATCGGGACAGATTTCGGGGGTTTTATTCCAATCTGTTCACCGTGCCCAGGAAGGAGGGCAAGGTTCGTCCGATTCTGGACTTGAAAGCTCTGAACCGCTCTGTGCGGGTTCGCAAGTTCCGCATGGAATCCCTGCGCTCGGTGGTGGCTGCCCTGGTTCCGGGGGAATTCATGGCCTCCATCGATTTGAAGGATGCGTACCTTCACATCCCCATATTCGAGGGTCATCAGAGATACCTTCGATTTGCCATTGCGGAGGATCACTACCAGTTCGTGGCGTTGCCCTTTGGTCTCGCCTCGGCTCCGCGGGTCTTCACCAAGGTGCTTGCACCGGTTCTGGCATTATTGAGGGCCCAGGGCATTTCTGTCCTGGGGTATCTGGACGACATTCTGGTTCGGTCTGCGACCAGACAGGGTCTGGAGGAGGACCTGTCTGTCACAATGCAAACTCTGCAGGAGTTTGGTTGGACGATAAATGTTCCAAAGTCGACACTGAGTCCGTCGGTTCGTCTCCCCTATCTGGGAATGATACTGGACTCGGTGCAGGCGAAGGTCTTCCTGCCGGAAGACAAACTCAGGACTCTTCAGGAGGAAGTCAGGTCCCTCAGGGACGTTCCACACTCGTCTCTGCGGACGTGTATGAGATGTCTGGGATTGATGGTCTCGGCCTTCGAGGCGATTCCTTTCGCGCAGTTTCACACGCGGGGTCTCCAAGCGGAGATCCTGTCCAGGTGGGACGGGCGACCTCAATCTCTGGATCTTCAGATCTCGTTGAGTCATCGCACCAGGGAAAACCTTCTGTGGTGGCTCCAGTCCCCGTTGGTGTCCGGGGGCAAGTCGTTTCGTCCGAGCTCGTGGACGGTAATCACCACGGATGCCAGCCTGTCGGGCTGGGGTGGTGTTCTGGGCGTTCTGTCCGCCCAGGGAACTTGGTCGGAGGGGGAGTCTTCCCTCCCGATCAACATTCTGGAATTGCGTGCGATAAGGCTCTGTCTTCATCGCTGGACGGACCGGCTGCAGGGCTGCCCGGTTCGGGTGCAGACGGACAATGCCACGGCGGTGGCCTACATCAACCACCAAGGGGGCACCAGGAGTGCCCGAGCGGCTCGAAGTGGCCGACATTCTGTCTTGGGCCGAGACTCATGTCCCGGCGATAACGGCGGTTCACATTCCGGGAGTGGAGAACTGGCAGGCGGACTATCTGAGTCGCCAGACCCTGGATCAGGGGGAATGGTCTCTCCACCCGGCTGTCTTCCAGATGTTGTGCGCGAAGTGGGGTCTTCCAGATGTGGACCTGTTCACGTCTCGCCTCAACTACAAGGTGAAGAGGTTCGTGGCAAGGACGCGCGACCCTCGGGCAGACGCGTCGGACGCGTTAGTGGCCCCGTGGCATCAGTACAGGCTGATGTACGCGTTTCCACCGATTCAGTTGCTGTCCAGGTTCCTTCGCAGGTTACACTCGGAACGCAGCACGGTGATTCTTGTGGCACCGGACTGGCCTCGCCGGTCCTGGTACGCAGACCTCGTGAATCTGGCGGTCGACGCCCCTTGGCGTCTGCCTCTTCGAGACGATCTACTGTCTCAAGGACCGATTTACCATCCTGCTTTACAGTCGCTGGCTTTGACGGCCTGGCTGTTGAGACCGAGGTCCTGAAGGAGAAGGGTCTCTCTCCAGAGGTCGTTCATACTTTGATCAACGCGAGGAAGTCTTCCTCGGGGAAGGTTTATTACCGTACTTGGAAGGCCTATTTTGCCTGGTGTGAGTCCAGGGGGTTTTCACCCCGCACGTACTCGGTTTCCCGTGTGCTGTCTTTCCTTCAGACGGGTGTCGATCAGCGTTTGGCACTGGCTACGATAAAGGGTCAGGTGTCTGCGCTGGCCGTTCTGTTTCAACGTCCCGTGGCTTCCAACTCCTTGGTTGGCACTTTTATTCAGGGTGTGCGGCATCTGGTTCCTCCTAGGAGGGATCCTTTGCCCCCTTGGGACTTGAATCTCGTTCTATCTGTGTTACAACGTGCTCCTTTTGAACAGATCAGGGAGATCTCGTTGTCTATGTTGTCCAAAAAGGTCGCCTTTTTGGTGGCGATCACTTCGGCTCGCAGAGTGTCGGAACTGGCGGCTTTGTCCTGCAAGTCTCCGTACCTGGTTGTTCATTTGGATAAGGTGGTCTTGCGACCTAATCCTTCTTTTCTGCCGAAACGAGTTTCGGAATTCCATCTTAACGAGGATATTGTTTTGCCTTCGTTGTGCACGAAGCCGAAACATCCAAGGGAGGTGAGATTGCACTCTCTGGATGTTGTTCGGGCGATTAGGGTTTACCTTAAATCGACTGAGTCTTTTCGTAAGACGGACTCCTTGTTTGTTCTTCCAGAGGGTCCTCGGAAGGGCATGGCGGCTTCGGCCTCTACCATCGCCAAATGGATCAGGCAGACCATTGAACAGGCCTATGCCTTGCAGGGGAAGGTTCCCCCTGTGCCTGTGAAGGCGCACTCTACTAGATCTCTGAGTACGTCTTGGGCCTGCCGTCATGGGGCTTCTGTAGCCCAGGTGTGTAAGGCGGCGACTTGGTCGACCGTGCACACTTTCACAAAATTCTACAAAGTAGATGTTCAGGCATCGGCGGATGCTTCCTTTGGCCGCAAGGTTCTTAGTGCGGCTGTTCCATAGGGTCCCTTGTTGGGGACTCCTGGCTGTTGGGATAGTTTTTTGTATCCCCTGGTTTTTTGTCTTTTCCTGGGTTGTTGCTCCTGTTGAGCACTTATTTTTGCTGTTGCCCAGCTGGTTTCCTTCCTTTGGTAAGGTTCCTTTCTTTGATGTGGAGACTGCGTTGCCTTTCGGCGCGGATGCGTTTCCCACCCCTCATGTTTGCACTGCTTTGGGACGTCCCCATATGTGACGAATATGAAGAGGCGGCGACTGTCGGACGTAAGAGAAAACGGAATTTTTGTAAAATCTTACCTGTAAAATTCCTTTCTCTGAGTCCTCCGACAGTCGCCGCCCCCGCCCCTCTTTTGGGGTTTGGTTGTATACTCTACTGCTATTCCACTAAAACTGAGATATGGTTGCAGGAAGTAGGAGGGTATTGACTGAGGGGACCACCCCTTGAGGGTGGGATATGTTAAAGCTTTATTGTTAACATATTCTGTTGCCTAGCTACTCCTTCGGAGCAAAGTCTAATACCCCCATATGTGACGAATATGAAGAGGCGGCGACTGTCGGAGGACTCAGAGAAAGGAATTTTACAGGTAAGATTTTACAAAAATTCCGTTTTTTTTTTTTTTTTTATTTTATTTTTTTTTTTTTTGTAGCTCAGATTGGTGTGGTCGTCTTCTTTCTAATAACCCCCAACCCTAATATATTAAAGGCTAATCCTTACCCCCAAACATAGAAAAAAAAAAAGCTAACCCCCTTACAAAATTAAATACGAAGTAAAAGTGGATGAAAAGCTGAAATGCATGGCAGCAAATGACACGGATTATATTTTTCTCTGTTAGCTAATGAACAAAACGCCAAAGCTCAAACACTTTAAAGTGCTGTACAAAAATGCACATACAAGCGCCTGAAAAAACACCAGAGAAATTCTCACACAAGATGCTCAGGTGAGAATGCAGTCTGAAACATGCTCAACTACTCTTGTGACATGCTGTTGGTTAATGCAGTTTGTATAGTCTGATTTTAACCGGTTGCCGACCGCCGCAAGTACATATACTGTGGCGGTCAGTCCCGGCCAGGCAAAGTGACGTATGGGTACGTCACTAGCTTGTGAGCCAATAGCGAGCGAGCGCCCGCCCCGGCTCGTTCCCTAACAAGTCAGTGCGTGTGACTCGCGATAGTTCGCCGTGAAAAGAGAAAGGCAGGCGGCTAATGTAAACAAAGCTGCCTGTCATTCTCCCCTGTGTAAAAATGGAGATCACACGGTTCTACTATGTAGGACCGTTGATCTCTGTTCTTACACCAGTAGCCATGTCCAATCACAGTTAGAAACACGCCCCTAGGGACATACTTAACCCCTTCCCTGCCAGTGTCATTTTTACAGTAACAGTGCATATTTATAGCACTGATTACTGTAATAATGTCACTGGTACCCCCAAAAGTGTCAAATGTCAGTCAAGGGTCCGATCTGTCCGCAATGTCGCAGTCCCGCAAAAAAAATTACTCGTTAAAAAAAAAAAACAACAAAAATTACAATCTTTCCCTTAGTAAACGCAATAACTTTTGCGCAAACCAATCAAAATACGCTTATTGTGATTTATTTTATTTTTTTGGGGGGGGGGGGGAGAGGGGGAGGGAGAATTTCATATAAAAAAAAATGTGAAAAATATTGTTTTTGCAAAATTGTCGCGCTTTTTTTTTTTTTTTTATTATGGCGCATGATCAAAAAATCACACAGGTGATCAAATGCCACCAAAAGAAAGCTCTATTTGTGGGGAAAAAAAGGACGTCAAATTTGTTTTGGTGCAGCGTCGCACGACCGCGCAATTGTCTGTTAAAGTCACGCAGTGCCGACCCCTGGTCAAGAAGGGGGTAAAATCTTCCGGGGCTTAAGTGGTTTAATTACATTTTACGAACATTTCAGCATTTTTGTCTCCATTTTGTTGTAAATGGAGATCTTGTAGCAGTCATCAGTGTGCTACTTCTACTACAATTGCAGGCAGATTGGTGACCTCACTTTTTTCAGTACAATGTTGACACCAATTTGACATTCGGCAGGGATGCCTAGATCTGTCTAAACGCTTGTAAATTCTTTTCAGGCAAACCATCGGTAATGTTGCACGCATTATAACTCTTTTTTTTTTTTTTTTTTTTTTTAAAACCGTGAGGTTTATTGAAACTTTTGGTACAATACAAAAATAAACCGTGCATTGAAACTGCAATCAGATTCATAACACACAGGGGTACAAAAAATACAAATATACACAGTGATTAACACTTAGAAACAGAGCAGACATAGTAAAAAAAAGGCAGTAGTCAGTTACTTTCTTTCGGCCCAACACTCAAGCAGACAATATTAGTTTAACTGGGGTGGTCAGCATAAAGTAGTTACCCACGTCACTACTGAGCCGTATCAGGGCACTGCACCCATTTGTCCCAAATCTTGTTGAACTTCTGAGGGCACCCCCTATGTTTATATAAAAGTTTATGAAATGGGATGACACTATTGATTTCCTTAATCCACAATCCTAGAGTAGGTCTCATCCACCGCCTGGCTATCAATTTACGTGCTATAAACAAAGTTTCCTGAAGAAATATAACAGTGGATTTGGGCATCTCTCCATCCGGATAGACCCCCAGGAGACACTCCTTAGGAGAGAGTTGTAGAGGAGACCCCATTTTGTCATGCAGAAATGTGACTACTTGTTGCCATAGAGTCTGTAATTGGGGACAGCTCCACAATAGATGAAAGAAGGAGGCATCAGGGTCTCCGCACATAGGACAAGAGGGGACCAAGTCAGGGTGATATTTGGACAGTCTAAGTGGGGTGAGATAAGCCTGGTGTATTATAAAGGTCTGGGTTAGGCGATCCGACAGTTTTGGCGACACTCTGCGGCACGTCTCCAAGGCATCCTCCCATTCCTCATCCTTCATGGCCCCCACATTGCGCTCCCAGCGGGTCTTAAGTGCAAAAGCTAAAGTGGTCGAGGAAGGTGTGTGAAGCTCAGAGTAGAACATGGAAATGAGGTGACTGGGTTCTGTACTTTTAACAATCTCAAGGGTGGTAACCGATTCTATCTCAGGAGGACCGTCAGGGAATTGAGATCTATAGGCATGGGAAAGCTGTAAGTATCTGTAGTGCATGGGGCCCTGGAGCGCAAACTGGTCTCGCAGGGTCTCGTAAGACCGTAGACCAGTGGTCGTGGAGATATGGCTAAGGAGGAAAATACCCCTCCCACTCCATATCGACAGGTCAGGGATGGAGAGGAACTCACGCAATGTACTATTATGCCACAGAGGGGTGAATGTGTGGAATGGAGGGCACCGAAGCCTGGACGCCACCACCTCCCAGATCCGACAATAGTGATATAGGAGAGATCTGGGGCACAGGGGCTCCGGCGAGCCCCTGACGCCCCTAAGGATAACTAGGAGGGGGTCCCCGAGGGGATGAGCCCACCCAGGGCAGAGCAGGGTCAAGAAGCGTTCTCTATCCGTTTTATCTATGTGAAAGAACTGGGACAACTGAGCTGCCAGATAGTACAGATTAAAATCCGGCAGGGCCAACCCCCCTAGATTTGTAGGATTCTTGAGTTTGCGCCAGGAGATCTTGTGCCGGTTAGCACCCCAAACAAAGGTCTTGAGGAGCGATTCCATCTGCTTAAACAGCCTGAGTGGCAGATATATAGGAGAGTGCCATACAACATAGAGAATTTTGGGAAGGAGAATCATTTTAATTAAATTGACTCTACCCATCACTCCCAGAGGTAATTTGGACCACACTTGAATTTTGGCCTTAAGCAGAGGGAACAAGGGCTGAACGTTATCCGGGACATAATCTGCTGAGCTAGCTGTCACCTGAATCCCTAAGTATTTAATGCGGGATACACATTGTAAGGCCGGGTTAGCGGGGGCGATCTCCTGCGGGCTCTCGTCAAGCGGGAGAATTTGTGACTTATCCCAGTTTATCTGAAAACCGGAGAATCGTCCGAACCGTTCAATTAAAGAGAGAGCCGTGAGCAGGGATTCTCGAGAGTCTTCCAAATATAACAAAGTGTCATCAGCATACATGCTGATCTTCTCCTCCAGCGGTCCCTTACGGAGGCCACGAATCCCGGGATGTGCTCTAATGGCCATCGCCAGGGGTTCCGCGGCCAGGGCATACAGCAGGGGGGAGAGGGGGCACCCCTGTCGAGTGCCACGGGACAAAGGGAAGGCGGTCGACTGCCAGCCGTTGGCCAGGACCCTAGCTACCGGGGCGCTATATAGAAGTTTGACCCACTTAATAAAATTAGGTCCAAAGCCGTATCGGTCCAGGCAGGTCCATAGAAATGGCCACTCTACCGAGTCGAACGCCTTAGCCGTGTCCAAGGAGACCACCACCCTGCCGCCCATTCCGTCGTGTTGTGCCTGGAGATTCATGAATAACCGACGAAGGTTAAATGAGGTGTTCCTCCCAGGCATGAACCCGGCCTGGTCCGAGTGTATGAGTGAAAGGATCACCTTGTTAAGACGGAGGGATAAAATTTTCGCAAGGATTTTAGTGTCTACTGGGAGCAAAGAGATGGGACGGTAAGACTCTGGGGCGTGTAAGTCTTTGCCCGGCTTGGGGATGAGCACAATTAGCGCCTCTCGCATAGAAGGGGGCAGGGCTGCATCCTTGAACAGAGATTGAAACAAAGCCAATAATTTAGGAGAAAGGAGTTCCGAATATTGGGAGAAGAATTCAATCGGGAGGCCGTCTAGGCCGGGGGCCTTAGATCTAGAGAACTCGGACACGGCTGCTGCAATCTCCTCCACAGAAATGGGTGCCTCGAGGGTCGCCAACTGGTCGGGTGTCAAAGTGGGAAAGTCGATAGAGTCCAGAAAGTCATGCATGTCAGTGCAGTCAGCGGGGGCCTTAGAGGTGTAAAGTGTACTAAAAAATGATCGGAAACACTGTGTCACCGCAGCAGGATCAGTGATCTCATTACCCAGGTCATCCTTTAAAGTAATAACTACCGGGGGCCTATCCTCACAATGGACTAAATATGCGAGGAGTTTCCCCGCCCGCTCTCCATGTGCAAACAGATTCTGCTTCTGAAAAAACATCTTAGATTTCGCCTTCTCATATTCAAGTTGGGAAAGGACTTTAGAGGCCAATTTATACTGGGATTCATGCGTCGGAGTCGGGTCCGCCATAAAGGCCTGTTCAGCTTCCATTAGATTTGTCGTTGCCCTGGAGATCTCCTCAGCGGCCCGCGCTCTAACAGCTTTGATTTTGGAAATCATAGTGGATCTGGCGAACAGTTTAAATGCCTCCCACACTGCAGCCGGGGAGGCAGTGCCCTCATTATCAGAAAAGAATTGTGTCCAGGTCCCCTCAATGTCGTTCCCATCAGACACCAAGGGGAGCCAGGCGGGATTCAGGCGCCAGGCCGGGGGAGGTCTATTGCAGGGCAAGGACAACAGTATCCAATAAGGGCAGTGATCAGACAGAGTCCGTGGGGCGAAGCCTGCCGCCAGTAACCTGGGGAGCAGGGTTCGAGACAACAATATCAAATCAATGCGTGACATAGAATGGTGTGCAGCCGAGAAACAGGAGTACGCACGCTGAGCGGGGTACTTGCTGCGCCAAGAGTCGGCCAAACCAAAGCTCTCCAACAATCGGGAGAACCTGGTCGGGGACGACCCCGGCGGCGCCTGGGAGGCGCCACCGGATCTATCCAGACCCGAGTCCATCACATTGTTAAAGTCGCCCAGCCAGATCACCGGGGCCCCCGGGCATTGTGCCATAAACGCCAACCCCTCCATTATAACCACAGCAGAGTAAGGGGGGGGCACATAGAAAGCCATCAGCAGCATCAATTCCCCATAGACTGACGTTTTGAGAAATACATATCTACCCATTGGGTCAACCTGAGATCCCAGGAGCTGGAAATGTACCGATTTGGCCACCAGAAGCGCCACACCCCTGGAGTGCGAGCTATATGCAGAGTGCTGCACCCAGCCAACCCAGGGCCGTTTGAGAGACTGCTGTACGCGGCCCTCCAAATGTGTCTCCACCAGTACTATAATGTCAGCCCGGACACGGCGTAAAACATTAAAGACAGCCGTCCGTTTAATCTTATCGCGCATACCCCTGACATTCCACGTCAAGAATTTCAATGCGGCCATGGCAGGGGTAATACGGAGCGTGGAGCGGAGGCTCCCAGGATCTCAGGCAATAAGGCCACAGAACTAACAGGTTCACGGTCATACACTAGCATTAATAAACGGCAGCAAAAGAGCAGGCAGTTATTACTTGAGGTCAATGTGCATAGAACAGAAACAGTATAGAGATTGTACCAATTATAAACTGTAAACAATGGTAATACCCCAATCCCCCCTCCCTGCCCTGCACCAACCCCAACTTGTGCGGGCATGTTCCCAAACAAGTGCCACAACCAGAACAGGCCCACATGCGACTGGCAAAAAACAAGATCAGGAGGCCAGGGACCCCCAGGATAGTCAGCAAAAATACAGCAAAATACAACTAGGGCAAGCAAGGGGGGGCCGGGGGCCCAGGTCCATCAGAAGTCGCAGGGGGCAACAGGGAAGTTGGGCACAAACACACGCCTGAGCGGGTGTAGGGGGCGAAAACCAACAGGTGTATCGCTGGGTAGCAAAGCCTATGGGCAGGTGGAAATCCATAGGAAGAGAACAGAAAAATCAGTTCCATCTGTGGAGCTAGGGCGCTCCGCCGGTCAAACTCAGGAGCAGTAGTGCAGGGAAATGAGGGGGGAAGGGGGATGCAAAGTCTTGAGTTCCGCAGGATCTACAAAACCCCCTCCACCTCTGCAGCAGCGTAAGGCATAGGCAATCAGGGAGAAAGTATCATGATGTCGCCAGGGCAAGGTGGTCAGGCTCTAGCTTCCAGTCCTTCTAACCAGGAGATGGCGGCTTCCGGATCCTCAAAGAAGTGGGCTCGGTCCTCACCCTCCACTCTAAGACGGGCCGGGTACAACATAGAGTATTTGATATTCTTGATACGCAGCCTGCGTTTGACCTCCAAAAAGCTCTTGCGGCGCCTCTGGACCTCAGCAGAGAAGTCGGGGAAAATCGCTATTTTGTGATTTCCAAATGGAATGTTCCCCTTAACTCTGGCCAGGCGCAATATGGCATCTCTGTCCCGATAGTTCAGGAATTTAGCGATGAATGTGCGGGGGGGTGCACCCTGAGGGGGGGGACGCCCTGAGAGGCGATGTGCACGTTCCACAACTAAAGTGGGTGAGAAGGATTCCCTGCCATATGTCTGAGTGAGCAATTGTTCCAAATAAGATGAGGGGTCTGCACCTTCAGAGCCCTCCAGGAGGCCAATGAACCGCAGGTTACAGCGGCGCAGCCTATTCTCCATGTCATCTTGTTTTTGAAGGATAAGGTGTACTTGCTGCTGCAGCCTGTCTGAGGAGCTTTGCAATGGGGGGAGGGAGTCTTCCACCTCGCTGATTCTGTGTTCAGCCTCACCAACTCTGTCCCTTAGCTTCTGCATATCCTGATGCATCAATGATATATCTACCTTCACCTCCTCGATTTTAGTTGTCAGCATGGTCTGGCAAGTGGCAATCGCTTCCAATACCTTGGATGTAGCAGGGCTCTCAGGCTCCTCCACCACAAGCGACGGGCCGGCGCCATCTTGGATCGGGGCCTCCTTCTCCAGCCTCCGGAATGCAGCCAGTTTTGCCGCAGCTTCCGAGCCTTTCTTCGGCGGAGACATGCTGAGGTCAGTGCCGCGGGTGTGCGGGAGGTGAAGGGAGGATTATCGTGCCCGGAGGGCTGCAGGATTAGCGGTAAAGGATATCGGTCCGGCAGAGCTCCTCTCACACACGTCCTCTCACATGCTGCGCCAGGCCACGCCCCCATTATAACTCTTTTAAGCAGTTTGCCTGAAGTTCAGCAAGTCGCCTGTAAGATGACCATGGATCTCGCTGTATTATAATTTATGGCTGGTAGAATTAGGTTTTGCTTTGTTTCCTGTTTGCTGTGTGGTGTGGGTTTCTGTGCTTGTTTGTTTTTGTTCCCCTAAAATAGCCTCATGTTGGATTACAAATTGGTGAATTTTTATCTCCAACTCTGTTTCAGCTTTTCATAAACAATGAATGGCAGGATGCAGCCAGCAAGAAGACCTTCCCCACCATCAATCCATCCACTGGAGAAGTCATCTGCCATATTGCAGAGGGTGATAAAGTAAGTAGAATCTGTATATTCTCCACTTTTGGCTTTTTTTTTTTTTTCTGATCTGTCTAAACATTCCAATGTAATTCTTTCCAGGGTGTGGAAAACCTCTAGTCCAACTTAAAGAATTCTTATCTGAGACATTTCAGAGTAGAGAGGTGAGGAGTTATATTCGGGCCCTTGGACTTGCTATTGACCTAAATTGTAGCAAAATGAATGCAGATTGGGAAATTTAAGTTTATGGGTTGTAAAGAAGTATAATAAAACTTGCAAACAAGATTTTATGTGGAACTTGAGGCTGGTAAAGAAGAAGGCCTTGAGCTGCAGGCGCAGCTTGAGAAAAAGGCTGACATGACCAGGTTTGCATTTAGGATGGAGTGGAAATGGGGTAAATTTAGGTTTAAATTGGATTGTTTTAAAATATTACAGGGGTCTGTAGCTAGCAGATACGGTGGAGCATAAGGGAATAAGTGGTGGCGACCTTGCCTCATGGCAAGTTACAGCAGGGAAAGTGACAGGGGAACTTCTCCCTCCATGCATGGCAGAAAGTGTTGGCCACTCTGTGGGGGTTTTTTTTTTTTTTTTATTGTACTTGTCTTGTCAAATTTTCACCCTATAAAAAAGACCTTACATTCTGTTCTGAATTTTTCTTGATCAGGTTTGTTATGGCAGCGGGCAGGGGTCTCGGTCCTTAAAAGCAGTAGATTAAAAATTTGAAGAATAATGGGTTGGGCCCATCGTAGGTATGGGTGTAACCTTCCCGATTCAACTTTCAGGCAGTAAGGCATTACTGGTTAGGTGGCTGTATTGAAGATGGCTTGATAGTTAAATTGTCCTCACACGTAGTCCTGGCTGAGGGCCTTCAAATGGATTCTGTGGCAGATACAGCCGGTTGATGGCATATAGGTGCCTTCCAAGTCCCTAGACCCAATAAAGTAGGTCAGTTTTTGATATCTTAAGGTATTTGAAAGACTTTTTTTTTTTTTTTGTTAATGGTTGCTATTACTTTTCAACCCCAAAGAATGTTTCCAGTTGGTTTATTCGTTTGGTTGAAAGTTGGTTGGGTGGGTCAGTTTTAAAGGTCACGGCAGCCATACTATGCAACACCTTAGTCCTGTCTTGTTTGCTTAAATGCGCTGAACTATTGCTAAAACAAAGTTTACTAGGTTCTTCTGGCAGCTGTGAAGTCTCATAATATTTTGCCATGTTTAATGTGATGCATGATTGAAAATTTGGGTCAAGTTTTATAATGTGGTCCAAACAATCCTGTACGGGTGGTACATGCCAGACAGGATACCAAGCACAAGTACTATGCATGTACACAAACTCCCAGTAGCCATAGAAGCTCTGTAAAGTTTTTGCTTCTGGCTTTCATACAGATGTCGTCTGCTTATTTGCATTTAGAAATAGTCTCACACATTTCCCCCCAACACTAGGTGTCCCAGGCTTTCCTGTTCCTTCTGGGTGCCCCAGACCTTCATGGCAGGTGTTACAATAGAAATTGGTAGAAGATCAGGGAACCTTGGTTCATGCTCGGCTCTGAGCACTTCTAGGTTTAGAGTTGTCAACCTGTGCTACCCCTGTGTGCGGCTTTCTCCCCTTTTCTTTCAGCACTGACCGGACAGGCTACATTCTGATCAGTCAGTGCAGAAGCGTTGTCCTGGTGCCTGACAGCGGCACAGGTACATCAAGACCGGAGAGAGGGGGTCCAGTGTAAGGTCACCTTACAGATTTTCTATAAAGGTGAATTTGAACTTTAAAAAACAAGCTGGCAATGGGAAATGCCATATTTATATCCAAGTTCTTTTAGGTTAATGTTGGTGTCTTCCCAAAGGGTAAGCAGAGCTTAAGGCTCTGCTTACCCTTTGGGAAGACGCCAACATTCTCTGACGGGACACCTTAGGCAGGCATACGGTGCAGTCTTATTACTTGGCTTGGAACCCCTCAATTATAATCTCTTCCTCTTGGGTTTGGGTATAGGTTCACTTATGCCACCAGTGTGTTGGGAATTGAAACCTCAAACATATGGTGCATCACTTAGGGCCTTGATGGCCTCTTGCAGTACACTGATATCCAATCCTTTTGGCATTTATTCAAATCCTAAGGGTCCTGAATCCGTTGAATTAAGAATAGAGGCTGTCTTGGAAATTTACAGATAAATTATCTACAATTGGATTGCTGTTCTTTTAGAAAATGGCTCCAGCAATTCATGTAGAAGTACTATCCAAACAAAAAATCCTCCTGAAAAAGCTATACAGCGAAACATGTCGAGGAATTGTTTGTGGTATTGTGAGGATTTATTTGTAATACTATTTCAATAAGATCTATTTTTTATTTTTTGATAATAAAAATTTATCATTTTAATTTCTCTCATCCATTAACGCAGCCTCCATCTTCATTAGCTGAATGGGTTATGCTGCCCCCCTGCAGGAGTAGTCTAGACAGGAAAAAAGTTTACATGTACACGCCTACTGGGCCATCCCCACTTGCGTAACCCACACACCCTCTGCTCAGCAAACCAGTTTGTTTCTGCCTAGAGAAGGAGTAGGACCTAGGTTTCCTGCTGGGATTTCGGTCTGTTTTTTTTTTTTTTTTTATTCTTTTCAGAATATTTTGTTATGTTCCTCTTTACTCACTTGCTAGCTAGTGTTCAGGGGGATCCTCGTAGGGATCTACAGGCAATGCCAGCTGGAGCGCACTGGATAATCTAGAACCTTGTGGTTCCCCCCCCCCCCCCCCCCGTTCTACGAGCGTGAGCAGGTTATAGTCCCAAACTAAGCCCTGCCATGACGGTGCCCCTTTCCGGATGGAGACGAGCCTTCGAGCAGATGCCTCGCCGGGAAGCGACAACCTGAAATGCCCTGAGTCGCAGCGTACCCCTCGGCTGGCACTTAGGGTGAGAGGAGGTCTGCCCAGAGCGGAGCCAACCCGGTCCATGGTATTGTGAGTAAATGTGACCCCCCCCCTTGCCCCTGGTGGCCTCGGAGGGGGGGGGAGGGGGGCCTCTCCTGGGGATAATGGGATTTGTGCCTCCTAAAAGAGCCCCCTGGCCTGTCAGTTACCCTGTCTCCCTCTCCTGCCCCATGGGGGGGCTCTGTCACTGGCACGCCTGACGTCCTGAGGGCGGTGGCAATCATACCTTTTTCTTGCTGGGTCTTGTTTTAGACACTTGAGGCCTTATTTGTGGGGGTCCCTGGCCGCATGGCACGCCATCCTAAGTGGGCAAAGTGTGTAATTTTTCCATTGATTATTATGGAGCAGCCATTTTCCCTGCGCTTCCAATTAAAATGCATTGGCACCCATTTTTGTGTAGTTCTGTGGTACTGCACTAGCAGCATGACATTTTACATCCAGGCTGAGGTCCCTTCCTGTGATTCTTCTTCCTGTTGCATGCCGTTCAGGAGGGTTCTCTCTGGAGGTGGTACAATACTGGGGGGGTCTCTGTGGGCATATCCCTACACACTCTTAGTGTGTGTATATATATAGGGGGGGACTCTGAAGACCGATGCAATCGGTGGTGGGAACCTGGATCGGCGCTTCTTAAAGTGACAGTACTGTTTTGTTTTTTTTTGTTTTTTTTGTCATGAAAAAGGTTAATATGCGTAAATGACGATGCCTTCTCCATCCTTGGTGGAGTCTCTGAAAGAGGCTGATGTGGTGGCTACGGATGCCCCCACCTGAAGGGTTGCTGCCCTCGCAGTTGGATGGTGAAGAGGACCTGTCTTCGGCTGCAGCGCGGGAACATGCCTTGGTGGAAGCCCTGATTGTTTCAGTGAGGGAAACCTTAAAATTGGTTGAGCCCACGTCGGCAGGGACATGGGTGGCCTTTGGCTCCCGCAAGACCCAAAAGTCTGGCAAGGTTTTTCCCTGTCCTTTTCATGATATTGTGAATGACCAATGGTGGCACGTTAAGCACGTGCTAGTTGTGCCTAAAACGCTGGTATCCTTTTGCTGATATGGTCTCCAACTGCTATGGTCTCCAACTGCTGGACGGTGCTTCCTAAGGTGGACCACCCTATTTCCAGGTTGAACAAATCTACCATTGTGCCTGTGAAGATTCCTGTTTTTTCCGGATCTGGTGGACAGGTGGGTGGAATACCTTTCCCGCCATCTTCACGTGTTGGCGGGTTCCATCTTGAAACCGGTCTTTGTGTCTGTGTTGGTATTACAGACGGTTACAGAATGGATTAGGGTTCTGAAAGGGAGCTTGGATCCTGATGTAGTTCCTCCAGAACTGATGGAACGTTTGTACCAGATGGCCCAGGCCCTGGTGTTCCGTGTGATGCATCCCTGGATGTGGCTCCCCTGGTGGCCAGAGTTTCGGCTGTGGGGATAGCCCTAAGGCGCATGGTTTAGCTGAAGAGCTGGTTGACTGACCAAGCTTCCAAGAAAGCCCTGACAGAATCTCCCTTTTCTGGAAAAGAGCTTTTGGTGACTCACTGGATGAGTTGATCAAGGGTCTGACTGGAGGATTGAGGAAGAATAGCACAGGGCGTTTTACATTTTATGGGAAGAGTACTAAGTGGGGTCCTTCCTTTACTGCTCATAGCTGTTTTTTTTTTTTTTCGTGCCCCTGTGGTGCAAGAAAGGTAAGCCATTCAGAACTTCTGAAGGGGCTAAGAAGCCCTGGGGGAAGCCCAAGACCAGTCAGTCCGGTGCCGCCGATAAGTCCTCTTCGGCATGAAGGGGCACCCCCACCCGTGTCTGGGGTGGGGTGACATCTGCGCTTCTTTCAGGAACCCTGGACCTCCTTCGTTCAAGACAAATGGGTTCGCAAACTGATTTGTTCTGGGTACAAAATCGAACTTTGGTCCCTGGCCGGGGGGACAGGTTTTTTATTTTTTTATTTTTATTTTTTTGTCAAATCTTCACCTGTCTCCGGAGGGTTTTGAAAGATCTTCGGGAAACTGTGCAGGACTCCTGGCTCAAGGAGTGATTGTGCCAGTTCCTCCACCGGAACGCTCTCAAGGTTTCTATTCAAACCTGTTCACGGTGCCCAGAAAGGAGGGCAAGGTGCGTCCAATCCTGGATCTCAAGGCTCTGAACTGCTTTGTTCGGTTTCAGAAAGTTTCGAATAGTCCATTCGGCCGGTGGTGGCATCCTTGAATCAGGGGGATTACTTGGCCTCCATCTATATCTCCATATCCCTATATTTGAGGGACATCAACGATGCGGTGGCAGAGGAGCACTTACATTTTTGGCGTTACCCTTTGGTCTCGCCTCTGCTCCCAGAGTTTTTACCAAGGTCCTGGCCCCTGTGCTGGCCTTATGTCAGAGAGGAATCTCAATTTTAGGATATCTGGACGATCTCCTGTTGCGACCAGACTCTCATTCGGATCTGTTGGGCAACATTTCTATATTACACTTCAAGAATTCGGGTGGACAATCGATTACAAGAAATCTGCTCTGTCATCCGTATGGGTTGCCTATCTGGGGCTGACTCTCGACTCTGCAACTTATGAAGCTTTTCCAAGGGGAGAAAGACCCTCACTAGAGCAAAGGGTGATCAGGTTGCTGATGGAAACAGATCGATCCTCCCTGCGGGCCTGCATGAGGGCCCTGGGTCTGATGGGGGTCTTCCTTAGAAGCGGTTCCATTTTCTTAGTCTCATTCCAGGTCTCTGCAGAAAGATTCTGGCAAAATGGAACAGGGACCCTCAGTCATTGGACCAGAAGATTTGTTTGAGTCCTCTCACGAAGTCGACCCTATCCTGGTGAATACAGTATCCTGCTCTGTGTCAGGGAAAGTCCTTCCTGATGCTTTTCTGGACTGTGGTCACCAGATGCCAGCCTGTCCGGCTGGGGGGGGGGGGGGGGAGAGAAAGAGAGGGTCCTCCTTGCCGATCAGCGATCAAGCTCTGCCTGTTTCACTGGACAAGCCGGCTACATGGTTCTCCGGTTCGGACAATGCCACGGTTGTGGCTTACATCAATAAAGGGGGCACCAAGAGTGCCCTGGCGGCCAAGGAGGTGGCCGTGATTTTGGTTTGGGAGGAAGCCAATGTTCCAGCTCTGGATGTGGAAAGTGGATTACCTAAGTCAGGGGTAATGAATTAAAATTCAAGGAGGTCCGGTCGCCAAAATTTTCTTTGGGCCGAGGTCCGAATCGGAAGTCTGTGCTTTGACTCAGAAAGATGGGCAAAACAAAACTTGTCCATCAGCGTTGCTGTTAACATAAAATATGCCCATTAGAGTGCCCCTTAACATAAAATGTGTCCATCAGCGTGACCCTTAACATAAAATGTGTCCATCAGCGTGACCCTTAACATAAAATGTGTCCATCAGCGTGACCCTTAACATAAAATAAGGGGCACTCTGATGGGCACATTTTGTTAAGGGGCACTCTGATGGGCACATTTTATGTTAAGGGGCACTCTGATGGGCACATTTTATGTTAAGGGGCACTCTGATGGGCACATTTTATGTTAAGGGGCACTCTGATGGGCACATTTTATGTTAAGGGGCACTCTGATGGGAACATTTTACACATTTTTTGTTAGGGGGCACTCTGATGGGCATGATGGGCATATTTTGTTAGGGGGCACTGATGGGCAAAACAACGTGTCCATCAGCGTTGCTCTTAATATAAAATATGCCCATTAGAGTGCACCCTAACATAAAATGTGCCCATCAGCGTGCCCCTTAGCATAAAATTTGCCCATCAGCGTGACGCTTATCATAAGGGGCACGCTGATGGGCACATTTTATGTTAGGGGGCACTCTGATGGGCATTTTATGTTAGTGGGCACTCTGATGGGCATTTTATGTTAGGGGGCACTCTGATGGTCAAAACAAAACACGTAAATCAGCGTTGCTCTTAACATAAAATATGCCCATTAGAGTGCCCCTTAACATAAAATATGCCCATTAGAGTGCACCTTAACATAAAATATGCCCATCAGCGTAAAATAAGGGGCACGCTGATGGGCACATTTTATGTTAGGGAGCACTCTGATGGACACTACAAAATATGCCCATCACTTTAAAAACCTCTCATCAGCTTTAAGTGCAGCTTTGAAATTGGGGACCACATTGCTTTTTCCCCCTTGTGCTCCACATACCTGAAGCCAGTAGTCGAGCCAGGAGCCACGAGCAGCAGGGGGCGGGGCGTGCACATAATGTCACGCCCCAACTCGCTGCCCGGCTGAATGGAAGCCGCAGTAAGGAGCAGGGGGCGGGGCACGCGCGTGACGCCACGCCCCTACTCGCGGCCCGGCAGGACACTGGCTGGGAGTGAGCCGGTGTAAGGAGGGGGCGTGGAGCACACACAGCACGTCACTGGTTGCTGGGACACCCGCGGTCCCAGCAAACCAGTGACTGATAACAGGAAGCAGCCTCGCGGTCCGGGCGGAAGCATCGTGCGGGCCGCCAATGGACCGCGGGCCGCCATTTAGTGACGGCCGACCTAAGTTGTCAGGTGTTCGATCAAGGGGAATGGTCCCTTCATTCAGAGGAGTTTTCATCTCCTGTGTGCTCGGTGGATGACCCTGGAGGTGGATCTGTTTGCGTCTCGCCTCAACAGGAAAGTCCAGCGGTTTGTGTCCAGGTCTTGGGATCCTCTGGCCGACGCCCTGGTCGCTCCTCCCAGTATCAGCTGATCTATGCCCCCACCCCCCCATCGTACTTCTGCCGAGGATCCTTCGCCGGGTGGCGGTGGAAGGCATTCCGGTCGCTCTGGTGGCACTAGACTGGCCTCGGTCTTGGTACGCAAACCTGGTAAAACTGGTCATAGATCCTCCCATGGGGACTTCCTCTGCGGGAAGATCTGCTGTCTCAGGGACCTCATCCTGCTGTCGCTGGCTTTAACGCCTTGGCTGTTGAAAGCAAGGTGTTAAGAGAGAGGCCTTTCTGACTCGTGATTCCTACCCTTTTGAAGTCCAGGAAGTCTACCTCTAGGAAGCCATCGTATGTGGAAATCGTACATTTCATGGTGTGAATTGCTGCAACTGCACCCTCGCTTGTGTTCTGTAGCTAGGGTTTTAGCCTTTTTACAAAGGGGATTGAACAGCATTTGACGTTGGGTACTATCAAAGGCCAGGTGTCCTTTGTGCGACGGACAACACCGATCCAGTCCGCGCACAATACACAATCAACAGCATTACCGATGTTGTTGTGACATATTACACGTATGTAAATGACACTTGAGACTCTGAAATAAAAGGGTAATATTTAACGTGAATATATCAGCATTGAGTATATATTGATATATAAACATTTTATTGTACATATTAATAAAACTACGGGAAAAAAACAAAAAAAACAGACTTAAAGCGCTGGGGAGCGAAGCCACCAAAGCAGAGACCCTCTCGCACCCCGACCTGACAGATCAAATTGTCCAGGAACTGTGGATTCGCCAGGCTGAATCCAGAGTCGACCAACCCCCCCCCCCCCCCCCCCCCCCCGGAAGTCTAACTTGTTGGACAGGGTCAAGGCTGACTCCTGCAAGTTCTCACTACGATGTTCAGACCCTCCTCCAGGATAGATTGACTCTGCCCTCAGATTGTCCAGGTACCCCAGTACTAAAATCCCCCGCTGTCTGAGTAGGGGTCCTTTCACACGGCCGCTCCGTGTGAAAGGTCCGCTGCGGGACTTTTTTTTTTTTTTTTTCACGGAGCGGATGACATTTCTGTCCGCTCCGTGTGCCCGCATATCATCCCATCCGTTTGCGGATGATATGCGGACATAATGTAAGTATATGGCACTGCGGATGTCAGCGGATGACACCGCTGACATCCGATTTTCCTTCCTTTCCGTTTTTTACACGGAAGAAAAAATGGGGTTCTGTTCCATTCGTAAAAACGGAACAGAACTGACAGGAGGAAAATCGGATGTCAACGGATGGTATTCCGCTGACACCCGCAGTGCCATTCACTTACATTATGTCCGCAAATCATCCGCAAACGGATAGGATGATTTGCGGACACACGGAGCGGCCGTGTGAAAGGACCCTAAGGCTAACGCCGGGGTCAACACTTTTGTGAACACCTGAGGAGCTGAGGCGAGACCAAAGGGTAACGCCTATGAATTGATGATGCTCCTTGCCTATGGCAAAAGGAAGAAAACGTCCATGCCCCCAGGTTTTGTTTCCTATTAAAGAGGTCCTAAAGGGACCATACTGTTGCCCATGTTAACAACAAAGGGTCATTATCTCCCTTGCCCAGCTATTCATGCACTCCTTTTTCGTGTGGGTCTCGGAGAATGGGTGCAGAAACAACACATCCATGGGGGAGAGCATGCTACATCAGTGTGTGGGAGTGGCCAAATTGAACAGTGGGAGAATTTTAAAAAGGCATGGTCAAGTACCAGACGTCTGTTATGCACTGGGTTCAGGAATGCGCTATGTACATTGCATATCTCAGAGGCCAGTTTACCCCAAATTCTCACCAACCCCCTCAGCCCAGATCTCTCCTCTCACCCCCAAATCCTCTCTCCACCTAGATAAGCTGAGGGGCTGCTGCAAAAGATCTACAACTTACAATAGAGTGCAGGCTTCAAAAATTGCTGCCGTGAGACTAGAGCGGCTGTGCATTCCCTCCCTTCCTCCTCTGCTCTCATAGGGATATACAGGGCAGGGAGAGTTCTGTTCGCCTCTCTGGAAGAGAAGCAATGCTGCTTGTACACACACAAGCCAGGCTTCTGTGTTTGCAAGTGACAGTAGTGAACGGCTGGCAAAGGGAAAATGTTTCTTAGAACCCTTCAAAAATGCAAATCTCATTTCATGTAAGCTTTATTCCAACCTGACCTAAAAACAAAAATCTTGTATGTATGGGGTTTTTTTTTTTTTTTTTTTTTTTTACCTACATTCTACCAAATTGCTGAGTATTTGCCCAGCACAGACCACCTTAGCTGTGGTGGGGAAAAATACTAAATATTCGGTGTCTTCAAATATGGAAGGTAAGCTCCCTGAAGGCACACATTCCATTTTAAACTTCATTACAAAGGAAAAATGGTTACAGGCATGCTATGGATCTAGAAAAGCGTGCTATCCTACCATATTCCCCCTGTATCAATCTACAAGAAAAATTGGCCTAGTGGCAACATCTGGTGAAATTAAAAATAAATGGGAATGCACCTCTTTACACATCCATCATACCCTCAAAGCCTGTAACAATTTCCACCAATGCGCTCTTTTCACCTGAACCGTGACCAGAAATCTACAAGTTATCTGTGGCACTGTGAAACTAGTCATTGAACTTTGCACTAAACCAATAAAATGTGTGTGTTTAAAAAAAAGGGGGGGGGGGGGGTGGAGAGAAACGCGGTCAATAAGGTTATTATGTAGAACTCATTGTGTGGTCATATTTCATAATATCCCTGCTATTGAACAGTGTAAGCTCTCCTTTCGTAGACTCATGAGCATGGCCTTCCAAACTCCCTGGTCTTAAATTGTATTGCAACTATTTTTTATTTTACTTTGTAAAGCACTGAGCAAACTGTTGGCTATGCAAATTCTATAAAACTGACTGCTTTGATATACATCCCACCCCTAGCTGGTTCAAAAAAGTGTGTTGGTTTTATATAGGTGGTATTTTTCTTGTTAATTACACAGAATAACTTTTTTACAATGTATCTACTGGTGAATACCTGTATCTCTAGTTGCTTCATTAACTGGCTTCCACTGGAGCATGGATTAGTGTAAGTGGATGTATTAAAATGTTAACCTTTTCTAATGCTATTACCCCGGATTCACAGCTAATGGAAAGCCGTACAGGATAACCTGGTATGACGGGATGCTGAGACGTTATCAATGTACCTGCAGATGTGTCTGATTGTAATCTGCTTTCTACCGGCCCATATGGTGTAGGTGAATAGATCACCAAAGCATCTTTTCTGCTCCTTTTTTTTTTGTTTTCCATCTATTTAAATCACTTCTAATCTTGGATTAGCATCAAGTATACTATTCTAGGAACCTTTGTAAACTAAACTGGCTAAATGCGGTACCTCATCCATACTTGATAACAGCCAAAAACAAATAGAAACCTACTGGACTTGTACCAGAAAAGGACGGTGACAACAATGTAGATAAAATGTGTTTTTATAAGGGAAATTGTTTTTACAAGCATAGAAAGATGCTCGGTTTGGCCAATACAGATATAGTTACTAGAACTGCTTGTATTGCTTAATATACTACTGTCGGTTGATGCGTTTTTTGCCAACTTTGCTTATTCAGGACCTCAGTCTTTGCAGCAAAAAGCATTGGTCTGTCTATAAAGAAGAAAAATCCTAATCTATAACCAATGGCAATATACATGGTGATATGCTGCATCCAAGAGACTCTTGCATGCCTATACCAGAGCCCAGTCACAGATGGTGATATAATATATATTGGCGTTAAGTTCCCTGGTTTGTTGCTGAATGTTAGCCGTCATATCATATGATGCAAGAGGTTTCTACAATAGTAAAGTGTAGATATGTCATATAATCGCTTGCTCATGGCTAGAATAGATAACTAGAAACCTCATATATAACTTACTACTTTTGTTTCCCAAGGGAGACCTCATCAGAAAACAAGAAACAGTCTATTTTTAGGCATAAAACCCCACTGCAAATAGCAGCCTGGAGGAAAGGAAATGACGTGTATTGTAGGAACCTCTAGACTTTATAGACAATACAGGAGGTCCCCCGGTTACAAACAAGATGGGGTCTGCAGGTTTAAGTTGAATTTGTAAGTCAGAACAGGTACATTTTTTTAGTTTTTTGGCTAGCATAGGGAAGGGTTAACACCCCTGTAACATTTGTTTTACTGTCTGTGCCCATGTTCAGAAGAGGTCACTCCACTTTCTGTCCCTATAATTGGAATTTGAAAAGTTTTGGTTGTTGCCTTAGTGGAAACTTTTTTCCTATAACTCTAACAGGAGTGATTTCTCTTCCTAGGGGTAGATTTCTCCTCACTTCCTGTTGTCTCCCTCCGTTTGGAACTTGGGGACCACCTGTATCTATAAAGTAATGGCTGCTGCATAGGTCTATACCAGAATGGTAAGGTGGGAGTAGCATCCAGTAGTGCTGTTGGGTTCGTGTGCCAGGTTCTAGCTTTAACATATTGCACTATTGGGTTAAAAATGTAAGTTGGGGCACATTCTCCTTTTTGTAGAAACCACAAGAAATGTATCACTTTGTTTTGGCAGCCTCATGGCAAGAGACTGCAGTCCCACCCAGACGACTTGAAGAAACTTGCTATATATGATGGCATACATTTTATAGTGACTATAACCTAGTGGTAATTTTATTTCCAATATGGTATTTGTAGATTTTTATGGATTTCCTTCACTTGTTCCCGCGAAATTGAAATTAAAGTAAACCTATTATGGTGGAAAGGCAGAACTCCCATTTCTGGTGGTTTTAATTTCTAATGTAAATGGCACTGTCTGTCATGCTTCTCCTGCAATGTCAATCCCTATTTAGTCCCTGATATGGAACCAGCATGCAGCCATTAAAGTCAAGTTTGTACCAAATTGTTTGCTTGTTCAGTTTTATGGCTGAGACCGTAGTGGAGCCAAAACACGTGCATAGTCTTTTTGGTGAAGTAAAACGCAAAGATGTGGATGCTGCCATGGGAATGGCGGCAGGATGTTTTTTTACCTGTGCGTATAATGGATAACTATAAAACCCAAGCTAACCAAATTTAATAAATGAGATACTTAACAATTTTTAAATTAGACCACACGATATTGGTTTGGAACATAAAAGGCCGCGGCTGTTTTATTATTGGCTTAAAAACATACATAAATAAAAATTAAAACTTTATTTACACTTGAAATTAAAAACACGTCAACAACCTAGCCACTACGGCTCAGGTTGACGATATAAACATTAACTCATAATCATTATCCAACTTAACATAAAACATATCAATTAAACTTGCGTCCACCAAAGCACTCACGCTAAGGCGACAATAACTGGCCACGACGACCCAGAAAAAAGGGTGGGGGGGGGGGGACGCAGCAGATGAATCCTGAAGAGATTAAGTGACCCGGAGCCCCGCGGTCACTCTTAAATGGCCCTTTTTGAAACCAGCTGAGGCTGCATGATTGCTAAAGAGCGGGAGATTTGAGCGGGAGTGGAGCTCCATGAGCAAATCTACCCAGAGATGGCTACCAATCGGGTACTTTCAAAACTGCCTGGATACCCGCAGATTTGAGCGGGAAGTTTGAAGAGTGACCTAGGTCAAAAGTTCAAAAGCCCTCAAATCTGACAGCGTGAATAAAAGCTTATGAAACTCCCTCATATAATCCAATAAAGTTCCTCCTGACATTAACCCCTGCTGCCATCCCAAAAAAGAAAATGGGGGCTACATCAGCACCCCTTTTCATTCTTTTAAGCAAAGCCCAATTCCAGTCAAAGCTTTTTCATGTTTTGGGGTATTTGACAGGGCAAGAACCAGTAGGCTTACCAGCAAGTGTATTTACACTTTTACAGCCAAAAGTGGAACACCTACTATCACCTGGGCCAGTTGATAACTTCCAATGGCTTCCAATACTACCTCTACATTGACCCTCCCTACTCCCCAGCTCACCCCTTAATCTCCATCCTCATGTGTGACAAATATTTATTGAGCAACATATCAGTATGAAGGTCACCCCCATTTCCTCAAATTCAATCGGTCTTAAACTAAGCTTGTAATATTTCCTCCTCCCCACTTTACTGAAACTATTGGAGAAATTTCCCACAATTTCTTTCCTCGGTTTCCTCTGATCCTTGGTACCTGGAGAGGAAGCTGGGAAGATTTCCACAATGGGTATATGACCTTTTGGTTGTAACCTTACCCCACTCCAATTGACAATTTGTCTGGTTGTGTGGAATTGTGCTTTAAAGTGCTGCTAGACTCTAGAGTATTTTTTGGAAAATGTTTTTTAATGAATTAAAACAGAAATTTAAAATGGATAGTGTATTTCTTGGTTTACTTGGTTTACAAACGATCATATTGTCCAGTCAGCAAACTGAAAAATAGTTGCTGTTTTGCTTACTGCATTATCTCTTTATGTATTTGCATTTGGCACAGATTTCTAAAGACGCCAAATATTTGTGCCATTAATAACACAGCACTTCTGGCAGTGCTTGGTACAGCTACTTTTTATGAATAGTGTCTACAGAAGGTGTTTCCGCAGAAACCTTAACGATATTATTGTTCAGGATGTAAAGTGTCTTATCAGAACTGCTTTTTCATGTAAATGCGCTGCGTCCTTGGTTATGTGTTACTTTTTACAGTGTTGTCCTAAGGTTAACATTTTAACTGGTATTTTATAGGCCGATGTTGACAAGGCTGTCAAAGCCGCACGAAATGCGTTCAAGTTGGGATCACCATGGAGAAGAATGGATGCTTCACAAAGGGGACTCTTGCTAAACAGGCTTGCTGACCTTATTGAACGGGACAGGGCTATTCTGGCTGTAAGTAGGTGAAAAACCATGGTTACAAATTTTCATGCAACAATCTTTTAAAAAGGTATGGTTTAATGAAATTGGAAACTTGAGGAATCCTTTTTTGCTTGCTTCATACAATCAATCGGTGTAAAGCAGATTTAATTTTTTTTTTTTTTTTTTTTTTGTACATAGGGCTATTTTACCAAACTGATGCAACATATTTTCCACTGCACTGACAAATTTGTATAATGCATATCGTACTAATTAAATCTTAGATCATTTTAAGTTAATATATTTTATTAAAGTTCATTTAAGGGCTCTTTCACACGGGCGTTCCGTATGTCCGTTTTTTCATCCCATCCGTTTGCGGATGAAAAACGGACATAATGTATCTCTATGTAAATACGGATGTCATCGGATGATCATCCTGACATCCGTTTTTTTTGTCAGTTCAGTTCAGTTTTTTTGAACGGAGGAGAACCCTATTTTTTTCTTCCTTTCAAAAAATGGAACGGAAGCAAAAACGGATGTCAGTGGTGACATCCGTATTTACATAGACATGCATTATGTCAGTTTTTCATCCGCAAACAGATGGGATGAAAAACGGACATACGGACCAGATGACAAGTGTCATCCGTGTCCGTTACAAAAAAAGGACCTGATCGGGCAAAAAAAGAACGCCCGTGTGAAAGAGCCCTAAGGCAGCTTTTCATCTGCCTTTTTACCCCTGAACATAATTGTTTAGGGGACCGGTTTGGCAAACGTTTGCTGATCGGTGACCAAGCAGGCATCCCACAGTCCAGTGCAGCTTTTCCCGTGACTGGAGGCTTACAAAACCATCCTTGTGCCTCTCCCCTCGGTCACTTTTTACACCAGGTACTAAAGGGTGGCCATGAGGCCTTTACATACCTGATTTGCATTTATAACCTAGTCTTTTTCACCTGGACTTTGGGGAAAATTCATTTTTGATGTCTAAACTTGTAAAATAATCCTAACATCCCATCACAGTGAAGCTGGGACCTGATAAATGGGCCCCAATAAACCTTTTCTTTTCTGGAAAGAAAAGACGTAAAAAGTCCCTAAAGGAAATTTTTTGTTTAAAAAGGTGGAAAAAAAAAGTGTTCCTTTTATTGAAACCATGGCATGTTACAATTATGACAACCTTGAGGAACCACCAGGTACAATGTACATTTACAGTGACTCAGCAGGAGAGTGATCTCATTAAACTTTGATGTATAGGTTACTAACAAGCTTTAAAAAACCATTATAGGTCAATCATCAACCACCCAATCCATATGTAAACGAGATCACGGCCATCCACAATTGGCCAATAAAATCTTAGGCGGGGAAATGCCTCCACTTAAACTGTCAATGGTTTCTATAGATTATCAATTATAATTTTTTTTTTTTTTTTTCTAAAGGCCATTCCTATTCTATGGTGTATGTGTGTGTATATGTATGTATGTAGTGCAGCATTAATAGGGTTTTTTTTTTTTTTTTTTTTTTTTTTTTTTTCTATGAACCTACAGAGGGACCGAGAGTTCCATCTGAGACTATTTTCTTTCTTGGCATAAAAAAAATCGATACAAAAGTAGTAATTTTAGTACATCTAGGTCTGTTTGTCTTCCTGAATCCCCAATAAGATCAGTTCCGGTGAAACCTGGAGAGCTTTTTGGAGACTGAATAATCAAAGTGGGGGGGGGGGGGCGGGAGTAAACCTCTACTGGGCTGAAGAAATCTACGTCTAGCTTGTCGTCGGGGGTTGCGGAAGATCGTCCTATGCTCGCAAACCTCTGTACACCAAATTTCCCAGCTCACAAAGTGAGCCTAAAGCAGCCGCTTCTAGGCATATAGCCGCATTGGCCCGAGTTGAGTACAAACCACCTGCAGACTGTTACAAGGGCAGCCTCCCAGTAAAATGCCCGGTATTGCTAAGCCCCCTGCACTTCACTGGGAGGAAAAGTTGACTTTGCCAGCCGGGAAAGGGCGCCACCAACCCTAGATAAAAGTCACAACGCCTTTTTATATACTTTTCTAAAGAAGGGATTGGGTATCAAGGTAGGGCAGTTCTGGGCGAAATAAGACATTTAAGGAGAAAGGGTCATTTAAGGAGGTTAATGCGGTCTGAGATTCAATGGAAGCGATGTCCAAGAGGCACATTTGGACCAGAGTGGAGTGAGCAGATGAACCAGATTGAGGTCAGATATCCAAATACTGAGATTTTTTCGCCCCACACTATCAGTATCAGCTGCGTCTGACCAGGGCAGGGGAGCCAATGGGAAGATTATCGATTTTGATTAATTGATGCATATCCCTAAAAACCGTCCAAACTCAAGAGTTCAAGGGCAGCCAGCAAGGCTCAAGAGGCATTACTCGGATATAGTAGAGCATAATCGGCATAGAGAGATTTTCTCCTAGTGATCCAATCCGCATTCCCTCCACCAGTTGAGATCCCTGAATGAGGATAGCCAGTGGCTCCTGGGCCAGAGCTAAGCAGGAGGGAAACAAAGGACACCCCTGTCAGGTACCCCTCTGTAACGGAAAGCATGCGGATACGTTGTTCGTTCTAACCCGGGTCCTGGGTGCGTGGTACAGCATTTTTAATCCACTGTAAAATTTTAGGTTACAGAATCTCCAATAAGACCCCCCCCCCCCCGCCCCATTCCACCTAATCAAATGCCTTTTCAGCACCAAGAGGCGCTATAACCTTATGTCTATTAGCGTGATCAAAGGAAAGCTTCAGGAAGAGGCAACGGAAGTTTAATGTCAGTACTCTTCCCGGGCATGAATCCAGTTTGCTCAACATGGATCAGCTCCTCCAATTTTTATTTACTTATTTCAGGTACTTGTATAGCGCTGTCAATTTTACGCAGCGCTTTACATATACATTACACATACACATTCACATCAGTCCCTGCCCTCAAGGAGCGTACAATCTAAGGTCCCTAACTCGCATTCATACATGCATAGTAGGGACAATTTTATACAGGATCCAATTAACCTACCAGCATGTCTTTGGAGTGTGGGAGGAAACCGGAGTATCCAGAGGAAGCCCACGCCGGCACAGGGAGAACAGGCAAACTCCAGGCAGGTAGTGTCGTGGTTGGGATTCAAACCAGCGACCCTCTTGCTGCTAGGTGAAAGTGCTAACCACTACACCACTGTGCCGCCCCAATACAGTAGACCAACGATTAGCTACTATTTTTGCCAAGATCTTGGCATCCACGGTAAGTAAAGAAATCTGTCTGAGGAGCACTTCTCTGGATGTTTGAGCACCAACACCACCGCCTCAGTCATATTCGGGGAGAAAACCGAATGTGAAAAATTAAGGAGAGTAGTTAATCTAGGTGCAAGCAGGTCTAGGTGTTGAGTAGAACTCATTCCCGGGAGTTTTTCCAGATTGGAGCTTTATCTAGTCAGGAGCTAACCTCTCAACCCGAGATGAGTACAGCTGTCTATAGTACTGATGGAACCATTGATTACCAGCACCAGGGAAGCACAGTATTTCTCCCACAGAGCTCCTAACGCCCCCAATGTGTGTAGTATTAAACTGGCCCTTAGCGAGCCATGCCAGCAAGCGGCAAATCTTATTTCCATATTCAAAGATCTGCTGAGCCGTACTAAGGAGGGGTTTCTGGGTCAACTCGACTCACAGCAGGGTAACCTCCTGCAATGCAAATTGCCAGACCCTATAGGTAATCGGATTAGGGTCACATAGGCAGCTTCTTTCATTCTAACCTCCTCCTCAAATCTCTCTAAGGTCCGCACCAATTCTTTATGGTCTGCCACCCAGTATCTCCACAACCTCTCCCCTGGAGGCGCTAAGGACAGCTGCACCAACAGAGGGGCATGATCAGAGATGCCCCTGGGCAAAATTGTAATCTCCGACCCTGCAAAGCGTGGAGCTACTGGCATAGGCCAAATCAATGTGTGAAAGCATTTTGAGGATGTGACGTGAACTCTGGTTGTAACCTGAAAGTGCTGCCAGACATCTGTAAGTGAATCTGCCCATTGAACTAATCCAGGGGCCCACCGTGAGGTCGAATAGAGCCTGTCCAGATCTGAGCAAGGGGTCAGATATAAGTTGTCGTTTCCCCCCCCCCCCCCCCTATCAACAAATCCTCAACATCATAACCATTGACCTGCTGCATAATAGTAGACAAAACTGAGACCTCTGCCGGAGGAGGCAAGTATAATCCCAGGAAGACCAGGTGGAAGTCGGCAATCATAGTATTTAACACTATATAATGCCCCTCGAGGTCAGTCCTGATATCCAGAAGCTCAAAGGGAAGCGATCTTAGCACTAGGACCCTAAAATCCCCCCCCCCCCCCCCCGGAGTAGCTTAGTATGTTGTATGGTAAAGGGAGCCCACCCAGGCCAGTTTGAGCCCCAGAATACAAGAACCCATGAGGTGGGTCTCTGGCAATATGCAGATCTGGGGAGAGAATTTCCTGTAGATTGGTGAAAACTAAAAACCGTTTAACCCACTTGCATTCCATGAGACTACAGAGCTCTTAGCCATAGATGTATCAGTAAATAAATGACTAATGCCCAGGATAGGGAAATGCATACACCAGTTTCCACAACACTGTCAATGTGGGCAACAGGTCACCACCCCATGCCTTAAGAACATCAAACCCATAAATGGTATAAAACCATAATAGAAAACTGAAAAAAAACAACCAACATCCGTCAGTAATTGACTTCCGACCCCCCCACCCGGCAGGACCCACATAATGTGACAGTCCCCAATAGCCAGCCCGTGGGCAACAAATAACCGAAAGGTGTGTAGTCGGATGCGGAGTATCCACTGACCCCCTCAGAATACATTTCTGAGATCCAGAAAGGGAAAAAAAACTAAACGTACATAGTTTCCAAAAGGTTCTGGAGCTTTGGCAAAAGTAACGTTCTGGTTATCATCTGGACTTAGCCAGAGGCACAAATCTTAAAAACTACACATAGGAACAAGCTTTCAAGAGGATGGCATTTAGAGGAACTTGCAGGCACCCAAGAGCAATGAGGAATAGGAATGCCACAACTGGTTTGTCTAGAAGTAAAACTTCAGGTAGGTAATGGATAGCCTGCCATCACTGTACAAGAGTGCACAGTTAACCTTGTAAGTACCACAACAAAGGCTGTAGAGATTCCAACTTGAGAAATGATTATCCACAAATTAGAGGTGAGTGATTGATCCAGTTTCTCCATCTATCACTCTCAGCTTGGCTGGAAAGAGGACACTTCCCCCTAGTACGAAGAGTAGTCTTGATGGAATCAAAGGATCTTCTGAGCTTTTGGGTCTCCACTGAATATCAAGTGGTCATTGCCATATATAAGCTTGCCCGCCACTCTATCTGCCCGCAATATTTTTTCCTGGTCTCTAAGTTAAGGAGCCATAGAAAGATTGGGTAGGAGGCATGCGATGGGCTCTCTCTCCACCATCAAGTAGGGGGGTCAGCTGGGTTGTGGGTAGTAACGTTTTTACCAGCTCCTCTAAAAATGTAGTGGGGTTCTTTCCTTCTGCTCCTTCCGCTAGGCCAATTATTCGTAGTGTGTTTTTTTTTTTTTTTTTTTTTTTCCACTTGCACCGATTTTCAGCATCTTCTGCCTGGTATTCCAGTGCATTAACTTTTAGTTTGCAGGGAATGTATGGCCACTGTGTGCTCAGCTGTAGCGTCCACCACTTGTCCCACTCTCACCTCAGCAACGATCAGCCTGGAATGGACCTTGTCCAGATCCTGCCTGATTAGCCCAATGTCCAGCTGCACAGCTTCTATTTTATTTGTGAGTGCTGCTTGACAGGAGGCTATAGGAGCCATCACCTCATGGATCCCTGGCGCTCACCCCACAGACACCTCAAACATGTCAGTTTGCCAAGACATATTGGCACGTGGTTCTCTTCCCTGGATGATTTACACGGCATCCGAAGCACGGCCAACAGCTTAGAGGCACTCGATTAGTCCAGAAAAGGGGTAATGAAACAGATTTTATCCCAGCGAGCTCTGAGATGACCGTCCGGTCAGTCTACCATCTTAGACCCCCCCCCCCCCCCCCCCGATGGGAATGTTTGCCAAAATATTTCTGGGTCCAGATCAAAACACAATCGTGTGGGGGGTTTTTTTTTTTTTTGGATTTTAGCTTGCCATAGTCCTACAAGTAGACCGACTTAAAGCTATTAAAAATGTATCGCAGAAAATGAAGCAAACTGCCTACAGTTTAGTTTGTCTTCAAGTATAATTTTCTAGCATATCACATGATAATAGAATGATTTTGTTAATAAAGGCCACCCTCTTCCAGAGCTGATATTTGTTTTATTTAAAACCAGCTGCCTCAGAAATTAGAAATCATTGTAAAGTTCCTGTAATGGCTTCTGTAGTTGGATTCTCTAGAGAAAATTTAATTAACATAATAAAGAAGCCATACAGAAACTGGCTTAGGGCCTCGTCCAGAGTGCATATTTTTTCATCTGGATATGAATATGCCTCCCCAGACCATCACTGACCCACCACCAAACCGGTCGTGTTGAATGATTTTACCGGCAGCATAGCGTTCTCCACAGCTTTTCCAGACCCTTTCACGTCTGGCGTATGTGTTTTTGTTCACTGCCTCTAAAGGCCGCTGCATGTTATCCCATGTGTCCCTGCGCACTATATGCTTTTAATTCAAAAGAAGATGAGGTTGGGACTTTGAGTGAGAGACGTGACCAGGCTGGCAGAAAACAAACGGCATGTTTATTGGTACATATAATTAAATTCAAACAGCATATACAATGTTGCACAAGAAATTGTCACATGTAGAGAGAGCTAATAAGTGGTCCCATAGTCCAATTGCATATAGGTCAACAGAGTGGGATTCCATATATGGTGGAGTATTGGGGAGTATGCGTAGTATCACAAACTGGGATTCCAAGTAGTAGCGTAGTAATAGGATTTAAAACATCATAAGCTCAAAGCGTTTCGTGGCCCAAATCGCCACTTCGTCAGGAGCAGATGCAAAATTCTAAAAGAAAACATATAGGGACATAAGCACAGTGCTGAAATATGAATTGGAGAAAAGGGGACAGGGAGAAGGGGCAGACCCCCATACATACCCCCACTTGTATAAAGCTCAGGTGGTGATTGGAGGGGGAGAGTGGATATGACCCCATTGACCTATATGCAATTGGACTATGGGACCACTTATTAGCTCTCTCTACATGTGACAATTTCATGTGCAACATTGTATATGCTGTTTGAATTTAATTATATGTACCAATAAACATGCCGTTTGTTTTCTGCCAGCCTGGTCACGTCTCTCACTCAAAGTCCCAACCTCCTCTTCTTTTGAACGATTGAACCGGGATGGAGTCGCACGGCACTCCCACTGTGCGCCTCATTTAAAGTCCCAAACCTTTCTCCCCCCCCCCCTATATATACAAATTTAGGGATGGAGAGTCGTGACCTGAGCTGGCAGATACATAATTGGCTAATCTGTCCATGACCACACAGCCTGGCTTTCAATCCCTTAGCCTCAGTTGTTGGTTCTGGCTCGATCCCCCTAGATCAAATGGGGGGCAATGTTTGTTTGTACTTTTTTATGATTATAATATCATCCTCATTGTACCATTGCTGTCTGATGTTTTTACAATTTTGTTTACAATGCATTTGTTATATTGGATTGGTGTTGTGGCTGGCCTGCTGTTGTCTATCCCGGGAGCTGCGATGCGCATCGGCTGCTCTCCCTTTCCCCTTTTGCCCTTGCACGGAGGATCGGGTGGGCGGGCCGCTGCGCATCGGCGCCACGACCCACGCCGACTCGTGGCGTCATTCTGACGCCATTACGCCGGCGGCTGGTTTCCTCCTTCAGTGCATATGAGACAGCACACGAGACGGCCATGCCTTACGGCGTGTCCCGCCCCTGGCTGTCTCTCCCCTGCACTGAGCGTGACGCTGGGTTCACCTGTCTGGCGGCCTCTTGGAGGATGCAGAGCACCATGTAACGGAGTCTGGGCTCCACTTGCTGGTAGTACTTCTTTTCACCTCCTTCTCACTCATCCTCTTCGGCTTCAGATTTCCTGGTTAGCCACATTGTTTCCTTTTCTTCTGTTTTCCCTCGGCTGGGTCTTCAATTCATTCATTTGGTTTCACGTGGTTGTTCACCCATTTCTTGGCATCGGCAACACTTGTACTCTTCACTCTATTATGCTACACGATAATACACTATCACACTTTTACCCCCCCCCCATATCATTTTCACTTACACATCACCACATACGGTACTCCCCATTTCTTTTGTCAGACCATATTATCTGTTCATACATCTTCCATTTATTCATGCCATACTTAATAATAGTTCATATATACCATATACTATGTATTTATTACATCTTTATGTATTATACTATATTACAGTACATGATTATATACATATAATTTTTATCTATGATACTACATTATACTACAGCATTACATACTCTTCATTTATTTATGTCTATAATCATTATACAATATATATCATCACATACAACTCTTTATTCTTCTCACCTCACTCTTTAGCAGCACTATGGTATATTCTTACTTTGCTACTCTGTTACTGTTAACATCATATACATATATTTTTTAGATATCTCTCTATGCCGCTACATATCTTTGATCTCTCATGACATCTATTCTAGCCCACACTCATCATGTGTGCAGCTCGCTCTGCCTGGTCTGCCGACTCCGTGTGCCCTCAGCTCCCGGGGAGACCTCATGGGGTCATATCCACTCTCCCCTCCAATCACCACCTGAGCTTTATACAAGTGGGGGTATGTATGGGGGTCTTCCCCTTCTCCCTCTCCCCTTTTCTCCAATTCATATTTCAGCACTGTGCTTATGTCCCTATATGTTTTCTTTTAGAATTTTGCATCTGCTCCTGACGAAGTGGCGATTTGGGCCACGAAACGCGTTGAGCTTATGTTTTAAATCCTATTACTATGCTACTACTTGGAATCCCAGTTTGTGATACTATGCATACTCCCCAATACTCCACCATATATGGAATCCCACTCTGTTGACCTATATGCAATTGGACTATGGGACCACTTATTAGCGCTCTCTACATGTGACAATTTCTTGTGCAACATTGTATATGCTGTTTGAATTTAATTATATGTACCAATAAACATGCCGTTTGTTTTCTGCCAGCCTGGTCACGTCTCACTCAAAGTCCCAACCTCCTCTTCTTTTGAACGATTGAACCGGGATGGAGTCGCACGGCACTCCCACTGTGCACCTCATTTAAAGTCCCAAACCTTTCTCCCTATATATATATATATATATATATAATATATGCTTTTAATGGAATTTTAGAGTAAGTAGCCAGCCAGGAGCAGCAGAGTTTTGGCAGGGGGGAAAAAAAGCTTTGATGCTTCCAAACCTGCATTTAGCACTTTAAGCTCTTAAATTACTCTGGCCATAGAAATGAATGACACCTGAAATGACTAAGTTGCATGCTTTTTTAGAAGCATCAAGCGTTGTTGTTTTCTGCCAAAATATTCCAATCAGGAGGAAAGACCTCTAAAAGTGAACCTGTGGCGAGAATATGCACACTATTTAACTTATTAAGCAGCAAGAGAACAAGCTGTCCTTCACATCTGAAGCCATAGGTATTGTGGAGAAATTCCTCCTTTTTAAATTGTAAAGGAAAGAAGGTGTTTAGCCCATATAGTGACAATGCTGCTCCTCTAGAATTACAGCATTGTCACCCGAGAACAGGAAATGTGTTATTGGCAGAATCACCAGGTGAAAATAAGTGGGGGCTGAAAGAAAATGCATCCAATAGGACTATTTTTTGTTTGGTCTTCACTTTATTACTTTGTCTTCACTTTATTACTTTGTCTATTAACCTTCTAAAACATTTTTGTTTTCTTTTTCTTGATAGAATTTGGAAACCCTAGATAATGGAAAGCCTTATGCTATCTCCTACGCAGTGGACTTGGATCTTGTACTCAAATGTCTGAGGTAGGCCGCTTTTTAATGAGTATAATTTACAAAGTCTGATCTACCACACTGGCCAAACTCCTTCATCCTGCCATGAAGATTAAAGGTTGTAAAGGATGCTTGCCTTTTTTTTAAATGGAAAACTGTCTTAGTGACTTTTTTTTTTTTTTTTTTATATAATATGGCTGGAACTCTTACATAAGTCTCTATTCTGTGCTATAGATACTATGCTGGATGGGCTGATAAATGGCACGGTAAAACCATTCCCATCGATGGAGATTATTTCACCTATACCAGACTTGAGCCTGTTGGGGTCTGTGGACAGATCATTCCGGTATGTTTTGGCAAACTTGGTCATATTTGACAGTTATTGAGAAATCTTATGCAGCATATTTCCTGCTGAACATTGCCTGCACTATATAGCATTTATGTTCTCACTGACTGACACTGATTTCACTGACTGATTCATCTCAGTAATTGTGTTTTACAGTCCACCTTTTGCAAAAAAAGTAGACAGCCGCAACATTGGTTTCTTGATCACTGTGTATTTATTACAAGTCTGCAGAGTATTGCACCTGCCTGCCACTCTTAAAGCATTATGAACCTGCTATATAGGAGGCCAGAGGAAGTGCAGGTGAAGTATCTTAAGAGGTTTCTGCATGCTCTGCGCTAGTCCTGCTGCAGTGGCAGATGGGACTTGTAATAAATTCCATTAAGTGATCCCAGACTTTGACCTTTAAATTACAAGATGCAGAAGCATCTCGCGATTCCGGTAAGCTGGGGACCAGCTTGGGTTCTGGGGTTGTATGCAGCAATTACTCAAGTAGGTCTAAAGTGTGTGGGTTTTTTTTTTACCTTAATGCATTGTATGCATTAAAAGTGGTTGTAAATCTCAGACCTCAAAATATGAACAAAAAGCAATTCCCTCGATTTAGTGTATACTTGTCTCAATTAAGAGCATGAAGTGTCATTTTGGGCTGCTGCTTCATTCCTCTATTGGCATGCTTCACTTCTGACAAGTTTTTCTGGCACAAAGACACAAAATGAGCTGGAGCTCCCCCAGTCACATTGACAGCCTCAGCTCTGTTACTGTGTGAAGGGGCATGTGTTCTGTCCCTCCAATCAGTTCTCAGCTCTCCTCAATGACCTCCTAGAGCAGGAGTCTTCAAACTACGGCCCTCCAGTTGTTCAGGAACTACAATTCCCATCATGCCTAATCATGTCTGTGCATGTCAGAGTTTTACAATGCCTCATGGGATGTGTAGTTCCCTAACAACTGGAGAGCCGTAGTTTGAGGATCCCTGTCCTAGAGTGTATTTTCAGCTCTCTGCCCCCCCCCCCCCTTTTTTTCTTTTGATGGCTTAGACAAGCTTTATAAATGATGGACTTTGAAATGTAAAATTTAGAGAAGACTGCAGAAAAACAGGTAAAACTTACAGTATCTCAAACGTGAGTACACCCCTCACATTTCTTTAAATATTTTTTTTATCTTGTGTGACAACAATGAAGAAATGACACTTTGCTACAATGTAAAGTAGTGGGTGTACAGCTTGTTTAACAGTGTAAATTTGCTGTCCCCTCAAAATAACTCGGCACACAACCATTAATATCTAAACCGCTGGCAACAAAAGTGAGTACACCCCTAAGTGGAAATGTCCAAATTGGACCCAATTATCTGTTTTCCCTCCCCGGTCTCATGTGACTCGTTAGTATTACAAGGTCTCAGTTGTGAATGGGGTGTGTTAAATTTGGCGTGATCGCTCTCCCTCATACTGGTCACTGGAAGTTCAACATGGCACCTCATGGCAAAGAACTTTCTAAGGATCTGAAAATAATTGTTGCTTTACATAAAGATGGCCTAGGCTATAAGAAGATTGCCAAGACCCTGAAACTGAGCTGCAGCACGGTGGCCAAGACTATACAGTGGTTTAACAGGACAGGTTCCACTCAGAACAGGCCTCACCATGATCGACCAAAGAAGTTGAATGCACATGCTCATCGTCATATCCAGAGGAAATAGACATGTGAATACTGCCAGCATTGCTGCAGAGGTTGAAGGGGTGGGGGGGTTAGCCTGTCAGTGCTCAGATACTGTCAGTGCTCAGACCATACGCTGCACACTGCATCTAATTGGTATACATGGCTATTGTCCCAGAAGGTGGCTTCTTCTAAAGATGATGCACAAGAGTTCCTGCTAACAATTTTGCTGAAGACAAGCAGATTAAGGATACGGATTACTGGAACCATGTCCTGTGGTCTGACGATACCAAGAAACTTATTTGGTTCAGATGGTGTCAAGCTTGTGGCGGAAACCAGGTGAGGAGTACAGACAAGTGTCTTACCTACAGTCAAGCATGCTGGTGGGAGTGTCATGGTCTGAGGCTGTATGAGTGCTGCCAGCACTGGGGAGCTACAGTTCATGAGGGAACCATGAATGCCAACATGTACTGTGACATACTGAAGCAGAGCATGATCTATTCCCCCCCCCCCCCCTTCGGAGACTTGGCCGCAGGGCAGTATTCCAACATAGCGACCCCAAACAACTTCCAAGACGATCACTGCTTTGCTAAAGAAGCTGAGAGTAAAGGTGATGCACTGGCTAAGCATGTCTCCAGACCAGACCTATTGAGCATCTGTGGGGCATCCTCAAACGTAGGGTGGAGGACCGCAAGGTATTTTAACATCCACCAGCTCCATGATGTCATCATGGAGAAGTGGAAGGATTCCAGTGGCAACCTGTGAAGCTCTGCTGAACTCCATGCCCAAGAGGGTTAAGGCAGTGCTGGAAAATGGTGGCCAGACCAAATATTGACACTGGGCCGCATTTGGACATTTTCACTTAGGGGTGTACTCCCTTTGTTGCCAGCAGTTTAGACCTCATTGGCTGTGTTGAGTTATTTTGAGGGGACAGCAAATTTACACAGGTTATGCAAGCTGTACACTCACTACTTTGTTGTAGCAAAGTGTCATTTCTTTAGTGTTACAGGAAATTATATAATTTACTAAAATGGGAGTAGTGTACTCTCTCTTGTGAGATACTGTATGTAGTAGGATATGCATCTGTATCTGAGGCTAAACACTTCACTGGGTGTATTTTTTTTTTTTTATCTTTATTTAGCAAACTTTGTAAAAATACAAAAACCTATAGAGCAAAAACAAGAAAGAAAGGAACCAAACTAAGTTCCAGACAATACAACAAAAACAAAGAGGCAGAACCAGTATTAAATGCAATACAGATGTAGCATGAGGAATTAATACATTGAGTGAATGGACAATGCATATAACATGACGAGTGTGCCTTTTGGCCAGTCAAAGAATAAACCTCAGAACAGTATGTCCGTCTCAACTACCCGGCGGGACCCCCGAAGGGGCTTTCTCCAGTAAACCAGGTAGGGTCGAGACCGGGATCAAATGAATACATATGGCTACATTACTCGTAGAAGAATCAAATAGGAAAAACCGCAGTGGAAAAGAGGAGAAAAGATGGACCACTCCTGCCAGAGCTAGGGAAAGGAGAAGGGAAAGAATAAAATAGGGGGTAGGGGAGAGAACAGATAAAGGTGAAACCTGGAGTAAGCATGGAGAATAAGGAGAAGGCGTCCTAGTAGGGAGACACACCACCCGCAGTTGGCCACAGGTCCCCAACGCAGAACTCATGGGCTATACATTTGGAATCTCTTCCGAATAATACATCTACCCGGTCAAAGTATCTTTAAAGCGGTCCTGTTTACCCTGGGAGGTCAGAACCCATCGTTCAGCCTCCATCACTAAATTGTCCAGCCGTACTTGCCTGAACCTGATCTCGATCCAGTGCTGTGCATGAAACGGGGTCTCTTGCCACTCTCTCTCCTGATGGGCTCAGACTGCAGTGGGAGCCACTGGTTCCCGCTGATGTCATTCACAGCCATTAAAGGGGGTTGGGGGTTGAGCTACACACTGTATCTATAGACACGCATGCAGCTAGCACGAGAGCCTGCACAAATGACTCTATAGCAAGTGGCTTGCTATGGGAGCAGTCAGTAGGCAGGAGGAGCCAGGATCTCCTCTGTCCAAAACCATTGCACAAAGCAGGTAAGAATGAAAAATTTGTAAGCTTTTCCCTTTTTAGAATCCACCTATATTTAGGGTGCAAAATGAAAGTGGGTAACATAAAACATTGGTCAAAAAGAACTTTAGCCTTTTTAAATGTGACACATCCCAGTCATTTGTGTGATTAGCAATACTGGTGTTTCATATTTTTTCTGCTCTAGAGTTGAACTTCACATTCTGTCTTTTCCCAGTGGAACTTCCCATTGCTGATGCTTGCTTGGAAGTTTGGCCCTGCCCTGGCAACTGGAAATGTGATCGTCATGAAGGTGGCTGAACAGACTCCTCTCACTGCTCTTCATGTTGCCAGCCTAGTGAAAGAGGTAGATCTTTGGATTCCACTGTTGTACGTCATGAGCTTTTTGCCTTTACAGTACAGGTATTTAGAATATGTGAAAGCCTAAAAATGATCTCCTGTCACTGTAAGGATCTCATTCCTGATCTTTTCATGCAAGTTGTTGGTTAGGCTGCACATTGGCGCATATACCTGAGACCTGAGTTTATGGCACCCACTGTGCACTTCCTCCTCCTTCTGGTCTTTCCATAGAAGAGTGAAGGGACAGGCCTAAGTCGCACAGGTTTTTGTCCATTGGCTAGAGACGCTAGTTTCTACCGTCGAAGTGGCATTCTGCAAAGCTTTGCACAAATCGGACCTTATGGCCGCCCTTGACTATTAGAAGATCCATAACCGTATTCTTGTAGAAAAGATCTTCCTGAAACATGTAACCAAATTAATTCTTAGACTTTATTAAATGTATGCATAAGTACGATATGTGAATTGCAGCTCTGCATTGCTCTATAGTGATATATTTGATGGTTAACCAAACCACCCCAAAATCAGAAATTAACAATTTCTCTTCATTCAGGCTGGATTCCCACCTGGGGTTGTTAACATCATTACAGGAATGGGACCCACAGCAGGTGCTGCCATCTCTTCTCACATGGATGTAGATAAAGTTGCCTTCACAGGCTCTACAGAGGTAATCCTGCACAAGCCTGATCCTTAAAGATCAAATGCTTTTGTATGCATTGCAAAGTCTGATAACATTTATCAAGTCTGTTGTCTGTTTGTGCCATTAGAAAATGCAAATGAAGGAAAATGTTTATCCTCCCAGCATTCAGCTAGAGAATTAGGCTGGTAATTTGGGTATCTGCTGTGTAATGAGTTGTAAAAAAGTGTGCACAACTTCAACCGTCATGTTAAGCCTAATGTTGTACTATTGCTCACTGTACAATTATCCATTAGGTTCTCTTTTAAATGCAAGTCCTCAAAGCCTGCCACTTGCCTATCTATAACCCAGATTTTAGCTTTTTGGGGCTGCTGGGAGCCAAACAAGCCTATTCAAAGAATGTGTCTCCTGGTTGGGGTGTGCATGTGCAGTATATTTCAAATGGCCATCAATAATGGAAACTCCTCTCGATAAATTTTTTTAATCTGCCCTCTTTATAGACTCTGTATTAAAACTGGTTGGTTCAGCAAACGTTTAATTTCATCTATGAGCGGTGAGCAGGCTTTTTCCATGTCTATAAGGGAACTACTATTTTAAAAAAAAAAATGGCTTTAGATAAAACTAAAAACCTTTTCTTCTTTCTTTATACATTGTGTTTAGGGCTGTAGGGCTGAGAAATATCTTGACACATACATATATATGTGCGTATATCGTCTTTTTGCCTTAGGTGGGTCGTCTGATTCAGCAAGCAGCTGGTAAGAGTAACTTGAAGAAAGTCACCCTTGAACTTGGTGGAAAGAGCCCCAACATCATACTTTCGGATGCAGACTGTAAGTGACTAGCTAATATACCACAGTCAGTAAAATTGTTGTTTTGTCTTGCATCTTAAATACATATGATTTTGAAATAAAGTAAAAAAAAAAAAAAATGTTTGAATCACAATGTATCTGGCAATACAGGGTAGGGGTTCATAATCCTTTAGACTTGGTCAAACTCCAGGTATTGTAGATGTCTTAAACCCCACTTAGTCTCTCACTCAACATGATTTTCTGCTTCAAAGACAGTGTATTCTGGGTTCAGGTTGGTTACTTGTGACTGACACATTACCAAGTTGGTGGTTTGCTCTCGCAAGAGTTAATGCTGCATTGAAACTTCCATGCTGGATGTTGGGCAGTTCCTAGAAAGTACTATGTTGCGGAGTTTCCATTGACATCCCATGTGCCCCATAAATTCGTTTTTACTTTTTTGTTATTTTTTTTTTGTAATTTTAATTTCCTAAAACTTCCTTCCTCCCCCCTTTTTTTTATTTTCTAGACCTAGGACCATTTTATACAGGTCTTTGTTGTTTTATGATTTCTTTCTTCTAATGTCACCAGGGTTCATACGGTCCTGGAAAAGTTTTGGAATTTTTAGATGACACTTTCCAGGCCTGGAAAGGTCATGGAAAATTAGGAAACACACTAGGTTTTGGAAAAGTCATGGATTTAACTTCTTTCCATCCGCGCTATAGCCGAAGTACGACTACTGCGCGGACTCGAATTTCCAGGAGGCCGTCTTTATACGGCCTCCCAGAGACAGTCTCCCCGCGCGCTCCCGCAAGCGCGCATCGGGGAAAATCTGTGTCGGCCGTGTCCCTTGGACACAGCCAATCACAGATCGTGGTAAATGGCCAATCACAGCGGCCATTTACCACGTGATCGGCCCATGCAATGAGAGATGATCTCGTATGTAAACATATGGGATCATCTCTCATCGCCAGCGCTCCTTCCTCACACGGAGACTTCAGTGTGAGGAAGGAGGAGAGACGATCAGCCGCCGGGGACACAGTGGAATGTAATCAGGGCACTGATCACCAGTGCCCTGATTACTACAGAGGTAAAAAAAAAAAACAATGTGCCCCCCATCAGTGCCCATAGTGCTGCCAGTCAGTGCCTGCTCATCTAGGCACTGAAGAGCACTGACTGGCAGCACTATGGGCACTGAGTGTGGGCACTGATGGGTGCCGCTCATCAGTGCCACTTCTCAGTGCTCATGAGTGCGGCATATTAGTGCCGCCTCATCAGTGCCCATCAGTGCCGCCTCATCAGTGCCCATCAGTGCCGCCTCATCAGCGCACATCAGTGAAGGAGAAAAATGTATTTATTTTCAAAATTTACTCGCAGAAAATAAGACTTTTCTTTTTCTCAAAATTTTCTGTCTTTTTTTTGTTTTTTGTAAAAAATAAAAAACCCAGAGATGATTAAATACCACCAAAATGTGTGAAAAAAATGTCATATGGGTACAGTGTACCATGACCACGTAATTGTCATTCAAAGCGTGAGAGCACTGAAAGCTGAAAATTGGCCTGGATGGGAAGGGGGTGAAAGTGCCCGGTAGGCAAGTGGTAAATTACTGTGGAGGAGCGGGGAGCGGATGCTTAATTATTTTATGATAATTATATTGCCACATACTGTATTTACATTTCGCTGTATTAGCGTCCTTCTGGGTCAGCGGTATGCGCGTGCTGTCATTGGCCAGCAGCAGCCGAAGAGATGACCCAATCAGGCAGTGGGGAGGGCCGGCCGCGGTTTGCCTGGAGTCACTGTGACTGGCTAGCAGCAGCAGTAACAGCCGGGAGATTATCAACCAATGAGGGCCGGTTCACACTTCTGCGAGTGCGCCGATCGCATGTAATTCGGAGCGCACTGCTCCTTCATGACATGCGATCGGAGGTGCGGATGCGAATTCAGCCATACACTTTGTATGGCTGAATTTGCATTGTATCCGCACCAAACACGCACATGACACTTTTTTCCAACCGCATCAGGATCGGATCGCACAGTGGTTCACACTTGTGCGATCCGATCCTGTGCGAACTGTCAGATCGCACTGCGATATGCGATCAAACTGGGGGTGTTGTGATTTCATTGACACCCCCTGCGTATCGCATATGGCAGTGTGAACTGGCAGGGGTGCGTTTGCGATGCGGGAACAGGCTGCGAATTTGCAGCCTTCCCGCATCGCACAAGTGTGAACCGGGACTAAGGCAGCGGAAGCTTCACTGGAGGGCGGGCCGGCCGCATGAACGTGATGATGCGGAAGAGGGTGGTAACCGTTTCAGTTACCACACCCCCACGTCATCACGTTCATGCGGCCGGCCCGCCCTCCAGTGACTCTTCCGCTGTCTCATTGGTTGATGATCTCCCGGCTGTTACTGCTGCTGCTAGCCAGTCAGTGTCTCCAGGCAAACCGCGGCCGGCCCTCGCTGCTGCCTGATTGAGTCATCTCCTCGGCTGCTGCTGCTGGCCAGTGACTGACAGTAAGGGCAAACTGCGGACCCGGAAGGGCACCTACCTGTACCAGTGCTATACGCTGAATGTAAAAATGCCCCCCAGTGCTCTTAGTCCCCCCAGTGCTTTTAGCCCCCCCCCCCCCGGTGCTCTTCAGCTCCCCACAGTGCTTTTTGATGTCTCTTCCCCCCCCCCCCCCATGCTTTCTGGCTCCCCCAGTGCTCTCCAGCTCCCTGGCTCCCCCCTCAGTGATTTCCAGTTCCCCCCAGACAGTGCTCTCCCCCCCCCTCGCGCCAACCCCCCCTGCAATGCTTTCCAAACCCCCCCTTAATTCTCTCCAGCCCCCCCCCCCCACCCCATGCCCTTCAGCTCCTCCAGTGCTCTCTGCTTCCCCTGTGCTCTTCTATCATGTCTGCAGTCTCTGACCTTCTCTCGTATCATGTCCGCAGCCTCTGACTACCTCCCTATATCATGTCCGCAGCCTCTGACTACCTCCTGTATCATGTCAGCAGCCTCTGACTACCTCCTGTATCATGTCAGCAGCCTCTGACCACCTCCTGTATCATGTCCGCAGCCTCTGACCACCTCCTGTATCATGTCCGCAGCCTCTGACCACCTCCTGTATCATGCCCGCAGCCTCTGACCACCTCCTGTATCATGTCTGCAGCCTCTGGCCTTCTCCTGTATCATGTCCGCTAAATGTACAGTGTGTGTCTTAAAACGTTTGACATTTCGAACATGGGAGAGGCAGCGCTGTCTAGCCACGCTAAAGGTGCAAAGCACCAGTCTGCAGCTGCGTGCTCGACAGCTTCCAATCCGATCGCTGGCTTTTTCACCCGTGCGCCTGAAGTGACACCGGCTCCCAGCTGCGGCAGCGGTGCTTCCATCTCATCCACTGTAAAACAAGGGACCATTTTGAGTCACACTGTATCCAGAAACTAAACCCTAACTGCAGAGGTACTGTACACTACAAAGATTGTCATTTATTTTAGTAAAAATATGCTGGGTGTGACATGGATTTTCTTCTTATTTAACATGTATACATAGACATTTCATGAAACATTAGGTCATGAATATTTACGTAAAGTCATGGAATTTTATTGGTGAAAATGTGTATGAACCCTGAGGGTTGTTACCTTCTGTTTAGTTTGGTTGCATGGAGCCATCTATGCTGTTTTTTGGCTTTTATTTATTTTTTTCAGTATTTTGGACTGTAACCACCTAAACTTTTTTGCCACTTCGGTTAAAAAAAAAAAAACTTTGTCACCTGGAAATTTACATTTGATAACCGCTGTGCAAATTTCATATGACAAAAATTGCAGCAGCGACCATTTATTTGTTTTAATTAATTTTTTTCCTCCCAGGGCCTCTGCTTAAAATTGTATAGAATTTGGAAGTTCAAAGTATTCTAGAAATTTACATGTATGTGAGAAATGTCAAAGTTGGCCTGGGTGTAACGTGGTTAGTTTTGTGTATTAAAAAAAAAAGGAAAAAACTGGCTAAGTTTGTGACACTGTAGAAGCACCCGGTTTACATTGTATTCATTCTTGTGTTGCGTACAGTGGACTGGGCTGTGGAGCAGGCCCACTTTGCTCTGTTCTTCAATCAAGGACAATGCTGTTGTGCAGGCTCTCGTACCTATGTTCAGGAGGATATTTACAATGAGTTTGTGGAGAGAAGTGTTCATCGGGCTAAAAACAGGGTTGTCGGAAACCCCTTTGACTTCAAAACTGAACAAGGACCTCAGGTACATCCTAAAGTCACATGATGGGGTTTTCAGTATTTTTTATTTCAATACTTTTTTTTTTTTTTTATTGAAACTGGAAACAAAATTAAAGGTTCAATTGAATATTAAGGTAAACAAGCAAATTGAAGAAATGTCCACTTATCAAAACCTCTGGTTAATTACCATCAAGTGAATAGCCACAAAATTCCACATCTAAATAGATCATTGCTCTTAAGACATAGAGGAGCCACATTCCCCATAACTTTAACATAGAATTAGTTGGGGGGGGGGGGGGAGGAGGAAAGAGAAGGCAAGGGTCTAGCAGTGGTGAGGTGATTTAAGGTTTAATGACTCTCAACTTGGTCCTGTTTAGGGACAGATCTGATCTAGAAATCTATGAAGTCTATTGGTGTGAAATTTTTGGCAGAAATTTCAAGTCAGTTGTATAAGGTTTGGGGCAAATTTTTGAGTTGATGTGCCCGGATGATCGTCTTGTTTTTTATTTATTTTATATCCTTAACCATTGACAGCTGAATGTAAAAAATGTTGGGAAAAAAAACGGCGTGGGGTCCCCCCGCAGGTCCTTAGTCACTTTGGTTCCCCCCCCCCCCAAAATTCATACCAGACCCTTATTTGAGCATGCAGGAAAGGAAGGGGGCGAGCGAGTGTCCCCCCTCCTGCACTGTACCAGGCCGCAGGCCCTCAACATTGGGGGGGGGGGGGGGAATTGGGGCAGTGAAGTTTTAAACAAAAAGTGTTTGTTTATTTTTGACAACTCCTTTATGAAAAATGTCCCCATCGTAGCTTAAATATGTCTTTATCCAGTACCGATGTCTTCTTCTTTTGGTAGTTTCTTCTCCCCCTGGTGCTGTCTTCTTCATCAATGCCACTTACCCGGTAAAAACAAAGAGAGCTGATCTTCTAACTCAGTCTGTGTTGTCTCGCTGTATGCCATTTCTTTTATAGGGAGAAAAAAAACTAAAGGTAGGCACTCAAAGGTCTGTCCCTGGTGACACATAACTATAGAGAAAAAAGTAGTAAAGGCGTAATAAACACTGCAGAAAAAGGGGTGGTAGTATACCAGTAAAGAGCCAATAGGAGTGGTAGTATACCAGTAAAGAGCCAATGGGAAACGCTGAGTAAAAAAAACCTGGTTTAATACTCAACCACCCAAATAACATGAATGTAAACAAACACTCACTGGGCTGCAGAAATGTATAAGCTTTAATTGTCAAAAGACAAATCAAGAAGTCTGTGCAGGATAGCAAATTCCTTAAAATTGTACCAAAAAGCATACACCACAAGAGTAATGTATTGGTGATGGGATCCCCATATTAAAGAAATGGGGAGGGACCAGAAGGGATAATAGTCACAATATTAGACTCCTCCATAGATGTGTAGAAGGACTCCTTATCTCCAAGATACTATGTCAGTGAATGACATTTGACTTGGTTAAATTCCTGGTTGATACAATAGATCACATTCATGGTGGGAGGAAAGGTCTGTATGTGTTCCAGAGGAGGCAAAGTGTTCACCAAACAGCAAAGTCAATAAAATCTCATCTATAAATCTCGTAAACTGTATGAACAATGAGGCCTCCCTCGCACATCAGATTATTGTTCCATTTGTATATCCTCCACAAAAGCTGGAGGTACAGCAGAGTTGGGGATGTGCCACTTCTATGCACTCACCCCTCACTTACATGAAGCATGACAGGCTGGTCTCATCTTTTGAGCACTCCTAGCACCCCTCCTCCCATCGCAGCTCATTTCCTGAAGCAGACTGTTTCATCCGAGGGATGTGATGATAGCTGCAGCGATGTCTGTGTCGGCGCTGAGCAGCACTACACCCTCCCATGGGGGAGGTGACTGCTACAAATCCTGAGGAAGGGGGATGCTGCAGCGCCCGCCTCATGAGGCTACACACCATCCAATGAGAGGGGAACAGCGCCGGATGCAGCCAGGCCACGGGTGCATATTAATCCAGCAATGACACTTCTGTGGATGGAGGGGGAGGAGCCAGGAATCGATTACTCGTGGTTCCCACATTGTAACTGAATCAGAAAAGGCTGCATCGTGATGCACCGATTATTTTCCAACACCCCTAATGTTCTTAGGTGTGTGTGTGTGGTGTATGTATTTTGGTACCATTTTAAGGAATTTACTATCCTGCACAGACTTCTTGATTTTTAAAAGTCTTTTTTGTTTTTGATTAAAGCTTATACATTTCTGCAGTCCAGTGAGTGTTTGTTTACATTCATGTTATTTGGGTGGTTAAACCAGGTTTTTTTTTTTTTTTTTTTTTTTTTTACTCAGGGTTTCCCATTTCTTATATAGCCATGGGACATAGCCATCTGATGACATCACCTGGAGAACCGCACTTATGTCTTCAGAGCCGGTTCACACTGAGGCGACACGAATCCTTACTACTTCGGGGGCGACTTGTGCATTACCATGCACCACGACTTCGGAGCGACTTGCAGGGACTTCACATAATGAAGTCTATGCAAGTCGCCCCGAAATGGTACAGGACCCTTTTTCTAAGTCGGAGCGACTTGTGTTGCTCCTATTAGAACGGGTCCTGTAGCGGTCAACTTGTCAGGCTGACAAGTCGCCTGACAAGTCACGCTAGTGTGAACCGGCTCTCAAGGGGCAGGTTCTCCAGGTGACATCATCGGATGGCCAAGCTCCATGGCAATATAAGAAATGTCAGACAGTGTGTAAAAATAGGAAGACTGTTAGAAAATCAACTTTTTTTTTTGTTTTTAGCAAGTAAGCGGCATCAAGGAGGGCAGACTGCACTGGGGGGAGAAGACCCGTTGGAGCTAGGATGGGGGGACATTTTTGATAAAGGAATTGTCAAAAACCATTGGTATTTATTAGTCCCAGGGTTGTCGGGAAGAGGTCCTTGTCACCATCATGGGAGCAAGGTGCTTTGGGGCAGAGCCCCTTTTTGAGTGTTGTCAGTCCTGAATGCGGTTGGTGTTTGATTACTTCTGCCAGTAGTAGTATCCAGTTTGGATTCAAGAGCCCTATTTGAGCCCCAAAATCTTAAACTTCTTTTTAAAGCGGAGATACAACATGCTTACTAGCTCTTGTTCCAGGAGGGCAAAAAACCTGGCCAGAATAATCCGGTCCAGAATATTCTAATTTTGGAGTGGATGGTTGTTGTGACTTGGTGTAAATGGGAGGGCTGTCATCCATGCTTTCCTAACTGGTCGCTGTCAGTGCTTTTATCCAAAGTCAGATGTTTGAGAATGGAAAATTTCTCCACGGAGATGCAGCTAAGGAATCAGAAGAGGTTGGCTTAGTTCACTCCCCTGTGAGTTGGGCTGTGCTTGGCACAGCGGTCATGATGCTGGCGCCATATTTCCTTTTTAGAGGGCTCTCCTGGTGGTCCTCCAGTTAAGGAGCGTAGTTCTGCTTCCTATTAGCCATAGGGACAAGCCTGGGTGGTGAAGGAGCTGGGTCAGGTGGCTGGCAAAGCCGAAGCCGTTCCCTTATAGGCTGTCAGGGAGTAGAGCTGGGGGGGGGGGGGGGGGGAGGAGAGAGAGTGGGAGAAGTCATGTGTCCGCAGTAACCAGCCGCCACGCACATGCATCCAGGTTTTCAATATTCAGTCTGTGCTACATAAGCTTTCTTTCAGAGTGATAACTTTTGTCTTGAAATACTGCAGAGATCATTGGTGGTTGTATATTCAGTTTATAGAAATTGACCACTGGAGTATAGAACTTTCTGCAGGAGGATAAAGGGGAAAGGTACCATTAAAGCAAATACAGTTTAACTTATAAGGTATATTCATAGTATGTTATGCATTGTGCCTACATGTTTGGATAATGAACACCTCTTACTGACTCCTCAACCAGATTATCCCACTAGACATTAAAGGGAGTCTAGCGGGCTGCTTTTCAGTGCACACTTTTTTTTTTTTTTTTTTTTTTTTTACACAAAATCCTTTTTATAAAATGCAGGCACCTAATGCGTGTTCTTTGGAATAAAAACAATTCCTCTTTATTTCAGGTGGATGAGGAACAGTTTAAGAAGATCCTGGGTTACATAAAATCTGGAAAACAAGAAGGTGCCAAGTTGTTGTGCGGTGGGAATCCTGCTGCTGACCGTGGTTACTTTATACAGCCCACGGTGTTTGGAGATGTGACTGACAACATGACAATTGCCAGAGAAGAGGTATGAAGGCGCTCTGAGCCGCTGTGGAACGGACTCTAAAATAAGTCAGCCTGGACTTTTAGTTTATTTTTTTTTTTTTTTTTTTTTCCAATTTCACCTTCATCTTGCTATGGCATGTTTTTCCCTAAAATATTTTGTTGTTTTAGATATTTGGACCAGTAATGCAGATCCTAAAATTCAAGAGCATTGAAGATGTTATTGAGCGGGCCAACAGTTCGGAGTATGGTCTAGCTGCAGCGGTGTTCACAAAGGACATTGATAAAGCAAACTATGTATCTCATTCTTTGCGGGCTGGAACCGTGTGGTAAGGCTTCCCACTGATTTACTGCTGTGACTTTTGCAATCCCGGTTGGGATTACTAATGGTCCTGGAAAGCTTAAAGTGATTGTGCAAAACAATTACAGAGAGGAGGCAAGTTTAACAGAGCACCCCCAATCAGCCTCTTCTTGGGTCCCCACCTTTAGCTCCTCCCTCATGCCAAGTGCCCCTAAAGTAAGCAGCTTGCTATGGGGCACTCGTGCGTACTCGCTCCTGAGCTTTAAGGCCACACAGAGCAGGGCTCTGCAAATTCCCCCCACCCCACTGACTGATTAACCACAGCAGGAGCCAATGGGGGGCTGGTGTGGGAGCTGCATGCAGAAAGTTGGCTCCCTTTAAAGTCATTGTAAACCACTGGCTTTTTTTTTTTTTTTTTGCATCGCATACTAAAACCTTATTTAAAACTTGCCTTAAAACAAAGCCCGTCCCGCACCAAAAGTCAGTGCTGCAGGGGCTCCCATCTTCTTGCTTCCACGCATGCGGATGGGAGCTGCCATTCACAGCACAGGGCTCTGAAGGAACGGCCCGGGTGACCGTTCTTTTAGAGCGCATGCGCCTGTGATGTCACTGGCTGCATGTAATGTAAATATCTCCTAAACATAGGCTTACGTATAGGTAAAAGCAAATGATTAAAGTTCCCTCCACTTTATTTCTTACTCTTCTACACAAATATGTAGCACTTAATAATCCTATTTTTTTTTTTTTTTTTTTCCATTTTAGGGTCAACTGCTATGATGTCTTCGGAGCACAAGCACCTTTTGGAGGGTACAAAGCTTCTGGAGTTGGAAGGGAGCTGGGAGAATATGGCTTGGAGGCATACACAGAAGTAAAGAATGTAAGTGCATTGCAGACCCTTTTTTCTTTCTCATTTCTCCACTCTGAAGATGGGAATGAGAAAATTCTTTATTGTATTCAATATTCCTCAATGGTTCACTGGCATAGAACCTATGAAGTGTCATCAACACCACTTGGTAAGAGTGTGCTGGTCTTTCATTTTTCTATATTCCCATAGGATTTATAGACATTAGCTGATTGGATTTGGTGAGGATGTGATTGTCTTCAGCCCTCTTCAGTTTTTCTTAATGTGGCACCACACTTTATTCTGTTATTGACAACTACAGCAGTTCTGCCCACAGAAATGTATCTGTTGGCCAATTTTCTTATAAAGACCACCTTGGTTGGAGCTGCAAAGGTGGGGAAAACAATGGGCTTGTTTAATATAAATGGCTTAAAACTATCACATGGTAATATAAATAATCTCATAGTATTGAATGTTAACTGCCTACGTATTTTGTAGCTTACACTGCTAACTTGTCAGCTACACAGTGTAGATTTTACTATAACAGCCTTTTTTCCATCTTGCAGGTGACAATTAAAATCCCACAGAAGAATTCGTAAGCTGGACAGTCATTTCCTCCATTTCCAGCTCATGTGATCTGCTTTCAAAATGTGGCTTTTATACACCAAGAAATGTAAATTCAGCAGTTACTTTTCAATTCTTTCTTTCAGTAGGACCAATAGAATTTCTAGTCTAAACATATTGTCCCTTCACTAAAAGATACATTTTCTGTTTCATGATGGTCTTGTTTGGCTGTGTTCTGTAATAAAGATGTCACTTCTAATAGCCTAAGCTTTGGCCAAAAGGAGGTTGAATAGTATCTGTCCAAGTGGAAGAATGAACACTAAAGTTTGCCATCCATCTCAATAAGCTAGTTGTACTAAGGTAGCAGTTCTGTGTATTAAAAAAGTGACACATTAGTCTGTTGTGAACTAAGCACTTACTACTGTATATTGTTACAATTACAATAAAAGTCCATGTCATGTTTAAGTCATCTGAGTTTTGTCATTTTTTTTAACTTTATTTCTTCCCCTTAAGCTATTTTAGCTGTTTGTTTCTCTTACAGTGTCTGTTTTGTACCAGAAACATCCTCATTGGCATAATTTTAATCTGGACAAATTATAGAATAGTTTTGTAATCTTTGTTTATAATTTTCCCCCAGTCGTCTTCCAGGTCAACCCTTAAGAGATGGTGTACTTCCCACCCAATGGGAAACACATTGACAATCAACTCTTTAGGGGGCCCCTGGTCTCTCTTTCCTCCATTCGGAGGTGACATGTTGCCTGAGGGACCACCAGGGGCTGCACCTGGGGCATGTGTCTCCTGGTGTGCAGCAGGGAGAGTTATTGAATCTCTGGACTGTGGGGGTGAGTGCGCCCTTACCAGTGCTGGTTGGTGGAGGAGGTCAAGTGTGCGGTTGTGGGCAACCCTCCTTGTGCTGTGGGCAGGAGGCGACCTGGATTCCTCCTCCCTCTAAGCCCAGGCTAGGACATAGGCAGTGGGGCTGTCATCCCTTGTGTGGCTCCGGTGAGGGGGGTATGTACCTGACACCGGAGGCTGCTTGACCTAGAAGACACTGGTGCATAATTTCCGGGGTGGGACGACCTCATCGCCAGGGGAGTTTGTCTGAACCCTTAAAAGGGACAGCAAAGACGCCACAGTCCTGAGGATGCAAGAGGACGATTATATTCCATCTCCTGGGGATTAAGGCACCAGCTGGATGCAGGTAGGCACCGGGGGGGGGGGGGGGTGTCCTTTTGTGCCCAATATAGTGGGTACAGCAGCTAGTTGGTGGTGGTCAGCTGGGGCGCAGCAGGGGGTTTGTGGTACAGGTGTCACTGGGTGTGCTCTGTTATGGTATAGGTTTTCTCACCGACATGGGGCCCCTGAGTTTGTCTTTTAGCAGACCAAGCCGCTTGGACCCAAAGCCCATTCCCAGAAAGCTGTGTGCAAGTGTGGGACCAAGATGGCCTTGAAGTATGCAGAACCACTATGTAAAGTTTGTATGGGGAAACTGGTTAAGGAAGAGCTAACGTTTTAGGTCTTTAAACCTCATCGCCAGGGGTTACTAGTTTTTTGGAATTAAACAGCCTTCCAGAAAGATTTCTTCTGATGAAGCTTCCTAGAGATCCTGAGAAAGCTTGAGCCCTCCCCCTGCTTCTGGGAGATATGGTAGACCAGAAGGTCCTTGCTCCAGTCCCAGAAAAAAAGGCAAGTTTTTTGTTCGCGCATATTTGTCATCAAGAAACCATAAGGAAAGTTTTGACTGATTTTTTGATTTTAAAACCCCTGAATCATGCGATTCGGTACAAAAATCCGTATATAATATCCTTCAACTGAGAACATTCATCACAATCAGGAATGCCTACCTCCACATCCCAAAGGAGGAAAGCTCACAGATACCTAAGGTGGGCAGTGGAGGTAGAAGAGAAGGAATACAACTTCCAGAGTAGTGCTCGCCACTTTGGTCGATCCTCTTTAGTGAGAATATTCACCAAGGTACTGGCGGAAGCCCTGGCCCCTCTAAGGTTGAAGACGATGACAATATTCCCATATCTGGCCAACTACCTCTTTGCGGTACTGACAGAAGAGCAGCTGGCAAAAGGCCTTCAGGAGGCCCAGCATCGGCTCTGTTCATCAGAGCAGAATATGTTTGTTTCTGCCGGAAGAAATTCAGAATTTACCCAGGAAAGTGAGTTCTATACAGAACAACCTTCCAGCATCAATCAGAAAGCTAATGTCAGTTCTGGGTCTGATGACCTTGACAAGCCTGGCTGTTCAATGGGCAAAGATTCACTTAAGGCCACTACAAGCCTTCCTTCTGTAAGAACAACAGAAGGATGTAGACAACACTTCTACTCCCAACCACAGTAAAAAGAGCACTTTGGTGGTGGAGAAACCATGCAAATCTAAATCTGGGTCTGGCATTGTCCTTCACGTGGAAGTTGACTATGGATACAAGCAGTTGGGCAGCCCATGTGGCAGTTGTCCCCGGAAGAAGCCCCTTCCTTAAAATGAAGGGAGCTTATGGCGGTTGCTGAAGTCATCAAGCACTTCCAAGAGCGACTGTAAGGTCACCATGTCTTAATCCTGCCAGACAACACCACAGCAGGTAGCATATGTAAACAAGTGTGGGGGGGGGGGTGGTACTCGGAGCCCTTCCTTAACAGATCTGGAACCAGATCTGCCAGCGGGCAGAAAAGAACCTGCTATCACTGATGGCGATCCACCTCAAGGGGATTGCAACCAAGGTTTTCAGAGATTGCAGCTCACTGGGGAATGTGAGCAATAGACCTCTGCATCCTGAAAAAATGCCAAGGCAAAGATGTTTTATTTATTCCCCTCCCCCCCCCCTGCTAAACCTGCAAGACTGGGCTTCAGTGATACTTCAAAATCCTTGGAAATTCAGCATGGATTACGCCCTCACTCCAGTGCATCTGATTCCTTAAGTCCTAAAGAAATTCTTACAGGAATAGACAAGACTAATACTAATCGCTCCATATTGGCCCTGGAGAGCCTGGTTCTCTCAGCTGTTTTAGTCTCTTAGCAGACCAGCTATGGCTATTTTCTCTCAGGGATGACCTGATGCATCAAGAACCCCCTAGCAGGCCTCAAGCAATGAGCTTCAATTGGTCAGCCAGGCTTCCAAGGAAAGCATCCTAAGGTCAAAAGGGCTCTTGAGAAAGAGTTGTGGCTACACTTGAGTGCCAGAAAGCCTAACACCAGGACCATCTATAGAAAAAAAGTGGAAAAATAACAACTGGTGCAGAGAAAATGACAGACTTAAGTATAGGTACATCAACAATCTTAGAATTTCTGCAGCAGGGTGCTGATAAGGGTCTAGCGCTCAGTACGCTAAAGATTCAGATGCCAAGGCTGTCTGTGTATCTGGAACAGCTGTTACAAGAAGTCCTATTGGTCTCTAGGTTCTGCTGAGCAGTAGCTAATTACAGACTGCCTAAGGCTCAGAGATGCCCCACGTGGAATCTGTCAGTAGTATTTAGGGGCATCATCAAAGCCGGTCGGCTGTTATAAGCAGCGGGAGAGAACGCGGCTCACCCGGATCTCCTGGCCCAACGGGAGGCACGAGCGACCATCTGACACTTCTGCCAGCTGGCCGCAGACCTGAACAAAGCCGGAATTTGCTTTGATCAGATCTAGTAACGCCGCCAGATTTTTAAAAGACAGTACTCAAAACAGCCAAACTTGGTGTTTTGAATGCTTTTACGTGCATAGGAGGGATTTGGGGTCCTTCCATAGAGAGTACCTGTCACTGCCTATTACTGTAACAAGGGATGTTTTTTTTTTAAAAAAAATCAAGAAAGATAGTTTATTGTAAGAAAGGTAAATTGCACAAAATACAAGAATAGCAAAAGTAATAGGATTAACAAGACCATACTGCGTTGAACACATTCTACTGATCTGTTTCTAGTCAGTTAAAACATAGAAAGCACATAATAATAATACTTAAGTCAATTAAGGTTTCAGTAGCATTGTGGTATTTAGAATAATGGCGTAAACAATTCTAACCTCAAAACTTACATTCTTTTATATAACAGTAATGAAGAGGAGAGAAAGAAAGTAAAAAGGAGAGAGATGGAAGAAAAGGGAAAAATATAAATAAAAAGTTGCCTGGTACAGAAAGCCCCCCCCAGCTATTAACAGAGAATTGACCGATTATCGGGGGCTGATATGCACTTTCCCCAATATATCGTAATCTGCCCTGGAAGTTACCAACATTATTGTGACGTCCTCGCGTATGTTGCGCTGCACACGTTCTGCCTTCTAAGACCGCCTCGGACAGCCCCATGTGCAGCCAGCTGCAGTCCAGTCATGGTGCCACCCACAGGCCCTGGCCTCAGCCACCCACCCACCACAGGGTGCCAGGCCAGCATCCAGCCACCCACCCCACAACAGGGTTCCAGCAAGCCAGCCACTGACCCACAACAGGCTAGGGTGAGTGATACCAAGCCAGCCACCCACCACAGTGTTCAGCAAGCCAGGCACTGCTACCCACTACAGTGTTTGAGGAAGCAAGCCACCACAGTGTTCCAGCAAGCCAGCCACCCACAACAGGGTGACACCAAGCCAGCCACTCACCACAGTGTTCCAGCAAGCCAGGCAGCTACCCACCAGAGTGTTCCAGCAAGCCAGCAACCTACAACAGGGTGATACCAAGCTAGCCACCCACCACAGTGTTCCAGCAAGCCGCCCACACTCCCAAGCGTCAGCCACCGACCCAAAACAGGGTGCCGGCCAGCCACCCAAACTGCCAGGCGTCATCCACCAACCCACACTGCCAAGCATCCGCTACCGACCAAAAAACAGGGTGCCAGCCAGCCAGTTATTTCTAAGCTTTTAAGCCTATATTCAATTTCAGTAGTGTCTCTCAAATTTAAATGGCGATGGATAGGCTCAATAACTGCAAAAATACGTCAAATCTTTGGGCCCATCTATAAGTTCATCATGTTGAATTATATCGTGCAGCACAGAAAAAAACAAAATGAATCACAAGGAGAAACATCACCATCCCAGACAACAATAACAGATATGTTTCAGAAAAAAAACAGGTGGCTAAAATCGGATGGAAGACCCCAACTGCTGGACAGAGTAATCACAGAGATGATGGTCACTGATAACCAGCCATATACAATGGTGTCTGACTCTGGATTTAAGCGGTTGATGTCCATAGTTGAGCCAAGGTACACACTGAAGAGTGAGAGGTATTATCGAACCAAAATCCTGGGAAAGATTCAACAAAAGGTCATTGAGAAAGTAAAGGCTATGCTGAAACCAGAGAATGTTAGAAACTCACTCTCATTCACTACTGACTGCTGTTTTGGACAAACAGAATCACTAATGAGTCTTTCATGCCACTTCATTGACAGCGGATGGACAAGAAGGCATTTGGTGTTGAATACAAAAGTGATGCAAGGATCCCACACTGGGGAGTACATTGGAGAAAGGTTTCTAGGCATGCAAGAAGAATGGGGAATCCCCAAAGACAGAGTGATGCTTGTGCTTCAAGACAGCGGAGCGAACATGGTGAAAGGAATGAGACTTGCTAAAGTGTCAGACCTTAGTTGCATGGCACACGCCCTCCAACTTGTGGTAAATGATGGTCTGTCAAACCAGAGAGCTTTGCTTGACATAATTAGCATGCCAAAGAGGTGTGCAGGCCATTTCCACCATTCAATCCTTGCCAAGCAGCGACTGAGGTGCATTCAGGAAGACCTTGGCCCGCCCAAAATCAACTTGATTAACGCTGTTCCAACACTATGGGACTCAACACTTCACATGCTGCAAAGAATGCTGGAGCAGAAGCAAGCTCTTACCATATATCAGATGAATATGGAGGATATTCTTGTCCTACTGCTAATCAGTGGGACATTGTAGCCAATGTCATTGAGACCCTCCTCCCCATAGAAGAAGTGACACTAGAGGTGAGTCATTACGACTCATCTATGTCATCTGTCATCCCATGTGTGAGAGTGCTGAAGATGCTTCTTCAACAGAATGAAGGATCCAACACACGTGGCATTAAAACATGTAGGCAAGCCATGAGGGACAGCCTCGCCAAACGTTTTGAGAAGCACAAAGAGAATAAAAATGTTGTGCTTGCATGTCTTTTGGATCCTCGATACAAGAACCATCCTTTCTCTTGTGATGATGTATTGGCCAAGGCAAAACAATGGCGGACAGAAGATATTTAACAGGAGGTTCCTGCCGAAAAGAAAAGTCAAGAAGAGCAGGTTTCTAATGTGGAAGAGCAGGATGCATCAAAAAGAGAAAAATGTTCAGAAAGACAACGGGCAGAAGAGCAACTTCATCGTGGTCAAATAGATGCCATGTTCAGTGTTTTATTGGGGCCTCATGCGGAGGATTCTTCTGAATCTGCAATAATGAGCCTGGATGATGAACTTCATCTCTATTTGAAGGAGCCAGTATTTGACAGAAGAAGTGGTGATCCTCTTCAGTGGTGGAAAGAAAATGAGACACGCTACAATGCTGCAATTTATGAAAAAAAAAGAAGCCGTTTAACTGGTGAACATGCTGAAATGTTATGCTTTCTGCACTATAATATTGTTCAACTTAACTTGGAGTATTGAAAGTGTAGTAGTATAGTACTAGTGTCCACTCCACTCCATCCCACTGTCTAGCTTTTGGCTTGCTTTTTTTCCAGCAGTTTTGCACTGACTGCGCTGCGCTGCAGTCAGTGCAAAACTGCTAGAAAAAAGCTAGACAGTGGATTAGAGTCAGTGGACTACTGCTGCAGTAGTGAGCCACTCACTGCTGCAATAATTTTAAATCACTACTGCAGTGCAGTCACTGCAGTAGTGATTTAAAATTATTGCAGTGAGTGAGTGTACTACTGCAGCAGTCGTCCACTGACTCTCCACTGTCTAGCTTTTTTTCTAGCAGTTTTGCACTGACTGCAGTTAGTGATTTAAAATCATTGCAGTGAGTGCACTACTGCAGCAGTAGTCCACTGATTCCTCCAATCCAGTGTCTAGCTGTTTGTTGTTGTCTAGGTTTTTTTGTCTAGCAGTTTAATTTGCACTGAGTGCAGTAGTGATTTGAAATCATTGCAGTGAGTGCACTACTGCAGCAGTAGTCCACTGACTTCTCCAATCCACTGTCTAGCTGTTTGTTGTTGTCTAGCTTTTTTTTAGCAGTTTAATTTGCACTGACTGCAGTGTTAGAAATGTTAATAAACAAACATTAACATGTTCAGTAACAGATTTGTGTTGAAAATTGTGTTTATTTTGCAAAACTTTAAAAGTACAAAATATCGGCCCATATCGGCCGATACCGATATGCAATGGCCAAAATATTGGTATCCGCAACGAAAAACAGATATCAGTCGATCACTAGTGAGCACCCACCCTTTGGGGGGTCACAAGAGTGGAGGTGACTCACCTAACAAGCCGCTATATATTCTTGTATCACAATCCATCACTGGTGATTGGGACTGTCTGATTATTCATTTTTGGAAGGGACTCTTCACATTTGATTCCATTTATGCTTCAGTGATTTAGCACCTAATCGCATGAATTTGCATTGTTTGATTTATTATTGTCTCTTCTATGTTTTTTTTGTTTTGTTTTTTTAAATATTTTTATTAATAGTTTAAATTGTACAATACAGTAAAAAATGATACAGGTAAACAATCAAAACTTAATACACAGGGCTAAACAGGTAGGTCAGGCATCTGATAAAACAACATGTGTGAAAGAAAGATGGTCTCGCGTGGTACGGGAGGAGAGCATCAATCTAAATTTATGGGTAACTCTGAAATGGTCTACCATAAGGTATAGGATCGAATAATATACACAATATCCAAGGCCCTAAACAAAACAGAAGGTAGTATAAAGCTTGCAGACAATGAGTTGAGTCACAAAATAGAGGACGTACGGCTGTGGTGGTCAGGTGTAGATATATCCGGCTGAGTGTCGGGTTTGATTAAGGAGTGTGCAACAATTGTCCATAATTATGTGGAATAAGCCTTGGGTCGAGGGAACGTTTCAGATCCATTGGGTATGAGGGAGATGCGGTACTGGTGTCTGGTGGTGCCCCTCCATATATTTAAATAATGTCAAGACTGCTTCGCTTTTGGATGTGGGGAAGACGTGCTCAATAAAGTTGCGCCATCTGTCAGTAAATGCCTTTGTGTTGGGATGGTTTTGTAGCTTGGCATCTAGTTGTTCTCTATAAAGCAAAAGTTTCAAGTCTTTTTCCACCATTGAAATCGAAGGAGGTGAGTTGGTCGTCCAAGCTTTCAGTATGGCCTTTTTTGCTGCCAGGAAGCATAGATGGAGCCATTGTGGAATAGTCTTTTTGCGCTGATTGGGAGCAGAGGGATCTGAAACAGCATTATATATGGGGACTTGTTGATAACGTGCCCTGTGATAGAGTGGGCGTAGTTTGAAACCCTGTACCAAAAAGAGGAGATCCTGGGACATAGCCAAAATCTGTGCGCCAGTGAAGGCTTGGGGAGGTTCCATTGGGGGCACAAGGCCTTTTGAGTTGGAGATTTTGTGTAGTAGGCTGGTATTAATGCTCTGTGTATCAGTTTAATTTGGGTTTCTCTCCATTATTCGTTGATGATACATTTTTGTATCTTCAAATAGCCTGTTATGATATGATCTTCCAGATCAGCAATAGGGAATTATTTTTTCCAGCTCCCAAAGAGGTCTTTGGGAAGTGGTTGCTTTAGGCTGGATTTTAGCTGTTTATAGGCTGCAGAGATAGAGCAGGATATCCTTGATGCCATATCGTCAATAATGGAAGGTATGAAACTGGTCATTAGACTGTTTGAGCATGAAGCAACGTAAGAAGTGGCTTGAAGATAGTATAGCTGGTGACTATCTGGTAGATGGAATTCCTCAGCAATATCCGCAAAGGTTCTCAATGTTGGAGTGGTATTGCGAAGTAGCGAGACAACATGTATGAGTCCCGCTTGTTCCCAAATTCTATAGGCTGCTTGTTCTGAAGATTAAGGAAACATCGGATTGCCACGGATTTGGAGGTATTTAGAGATGTTGTACGGCAATTGCAGTTTCTTCCGTATTTCCCTTTAGGCTATAGCCGTATCGCGTATCAGGACGTGGTGCTGTAAAGATTCGGGAAGCGCCGAAAGCTTACGGTGGAGTATGCCTGCTAAGTGGAATGGATGACTTATGTTACTTTCCAGTGAGTAAGTAGAATAGACTGATGAACCTGTAATCCAGTCCAAGCAATATGAAAGCAGACAAGCTAAATTGTATAACCTAAGATCTGGCATGCCAGCGCCCCCCTCGCTCTTTGGAAGGTGCAACTTTGTTAAGGAGATTTGTGATCTTTTGTTATTCCATATAAACAGAGATCGCTTTATTCAGTGCTTGCACGTCTTTATGTTTGAGCAAAATGGGTATCGTTTGGAGAGGGTAGAGGAGGCGTGGAAAGCTCACCATTTTGACTAGGTTGCACCTCCCAAAGAGCAATAGAGGCAGAGTCATCCATAATTCCAGTTCTTTCTTTTTTTTCTTTTTAAATTTTTTTCTATAATAGGTGTAAAGTTCAGGTGATATAGCGAAGATGGATCTTTCCCAATTCTATTTCCCAAATAGGTTATAAAGTGGCGCATCAGTGGAAAGGGAAGCCTCGCATCCCATTGGTTAATTGTGGGTTGTGTAAGGGATAAGACTTAACTTTTATCCTAGTTTACTTTCAGCCCTGCAATGTCTCTAAACTCGTCTAAAAGGGAACATACGGTAATGAGGTCTGCGTTCGGGTTAGAAGTGAATAGTAGCCTATCATCTGCGAATAGGGCAGATCTAAGTTCCTCATTGCCTATTCGAATACCTCATATGAGCTCTACCTCTAATAAGTATCTAGACAGTGGTTCCAAAGCTACATTAAAGAGTATAGGTGAGAAGGAACAGCCCTGTCTGATGCCCTTGTGTAGGTTGATGGGATTGGATATGCCCACCGTTGTAACAATGCAAGCTGATGGGTTTGTATACATAGATTTAATGAACTCGATTACCCAGCCTGTGAAGCCCATCTTTGCCAGTGACATAAACAGCCATTGAAAGTCGACGTTGTCAAAGGCTTTTTCCGTGTCTAGGGACACTATAGCAATTTGATCAGATGGTTTCGATTTGGCTTGTTCCAACTTCGCCAAGACCTTGCGGATGTTAGCCGTAGCAGATCGACCTTTGACAAAGCCTGACTGGGAGGGGTGAAGGATTGTAGGCAATATAGGCGACAATCTGGCTGCTACAATTTTAGACACAATTTTCACGTCTATGTTTAATAATGAGATTGGGCGGTAGGACCCGGGAAGCGTAGTATCCTTGCCTTTTTTCGCTATGAGTTTTATATATGCCTTTTTGCACACTGCGCAGCACTTTTTAGATTATATATAGTTTTTCACACTAAGTGATTAGGGAGTGATTAGTGCAAGCTGCAGTCTTTTAGGCATAGTTGCTCACAGGATCCTCTAGAGTGATACCTGCACTCTGTACAATGCATTCCTGAACAGTTCACTCTGTACAATGCATTCCTGAACAGTGCACTCTGCACAATGCATTCCTGAACATGTACTCTGTACAATGCATTCCTGAACCTGCTCTCTGTACAATGCATTCCTGAACCTGCACTCTGTACAATGCATTCCTGTACTGTGCACTCTGTACAATGCAGTCCTGTACTGTGCACTCTGTACAATGCATTCCTGAACCTGCACTCTGTACATTGCATTCCTGAACCTGCACTCTGTACATTGCATTCCTGAACCTGCACTCTTTACAATGAATTCCTGAACCTGCACTCTGTACAATGCATTCCTGAACCTGCACTCTTTACAATGCATTCCTGAACCTGCACTCTGTACATTGCATTCCTGAACCTGCACTCTGTACATTGCATTCCTGAACCTGCTCTCTTTACAATGAATTCCTGAACCTACACTCTTTACAATGCATTCCTGAACTTGTACTCTGTACAATGCATTCCTGAACCTGCACTCTGTACAATGCATTCCTGAACCTGCACTCTGTACAATGCATTCCTGAACCGTGCACCCTGTACAATGCATTCCTGAACCTGCCCTCTGTACAATGCATTCCTGAACCTTGCACTCTGTACGAAATGTACCCCTGAACCTTGCACCCTGTACAAAATGCATTCCTGTACCTTGCACCCTGCACAATCCACTCCTGAACCTTGCACTCTGTATGAAATGCACTCTTGAACCTTTCACTCTGTACAATGCATTCCTGAATCTGCACTCTGTGCAACGCACTCCTTGAACCTTGCACCCTGTACAAAACGCACTCCTGAACCTTGCACCCTGTACTAAATGCACTGCTGAACCTTGCACCCTGTACGAAGCGCACTCCTGAACCTTGCATTATTTACGAAACGCACTCTTAAATCCTTCCACAATAAGCATACCACACTCATGGGTAGAGCAAAGGGGGTGGAGTCAGGGGTGGAGCTGGAGGGGCGGCAAAATCAGGTTTCGCCTAGGGTGTTAAAAATCTTTGCACCAGCCCTGCATGCATCGCAAGGCAAGAGCACCACTGCCATGGCCATAACTGGTACTGTAGGAGAAAGGTAAATAGGGGCTCAGCATAACAATAGGGTCCATCGACACCAGGTCCAGAAGCAAAAAAAAAAAATATATATATATATACTGTATATATATACAAAGAAGTTCAAGAGTAAAAAGAAAAAGAACAACCAACATATTTAGGACCAACGTGGCCCATGTGAGTATAAACCGCTCAGGGAAACGTCCATGTAGGACAGTAATGAGGGCCAAATGTAGACTCAGAGATTGAGCAGTGAACTTCTCAGCATTTAAGGTCGCATTTTGAACATGACCCATGTACATGTGCATTAGCGTCTGCAATCTGCCTATTTTAAAATGTCCGGACGGGTGGACACCAACACTGTAAACTCCCAACACTCCAGACCGATTAGGGTACATCAGGTCTAGTTGGTGCGTTAGTGCGCAATGATCTCTCCTCCCTGTCCAGCCAGTGGGAGGCAGCAGCGGGCTTCTCAAAGAAGTGGACCTCCCTTTTAGCGACAATTCACAATTTAGCAGGGTGAAGCATGGAGTATTGGAGGTTGCACTCACAGAGGCGTCTTTTGAAATCCGAGAACTTAGTTCTTTGTTTCTGCACTTCTGCAGAATAATCTGGTAACAATGAAACTTTGGCGTTATCAATGACCAGAGCTTCGCCCACGCCCCTGGCTTTTGCAAGGATTGCATCCCTATCCTTATAATTTAGTAGCTTCAATAAGAACGTGTGAGGTGGACTACCTGGTGGTAGGGGGTGCATAGGCACTTTGTGTGCGCGCTCCACTGAGAACATGGATGCAAAAGTGTCTTTACCAAAGGTTGTCAGCAGCCAGTTTTCAATAAATGCCACAGGGTTCTTTCCTTCTGCTCTTTCTGGTATTCCTATGGCTCTTACATTGTTACGTATCACCCTGTTCTCCAAATCATCCAGCCTTGCAGCATGCTGAGCTACGTTAAGCCCATTTTGTTTAACATCTTTCATTAGGGTGTAATATCATCCTCAACTGTGCTGACCCGTCCCTCTAGGGCAGAGGTTCTCTCTCTCAGCTTTTGCAGATCATGTCTGATGAAGGAGACCTCAGCCTTTATACCCTTAGCCTTGGGCCTCTTTCACATGGGCGATCCGATCCGCCTGTCAGTTTTTCAGGCGGACCTGATCGGATGCTCCATGCATCCCTATGGGGCAGCGGATGAAATTGGTGATATGTCCGCTGACACCCGCTGCTCTCTGATCCGATCCTGTCCATGAAATCCGGACGGATGGAAACCCTATTTTCCATCCGTCTGGAGGATCGGATCAGATGGGATTGGATGAGAACGGACAGGTGGTCCATTCTCATCCGATCTCCCCATAGAGGACAGCGCGTCTGCATATGTAAACGGTGTTCAAACCACACATGTGAGATATCGCTAGAGCAAGAGCAATAATTCTAGCACAAGCTCTGTAACTTTAAACACCGATTTTTAAGTATCGTAGTTTGTCACTATTCCACGAGTGTGCGCAAATTTAAAGCATGACATGTTCAGTATCTATTTACTCAGCATAACATAATCTTTCACATTATACAAAAAAATTGGGCTAGCTTAACTGTTTTTTTTTTCATGAAAGTATATTTCGTCCAAAAAAATTGCATTTGAAAGACCGCTGCGCAAATACGAGACATAAAATATTGCAATGATTGGCATTTTATTCTCTAGTGTCCCTGCTTAAAAAAAAAAAAAAAAAAAACTTAAAAAATAAATATATACATATATATATATATATATATATAATGTTTGGGAGTTCCAAGTAGTTTTCAAGCACACAATACTGATCTTAACTTGTAAGCAACAAATGTCAGAAAAAGGCTTAGGTATGAAGGGGTTAAACAGCCACAACTGACTCAATGATGGGGGGAAAAATGGAAAATTGATATCAAATACTTACCATAATTTTCCTTTCCTGATGGACTCCATGGCAGCATACGTATTGGGTTTAGTCCCGCCTCCAATCCTACCCTATAGGACATCCACTCCCATAAACCTTTGCACCTGTTCAGCACATGTGTTCTGTAACTATCCTCCTTAGAACTGGGAGGGAACTCCTGCTGCCATGGAGTCCATCAGGAAAGGAAAATTACGGTAAGTATTTGATATCAATTTTCCATTTTCCTGACAGACTCCATGGCAGCATACGTATCGGGAAATAGCTCGCCGTACCCAAGCAGGGTGGGCAGGTGCTGAACAAAAAGCATTCTCTGAATGGGGGCTCCTGCTGAGCGATTAACCACCTGTGTTTAGAATGTAGTAGGCCAGTCACTCAGAACGGCAACTCAGAAGCAATTGGAGATCAACGAAGCAGCAATGTCTGCTTCAGTGATTTCCAACTTCCAGGAGGATTAGCCATGTATGGTTTATACACAGTTACATTGGACCAAGCTGAACCAATAACATACTGATGTCAATGAAAATGGGCACTGGCAATAGTATGGGTTTATGGAATTGTTTTATACGGCTGTATTGATTGTGATAGAAATCTAAGTGATTACAGTAAACCCCCCTCCATTGCGGGGGTTACGTTCCGGACCAAGCCGCGAAAAGTGAAATTCCGCGAAATAGAAAAACCGTATTAAAATGCATTGTAAGCATGTTTATTTTACTGTCACTGTACGTGTAGAAGCATTTTAAGGTCTTTAAACACACTTTTAAAACAATAGACACTCATTTAAACACATAAAAGATACTAAGAGACATAGCAAGAGCTATGGAAAACACAAAAATATTTCATTTTTAATGATTTATATAGTAAAATAACATTACAAAAAAAAACGCGAATTACCGGGACCGCAAAAACTGAACCGCGATGGAGCGGGGGATTACTGTACCTATAGTTTGGATAATCCTGGTGATAGTACTAGTGTTATTTAACCAAAAGTGCAACCAGTGTATAAATATGGGTATAGATAAAATCAAATAGTAATCCCATTAAATAAACATATTTGATAAAACAAATATTTTCAAGTATGTTATGTGGTTAGAGGATCTGTCACACATCCATCCACCAATTTTATTAGCTATACATTTTAACAATGAGCGGGATCACATCAGAATATCCTTATACATAGACCATACATGCACCTATGTTTACCCAATACATCGATATGATTTTTTATGCAAATTAATAGTTTATTTTTATATCATTGCATTTTAGACCATTTTTTTACAATAGATGAATATAATACAACATGTGTCATAAGCAGCAGTAAACTAATAGCGATCGGCGCAACTGAGCATTTTCTCATGGCTAGTATGGGCACACACAATGAGTTAGAAGTGGGAGGATCTTAAGTTTCATTTTTTGGTATTTTACCAAAAAAATAAAAAGGGCAGCAGGCATCTATAATTCATATAGGGTTATTCCATATATAAAAAAAAACAGGCGCCTTCACTTTGAAAATAAAATAACATAGTGATGCCTGGAATTATTTTTTAATATTGTGGATTTTAGCATGTGTATGCAAATGGGAAGTTTGGATGGGTCTTGTTAAATATGGTTTTAATAGATGTAGATGACAATTATATATAGATACATTTTTTAAAGCTATGAGGACATGAGTGAGACATACAGTTACGTTTTTGAACATTTAGATACTGAAATGTACGTATTGACTCGCTGAATGTGCAGGATGTAGTAAAAACCACCAGGAGGCTCCAAGACATCATAAGAGATCATTTCTATGACAAAAGTAGGAGAAGGAAAGTATTGCAGCTAGATATTTCATCATTAACCAATTGACCTCCCGGAGATTTATGCTCCTTATAACCTATATTTTTTTGTGATACGACACTGCGGTAATTTAACTGAAACTTGTGCAGTCATGGGACACTGCACCCAAATAAAAGTTATGTCCCCTTACCCCCCCCAAAAATAGAGCTTTCTTTTGGTGGTATTTGATCATCTCTGCATTTTTTTATTTTTTTGCGCTATAAAAAGGGTGTCGATTTTAAATAAAAAAACAATATTTTTTACTTTGTTATAAAACATATTCAAAAAAAATGTTAAATATCAAATTTCTTCATAAATTTAGGCCTATATGTATTCTGCTGCATATCTTTGGTCTAGGTTTTAGTGCCTACAAACCATGGGATATTTTTTATTGAATTTGTATTTATTTAATTTTTATACTAGTAATGGTAGTGATCTGTGACTTATAACACTACTGCGATAATGTAACTGACAATTGGACCCTGATGCTGGCCATACACCTGCCAAAAAATCGTTCGAAAATCTGTCATTTGGTCCGATCGTCCATTTTTCATCTAGTGAATGGGCACAAATAGAAAATCGTTTTCAACTTTTCAGAGCCAAAAAAATCGAAGGAACAGTTTTGAAAATCTGCCGGCCGAACCATAAATGAACGATAAATTGAAAGGTTAATGTGTTTCTCGGCCAACCTGTTGCACTAGGTATATGTGACAAACTGAACGAAAAATTTATTCATTTATGTCCATTGAACAATTTATCTTTCGGAATTCGGTCATTACATGATGGCACGATCTTCTGCTCTCACGGCCGATATTTCGTTTTTCGAAAATGAGTTTGTCCTATATTTCGGCTAGTGTATGGCCAGCATAACTGACACTTTTGACACTTCACAGAAACCAGTGACACCAATACAGTGATCAGCGCTAAAAATATGCACTGTCACTGTACTAATGACACTAGCTGGGAAGGGGTTTAATATCTAGGGCAATCAAAGGGTTAGATGTGTGCCTGTGTAGTGTTTGTGTTTACTATGTGTCCTGCTTTTACTAGGGGAATACATGAATTCTAGTTCCTGCTTTGCAGAGACCCAGAGTCCATGCCCTACCCCCTGTCAGAACCAGGATCTGCCTTGTTTACATAGGCAGATCCCCGTTCTGGGTAGTTTACCGGTGATCAGCAGGTGCCGGAGAACATTGAGTGCCCAACACCCGCAGATCAGCTTCTATTGTAAATTTATTTTCACTGCAGAATCGGCCCGCCGGCGGCATGTGCACGCCCCCTGCAGGTGGAAGCCTGGAATCACATATATATGCATGATCTTGATCACAGCTGCCGCCCTGTAGCACAAAAACTGCTATAGGGCGGTCAGCAAGAGGTTGACATAATGTCGGAGATGAGTCATATTTTGTGTATCTTCTGATTACTGATATATTTTCCATCATCTATTTTACCAATAATATGGGGCTGACCTGCTTCTGAAAATGCCATTTGTCTGACTATTATTGCTTTCAGTACTTTCTTAGTCACTGATCTAGGATAATGTTGCCTATTCGGGAGTCAGAATATTTGTAGTTTCCTTGTTTCTCTCAAGAAAGATGCTCCAGCCACACACAATGTATCTCTGATTAAAGTTAAAATCTATTGGACTTTGTCAGTAGGGCAGTGGATGATGTCAATAGTTTTTTATTTTTATTATTTTACTTTTATTTTTTCTTACAATTTATTTTATCAGTCCTGTTGGGGGGCCTTGGTGAAATATCAGGGGTTTAACCACTTCAGCTCCGGAAGGTTTTACCCCCTTAACCACTTGCTGACCGCTCACATTGAGTGTACTGCGGCAAAGTGGCTCGTTATTGTCCAGCGACGTAGTCCTCCCCTTCTCGGCTGCGCACTCCCGCTGTATTCAGAAACAGCGGGAGTCGGGCCAGGGGAGGAGATGCGGTGATCACCGCCGCTCTTCCCCGATTGTCGGGGATCGAGTGAGGAAATCCGCCCGCTTGTGTAAACAAAGCGGGCGGATCTCCTATGTGACAGACAGTCACAGATTACAGGATTCAGCATAGCTGAACCTGCGATCTGTGCCTGTGTCACACAATCCCCTCCCCCCACACACGTCAGTAAGCACCAGGCATACATTTAACCCCTTGATCACCAATAAAGTTAACCCCTTCCCTGCCAGTGTCATCATTACAGTAACAGTGCATATTTATAGCACTGGTTACTGTAGTAATGTCACTGGTACCCCCAAAAGTGTCAAAAATGTCAGTTAGGGGTCCAATCTGTCCGTCGCAATGTTGCAGTCCCGCAAAAAAAAAAAATCGCAGATCGCCAACATTACTAGTAAAAAAAAATAAACAATAAACAACAGTTAGTAGCTGCGATAACTTTTGCGCAAACCAATCAAAATACGCTTATTGCGATTTTTTTTTACCAAAAATATGTAGCAGAAAACAAATTGGCCTAAAATGTTAAAAAATTTAGATTTTTACATATTTTTTGGGGGAATTTCATATAAAAAATGTGAAAGATATTGTTATTTTTTCAAAATTGACGCATTTTTTTATTATATTTTTTTGTTTATAGCGCAAAAAGTAAAAATCGCACAGGTGATCAAATACCACCAAAATAAAGCTCTATTTGTGGGGAAAAAAAGGACATAAATTTAATTTGGGTACAACATCGCACGACCGTGCAATTGTCCGTTAAAATAACGCAGTGCCGAATCGCAAAATATGGCCTGGTCTGGAATGGGGTAAAATCTTCCGGTCTTAAAGCGGTGTAAAATACGCTCATTGAGATTTTTTTTGTCAAAGACATGTAGCTAAATACATTTTGGCCTAAATATATGACAAAAAATGAAAAGCACAGAGGTGATCAAATACCACCAAAAGTAAGCTCTGTTTGTGGAAAAAAAAGGACGTAAATTTCGTTTGGGTACGACGTTGCATGACCGCGCAATTGTCAGTTAAAGTCACACAGTGCCAAGTTGCAAAAAGTGGCCTGGACGTAAAGCAGGAAAATCCTCCGGTGGTAAAGTGGTTAATGACCAGGCCATTTTTTGTGATTCGGCACTGCGTTACTTTAACGACGCTGTACCCAAGTATAATTGATGTCCTTTTTTTCTCCCACAAATAGAGCTTTCTTTTGGTGGTATTTGATCACCTCTGCGGTTTTTAGATTTTGCGCTATAAACAAAAAAAGAGTGACAATTTTGAAAAAAACACCATATTTTTTACTTTTTGCTATAAAACATTCCCAATAAAAAAATTTAAAAAATCAAATTTTTTATCAGTTTAGGCCAATTTGTATACTGCTACATATTTTTGGTAAAGAAAATCCCAAAAAGCGTATTTTAATTGGTTTGTGCAAAAGTTATAGCATTTAGAAACAACTGGAAAGATTTTCGGAATTTTTATTAATTTTTTTGTTATTAGTAATGACGGCGATTAGCAATTTTTAGCGGGACTGCGACGGACAGATTGGGCCCCTAACTGACATTTTTGACACATTTTGGGGACCAGTGACATTAATACAGTAATCAGTGCTAAATATTATGCACTGTTACTGTATAAATGACGCTGACAGGGAAGGGGTTAACACTGGGGGTGATCAAAGGGGTTAATGTGTACCTAAATATACTTACTAACTGTGTGGGGGAATGGGTCTGTGACAGGCATAGAGAGATCGAAGTTTCAGCTTAGCTGAAACTTCTGATCTCTCCCTGCCTGTCTGACAGAAGACTCGCCTGCTTTGTTTACATAAGCAGGTGGGTCTTCTGTCAGATTCTCTGATGATCGAGGGAGGTCCGCGGCCATCGCCGCCACTCTGGGTCTAAACACAGTGGGAGCATGGCTACGGTGGCACGTGCCGCCGAGACCTCTTGCACGAAATCCTGTAGTACTACTGGATTTTGCGCAGCCGAGCCGTCCTGCCCCAGTAATACTACGGTGGGCGGTCGGCAAGAGGTTAAACAGACCTCTGATGTCTTACTTTCGAGACAGAGAAAGAAAATTGAGGACACAGTCCTCAATCTCCATCCCTGCAGCTTCAGCTGCACAGAATGAATGAACAGGAAGAGTCCTGCACAGTCTCCCTGTTCATTTACAAACTTAAGCATAGTAAACACAGCAAGAAGCAAGGGCACCCTGGACAGCAGTGGTAGCTGAATGCTGGTGGGAGGGAGAGGAGGAGAAGTCACCTTTCAGCTTCCACCAGAGGAAAATACAGGATATCAGTTCTAGTAAATGCCTTCTCTGCTCCTGTCCAGGTTCCGAGGGTCAGCAAGGAAGGAATGTGATGGATCGATCGCAATCAACGAATTGCCAGCCCCTGGTCTAGAGCCAGAAGAAGCATCCAATGGCCATTTCCGGTAGTTAGAGGTCCAGTTGCATGTCAGAGGGACTAAAAACACAGAGTAGATAGGTTGCGTTCCAGGGTCACACCGCAGTTTCTGCATTTGAGAAGCTGTGTTCCAAGATGGTTGGATAACCCCCCCCCCCCCCTCCCCAAAGAGGGCTAAGAGAATGCAAAGCATTTTCTGATTGAATGATGTGGCACTTGTGACATCACTGCCTTGCCTCTCCACCATTTTCAATTAGAGAATACCTTTTATTCATTGAGTTAAAAGGTGTTTTGTGAATGACGCCTATGGCAAACGAGTGGCCCCCCAAGTATATTAGGCAGAAGGGCAGCCACTTGCCACAAGACCCAGAAAACAGCTGCGATTAATGTAGCAGCAGTGACTTTCCCTGTTTTCACAGCGGTCCCACAAGTATTAGATATTCACAGGGCTGCTGTGAGAAACTGCGGGGCCCCATACAGCTAACCTGACAGGGCCCCCACCCAAATAAATACAGTTTGCTATGCTTTAGTTATAAATGAGCCCAGTGAGTGATCAGTACCAATCACTCATTGTGTTCATTCAGGAAAGGAAAGGAAGGGGTTGGTAAATATGACATATTTACTGGACTCTTACCCCACTCTCCATCCTGAAGAATCCTATTGTGTGCTTGCACCTGCCGGCGATAAGGAGAGGAGGCAATCCGGCAGCACAGGGTAGGGGAAGCACACAGGGGGGTCTGGCAAGTGAAAATTTATGGTGCACAGGGAGTTTGATCAGTGTGATGGGGGAGGGGGGCGCAATTACTGGAACCGATCCCCTGTATGACTCTCTCTGCAGAAGCTGAAAGCCAGTAGGTGGGAGAGGAGAAGAAGCCAGTTTTTAGCTGCTGCAGAGAGAGTCATACAGGAATCAGTTTCAGTAATTACAACCCCCCCCCCCGGCTGCACCGATCACCCTCCCTGCCCACATTGAATTCACCTTGCTGCCTGGGCCCCCCTGCTGACCCGGGCCCTGTACAGGAGGACTGGTGGTATCCACTTATCTACAGCCCTGCATATGCACACTTTTATTGGTCCAAGCTGGAACCTAACCTTCAGCTTTAAAAAGTGTGTGTAAAGCCAACATTTTTTTGATAGAATGTGTAAGGTTTAGAACCCTTGTTAGGTTTTATATTGTTGTCTTTGTCCCCATTGGGGATATTTTACCCTTTTTGTGTCCTCGTGACAATTCTCTCTGGTACTGAAAGAAATAAACAAAATCCAAAATTTGTGAGCCATTAAAGCGGAGTTGCGGGACAGTCAGGGCTAGTACATTCCACAATAGATAGCCTCTGAACTGTTCCGGATCGCACTTACCTGTAAGAAGAAATACTTACCTTGAAAAGTTCTTCTCCAGCGCTGCCATCTCAGGTGTGGGCAGCTGAAGCCAGCGCGTCCTCTTCTGCGGCCTCTTCGGTGACATCGGAGTCCCACAATGCACTGCACCGGCCCTGCTCGTCACTTCCGGTGCATGCGCGGCATCCCTGCACAGCTTCTGGGCATGCCCAGAAGCTGTTTACCAGGGAATGCCGCGCCTGCACCGGAAGTGACGAGCGGGGCCGGTGCAGGCGCATTGATTCCTGGGAGCGATGACGTTCAGCTCCCAGGAGTCATCGCAAGCCGGAAGTGACGCCGAGGGAGGAAGGCGGCCGCTGAGGGAGGAAGTGGAAGGAAAAAAAAAAATTGGGAGCATCCATTTCTTTTTCAAGTGGCCCTTAGCAAGCGGATGGCCCAAAATCGATTTTGTCGATTTTGAGGCCGGAACTCTGCTTTAAGAAACAAGCAGTGACTGGAAAGCCAGCAATGGGGAAACCTATTTTGGTGAAAAGTAGACTTCATGTACACGGGACGTTTGAAAACCTCTCTTGAACGCTGGAACTTGACAGCTAGCAACCGATGGTTAAAAACGTCAGTTTTGTCTCGTTTACATGCCGCGTCCGCGTTTATGCGTGTTTAGTGGCGCTTGTAATTAGAAGCATTTTTATATTGTAAAATGGTCAAAAATGTATCCCCATCGAAAAAACATATAAATGAAACGCTTATAAGCGTGAGTTATCGTGTTTAGATGCGTTTGCACGCTGTTACAAGCATTTGGCGTTTCAAATGCCAAAAAACTTCTGTCTGAACGCATTTTTTTTTTTTACTTTCAAAAAAATACCACTAAACTAAACGACTATAAAAGACTCAGTGTATATGGACAGATAAGATAACATAGAGGAGAGTTCAGGGGCTGCTGAAAAAAACGCCCAACAGCTTCTAAACGCCCATTTATCAGCAGAAGTGTACATGAGGCCTTAGGGAAGAAGGGATAGCCCTTGCTTTGGAGAGATCTTCTCTTACTTCCTTCTGTGTTTCTGCAACAGGATATAAAGGGAAATCTCCCACATCTACCACAAAAACCTGTCAGGGGTCAAAAACACTACTTACTGTAATCAAAACTAGAAAAAAGTCTTTGGCTTTTCATACACTTTAAAGTGTTTCCAGTTTTGCAACCACATTGGGATAACACCTACTTTATATTTGTTACTTGTCCTCATTTATATAGCAAAACTAAAAAATAAATAAAAAAAAAAACAGCATACCTTTCCCTTTAGCAAGTAATTATCCCTTGATAGTTTTCTTTGTTTATGAGGTGGTTGGGTAGCTGCGTTTGCCATAATTTACAATGTATCTACTGAGCAGGCAGATCTTCATTATAATTTGTAACTAGATTTGAACACTGTCTGTTATAAGAAAAGGTTAAAGGACAAATTCACTTTAAAAAAAAAATAATAATAATATTATTAACCGCTTGCCGACCGCCGCACGACTATATACTGCGGCGGTCAGCCCCTCACAGGCAGAGTGACGTATCGGTACGTCACTAGCCTGGGAGGGTCTGGGGAGCGAGCGCGCGCCGCCAGCGGCGCGCTCCCGCGCGGTCACGGACCCCCCCGCGCGTGGGACCGGCGGACCCGATGTCCGCCGGCCACTCTGCGATCGGCGGGGGAGAGGGATAAAGTCAGGCAGCTTGTGTAAACAAGCTGCCTGTCATTCTCCTCGGTGTAAAGACACTGATCACACGGATCTACTATGTAGATCCGTTGATCAGTGTCCTTACAGCTCAAGCCACAGCCAATCACAGTAGAAAGCACGCCCCTAGGGACACACACAGCCCCTCCCTCCCAAATAAAGTTAACCCCTTCACTACCAGTGTATTTTTACAGTAACAGTGCATATGTATAGCACTGATTACTGTAGAAATGTCACTGGTAACCCCAAAAGTGTCAAAAATGTCAGTCAAGGGTCCGATCTGTCTGCCCTAATGTCGCAGTACTGCAAAAAAAATCGCAGATCGCCGCCATTATGCGTTAAAAAAAACAACAACAAAAATGACAAAAATCTTTCCCTTTGTTAGTAAACGCGATAACTTTTGCGCAAACCAATCAAAATACGCTTTTTGCGATTTTTTTTACCAAACATAGCATAAAACAAATTGGCCGAAAATGTTAAAAAATTTTGATTTTTACATTTTTTTGGGGGGGAATTTCATATAAAAAAATGTGAAAAATATTGCTATGTTTGCAAAATTGACGCTCTTTTTTTGTTTATAGCGCATGATCAAAAAATCGCATAGGTGATCAAATACCACCAAAAGAAATCTCTGTTTGTGGGAAAAAAAGGACGCCAAATTTGTTTAGGTACAGCATCGCACGACTGCGCAATTGTCCATTAAAGTCACGCAGTGCCGAATCTCAAAATACCCCCTGGTCGTTTAGCAGCCAAATCCTCCGGGGCTTAAGTGGTTAAATGCACATTTTTTTGCAGGTAAAAAAAAGTGCATTTTATTATTTTTTTTTTTTGGAGCCTGTATGTAAAGCATTGCACCAGCGATCAGGAGATTAGCTGCAGTGATAATCAGTGCATTCTGACAGGGTAGGAGTCCCTGCTTTCAGAATACAATAACACAGTGGGCAGGATGTTTGGATGGAGGAATTTCTTCTGATTTTTTTTTCCCGATCAGTCCAGTGGCTAGTCGAAAAATCAAGTCCATGTATGGATAGCCTAAGACATGCAATATTTAAAATGGACACACATAACAAACATTGTTTCTCAAATTTGACTGCAAAAATGAAAATAAGCTTTAAAGCGGAGTTCCGGCCACAAAAAAGTTTTTTCAATAAAAATACCCCCGGGACAGTCAGGGCTAGTACATTCCACAATGGATAGCCTCTGTACTGTCCCGGGTCGCACTTACCTTTTAGAAGAAATACTTACCTTATAAATTTCTTCTCCAGCGCTGCCATCTCGGATGTGGGCAGCTGAAGCCAGCGCGTCCTTTTCTGCGTCCTCTTCCGTGTCCTCTTCTCCCAGAATGCGCCTGCACCGGCCCAGATCGTCACTTCCGGTGTGGGCGCATCATCCCTCCACAGCTTCTGGGCATGCCCAGAAGCTGTTTAGAAGGGAATGACGCGCCCACACCGGAACTGACGAGCAGGGCCGGTGCAGACGCATTGATTCCTGGGAGCAATGACGTTCAGCTCCCAGGAATCAATGCAAAGAGGGAGTGACGGCGCGGGCCGCGGCCGCAGAGGGAGGAAGTGGAAGAAAGGTGAGTATATTTTTCTTCAATAACAAGGTAAGTAAACAAAAAAAAAATTGTAACCATCCATTTATTTTTCAGGTGACGAAAAGCAAGCGGATGGAACTCCGATTTAACCACTTGTTGTTCACCCTATAGTAGTTTTTACTGCTGCAGGGCGGCAGCTGTCCGCCGGATCACAAAAACTGTGCTTGATCCCCTGCAGATTTTGTAATTTTGCCCACTTACAAAGAATTGAAGGGCCTATCATTTTTATCATTGGTGTATTTTAAATGATAGAGACAAAATATCAACCAAAATCCAGAAAAAACAGATGGTACAAATGTTATAAATTGAAATGAAGTTCAGTGAGTATCCCTACTGAGCAACAATAATTCTGGCTTCCACAGACTGGCTACAATGTGCTCATGTGGTACATAGCTTAGCCCTTTTCAAATTAAGAAGGTGCTACTAATGACAACTCGTTATGTGTATAAAAGTCACCTGTCCACAGAATCTCTTTCTTACATTAAACCCACCATGGGCAAGACAAAAAAGCTGTCAAAGGACATCAGGGCTAAGATTGTAGACCTGTGCAAGGCTGGAATGGGCTTCAAGACCATCAGCAAGAAGCTTGGTGAGGAGACAACTGTTGGAGCGATTATTCACAAATGGAAGAAATACAAAATAACCATCAATTCCCCTTGGTCTGGAGCTCTATGCAAGATTTTGTCTCATGAGGTAAGGATGATGATGAGAAAAGCGAAGAATCAGCCCAGATCTACACAGGAGGAGGTTGTGATGCCAGATAGTGTTAGTGTCAATCCCAGATAGTGTCAGTTTGCCCGCCACATATCCACTATCACATTTTAACCTCCTGATTGCCCCCCAGTTAACCCTTTCACTACCCTGTCACAGTGTCATGAATACATAGCTCAAAAAGGTGTGGAATACTTTTAAGGTGCTTAGACACGTAACCACACAAGGGTTTTTTAATTAAAAAGTATGAACATTTATTTATCAAATAAATATATAAAATCATTTTATACAACCAAATATTCCATATGTTAAAGTAGTATCATTCACTGCGCCTTTGTTTCCAACCAGTTTAGACGTATCGGCTTCTTCAGGGAAACGCGTGAAGAATTTATACTACTAAAAAAGCAAAAAATAATAAATATCAAATATATGCATTAGGTTAACACAAAGATCCTGAACTGTAGTGAAATTTGACTCTTGACACTCTGTTTAGCTCATAAGTCCTGTGAACAGCTCCCTCCAGCCCTTCACTGAGTGAGGTAGCTCCTTGTAAGTGCTTGTGCTGCTGCAATTCTTAACACTGTACACTGCACGCTGTACACTTAACTCTTCAGGGCCCAACTGCTGGTGCCCCCTTTATACTTCAGGGTCCTCTCACTAGACTCCCCCCTCTGACACTTCAGGGTCCTCTCACTAGGCACCCCCTCTGACACTTCAGGGTCACACTGGCACCCCCTTTTACTGCTAGCTAGCTCTTGGATCCCTTGGACCTTCACCGGAGCGGTTCCCTCTCAGCTAGCAGACCCCCAGGGGCAGTTTACAGTACTCACGAACTTGGAATACTTTCCTGGAACTGGACCCCTCTACTCTGCTCGTCCCTGGCACACCGGATCCTCTCTGCAGCTCAGCTCTCTTTGTCCCCTCAGGTAAGCCACCCGAGACACCCGATCCTTCTGACAGGAGGAGAGACAGCTGTACTCTCCCTCCTGGGAATCTGCTTCCCACCAAAGATGCTGCATCATGCGCTCCCCTCAAACTTATACCCACTCCCAGAATCCTGTGCGACAGAATATGCCTTCCTGGGGTAGATACAAGCCTGAATGTGCCACTGATTGGGTTTCCTCCACTGCCCAATGAAAACCCTCTCATGAAGCCAGTGGGGGGACTCCCCTCTCAATAGCAACACCTGGGAGACATGACAGCCCAGCTGAAAATCATAGCCCTGCTTTTAGGCAGCCAAGGCCCACTATACTTTTGCCTAGCACCTACCCTGTAGGGTGCTACACTTACATGTATGGAGGCAACATAAACTGTAACCTCCATTAGATGGCACTCAAATTGCTGCTCAATTGAATGTAGTCACTTTCCTAAGATTTCCAAGTACACCAAACACTACGGCATAAATGATTCTTTTGCCATTCCAAATCTATATAAAAAGAAGTAAGGCAGGTGATGAGAAAGGTGAGTTGTCCCCAGATCACAAACCACATAATTGCAAGGAGCTCTATATCGTTTAAACAAAAATCCATTCATCTGAATACCTGTAATCCTAGTATGGTGAGATGGAGCTTCCTGGTGTTCCAGCAAGTATGCTGGATGTAGGTGGATCCCTTTATACTCCCTCTACCCCGGTGACGTCAGACGTCAACGCGAGATGCGGAAGAAAATCAGGGAATGGCGCATACGCAGTGCAAGGCTCGGCCACCCCGTGCGTTATTCTAAGCCTGTAGCCTCTCCCAATGGGGCTTGATGACACAAGGTGTCCACACCAGCCCGTCCCTCGGAAACCAGAGGAGTGGGATGGGGAGGGGAAGATGTTTGACAGAGTGAGGTATACACTGATTGGAACAACAGGAGGGGGAGAGACCCCACCTCGACATGTACACAGCACCCCCAGAGAGACAGTGCCCAGGTCATCACCATTGGAGTGCCAACTACTCACAAGGCTGCATAATGCAGGCTCTGACATTCAGCACTCATTATGCCAGCTTCCAGGGGAGCCTCGGGCGTCCGTATGGGAATCCATGGCTCCACAGACAGTCCCTACCAGCATGTGCCAGGTCCCTTGTGACAGACCCTATACATGATAGGAAGAATGAAGAACAGTTATTGACAAATGTATGATATTTAATGGAAATTCTGCATTGAAAATCCACCCAGCTTGGTCACACATGTAATGGCAAATAATACAAAGATATACACAACAACATTACAAAAACCATACAAATTACAAATGTGTTACTACATTGACCATTAATACACAGAAAGTGATTGCAAACTTATTACATCAAATTACAAAATTTTTGTAAGAATATTCAAGATAAAATGAACAGTCTCACTCGAATAGATAGGGAAGGGGGATGGTAAAAAAAACCTGACATCTCCTATACAGAGTACACTCTAGGGTTGATGTTCAAAGGAAGGGTTTGTAGCTAATTCCTTCATTTAATCCAGCATATTTAGTAGCCTGTAAAGAATATATTCACTGGGTCTCAATTTGTTGTAGTCTTCTATCTATATCACCCCCCCCCCCCCTCCCATTCATGTGCTGGAACATGTTCTAACGCATAGAAGCCAATGTAATTAATATTGAATTGATGGTAAAGTCCTACATGTTTGCTGATGGGTGTTTCAATCGCTTGGTCTTTCCTATATAGAGCGCGTTGCATTGGCATTTCATAATGTAAACCACACCTATTGTTTGGCAAGTTGTCCTATGTTTTCATGTCCATAGCGAACTATGGGAAGCAGGATATTTTTACCCTTCATAATAAGAGGACAATAATTACATCTTGCACAGATGAAAGACCCCCGTTGCTGAGGTTCCCCTACGGACATTGGTTGAATGATAGCTTGTAACTAAGCTGTCCTTAAGTGATCTGGAGTGTCTGTAAGTTATTTCTGGGTATAGTTTGAAGTATTTTTGGATCTTTTGGTCTAAGGTCAAAAAGGTACCAAAATTTGTTGTATATGGCTTTAACCTTTTCATGTTGTCTACTGTATCTGGTTACAATTCTAGTTGTAGTAGATTGTGTAATTCTCTTGGGCTTATAAATAAGGGATAATCTATCCTGGGTCTTAACTGTTTTAAAAGCTTTCTTTAGGCTAGTTTTACTGTAACCCTATTCTAGTAAACGTTTTGTAGAGCATTAGCCTCTCTCTGAAAATCCATATCCGTAATATAATTTTGTTTTATCCTCAAAAATTGGCGATAGGGAATACTTTGAACTAAGGGCTTTTGGTGTGAACTTGTCACATGTAGTTCTGTATTACCCGCTGATGGTTTTCTGAATATTGTAGAACAGAGGAGACCCACCTCATTTACAAAAATCTCCACATCAAGAAAGGTAATTCTCTCTTTGTGGAAATTGTAAGCGAATTTCAGATTGTATGAGTTGCATTTCAAATTCTTCAAAAATTATATTAAGCAATTTCTTGATCCTGCCCATATCATAAAAATATCATCTATATAGCGATACCATACTATATTATTCAATGCCTCCATTTGTTTATCATCAGAAAAGAGCTCACGCTTCCACCTCCCAGGTACAGGTTTGCATATGAAGGAGCGCATCTAGCTCCAATAGCAACACCCTGCATCTGGGGGAAGTGGGAGCATTTGAAAATGAAAACATTGTGTGTAAGGACAAATTCCAGTACTTGAACAATGAATTCGTTATAATCCCAAGACTCATGGCCTCGCTCACTCTGCTGTTCCCGAAAAACTTTTATACCATGTGTATGGGGGATGGAGTTGTAAAGAGCCTCAATATCTATAGCTACAAGCCAGGCATCCCCTGGAACTTGCAAGCCATCTATTATTTTAAGAAGTTCAATAGTGTCCTTAACATAAGAAAACAATGCCTTTACGTGTGGGTAGAGATATTCGTCTACTATACGGCTTGCATTCTCTATTAGTGAGCCACACCCTGATAATATTAGGCGACCTGGTGGGGATGTAAGGCTCTTTTGAACTTTGGGCAGTGCATAAAACGTTGGTCCTCTGATTTGGATTATCCAAAAACTTCAACATATCTGCGTTAATTAGACCCTGCTCGAAGGCCCATGTTAACATATTTATTGTACTTGATTGCAAAAAGGAGGCTGGCACTGGTCTATACCAGTCCCTGTTGCGAATACTATCATAGCACATTTTTTAATAGTCCTGTGTATTCATAATTACCAAATTCCCACCCTTGTGTCAGGGTTTAATCACAATGTGTTCACAATGTGTTGATTATTTTTTTAAAGACCCAATAGCTTGACTATCAGTAGAGGATAGATTGCATGAAGGTCCTGACTTCCAATTCCAATTTGTTTAAACGATAGAGGGCTCCTTGCACTTATGTGGTTTATCTGGGAACAACTCACCTTTCTCATCACCTGCCTTACTTCTTTTTATATAGATTTGGAATAGCAAAAGAATAATTTATGCCTTAGGCTCCGTTCACATCTTAGCGTATGGATCACGGGCAGAACCGCCGCGGTTCCGCCCGCGATCCGGAGATTATTGCAAATCGCGGGACGCCCGTGCGTTGCCCGTTGATTTGCAATAGACCCCCAAACGCTGAGCGATGTTGCCGCGATTTCCGCCTGCCGAATAGCGGTAACATCGCGCTAAAAAAATCGCGGGACGCAATACGATCCAAAGAAGCTCTTGTACTTTTTTGGGCGTAATTTGGGGGTCTATTGCAAATCAACGGGCAACGCACGGGCGTCCCGCGATTTGCAATAATCTCCGGATCGCGGGCGGAACCGCGGCGGTTCTGCCCGTGATCCATACGCTAAGATGTGAACGGAGCCTTAGTGTTTGGTGTAGTTGGAAATCTTAGGAAAGTGACTACATTCAATTGAGCAGCAATTTGAGTGCCATCTAGTGGAGGTTACAATTTATGTTGCCTCCATACATGTAAGTAAACCATAAAAGCCAAATTTTGAATAACTGCAAGTTAAATTTGCTACAAATGCCTTCAGGCCTAATTTAATACGACACTGTTGTCAATACAGGTTTCAATTTTAAATTGGTGGCCTTTTACTCCCTCTGCAGGAAAACCACGTTGTGGACTTTTCCCTGAATTCTACTGGTGTGCGTAGCCCTGGGTGACAGACTCAATTCCATTTCCAAACTGATTTGGTTGCTCTGTACAGTATACAGATATGGAGCCACTATTTTAGGAACCTCTGCATGGTTAACTAGCTCACCCTTTTGTTTGTTGGTTGTTTTTTGTATTTGGAACTGTTATAACACTGTAGTTAATGCATGTATTTGATTTTCATTATTTTTTGCTTATTTAGTAGTATAAATTCTTCACACCTTTTCCTGAAGAAGCTGATACGGCAAAACTGGGTGCAAACAAAGGCGCAGTGAATGATACTACTTTCATATATGGAATATTTGGTTGTATAAAATGATTTTATATGTTTTTTAACCTGCTGCCATCCGCGCTACAGCCTATATACGGCTGCAGCGCGGACTTGAATTTTCGGGAGGCCGTTTTTAAACGGCCTCCCAGAAAGACTCTCCCCGCGTGCTCCCGCGAGCACGCATCGGGGAGAATCTGTGTCGGCCGTGTCCCTTGGACACGGCCGATCACAGATCGTGGTGAATGGCCAATCACAGCGGCCATTCACCACGTGATCAAGCCGTCCAATGAGAGATGATCTCCTATGTAAACATATGAGATCATCTCTCATGGCCGGCGCTCCTTCCTCACACAGAGCCTGCAGTGTGAGGAAGGAGGGGGAGCCTCACAGCGCCGGGGACACACAGGAATGTAATCAGGGCACTGATCACCAGTGCCCTGATTACTAAAGGTAAAAAAAATACACAAATTGCCCCCATCAGTGCCCACAGTGCCCGCCATCAGTGCCCCCCATCAATGCCCACAATCAGTGCCCATAGTGCTGCCAGTCAGTGCCCATCAGTGCCTGCTCATCTAGGCACTGATGAGCACTGACTGGCAGCACTATGGGCACTGAGTGTGGGCACTGATGGTGCTGCCCATCAGTGCCGCCCATCAGTGCTCATCAGTGCCACCCGTCAGTGTCCATCAGTGCCATCCGCCAGTGCTCATCAGTGCCGCCTATCAGTGCCGCCCGTCAGTGCCGCCTCTCAGTGCCCAGCAGTGCCACCTCTCAGTGCCACCTCTCAGTGCCCAGCAGTGCCGCCTATCAGTGCTCATCAGTGCCGCCTATCAGTGTCGCCTATCAATGCCGCCTATCAGTGCTCATCAGTGCGGCATATTAGTACCTCCTCATCAGTGCCCATAAGTGCCACCTCATCAGTGCCCATAAGTGCCACCTCATCAGTGCCCATAAGTGCCACCTCATCAGTGCCCATCAGTGCAGCCTATCAGTACCCATCAGTGCCGCCTCATCAGCGCACATCAGTGAAGGAGAAAAATGTATTTTCAAAATTTACTCGCAGAAAATAAGAAAAAACCTTTTTTTCAAAATTTTCTGTCTTTATTCTTTTTTTTTTGTAAAAAATAAAAAACCCAGAGGTGATTAAATACCACCAAAAGAAAGCTCTATTTGTGTGAAAAAAATGATAAAAATTTCATATGGGTACAGTGTAGCATGACCGCGCAATTGTCAGTCAAAGTGTGACAGCACTGAAAGCTGAAAATTGGCCTGGATGGGAAGGGTGTTTAAGTGCACAGTAGGCAAGTGGTTAATAAATAAATGTTCATATTTTTTAATTGAAAAACCTTGTGTTGCTACGTATCTGCACCTTAAAAGTCCCGTATTTCACACCTTTTTGAGCTATAGACTTCTGGGATGTTGGCGTTCATTGTTTATTTTTGGTTCCATCCACAAATACCTGTATAGTGTCATTAGCACAGTGTGCAAATTATTTATTTTATCACTGTATTAGTGTCACGGACGACGCTAGATATTGTTAGTGTCAAATCCCAGATAGCGTCAGTTTGCCTGCCACATGTGCACTATTCACGTTTGAACTCCAGTAACAGTAACAATATCACAGACACACTATAAACCTCCATTACTAGTATAGTGTCAGATCAATATCTTTGACCAGATCGATCAGAACTATACTAGCTTCCCTAATAGTATAGTGTCCCCAAAAACACAGGGTTATCATGATCAGCCCCAAAACCTGCCAGCACCTGTGTTTAACCCCCCGCCCCCCCCCCCAAGTGCAGTGTCAGTGGATCACTTTCACTTCTGATACATACAAAACCACAGCATTAAGCCTGATCCCTGCTAGCACTAGCAGGTACATTTTTTTTAGCAGTTCAAGCAGTCCCCCAGTTGTACTCGACCACATGCCCAGGTTGCTGAGGTGCTACAATCTCATGATGATTCTCGTATGCAGCAGAGTGCCACACTAACTTTTGGTAAACTGGTGAGCACCAGCAGCCTAGTACATCCTGGTCTTTTACACACCAGCACTGCAGTATCACTTGGTGACGTGGCAAGTTTCATGAGTGCAGTCCAAGCTGGTGCAGTGGCTAGCACAAGTAGTGTCCCACAGCCACCAAGAATTAGAAGACAGCATCGTAGAGCCCATAGTGTCCTTCTTGCCACCTTCTTCTGCCCTGCTTCCTTCCTTCATTGCTTGCAAATCCTGATCGGCAGCCCACAGATTTTGCAGCAACCATACTTCCCCCATTCACTGCCCAACCTAGAATTCAGGTGGAAACAGAAAACTTAACCTCCCTTGATTTTTTTTAGCAATTTTTCCACGGAAGAAATGTATCGAACGATTGTGGACCAAAGCAATTTATATGCCAAGCAATTTATCGCCGCCAACCAAAATTCATTCCTTGCCAGATCATTTGAATGCAAACGTATCACGGTTTACGCATTTAAAAATTTTTTGGGCCTAACCCTCAACATGGGCATTACTAAAAAGAATGAGTCGCAGTCATATTGGTCCACAGACTCAATTGTTCATATGCTTGTGTTCTTTGCTGCCATGGCCAGGGGTAGATTTGAGAATATATTGCGATTTATGCATTTTAATGACAATGCACTCTGTCGTCCTCAGGGTGACCCTGGGTATGATCAGCTCCACAAACTTCAGCCCCTCGTAAATCACTTTACCAGAAATTTGCAGACTTGTATCTGCCCCAATAAAATGTCTGCATTGATGAGTCCCTCATTAATTTTTCTGCCCGCCTTGCATTCAAACAGTTTCTCTCCAGCAAGCGTGCCAGATATGGGGTCATAGCACTGTTAGAGGGAAACAGGCTATACATGTAATTTATGGATTTAAGAGGGAAAAAGATAGTCATGAGGAGCCCCGCTGATGCCCAGACTACAAGGGGGTAGTGGCAAGATAGTTTGGGACTTGGTATCTCTCTCTTGTTCCGTAAAGGATACCACTTGTACATGGATAATTTTTATACAAGTGTGCCACTTTTTAGACAACTTTTTGATCTTGGAATTGGCTCATGTGGCACCAAGCGACTTAATCGCCAGGATGTCCCCAACAGCTTGTAAATATCTGAATTGCTCGCAGTAAGGTAAAGGGACAAACAGGAAGTTTTTTTCTGTCTTCCATTCATGCAAACAAAACAGTCCAAATTACAACGGTGACTGGCGTTGTTCAGAACGAAGCCCCTCTGTGTCGAGGACAACAACCTTAACATGGGAGGGGTGGACTTCAACGACCAGATGATAAAGCCGTACTTAGTTTCCTGTAAAGCCAGACGCTGGTAACAAGAAAGTGTCTGTATATTTATTTCAATTGGCTCTGTTTAACGCTTTTGTACTTTACAAAGCCTGAAGAAGAAGTGGATCCTTCCTAAAATTGCAGGTAGAGATCATCACAGCCCTTTTGTATCCAGAAGGTGCTGTGGCCAAAATTCACAATCCAGATGCAGTGAGCTGGCTGCTTGAGAGGCATTTTCCAAGTGCCATTCCTGGTATCCTGACCCAAAAGTCACCCCAAAAAGATGTTTTGTGTGTAGCAGAATGGAAGAAGAGACACACAATTTTTCTCTCCCTCCTGTCCTAGCCAACCTGGTCTCTGCCTCAAGGACTGCTTCCATCGCTTCCACATACTAGTGGAGTATTAGTATAGAGTACAGCACGGCACAGTCTAGTACACGGCACACACTATCACACAGGATCTTGAAAGATGTTAGTCAGGAAACTGGTTATCATAGTTTGAGAGTCCCTAGCCTGGAACGTATACAGTTTAAAAGTTACAAAAAAAGTTAAAAAAGTCAAAAATTTTTTAAAAAGTCATAAAAAATTAAAAAATCACAATAGTTGTCGTTTTATTGCGTTAATGTTCAATCCCTACTGTGTCTTGTTAACCGTTGTTTGCTTTGCACTGATCTGTTCACTCTGACAGCAACAGAAATAAGCAGAATGGTAGTGAGGAAGAGACAAGAGGAAATACACCCTTTGAAAGCCCGAAGGTGGTCATTGGATTTTAGAGGCCGGTACATAGCTATGCTGCAAAAAAGTCTCTCACATGTGGTATCCCCATACTCAAGAGAAGTATCACAATGTGTTTTGGGGTGTTATTCCCAGAGTTGTATAAAGTACTCGAAACCCATACTTGAGTAAAAGTACAAGTGCTCGATCAAAAAGTGACTTGAGTAGAAGTGGAAGTGCTCGATCAAAAAGTGACTTGAGTAGAAGTACTAAAGTATTCAACATTTTTTGTACTTAAGTATTGCAAGTAGTTTTTTTTTTAATTTTGCTACTCAAGTACTGAAAGTAAAAGTACCAGTAGTTTTGAAAAAAAAATTGCTACTCAAGTACTGAAAGTAAAAGTACAAGTACTGTGTTATGTAGTTATTAAAGAAAGAAGTCAAAAGTTTGAACATCATATTGTTTTTTATTATTTCAAACACAGCTTTTATTTATACATACAGTAGCATTTATTTTCGTATGCGCTGATAATACACATGTTTTGAGCTTCATGAAACCTGCCATCTACTGTTCTGGCAGTGGTCATTTGGTAATTTTTATAATTGTAACGAGTAACTATGCAGCACAAAAAAAAATATCGGAGTAGAAGTATTGAAATCATTGAAAAAATGTAGTGAAGTAAAAGTGGAAGTAGGAGAAAAAAATTCTACTCTAGGAAAGTACAGATACCGCCTTTCGGTACTTAAGTACAGTATTGAAGTAGTTCTACTTAGTTACTATACATCTCTGGTTTTTCCACATATACCCATGGCATGTGTTAGCAATATATCATTTAAATGACAACTGGCAAAAAATAAAATCTTCCATGGACTCATGTCTCTCAGCAAATAGCTTGTGGTGTCTACTTTCCGAAAAGAGGTAATTTGAGGGGGGGGGGGGGGGGGGGGTTGTGCTATCTTTGCATTTCAGGGCCTGAAACTGTGAGAGGTAGTGAGGAAGTGAAATAAGCAATTTACGCCCTTTGAAATCCTGAAGGCTGTAATTAGTTTTCGGTGGGGGGGTTGTACCGCCCTGGCACTTTAGTACCTCAAGATATATGATAGGCAGTCGGAAAGTAAAAGCTGCGTGAATTAAAGTATATATATCATGGTTTGTGGACACTATAGCTTGCACACAAACCAATTAATATACACTTATTGGGATTTTTTTTTTACCAAAGACATGTAGCAGAATACATTTTGGCCTAAATTTATTACAAAATGTAAGTTTATTATTATTATTATTATTATGACAGAAAGTAGACAATATTGTTTTTTTTTTTGTTTTTTTTTAATGTTTAGTTCTTTTTTGTTTATAAAAAAAAAAAAAAAAAAAAAAACAGTTCTAATCAAATACCACCAAACTAAAGCTCTATTTGTGTGAAAAAAGGATATACATTTTGTTTGGGTACAATGTTGCAAGACCACGCAATTACCAATTAAAGTAGTATAGTGAAAGGATATATACGAAGTATATGCCCTGCGCCAAAGTTTAGGGTAGCCGGTAGGTATGAGAAATGGTATAGGCAATGTATAATAAAAATTAATTAAATTGTTAAATTATTAAATATGTTAAAAATGAGCTAAAATAAGCAGCTGCTGTAAAAAATAAATGAAATGTCACAAAAATGGTCTTTAAAAGGCCAAATACAGCGCTTGCTAATTAATGGTTTAAACAACTAATCCTATGAATTTAAATTACCAATAAAATTTGTAAAGTGCCGAGTGTCTTACATAAATATCATAATATCATTTGATTAGTGAATAAAATATAATAACATACATTAATTATGTAAAATTCATAAAACATAGCGGTAGATCATATGTTTGGTAAACTTTGACTGTAATAAATAGATATCATCAAACAACACGGTCTATAAAAAGGAACAAATTAACAGATATTAAAGTCCATCAATCAGTGATGATTATGCTCAGGCAATGGATGTCCTTAATAAGTAGTATCCACAAAAAGTGCAAGTGCTCTGGCTTGAATGTTCAAGATATCAATTGCTGGTTCCAAAAGTGAATAAGATGGGTCACTTACCAGATAACATGGGTCTTATGTGTCATACGACACTAAGACCATTCAGGCTTAGGTTGCCCTCTGGGCCAAGTGGCTTTCCCCTCTATACAATAATGTATGTTATTATATTTTATTCACTAATCAAATGATATGATATTTATGTAAGACACTCGGTACTTTACAAATTTTATTGGTAATTTAAATTCATAGGATTAGTTTTTTAAACCATTAATTAGCAAGCGCTGTATTTGGCCTTTTAAAGACCATTTTTGTGACATAAAGTAGTATAGTGCCAAATAGCAAAAAATGCCCTGGTCAGGAAGGGGGTAAAACCTTCCGGAGGTCAAGTGGTTAAGCTTGATGGAACAAAATGTGTTAGGAGGAGGTGGCACTTAGTTGAATGTCTGATCCCCAATTAACATGCCAGCACAGTTAATTGAATGCAACTCTATTTAATTTTCCATTCCTCTTTGTGTAATGGGGAGAAGTGAACTGGCAGGATTCTGGCACCCATGCTGGACAAGGTGCCTGACAGAAGAGCTTTGGAATGTAGCCTTGAATGGTAGAAGTTGTTATTCAGCATTCCTTTTGTTTTGGCAAGCAATGTTACCAGTCTATGATCACATGCGTTAAGATGTTCCAGATTCTGAGGCTTCTTGTATCTTTGTAGTGAGGATGTGAAGCATTATTCTGTTCTTTTCCATGCTTTTTTGCCAAGGAAACAAAAGCCTCTATAATAATAAAGACAAGGCTTGGCATAAAAAAAAAAATATTTGCACATGTTCACTCTCATTATCAGTGTATTCATTAGGATCTGTGCTACTCTTTACAGAAACCACCTCTTAGAGGGAAGTAACCAAACCTCACATTATTGGACACACTACAGTTGTGTGTTTATTTGTAAATGCTTGATAGATACATTTCTTCCACCATCTTAGCAATCAATTTAAAAGGGTTCACCAAGATTGGGTGCGGTTGAAAAATGGTATCTGTCCTATTTATTTTTTAACTGATAGGGTAAGGAGAAATATGGGTGTTATAGAGGTACAGGGTTAAGACAGGACTTGTGTCATGGATAAAATACTACATGGAAAGACACCAAACTATTTTATTTACTTGCAAAAATTGTTTAGAAGCACAGCCACATTTTTGTCACTGTCTGTGTCACTATTTGGGGACATTTCCCCTCATTTCTTGTCCTGGTAAAAGAGGGACATAGGAACAATATGTAACAGGGCTTAACAAAAGATTTGTCGCTGGTCAGTGTATATAGATCTTTGCCCATAAAGCAGACCCACGGGTGTTATTTATCGTGTATTTTTAAATGATTTAAATCAAAGTTTTAATTTTGAATAGCAATGGTGCATTTATTTACAACCGATTGTATAATTAGGCACATTTTGACATGGTTATTACCAACATGCAGGCAAACTCTGTTTAGAAAAATATAACTTCTTACAAAAAGGGATGCATGTCATTGGCAACTGTTGTGTCCACGACTATAGGTTGTGGATACAAGAGATGCAAAACACACATCATAGATTCTGATAAGTATGCCTAGTGTTGATAGAAAGCCTACAGGAACAGATCCATCTCTTGCAATGGAGACTGTTGACATTATATCTCCTGCCACCCATGATCAGGAAAGCAACATGGCAAAGCCTCCAACCTGAATTCCATTGCACCTCCACTAAATATGATTATATAATGCTCCATTACATCCTGCAGAACAATAAAATTGGAGAATTCTAACCTGATCTCAGCGGAAACAATGGCAAATCGCTGAAAAAAAAATCCAGCAAGTCATTTAACTATTCCTTTACAAACCATCAGTTGGTGTTGTCTGCTTATATCAAAAGATATACTGACCATTTCCCTAAATTGTCTGGATGGAGTTATGATTATCCTATGTCCGTACTTTCTGATACGGTTGTCGCCTCATGTTTGGAATTTCTAGTTATTTTAAATCCGAAAAAGGTTTGACAAGCAGGAAGAATATCAGTGAGAACTGTGGATCGGTAAAACTAGTACTAACAACACAATTGGTTTGTGCTATGTTTGCCTCTGGCTTTTGAAGAAAAGTGACAATCAATGTGTCAGATGGCCGATATATAATGCCTTGTATATGTATTCAGAGTCTTATGTTACCCCAATATTTCAGAATTCTTATATGTGTCTGTATTTGTAATAAAAAGCATCCTGTTCTCTTTGAATTGCTTGCTTTGTATGAAATACCTGGTGATCCTTTTGGACCTCCTGCACATCCGTCCCAGTGTGGTCAGTTTTCTTCTTTACGTTCTACTTAGGAGCACAGCCTGCCCGTACTCCATTTGCCAGACTTCTGCTGACCCCCCATTCCCCCCATGTAGATCTTCATAGGGAAGATTGGTGTATTTCTGCCTCCTGCTGACATACTGTACCTCCCTGCAGTTTCCACCCCCAGGTCTCTAAGCTCCTGTTGCAGCTGAGAACAGAAGTCATGTGGTTACTTGTAAAAAGAACAGAGGTATTTACACACATCCTTTGTGTTACGATTAATTGCTGCAAGCACTTCACTATCTCACAAGTGTAAAAACAATAAATCTGAAAAATGCTGTGCAATAAATGCCACTGCAATTGCGGCAACCTGCATCGAGTGAAGCTCACACGATGCAGGTTGCCATGATAGCAGTGGGATTTATTGCCCGACAATGGCGGCAGAGCCGAACCACGATTTTAGGTACCATTCAAATGAATGAAATCTCAAATATGCGTGGGCAGAATCGCTGCAAATCTGTCCATGATTCAAAATGCTGAAGTGTGAACGCAGTCTTACCTTGTAAAACAACAAACAAGGATTTTTAATACATAAATGTTGGCTTACTGTTGGGGGAGTTCTTCACTGTGTCACCTTGGAGCATTGGCAACTTTATGCGATTTAATGCCTGCACATATTCAACACTATTGACACTTTTGGAGGATTAGATTTGTGGCTGCAATAATATCTGCACTGGCTTATCGGGAATTATCTGCACAAATGGACTTTATATATGTGTATCTTTATTGATTATATTAGTATCTATTTGCGATTAATTTGTATTTGTTATTTATCACAAAATCAGCACTATTTGCACCTTGAAGGTTTCACCTTAAGTATTTGCACTTGCAATAGTCCATTGTGAGTTATTTGCACAATAAGTGTTGACAAGGAAAAAATTTGCACATTTTTTATATTTTAATTTATTCAATTATTTATTTATGATCACTTCATATTTGGTATTTTATTTATCACGTATTTATTGTATAACAATTATATTTGATCACAGATTGATTCACCATTTATTGCGCAGCATTTTTCTGATTTATTGTTATATTTCAAGCATTTCTTTCTTTTAAATTTGATGATTATGGTTTACAGCTAGTGAAAACCCAAAATTCAGTATCTCAGAAAATTAGAATATTACATAAGACAAATAAAAAAAAGGATTTTTAAGACAGAAATGTTAGCTTACTGAAAAGTATGTCCATGTACAGTATAGTATGCACCTAATACTTGGTCGGGGCTCCTTTTGCATGAATTACTACATCAATGCGGTGTGGCATGGAGGCGATCAGCTTGTGGCACTGCTAAGGTGTTATGGAAGCCCATATACATGGGTCAGATGTTTCTTGTAGTTGGCCTCCAGGTTTGCACACATCTCAGGATGGATTTTGTCGCAGTCCTGTTTGCAGATCCTCTCCAAGTCATTAGGGTTTCGAGGCTAACGTTTGGTAACTCAAACCTTCAGCTCCCTCCACATATTTTCTATGGGATTAACCACTTTACCGCTGCTCACTGAGCCTCTACTGCGGCAAAGTGGTTCGTTATCGTCTGGCGATGTAGACCTACGTCGCCAGACACTCCCCTTTCTCCCGCTTGCTCGCTCGCTCCCGCTTTATTCTGTCACAGCGGGAGTCGGGCCAGGGGAGGAGCGGCGGTGATTACCGCTGCTCTTCCCCGATCGTCGGGGAATCGAGTGTGGAGATCCGCCCGCTTGTGTAAACAAAGCGGGCGGATCTCCTAAGTGACAGACAGGGTCAGATTGCAGGGTTCAGCATAGCTGAACCTGTGATCTGTCCTTGTGTCACTCAGTCACCTCCCCCCACACATGTCAGTAAGCACCAGGCATACATTAACCCCTGCCAGTGTCATTTTTACAGTAACAGGGCATATGTATAGCACTGATTACTGTAGTAATGTCACTGGTAACCCCCAAAAGTGTCAAAAATGTCAGTCAAGGGTCCGATCTGTCCGCCGCAATGTCGCAGTCCCGCAAAAAAAATCGCAGATCGCCGCCATTACTCGTTAAAAAAAAAAAAACACCAAAAATGACAGAAATCTTTCCCTTTTGCGCAAACCAATCAAAATATGCTTATTTTTTTTGCCAAAAATATGTAGCAGAAAACAAATTGGCCTAAAATGATAAAAAATTTAGATTTTTACATTTTTTTGGGGAGGAATTTCATATAAAAATATGTGAAAAATATTGTTATTATTTCAAAATTGTCGCTCTTTTTTTGTTTATAGCGCAAAAAGTAAAAATACCACCAAAAGAAAGCTCTGTTTGTGGGAAAAAAAGGACGTAAATTTCGTTTGGGTACGGCATTGCATGACCGCGCAATTGTCAGTTAGTTGCACAGTGCCGAATCGCAAAAAGTGGCCCAGACGTAAGACAGCAAAATCCTCCGGTGGTAAAGTGGTTAAGGTCTGGAGACTGGCTAGGCAACTCCAGGACCTTAATGTGATTCTTCTTGAGCCATCCCTTTGTTGCCTAGTTCATGTGTTTTGGGTCATTGTAATGCTAGAATACCATTCCGCGACCCATTTTCAATGCCCTGCCTGAGGGAAGGAGGTTCTCACCCAAGATTTGGCAGTACATGGGCCTGTCCATTGCCCCTTTTGATGCGGTGAAGTTGTCCTGCCCCCTTAGCAGAAAAACACAAAAGCATAATGTTTCCACCTCCATGTTTGACGGTGGGGGTGGTGTTCTTGGGGTCATAGGCAGCAGACCTCCTCCTCCAAACAAGCAGAGTTGAGTTAATGCCAAAGAGCTTGATTTTGGTCTCATCTGACCACAACACTTTCACTCAGATATCCTCTGAATAATTCAGATGTTTATTAGCAAACTTCAAACGGGCCTGTACATGTGCTTTCTTGAGCAGGGGGACCTTGCGTATAATGCAGGATTTAAGTCCTTCATGATGTAATGTGTTACCAATTGTTTTCTTGGTGACTATTGTCCCAGCTGCTGTGAGATCATCGACAAGATTATCCAGTGTAGTGCTGGGCTAATTCCTCACCATTCTCATGATCATTGAAACTCCACGAGGTGAGATCTTGCATGGAGCCCCAGACCGGAGGAGATTTACAGTTATTTTGTGTCTCTTCCATTTGTGAATAATCTCACTAACTGTTGTCACCTTCTCACCAAGCTGCTTGGCGATGGTCTTGTAGCTAATTCCAACCTTGTGTAGGTCTACAATCTTGTCCCTGACATCCTTGCATAGCTCTTAGGTCTTGGCCATGGTGGAGAGATTGGAATCTGATTGATTGCTTCTGTGGACAGGTGTCTTTTATACAGGTAACAAGCTGAGATTAGGAGCACTCCCTTTAGGAGAGTGCTCCTAATCTCAGCTCCTTACCTATATAGAAGACACCAGGGAGACAGAAATCTTGCTGATTGATAAGGGATCAAACACTTATTTCACTCATTAAAATGCTGTTTTGAAATGCGTTTTTCTGGATATTTTTGTTGTTATTCAGTCTCTCAATGTTAAAAAAAACCTACCATTAAAATTATAGACTGATAATTTTTTTTGTCATTGGGCAAACATAAAAAATCAGCAGGGGATCAAATACTTTTTTCCCTCACTGTAAGCTCTTAATTGTTAAGATCAGTTCTAATCTTCATTAATTAGCAGCTTCTATTAAAATGATACCCAGTGATAATTCCATGAAGGTTTCAGGCACATTCTGTTATGGGATGACAGCTGTCTGTCAACTGTACACCTGCCTTGCCACCTGTGCCCCTGGTGAAGATATTTTTTGTTAATAGAAATTAACATAGATTCATGTTAGAGTGAAAAAAAAAAAAAAAAGAAATATGCTGTCTGCATAAGTGTTCAACTCCCACGCTTTTTTTTTTACTTTTTATGACACATTTTTTTCAGCAGTAATAGCTTTACATCACTTAGGGCAGGTTCTGTAACAGCTTTGCGTGCCCTTAATGAGTTATTTGAACCATCCTTCCCAGACATATTTGCTCCAAGTTGATCTGGTTGTTGTCATGATTCGTATTACTGTTTGCTCCAAGTTGATCTGGTTGTTGTGAGAAATTCTTATTGCTGTAATTTTAGAACAGGAGAAATGCTCCCAAAGGGAGCTGGGATTTTTAAGGTGCAAATAAGGTACTTCAAAGAAAAATTTATAAAATTGCCAATTTTAATTACAATTCATTCAAATATATAGAAACAACACTGATAGACAAACATTGTTTAAAAACAATTATTCAAACTTGGTAGTCTGGAAACTGATTGATATAGTCCAAAATTCACAATGGTTCAGTGGTGATAATCCCAACATGTTTTGCTAATATATTTAGCTTCTTCAGGGGATACTGTACTATCAATATCACCTATATCAATAAATAAATACATAATCAACAATACAATATTGGAAATCATTTCACTCAATCAAAAGAATAACAAATCATAGAAATGCCAAAAAATCCATGTTTGTAAATATATGGAAAAAACAACTTCATTGAACATTTACAAATATATATGTGCGTGGATAACATAATTTAATATATACAGTGTTGGATTTAGATGACAAGAGGGTCTCTTACCACTATATATTAGAACAATCATCCAAATCTCCACTACTTGTTGATTATTTAATAATTTATTCATATGGTCAATAAATTGGTGTGATAGTGCAGTATCACCTGAAGAAGCTAAATATATTAACGAAACATGTTGGGATTATCACCCCTGAACCATCCTGAATTTTGGACTATATCAATCGGTTTCCAGACTACCATGTTTGAATAATTGTTTTTAAACAATTTTTGTCTATCAGTGTTGTTTCTATATATTTAAATGAATTGTAATTAAAATTGGCAATGTTATTATTTTTCTTTGAAGTGCATTATTTGTACCTTAAAAATCCCAGCTCCCTTTGGGAGCATTTCTCCTGTTCTATATTCTATACCGAGATGTGGTGCAGGTGAACTATACCTCTGGATATATTCCTTTCCTGTTTACTGTCATTTTATCTTGGTGTCACAGATTCTCTGTAGGACCGAGATCATGACTTTAACAGGGCTATTGTAGAACATTAACCTTTTTGTTCTTTGGCAGCCAATGTTACATTGACCTGTTTGGGATCATTGACCTTTAACTTTCGACCAAATTTCTGTGTTTTTAGCTGACTGAAAGAGGTATTTAAAATGTTTATTTACTTTAAACCCTCTTTATTGTTTTTATTTTTTTAAATACCCTGTGCTTGAATATGAATAACAGCCCTACAGCATAAAGTTATCACCCCCACATTTTGGTGTAGGTATGGTATTTGTTAAGGTGTTGACCACAAGTACTGCTTTCATATTTTTACAGAAAGTCATATCCAAGTCTCACCTAAAAATACACTACATTTGGGTAACTCTTAGAATTTTTGGAAAATATAGATTGTTCTTCCATATTTATCCTGTTTTGGGACAACCCCTCTTAGCCCAGTGCTATGGAGAACTCTTGATTTAGTTAACAGGTATAGTTGTACTCTACCTTCTCTGGGCATCATTTGGCTAATAGCTTCAACTTAACCGATGACTGAACCAACAGTGCCCAACCAGGCATCCAAACACTGTTTTGTACCCATTTCCTTATAGGGCAATGATAAAGGCTTTGGGTTTTAAATTGTTTTAGGTTTATATGTTTTTAAAACAAACCTGTCAGCTTACAAAAAAATCTAAATGAAAGGTCCCTGGAAAAGAAGGGCTCTTATTCCTTCTGTTCAAACAATGTCTCCATTAATCTTTTCAGCATATGACGTTTCTGGGAGTGTCAGTTGTATTTTCTTTTATATTTTAAAGACCAAATATAAAGTGGTATTTTTACCAAAATCAAAAATGTATTTTATAGCAACTTACTCATTTTTAGATGTGGCGACTGCATTCCTTTTGTTTTTGAAGATTTATTTCCTTTATTTTCACATGGTGATCCGGCCAGTAGGTCTGTTATTTTTCAACATCCTTTAACAGACCAAGTTATCCTGCAAAAGTGGCAGTTAAAGGGTTGAGACAAACTATCTAACACTGACAGGGGTAACTTCTTAAAAGTATTCGCAAGCATTCAGCTTTATTGTGTTAAAGCAGTAGTAAAGCCCGCTTGGCGATTTTTACCTACAGGTAAGCCTATAATGCTTACCTGTAGGTACATTTATTATCTCCTAAATATGCACCATTTAGGAGATTTTCAAACCGGATGCAGCCAGTTATGTCACCGGCGCATGCGTTATGAAGGTCCAGTAAACCTCGCTGGACCTTCAGAGCTTCATGCCGGAACTAAGGGATCCCACGTACATGTGCAGGAGTTACATCATTGTGGCTCTGGCCAATCATATAGCTGGAGCACACAAACCCGGAAGAAAGACCAGGGGAAGATGTCAGCCCTCTCAGGGGTGACAGCACAGTGCTGGAGGGCTTAGTTTCCAGGTAAGTGTTTTATAATGTTTTAGTAGCAATGCATACTAGCACATTATGCAATTGCCCTACAGGTGTTTTTTTTTTTTTTTAAACAGCCATGGTTTTTACCGCTTTAAGTTGACCATATACTGTTATTTTTTTCTGTGCCGCTTCAATGCAAATTGATCAAATGATAGACTTCTCTCTTGTGGGAGCAGCCACATTTAAGGGCACCACATTTTTGTGTAGGTTAGGAAAGAGTGCAATTTTGCCCTTGTTCCTGACAGGAAAAGGTGTGAACAGTGCCGGGTCTCAGTGGGAGGAATAGTGTCCTAAGGGCCCCATATAGGCAAGCAAAGGGCAACATCTGGCCCACAGGCCACACTTTGGAGGCTGCTACCTTAGTTTCCAAAACATGAGAATTAATATGTATGCAAGCATATTTAACTTTTTTTAGGCATCCTAACATAAAATAATGTTGCCTTGAAAATATTGTCAGTGCTTTCAAATAAAAATATCACAGATAATTAAATTGTAGGATTTTTATATTCAGTAAAATTAAAGAGTTGGTCAAGAGTCTAAATAATTTTGCACGGTAAAGATATATATGGTAACAAAGAGCTTTTTTTTTAAATTTGGCCACAGCTTTCTTCTTTACATTATACTGTTTTATGAAAGAGAAATAAGAATTTAGCTGAAAAATAAATGCACTTGTAACTTGATGGCATATCATCCACAAGATGGGTGATACTCCATCTGAAACAGATCCTGACTGAAATAGTTCTCACATAGAGTGTGAATCATGCTATTGGCTTACAATTAAATTGAGTGGGCGCATTTTTCTGTGCAGAGATGTCTCTAGAAAGCAGCACACAGTCACCCACAAGCGACAGCTGCCCTTCCCTCCTACCCACCCCTCTGCCAGCATGAAAAGGACAAGCCTGCATTCTGTTAACACCTGCCCTGCCAGAGGATCTAGCTAAACAAAGACTAAAACACTATAATTTTAGTCAGCGCCTACGCCACTGGAACAAAGCTCATTTTTATGGTTTATTTTTGGCGTAATGAACCAATCCAAAGCCAAAGGACTGCATGAATGCACAGTATATGGAATCAGGAAAAATTAAACATTGACTGCAACAAATTCATTCCGGGGCAGAGACTAGGTTTAGATTTGCTGTTCCATAACTGATAAGGCCATATTCAACTTGCACCAGACCAAACTGTGGCCTCCTTGATTATGGTATTCATAAGTGCACAAAAGCTGGTAACTTTGTTAATCTATAAAATATATATTTTTGCAAATAAGGGCCTAAAAGTAATTATTTAGAACTATCATATGTGGGGTCATTCATTAAATAGGAAATTCAGAATTATGTAATAAATTATTTCTGATTTTTAAGAAAATATAATAGGTTGTAAATAAACCAAGGTGTATATAGGCTTATATAAGATCCAATGCATTTATTATGTTCCAAATGGTATGAAACCACAAAAGTGGGGTTACACTTTAGGATCTATTCACATTTGCTGTTTTGGGATTGCCCGCAATCTCACTATAATTATAAAACCCATGTTCAGGTGCCATTCTTTTTCAATGACACCTAAAATATGGTGCGGTTTTGCTGCGATTTCCGTGTGATAAATCGTGCTGCAATCATGGCACACCACATTGCATGAAGCATGTTGCCCAAAAAGGAGCAAGAGCTTCTTTAGGACGATATGCTTTGCGCAATAGGAGTTATCATGCGCAATCGCATCAAAACCGCAACACGTTTAGGTGCCATTGATTAAGAATGGCACCCGAACAAGCATGCTGCATTTTGCCAGCATTGCAGTGTAATTTTGAATCGCTGGCAGAATCGCTGCAATTTCACTTGTGGTACCAAATTGCTAGATGTGAACGGGGCCTTAAAGCCATATAGGATAAAAGTCTTAGAAATATCTGAGATTTTGAGTTGAATGTTTGTTGGTATTGTATTATTGGAACCTGGGATCAACAGACAGCCGTATTGGTAAAAGCAAACAGTCCTTTTTATTTTTTACAAAAACGAGGTCTCCCCGACACATGTGTCTCAGCCATAAGCCGCCAGTCCACACTACTCCTTTAGCTATGTTCTGCTCTAAGTTACCTCGCTGGCACCTGCTCATGACTTCTGTGCCTGCCCTGCAGATGAACCCTTCAGGACCAAATTTCTTGAGCTCAGGGCTTGAAGGCTCTTTCCCACTTAAATTCTCTCCAAGCCTCTGAAATCCAACTCCCAAATGTGGACTCACCAGTCCAGAGAGTGCTGTAAGTCATTTTCCTCTTTACTTTGACTACCCAAAAACCCCTCACCCTGTATGGGTGAGAACCCTTAAGTATTAAAAATGTCTCATGTACTCTCCTGTTTAGGCATGTTTACAAGCGTCAAGTGTCTGGGCGTTTATTCTTTTAAATTGGCCATACTAATATTTTTTTCAGGCCACTGAAATGAATGTCAAACATAAAAACAACAATAAGTCGCGCTTATCACAAAAATATATAAATCTTATTATTATTTATATCTTTTTGTAATAAGCCCGGCGTTATGTTGTTTTACAATTTTTTGACTGTGGTTATATTACAAGTCACTGTAATTTATTAACCATAGACACTACTGACATTAGCGTGGTTTTTAAACTAATATTTATACTGTACACTAAAATGAATTAATGCTCAAGTGTTAAACGCACCTAGTGTTAGCATGTTTTTTCTGTCAAAACTCTGCTGCTCTTGGACGCAGTGGCAGTGGGCTTTTTTTCCTGTCTCTAAACTCCTCTAAAAGCCTGGACACAAAGGCAAACATGCAGGGACATTTAGAGGCTGGAAAATAATGCCAAATGCCTCTAGGAGCAGCTGAAAAAATATCTAGTAAACAAGGCCTTAGGTAGAGACTGAAATAAAGAAACCATGACAGTAGATCCTTGTTTTAGAGCAGTCTTTTTCAGCAAGGGTGCCCAGGCACCCTGGGGTGCCTTTGAGGCTTCTTCAGGGGTGCCTTGGCAAAATGACTAAAAATTGCCCAAAAATTGTATACAAATGGCGGGTTGATGAAGGCTTCCCTTTTTGTTACTCTAAGTCACAGGTTTTCATTGTGCACCATGACAATCTTCTAGCTGTCAGCGTCCTAACGACCAATGGTGTCATCAGTTGATAAGGAAGATGTCAGTCGCCTGCATAGCATCCTTGTTTGACCCTCCTCTGCCCCTCTCCATCACCATTGGGGTCACATCAGCTGAGTGATGGAGAAAAACTGAGGGATAAAAGAAAAATTGGAATGCTAATCAGTACCAGTTTGCAAAAGTATATTTGCTTCAGAAGAATAAATCACCTCTAATGTTGGGTGTCCTACTTGATCTTGTGGATGTTGCTGTATTATGTAAAAATAGAATAGCTTTTACATTTTAGAATGGGGTGCCTCGAGACTGTCCATAATTTTTAAAGGGTGCCTCAAAATTATCCATCATTTTTAAAGGGTGCCTTGACTGAAAAAAGTTTGAGAAACACTGCTATAGAGGTACATTCTGCGCAGCCAGGAATGTTTTATGTTAGACCAAATAGATTGGCAGCATTGCATGGAAGACAACAAGGGAAGATATTTAAAGCAGAGATGCGCTTGAACCAAAAAACTTGCAAACCTCCTCGCAAGATGCTTTAGAATGTACACTGAGCTGTGCATGTATTTCAATGCTGGGGTGAATGAACTTCTGCACATGCATGGTAATCAAGTTATCTCAGTCCAGCTGTAACGCTCCGGCGTTTGTTTAGTGAACTGGATTTGCAGCTGCAGAATTTCCACTCAGTAGTCGTGTAGAGATGTGTTGAATCACCATATCCAACTCTCCAGACTCATCATTGTGGCCCAGCCTGCCTCAGCATGCAAATATACAGGCACTCAGATAAGATGTTCCTGGAGTGATAGGTTGTATACGATAGTATAGAGGTGATGTGCTGAAAGGACAGGCGTGAGTAGTGATAGCAATGATAGGCACTCAATAGTAATGTTCAGGAGTGTTAGCAGATGGTGATAGATAGTATGCAGATAGGTTAGCAATCATGTACAAATAACAGGTGGTAGGGGACAGCAGATGAAGTGTACAGGAATTGCTAACTCAGTGCAAGGATATAGATGGTAGTAGACTCAAGAGCTAGCAATCTATGTAACAGTTCAGATGATAGAAATAGTAATGCATAGATAGCAACAGTCTTTAGTATGCAAGAGTAGATAGTGTAGGTTGATAGGAAGGAATCCCCTGTGGGGTACTTATCACTAGTTGGTTTAGAGAGATGAGGGGTCCGGTAATGAGATAAGGATCAGGTAGCGAGATACAGGATCAGTAGCGAGATACAGGATCAAGTAGCGAGACTCCGGTCTATCCAGATACCGGGGAAATAGCTGGAGGCTTCGGCAGCGTCAGACAAGGCTGTATAACAAGCGGTTTGCACGAACCTCTTGTGAGTGAAAGCCGGCGATTGAAATAGCCGCTCAGAGCGGCGCCTAGTGATGACGTCATGAGAATTAAAGGGACAGGTAGCTATATGCGTTCCACCTACCTAAATGGTGGAACGCAATGCGGAAGAAATGGGCTGGAAGGGTACCGAAGGTACCAGAATCTTACAGTACCCCCCCCTTAAGGCCGGCTCCGTAAGGCCTATAGCACTGGTCTCTCCGGGTATTTGGAGTGGAACCTTCGTATAAGCCTGGGAGCGTGAACGTCAGAAGTATCCAACCAGGTGTCGTCTTGGGGTCCATAGTTTTTCCATCTTATGAGATATTGGGGTTTCCCTCTGTGGATACGAGAATCCAAAATCTCCTTAATCTCAAATTCTTCTCCGCCCTTAACTTGTACTGGAGGTGGAGGTGAGATGGTAGGTCTTATTCCTTGGTTGGGAACATGTGGTTTCAGTAGCGACACGTGAAAGATGTGGTGTATTTTAAGATCTGCCGGTAAGGTGAGTTGAACTGCAGCTCTCCCAATGAGCTTCTCATTTGGGAAAGGTCCTAGAAACAAAGGCCCAAGCTTTTTACTGGGGATCTTTAACCTAAAGTTTTTCGTAGATAGCCAAACGAGATCCCCAATAGCATATTGAGGAGAAGGTCTTCTACGGAGGTCGTAGTACCTTTTTTGTTGGCTATGAGCATGTGAGATGGTGGTGTTAAGTAAACCCAGAGAGTCTTTTATTTGGGTAAGATAGTCAGAGGCTACTGGGTTACTTGATGGCAGTATGCGTGGTGGAAGAAGTGTGGGATGAAACCCATAGTTTAGGTAGAATGGACTTTGCTTAGTAGTACTGTGGGTTGCGTTATTGTAAGCAAATTCTGCCAGAGGGAGGAGGTCCACCCAATCATCCTGGAGGTATGAGGTGTAGCAACGCAAATTGTTCAATGCACTGGTTGACTCTTTCAGTTTGTCCATTGGTCTGAGGGTGGTAGAGAGAAGTAAGTTTCCGCTCAATTCGTAGTATATGACATAGAGCTTGCCAAAACTTGGAGATGAACTGTGAACCTCGGTCAGATAAAAGAGTCTTTGGAATTCCATGTAGCTTGAACACATGTTTCACTAGTAATTCCGCTGTTTCCTTAGATGAAGGTAGTCTGCGAATAGAAATGAAATGTGCCATCTTTGTCAGATGGTCCACTGACACTAGAATGGTAGTAAATCCTTTGGAAGGTGGTAATTCTACTATAAAGTCTAAGGACACAACTTCCCATGGAACTTTGGGTATTGGTAGACTGCAAAGTAGACCAGATGGTTTTGTAGTGTCAATTTTGGACCTTGCACAGATGTCACATGAAGAAACAAATTTTTGTACAGACGTCTTCATATCAGGCCACCAAAATTGCCTGGTGAGCAAATTGAATGTCTTAGTCATACCCATATGTCCTGCCATAGGTACGTCATGTGATAATTCCAAGATCTTGGTACGCATACCAGGAGGTATGTAGAGTTTGTCGTTAAAGTAGAGGAAGCCTTCTGCATCAGCACTTAGTTGTGGTGGTGGTGAATCCAGTCCTATACTGTGCAGAATCTCTTCCTTCAAGGAACGAACAACACCAATAATACGGTCATGGGGTATTATAGGAAGTGAAGGGATTTCGGCGCAGTTATCTTCGGTTAGCCGTGATAGCGCATCCGCTTTTTTGTTTTTATCTGCAGGCGTGTAGGTCACTAGGAAGTTGAATCTTAGGAAGAATAATGACCAACGTACCTGCCGGTGGGAAAGAGTCTTGTTGGTCTGAAGGTATTGGAGATTCTTATGATCTGTATATATGAGTATTGGCAATCGAGTACCTTCAAGTAAATGTCGCCAATTTTCTAGTGCCAGTTTTATGGCAAGCAACTCTTTTTCACCCACTGGGTAATTCACCTCTGGGCTACTTAGTGATTTAGAGAAAAAAGCAACTGGGTGGAGTGGTGAAGTATTCGTTGGTCGTTGGGAAAGAACTGCTCCTACAGCCATATTTGACGCATCTACCTCCAGGATGTATTGGAGGGATGGGTCTGGATGGCGTAGAATGGGAGCAGAAGTGAAGCTTGATTTTAACAAGCGGAAAGCTTTATTTGCTTCTTCAGACCATTTGAATGGTTTCTTTACACTTGTAAGTTGTGTGAGCGGTCTCACAATAGAAGAGAAGTTCTTGATGAACTTCCTATAGAAGTTTGAAAATCCAAGGAATCGTTGTAATGCCTTACGAGTTGTTGGTACAGGCCAATCCAGTATACACGATATCTTGCTCATATCCATCTTGATACCGTTCTTAGATATGATGTATCCTAGGAATAGTACTTCTTCCTTATGAAATAGGCATTTTTTCAATTTTACGTATAAATTGTGTGCGAGTAATCTGGATAGCACAAGTCTTACATGTCTTACATGTTCGGACAAGGACTGAGAATAAATGAGTATATCATCCAGATATACCACAACACAAACATCAAGTAAGTCTCTGAAGATGTAATTTATGAATCGCTGAAATGCTGCGGGAGCATTACACAACCCAAAAGGCATCACTAGATATTCGAATAATCCGTATCTGGTTCTGAATGCCGTCTTCCACTCATCCCCATTACGGATTCGGATGAGGCTGTATGCCCCTTTTAGGTCCAATTTTGAAAAGTAGGTAGCTCCGCGCACTTGTTCAATGAGTTCGGGAATGAGAGGTAAAGGATAGCGATCCTTTATCGTAATGGTATTTAATTGCCTATAGTCAATAATAGGCCTGAGACTTAAATCCTTATTGCGGACAAAGAAAAGTCCTGCAGCTGTGAAAGAAGTAGAGGGTCTAATAAACCCTTTCGCTAAATTATCATCCAAGTATTCCTTGAGATGAGAAAGTTCATCCTGAGAAAGAGGATAAACATGACCGAAAGGTAGTTTACTATTAGGGAGTAGATCAATAGAACAATCGTAGTCCCTATGGGGAGGCAATACTTGAGCATTTTTCTCAAGGAAGACTTCTGATAGATCCTGATAACATGGTGGTGGTGAAATTTCATCTGACACCATGGACAGGATTTTTTTATATGATTGAAGGTTACACGTGGTCTCGCAGTAGTGAGAGGGGAAGGTTAAAGTCTGTGTTTTCCAATCAATGATTGGTTGATGTATGTGTAACCAGGGAAGTCCCAAAATAATGGGAAAATGTGGTGAAGGTAATACATCAAAAGTGGTGGTCTCAGCATGAAACTCGTTAGCAGTAGCAAGGAGTGCTTGTTTCTGATTGGTAATTGGACCAGAAGATAACGGAATACCGTTAATAAAACTAACAGAGACAGGTTTAGATTTTGAACTAATAGGTATTTTATTTAAAGCAACAAAACTAGTGTCAATGTAGTTCCCACAAGATCCTGTGTCGATCATAGCCTTGGTGATGATCCTATTGTGGTCCCACTGTAAGGTCAAATGAATAAAAAGATAGGGATTAGAAAAAGAAGTCGTTAATCCCCCCAGCAAGACATGTGAACACTCACCCTCTTTTTTGCGGACAAGGGGACAGACGCTTATCAAATGATCCGGGGAGGCGCAGTACATGCAGAGATTTTCAGATCTTCTCCTGGCTCGTTCAGTAGACGATAATGGTGGGCGTATGGTTCCTACCTCCATAGGAGTAGGGTCAACGGGCGAAACCCGAGAAGGATTGGATAATGGTACTCCCATTTTCTCAGCCTTTCTTTCTCGCAGTCGCCTGTCAATATTGATGCTGAGTTGTATTAAGGCATCCAAAGTGCCAGGTAAATCCGCTCGGGCGAGCTCATCTTTAACGGCTTCTGATAACCCGAGTCTGAACTGGGTTCGCAAAGATGCATCATTCCACCCTGAATCAAGGGTCTATCTTTTGAACTCTGCTACGAAGTCTTCAACAGGTCTCCTTCCTTGTTTTAAAGCCCTCAATTGGCTGTCAGCAGTACTCTGCCTATTTGGGTCTTCATATAAGCTAGCGAGTTCTGCTAAGAATAAAGGATAGGAGTTAAGAAGAGGGTCATTTTTCTCAAAGAGAGAGTCTGCCCAAGCCCGTGGATCACCCGACAAATATGAGATAGTGGTGCAGACTTTAATTTGGTCTGTAGTGTAAGTACGAGGTTTTAAATTAAAAAGCAATTGACATGCGTTTTTAAATTCACGAAATTTTTTCCGATCACCTGTAAACACTAGAGGAGGGTTTATTTTGGGCTCACGAGGTTGAGCAGCAGTGAGCTGTGAAACACGGGCTATCTGCTGTCTCAAAGTCTGATTTTCATTTTTCACTTCGGCAAGGGAAAGGATTAATGCATCTACCTTTTGTGTTAGTTGTAACACATGAGTGGCTAATTCTGCTGAATCCATTTTTTTTTTCAGGTTCGTGCAATCTGTAACGCTCCGGCGTTTGTTTAGTGAACTGGATTTGCAGCTGCAGAATTTCCACTCAGTAGTCGTGTAGAGATGTGTTGAATCACCATATCCAACTCTCCAGACTCATCATTGTGGCCCAGCCTGCCTCAGCATGCAAATATACAGGCACTCAGATAAGATGTTCCTGGAGTGATAGGTTGTATACGATAGTATAGAGGTGATGTGCTGAAAGGACAGGCGTGAGTAGTGATAGCAATGATAGGCACTCAATAGTAATGTTCAGGAGTGTTAGCAGATGGTGATAGATAGTATGCAGATAGGTTAGCAATCATGTACAAATAACAGGTGGTAGGGGACAGCAGATGAAGTGTACAGGAATTGCTAACTCAGTGCAAGGATATAGATGGTAGTAGACTCAAGAGCTAGCAATCTATGTAACAGTGCAGATGATAGAAATAGTAATGCATAGATAGCAACAGTCTTTAGTATGCAAGAGTAGATAGTGTAGGTTGATAGGAAGGAATCCCCTGTGGGGTACTTATCATTAGTTGGTTTAGAGAGATGAGGGGTCCGGTAATGAGATAAGGATCAGGTAGCGAGATACAGGATCAGTAGCGAGATACAGGATCAAGTAGCGAGACTCCGGTCTATCCAGATACTGGGGAAATAGCTGGAGGCTTCGGCAGCGTCAGACAAGGCTGTATAACAAGCGGTTTGCACGAACCTCTTGTGAGTGAAAGCCGGCGATTGAAATAGCCGCTCAGAGCGGCGCCTAGTGATGACGTCATGAGAATTAAAGGGACAGGTAGCTATATGCGTTCCACCTACCTAAATGGTGGAACGCAATGCAGAAGAAATTGGCTGGAAGGGTACCGAAGGTACCAGAATCTTACACCAGCCAACCAAGATGACCTGAACCAGGATGAAGTCAGGGAGAAGATGTCGGAGAGAGAGCTTGTGGACTTTGTATCAGTGGAGTGGAGGTGGGTGTCAAAGGGGTTCAGTTTTGCTTGAGAGCTACATTGGTAAGGCTTGATAAATATATGTATTCCATACCTGTGGGAATATCTTTCATTCAGTTATGAGATTTACACAGATCTGCCACAGAGTACAATTCTGTTTGGCAGGGTAGAAGATCTTATTTTCCTCTGCTATTGCTAAGTCTTTGACTGGTCAGTGAAATAAGAAGCAGCAAACTGCTGAGTCATCTGCTCTATCAGCATGTTCCTTTTTAGCAAATGAGCACTACAGCACACCTGACTGGCTTGTTATGCTTCTTCTCCCTTTCCCACTCTGAGCTATGCTGTACAGGGGTGCAGGGCCGCTGATAGGGGGGGACCACCAGCCCTCTTGTAGGGGGCCCGAGCACACAGGGGGGCCCACACAGAGAAGGGGATTAGTGATGGACAACAAAAACAGAAATCTTCCTCCAGCACCTGAATCTGATCTGTCCCTCTCCATGCTATCAGCTTTTATCTGTTGAGAAAGAGACAGTTGTCCCTCACTAATCCCCCTCCCTTGTGTGGGCCCCCCTCCCAGCACTTATCTCTGCTCAGGAGTTTATTTGTAAATTGTAACTTTGTTTCTCTCTGTCTCTCTGATCACTGAGCTCCAACTGCCCAGCCTGTATATTTTTCTCATCTCATCTTCTTTTTTATTTAAAATATTTTTTTTTTTTTTTAGATTTAGCAGGAATTATGCAAGTTATGTTATATTTGTGTCTGCTAATAGTGATTTTGTTGTAATTTTAGCTAAATATATCTTTAATATTTTCTTGGTGGGGCCCTGCCAGGTAGTCTGTACGGGGCTTGGCGATTTCTAACAGCAGCCCTGCAGGGGTGTGCAAGCGGCTAAATCCAGGTACTTACACTGCTTTCATTTGCAATTCATTCTAGTAGCTAAAAAAAATGCAAATTATTGCTAACAGAATGAGTTTATATGCATATGTCTCTAAAAGTGATGTGTACATAAATACACATAAATGCATGTAAATGCATGCCAAAACATTCCAGATCCTGGTAAATGGATCCACCTGTTGAGGGCAGTATTTTAATACACTGGTATGCATGCACCCTTAGACATGGCCTCTATACACAGAGAAAATTTCTTTCCTGCTCAGAAATTTGCTAGATTCCCCCAACAACACAGAGAGTGCTGACAGGGAAATGCCTCCTGCCGGACCATTGTCTTCTCCCGGCGGGGGTGGGCAGGAGAAGTTTTTCCTGCCCGGAGAAGTCAGTGATTGTTGCTAGCAGCTATAGCAGCCACTAGCGATAATCACAAGAGAATCCGGCAGGCTGGTTGCACCCAAGTTGATCGATCGATCAACTTGGTACCTTCAGCCTGTCCATTAATGGTTTGAATCTTAGCCAGTTCCTGCTGAACCAGCCGAGATTCGAACATTGTATGGCTGGCCTTACTGTGTGAATTTGTATGTCTCACCAGTGCATTCATTTTCAGTTTTTGGCAAAATTGTTGTGAACCTTGAGCCAGAATAAATGATGAGCTGAGGTGTTGCCATAGTGCAGTGTTTCTCAACCGGGGGTTCCACAAAACCCTAGGGTTCTGCGAGAGTTACCCAGGGGTTCCGTGGTGATCTACTATTAGTCACAGCCACAGGCAGTGGACGGGTAGATCACATCCCCTCAGTCTGACTCACGTACAGCTAGCAAGTGGCTCTTTTTGTGTAGCTGTGCAGTGCTGATCTCCACCAGCTCCTCCTCCCCTCCAGTACATCCCGGGTGCTTTTACAGCGAGGGAAAAAAGTATTTGATCCCCTGCTGATTTTTTATGTTTGCTCACTGACAAAGAAATGATCAGTCTATAAATTTAATGGTAGGTTTATTAACAACACAAATCCAGAAAAATGCATTTCAAAAAAGTTTAAATAGATTTGCATTTAAATGAGTGAAATAAGTATTTGACAGAGGTTTCTTGTAGTTGGCCACCAGGTTTGTACACATCTCAGGAGGGATTTTGTCACACTCCTCTCAGCAGATCCTCTCCAAGTCATTAAGGTTTCGAGGCTGACTTTTGGTAACTCGAACCTTCAGCTCTCTCCACAAATTTTCTATGGTATTAAGGTCTGGAGACTGACTAAGGCACTCTAGGACCTTTAATGTGCTTCTTCTTGAGCCACTTCTTTGTTGCCTTAGCCGTGTGTTTTGGGTTATTATTATGCTGGAATACCCATCCATGACCCATTTTCAATGGCTGGCTGAGGGAAGGGGGTTCTCACCGAAGATTTGACCGTACATGGCCCCGTTCATCATCCCTTTGATTTGGTGAAGTTGTCCCCTTAGCAGAAAAACACCCCTAAAGCATAATGTTTCCACCTCCATATTTGATGGTCAGGATGGTGTTCTCTGGGTTATAGGCAGGATTCCTCCTCCTCCAAACACGCAGAGTTGAGTTGATGCCAAAGAGCTTGATTTTGGTCTCGTCTGACCACAACACTTTCACCCAGTTCTCCTCAATCATTCAGATGTTCATTAGCAAACTTCAGATGGGCCTGTACATGTGCTTTCTTGAGCAGGGAGACCTTGTGGGCACTGCAGGATTTAAGTCCCTCACGGCGTAGTGTGTTACCAATTGTTTTCTTGGTGACTATGGTCCCAGCTGCCTTGAGATCATTGACAAGATTCTCCTGTGTAGTTCTGGGCTAATTCCTCACCATTCATATGATCATTGAAACTCCACGAGGTGAGATGTTGTATGGAGCCCCAGACTGAGGGAGATTGACAGTTATTTTGTGTTTCTTCCAATCACACCAACTGTTGTCACCCTCTCACCAAGCTGTTTGGTGATGATCTTGTAGCTCATTCCAGCCTTGTGTAGATCTACAATCTTGTCCCTAACATCCTTGGGCAGCCCTTTGGTCTTGGCCATGGTGGAGAGATTGGAATATGATTGATTGATTTCTTTTGTGGACAGGTGTGTTTTATACAGGTAACAAGCTGAGATTAGAAGCACTCCCTTTAAGAGAGGGCTCCTAATCTCAGATCGTTACCTGTGTAGAAGACACATGGGAGCCAGAAATCTTGCTGATTGATAGGGGATTAAATACTTATTTTACTCATTAAAATGCAAATCAATTTATAACTTTTTGAAATGCGTTTTTCTGGATATTTTTGGTATTATTTGTTATTCTATTTCTCACTGTTAAAATAAACCTACCATTAAAATTATAGATTGATCAATTCTTTGTCAGTGGGCAAACGTACAAAATCCGCAGGAGACCAAATACTTTTTTCCCTCACTGTATGTTACATCACCCAGAATGGACAGTAAGGGAGAACTGGAGGAGGGGCTAGTGGAGAACAGTGCAGCAGACCCCATGTGCTTGGATTCAATGTACCCTGATCCCTTGTGTTCTGATCCCATGTGCCCTGATCCCATGCAGGGTGCTCTGATCCTATGTAAGGTGCTGTAATTCAATGTGCCCTGATCCAATGTAAGGTGCTCTGATCCCATGTAAGGTGCTCTTATCCCAGATGCCCTGATCCTATTTAATGTGCCCTGTGGTGTGCCCCATAATGTGCCCCACTCCCACCATGTAGTATGCCCTCTTGACCTGGTTGCTTTGCCCTGCTGTCCCCTGTACATTGCTTATGTCAAGTTTGACCCAGAACTGAGTATACAAGCAGAAAAAAAGCAAGCACACGTTTTACTATAAACAGGTACTTTTTAGTATGGATTATATTATTTTATGCTATTTCAAAAAATAATTTTTATATCAACAGCTCGCTGATCACACCAATGTTCCATGAGCTGTAGATGTGAACATGATTTCAGGGTTTCCCAGAGATCTCAAACCTTTTGCCAAGGGTTCCTTCAAGGTGAAAAGGTTCAGAAACACTGCCATAGCATCATGTTCTAGTTGTCATTTTTTCAGTGCATGCTAGCTATTGAAAACTAACATCTGAGTCACTAGAGAAAGAGTTTTGGATGATAGGCAGGGAGGTACCAAGGCCAACCTATATAACCACATCCCCAATATAATGTAGATACAAAGAGTGGAGGCTTGTTCACTGACCTGGCTAGGCAGACAGTGAGCCACCCAAAAATGTGGGACTTTAAAGGTGAATAGAGTTGGCACGGACAGAACAAAAACCATTTATGTGTTAAAACATGTTTATTACATTAAACATAAAATTGTACAAACAAATACAGTCTATGAGTGAATCCGTATACAATACAACATCATCAAAGATATCGCATCTTACAGACACAAGAGGTATATAAGGTCAGTGGGGTCCTTGGAAAAAATATGTTTTTTTTCCCTCACTGTATGTTACATCACCCAGAATGGACAGTAAGGGAGAACTGGAGGAGGGGTTAGTAGAGAACAGTGCGGCAGACCCCATGTGCTTGGATTCAATGTACCCTGATCCCTTGTGTTCTGATCCCATGTGCCCTGATCCCATGCAGGGTGCTCTGATCCTATGTAAGGTGCTGTAATTCAATGTGCCCTGATCCAATGTAAGGTGCTCTGATCCCATGTAAGGTGCTCTTATCCCAGATGCCCTGATCCTATTTAATGTGCCCTGTGGTGTGCCCCATAATGTGCCCCACTCCCACCATGTAGTATGCCCTCTTGACCTGGTTGCTTTGCCCTGCTGTCCCCTGTACATTGCTTATGTCAAGTTTGACCCAGAACTGAGTATACAAGCAGAAAAAAAGCAAGCACACGTTTTACTATAAACAGGTACTTTTTAGTATGGATTATATTATTTTATGCTATTTCAAAAAATAATTTTTATATCAACAGCTCGCTGATCACACCAATGTTCCATGAGCTGTAGATGTGAACATGATTTCAGGGTTTCCCAGAGATCTCAAACCTTTTGCCAAGGGTTCCTTCAAGGTGAAAAGGTTCAGAAACACTGCCATAGCATCATGTTCTAGTTGTCATTTTTTCAGTGCATGCTAGCTATTGAAAACTAACATCTGAGTCACTAGAGAAAGAGTTTTGGATGATAGGCAGGGAGGTACCAAGGCCAACCTATATAACCACATCCCCAATATAATGTAGATACAAAGAGTGGAGGCTTGTTCACTGACCTGGCTAGGCAGACAGTGAGCCACCCAAAAATGTGGGACTTTAAAGGTGAATAGAGTTGGCACGGACAGAACAAAAACCATTTATGTGTTAAAACATGTTTATTACATTAAACATAAAATTGTACAAACAAATACAGTCTATGAGTGAATCCGTATACAATACAACATCATCAAAGATATCGCATCTTACAGACACAAGAGGTATATAAGGTCAGTGGGGTCCTTGGAAAAAATATGTTTTTTTTCCCTCACTGTATGTTACATCACCCAGAATGGACAGTAAGGGAGAACTGGAGGAGGGGCTAGTAGAGAACAGTGCGGCAGACCCCATGTGCTTGGATTCAATGTACCCTGATCCCTTGTGTTCTGATCCCATGTGCCCTGATCCCATGCAGGGTGCTCTGATCCTATGTAAGGTGCTGTAATTCAATGTGCCCTGATCCAATGTAAGGTGCTCTGATCCCATGTAAGGTGCTCTTATCCCAGATGCCCTGATCCTATTTAATGTGCCCTGTGGTGTGCCCCATAATGTGCCCCACTCCCACCATGTAGTATGCCCTCTTGACCTGGTTGCTTTGCCCTGCTGTCCCCTGTACATTGCTTATGTCAAGTTTGACCCAGAACTGAGTATACAAGCAGAAAAAAAGCAAGCACACGTTTTACTATAAACAGGTACTTTTTAGTATGGATTATATTATTTTATGCTATTTCAAAAAATAATTTTTATATCAACAGCTCGCTGATCACACCAATTTTCCATGAGCTGTAGATGTGAACATGATTTCAGGGTTTCCCAGAGATCTCAAACCTTTTGCCAAGGGTTCCTTCAAGGTGAAAAGGTTCAGAAACACTGCCATAGCATCATGTTCTAGTTGTCATTTTTTCAGTGCATGCTAGCTATTGAAAACTAACATCTGAGTCACTAGAGAAAGAGTTTTGGATGATAGGCAGGGAGGTACCAAGGCCAACCTATATAACCACATCCCCAATATAATGTAGATACAAAGAGTGGAGGCTTGTTCACTGACCTGGCTAGGCAGACAGTGAGCCACCCAAAAATGTGGGACTTTAAAGGTGAATAGAGTTGGCACGGACAGAACAAAAACCATTTATGTGTTAAAACATGTTTATTACATTAAACATAAAATTGTACAAACAAATACAGTCTATGAGTGAATCCGTATACAATACAACATCATCAAAGATATCGCATCTTACAGACACAAGAGGTATATAAGGTCAGTGGGGTCCTTGGACCTCACTGACCTTATATACCTCTTGTGTCTGTAAGATGCGATATCTTTGATGATGTTGTATTGTATACGGATTCACTCATAGACTGTATTTGTACAATTTTATGTTTAATGTAATAAACATGTTTTAACACATAAATGGTTTTTGTTCTGTCCGTGCCAACTCTATTCACCTTTAAAGTCCCACATTTTTGGGTGGCTCACTGTCTGCCTAGCCAGGTCAGTGAACAAGCCTCCACTCTTTGTAACATCTGAGTCACTGTTATAGGCAGCTCTAATCATTTCTATTGCTCTAGTTTCCATATCTGCATCCCTCATTATCTGCAGCTTGCATTGAACAAATGTTTTGAGATCAGCACGTCTTGTGGCAGAAAGCTTTTTATTTGGACACAGTAAAATCATCTGCTTTCTACGGTATTCTTTCTATTTATAAAAACAAACTTTTATATTTAGCTTCTGCACTTCCATTTTCTAGGTACAAATTAAGACATAACTAATGTCAGTAATCTGAGTTTAGATTAAAACCACAGATGTTCTGGGCCCCTTGGTCATTGGATATTCATTTATTATTCTGATCCTGTGTCTTATTTCTTGTAGTGTCTGGTATTAGAACTGCCAGTGTGGCCTCCAACCAGTCACATTCAAACCTATGATAGAAAAGCAGATGGGTAATACAATTTTGACTTTAAATTGTTGATAAGGGTCGGTACAGGCTAGGTTTGCTTCAGGCTTTAGGGCTATACTTTTCGCAGCTATTATAGTCACTGTTTTTATGGTTACTACTACATTAAAATAAATATCCTGTAATTTTCCTAATGAGATTATAAGATGTAGTGTTAAACAGATGTTCTGTATTTGATTAACAGCATACACAATTAAAATTTTCCTTAGTTTGATGCTTTAAGACCAGGAGTCTCCAAAATTTGCAGTACGAGGACAACATCATATATATTACAACTTTTTACGGGTTTATTTTTTTTACATGAACAAATCAATTATAAATGAATGAAGACTATTTTTCGTAATTGCCTTTTGTAATATAATGTAGAACAGGAAAAAACTTTAGAAGCTCACAGCAAAGAAATTCTACATAAAGGTGAGCTCATTAGAGTCCCCCATTACATCAGAGTTCCCCTTTACCTGAGAGTAACCCTATCAGAGTTACCCTTATATCAGGGTTCCCATCAGAGTCCTCTAGTAAACCAGGTAAAAAAAATATTTTTGTAGTTTCGAGACACCTGCTTTAGACACTTGCCAAGTCTACTCGCTTTCGAAGCGATCGCACGATAATCTGATCATTAGTACACAGCTCTCGAGAGCCAATCACTAAATTTTTTTTGTACCATACCAGATCATACGATTATCGTTTAATCAGTACAGTTGACGTTCGAAAATACAATACAAATACACTAAAACACATTACATCACTTCCAAATTTTTATTCTGTCGTATGAAAATTTTCAACACTTTAGTAAACACTTCATTTTTGATATGAAATTAGCATGCAAAAAAAAAAAAACAGGCGATCATTTGTCTAATAATCTCATTGTGTGTACCAGGCAAAGGCTGGCCATGTGTCTAGCAAACACTGCAGCTTTCTTTAAAGCATAAGTTCATCTTAAATAAATAAATAAACGCACATCTTTTTGCAGGTAAAAAAATGTGAATTTATTATTTTTTTTACTTTTAATTTTTTTTTACTTTACTTTACTTTACTTTTTTTTTTTTTTTACTTTACTTTTACTCCTACAAACTTGTCTGTGTATCTGTCTGCTTATACCTCATACGGCCAGGCAGATCCACACTGACCGGAAGAATGAATAAACTACCAAAGCACTCTACAGTGACATGGTAGTTCATAAAAACTACAAGCCCACAGCTGCAAAGGCTGTCGGTACTTGTAGTCTCTATTCACAGAGCACTGTGAATAAATGATGTGGCCAGCTGGTCGGATCCCCGCACATCCACATTATTTTCAAACAGTGACAGTGGGAGCTCAGAGAAGATTCCCGCTCGCTGTCACTGGGAAGAGGCTGCAGCTGCCGGAACATATTACGTGTTCCACCCTAAAAACATGGTGGAACATGTAATATGTTCCAAAAGGTGAACTTATTCTTAAATTCAAAAGGTTCATTTATTTGCTAAAATCAAAGTTCCAAGTAGAGACATATTCTAGATCAGGGTCTCCAAACTTTATAAGCAAAGGGTCAGTTAACTGTCCTTCAAGCTTTAAGGGGGCTGGACCGCGGCCAGTGGAAATACAAAATGTCTCAGCATCACTGGGTGTAAACAATGTCCTATTCTTATAGTGGGAGGAGTAATGACTCATTGTTGATATTCAATGGAAGAATAGTGCCCCATCATTGATGTCAGTGGAAGTACTGTAATTGTGCCCCATCATTGATGTCAGTGGGAGCAATGGTGCCCCATCATTGGTATCAGTGTAAGGAATAGTGCCCCATCATTGGTATTAGTGTGAGAAATAGTGCCCCACCATTGGTGTCAGTGGAGGAATACTGCACCATCATTGGTATCAGTGTAAGTAATTGTACCCCATCATTGTTATCATTGGGGGAAAGTGCCCCATCATTGTTATCAGTGGGGGAAATAGTGTCCCATCATTGATATCAGTGGGAGGAAAAGTGCCACACCATTTGTGTCAGTGGGAGGAACAGTGCCCATCATTTGTGTCAGTGGGAGGAATACTGTCCCGTCATTGGTGTCAGTGGATGGAATAGTGCCTCAAAGGTCAGATAAAAGCAGGCAAGTGGCCACATCTCGCCCGCGGGCAACAGTTTGGAGACCACTGTCCTAAAAGCATGCCTCACATATGGGGGGGCCTTCTTTGCTATCTCTCTCTCTTTTGCTCTAAAAGCACATGTACATTGTCTGCAGCAGCACTGGATATACATTACACTTATAATTACTGACATGTATTGTGTATTTTAGTGGGATTAGAGGAATTTGATCCTGTCTGTATACAATTGTGGAGAAGTAATCTGTTTTAGGGTTTATCGGATTTGTCTGGGCTTTTGTCCTAGCTCCTTTTTTTCTGTGATGCCAACAATATAAGTATTCCTTTATTCAGGTCTCATTGGTCATCCAGGTTGAGCCAGGTGAAATGTTGTGTAATAAGCATGTCTTACTATTGTTTTAAAATTTGTTCCTGCTTTTGAGTCAGTGGTCTGTCTTGTAATGCATTAAGGCAGACCATTGCAATTAATGGGCTTCCAGCACACCAAAACATTGCACAAGTAGAACATATCACAAAATGTTTGCTGCACATGCACACACGTAAATCAAACCCTAAGAGCCTATTTGCATTTGTGTGATGTGTTAATACAGGAACTTTAAAAATTATCAAAATCAATGGTCTTCCAAAACACCCAAAAAATATCAGACATGCCATAAACTGTTTGCCACAACACACTATGATGCATTGCCATTCGTTACTTTAGTGCATTAGAGTGCTATTCATAACGAGTGGCGCTGCAACACTTTAATGCATGTAACACCATATCTCCCAACTTTTTGAGATGGGAATAAGGGATACCTATTAGCAAAAGTATGTAGGCATAAGACACAACCCCTTAAAGCAGAATTATAAAAAAAAAATGATTAGTTAAACCCACTTGTGCATTTTTTTACCACTACTATTCCTTTATATTGGCTTTTGAAATTTACAAATGCAGCAATTTAGAAATTGGATGAAAAGTTTAGCACTGGGAAACACTTTTTGAAAGGTAAAAACTGCATTTTAACTACAACTATATAGATCAGACCAAAATGAGGGACAAAGGAGGAGGAGGAAAGAGGGACAGAGGGACTTTGTTACAAATCAGGGACAGTCCCTCAAAATCAGGGACAGTTGGGAGCTATGTAACACAGCCCTTAGTGTGTTTTTAGTATACGTATTTTCAATTGCTGCTGCTATAATTATCTAAAATGTATCTATATCTTACATTCTATATTCACTTGCACCCTAAGTTTATGCGCCACAGAAGACTGTCAGCAGGCAGGTAGGTGTATTTTATTGCAGAAGGGATACTGCATGCTTCTACTGCAATAAACAGCCTACCTGCTTGTAAGTTTTATGTGCCTGCATTTTGACTTTAAGCTGAATAGAAGGAGGGCTGCAAAATAGGCCAATTTACATGTGCTGTATGCATTCTGGGAATACATGCATTAACACGCCTGTTACCAGTTATGAAAAAGAGGGAGAAATTGCTATTTCTAATGTACCACATCCTATGAAAAAGAAGGAGAAATTACAATTTCTAATGTACCACATTGCCTTTACCACAACATGAAGCAGAAACATTACATGCGTTGATACAAATTTGGTGCCAATAGATTTAAATAGCACCTCACATGCATTCCAAGAAGCTGCAAGGCATGGCAACACACCATAGTGCAAGTTGGGGTGAAAATTTGGTGACATGTCAGATTTTTTGGAAATGTTGGTGTGTTATAAAACCATTAACTTCAATGAGCTGTGAAAATGCAAGGCATGTTAATGCATGAGATAATTTTGCAAGCCATACCACACCATACAAATGTTAATGAGCCCCTAAAGTAGTTCTAAAGCCTTAAAGTGTTACTAAAGGTTAATTTTTGTTATTAAAATGACAAACATGTTTTCCTGGACCACCTTATGTCAGCACACAATGGGTTAACACCTCCTCTGGAGCCCACAGGACCCCCTCTTCCTAGCCATATAAAAGCCCCCCCCCCCCCCACCTTACTACAGTGTTCTTTTTTGGTCATGCTCCAGACCACCTGTGGATTGCAGTTGGTGAGTACTTTGTGTGCTGCAAGTATATCCCCCATGCTGAACCTACCCCTCCATGTTCAGCCTCTAATGGAGTTGGAAGTCTCGGGAATGTTGGAATTAAACTGTCAGGATTATTGGGGGTAATTAAATAAAAGAAAATGGAAATATTTAAAAGCCATGTAGACTATAGAGATTGGGAACAGCACAGCTTCCATCTTGTTTTTGAAGTGAATGAAAGTTAATTTTGCAAAATGTCTCTTACAAAAGAGTCTTGACATTTTCAATAGATATCTTCGTATTTCTTTTAAATAAGTGGAAAACTGACATTCTTTTAGATAAGACTCAGTCAGCCTGACGCTATACCAGATGTTAAGGGGGTGATGTCTCCTTGATTGTCTGTATTTTAAAGATGAACAATAGGTTCATTTAAACTATATTTTTAAAGATACCTTATATTGTGGATATAATGGAATATATAATGTTAGAGATGTGTATGTATATATATATGTCTTTGTATGTATGTATATATATATATATGTGTATATTGTGGGGGATTAGCTCGGTGGCGGGTATGGATGACCCCTTGGGGGGGTGCGTTTACACAGGGAGATAGCCGAGAAGTGGTTGCAAACAACAGTTTGGTTTATTCTTGCAATTTACTTCACCAAGTGCAAGCGTCAAAAACATCCAAAATAAAATAAAACACAAAATAAATCCTTGCCACTGTGGGCGGCTACCTTCTCACATACAGGAATCTATCTAAGGAAGTCTGTCTCCAACCTACTGTTGGGCAGACTTTGCTGATCCTACAGCAGACACTAAATAGTCCATGTTTTTTCTTCACACAACAAATGTCCATTGAACATGTCCCTTTTCTTTTCACATAGAACACATTCCTTTGTTTGTCTCTTCACATAGCAACCATTCCTTTGCTTGTCTCTTCACATAGCAAACAGTTCATTTATTTCTTTCCACATAGAAATAGTCCAAGACCTCACCTTGAGTAGTCTTCAGTCTTCATTAATTTCCCCTTCACACAGGAAATGTCCATTGGTTTCTTTTCACATAGAAACGATCCTTGAGTATTCTTCACACTTGTTACCCTCCTCAGCGCACATCGCTTCAGGAGGTCTTCCCCATGCTCACACAGCTTCAGGGGGCACACTTCTGACTGTCCTCCTCTACCCACACGGTGTCAGGAGGCAGCAATCCTTCTACCATGCCCACATGGCGTCGGGAGGCACACATCTGACTGTCCTCCTCTCCCCAGCTCACACAGCGTCAGGAGGCACACATCTGACTGTCCACCTCTCCCCAGCTCACACAGCGTCAGGAGGCAGCAATCCTTAGGACTTCCTTTGGACAAATTATAGAGGCCTTAACTTCCTCATTCCGAACAGCTGAAGGCCTTTCAACTTCCTTAGACAGTTCTGGCTACCTTTGCAGCCGACACCCTATAGTAATTGGTGAATTTTCTAAACCAGGTGGAAATGTATCTCCTGTCTGTGACTACATCCACAGATTTACCTGACTTCCTGTGACATACCCCCCCCCCCCCCTCTTGTTTCAACCCTAGGGTTGGGACACATATTTCCAGGCACGCATATGTCAGGCACTTCTCTTGACTCTCACTGATAAGCCTCCTAGTATCGTCAAGCTTCAGGATGAAACTGTTTCTGTCATCTTCATTGACAGATTTCTCATAAATGTCAGACAACTTGTCCCTCATCTCATATACACATTCTTCAACTGCATTTTTGGCATCATTTTGCTCCTTCTCAGGTTTGTCCTGCATAACCGTCTGTCCTATCCACCAAGGAGGACCGTGATCCATAGGCAACTCAATTGTGCTAGTCTTAAAGTCTTCAACATTTTTGAGCCGCCTCTCTCTGCAATCAATAAATGATTTCCACAAAACTTTGAGAACCTCTGCTTCACTTGGCTTTGATCCAAGTAGGGACTCTTGACGTCCCTCTGTGACTTGAGTTGCCTCTCCATACAGCTGTACACAATCATTGACTCTTTGTTGTAAAAGGGAATGATCTTCTTTCTTGAGCTTAGCTTGCTCTAAGATGCTGTGCAGATGGCCTTCCATTTGTGACAACAGGCGGTCACACATTTCTTCAAAGTGACCCCTGTTCCTTTTTCCAGAGACATCATCAACTTTCCTTCCACCAACACATGGGTCAAAGGCAAACACAGTCTATTACAGGTTTCTTCAATGCACTTTCTGCTGAACTATTTGACAGCTCAAGGTCACCTGGTTCCTTTTCTTTATCTGAACTCCACATGGAATGTATCTCAAGATCACGATCAAACTTCTGCCATCTGTCTTTCACCAGTTCCATTTTGGAAATATTCCCTGAAAGGCACTTGAAATTCATTTGCTTCACGTTTTCACCAACAGCCTTAGTTTTCTCCACTAGGTGGTGTTTGCTTTTTTCTCCCAGCTTTATATCACTTGCTTTAGTTTTCCCCGCTTTAGTTTTCTCCACTAGGTTTTCAGCCTGAACTGAGAAATCATCACATTTCTTACACAGCTCCTTTGTTTGCTGAAGCTCTAATGATACATTTTCCAATGCTTGAAGTTTTTGAAGGAACTGTTTATTCCAAAGGGGTGATTCAAGCCACATGTCATCACATTTCTGAGGCTCACTCAGGACAGACTCCAAAACACTGATCCTTTTAAAAACTGCATCAGGCACACTATCCCCTCTTTGGGACAGATCCTCTGTTGCCTGTAATTCCTCTTCAAGTTCTTCCAACTGAATCTTCATCTCTTCCACTTGCTGTTCTAAGGCTCGCTTAGACTTTTCTAGCTCCTGAACGCTTTTCCCAACATCATCCTTGGAGCTGACCAAATCTTCCATCTCTGTACACAGCTGGTTGTTAACTCTTTCTAGTTCAACCTTACACTCTAGAGCTTCCTCCAAGGAGCGAGCCAAGAACAGGGCTTTGCTTTGCTCTCGTTATCACGCGCCTCCGTTTCTGCACGGTCGCGTTCTTCTGCATATTTTGCAGACACAGTCTTCTCCTCACCAAGCATCTGATCAAACTTCTTTTTCACATCTTCAACACACTCTAATGAACCAACGCTTTCTTCCATGCGTTTTTTCATATCCGCTATCTGAGCTTGCAATGTTGCGACTTGCTCTGATAGGTTTTTCTTTGCTTCCTCCTCCTCTTTTAATTGTTCCAGGACGCCATTTTTCTCATCTTCCATCAGGGCCGGACTGGGAATAAAATTCAGCCCTGGAAAAAATGTCATACCAGCCCCATAGCATTATTATACCGGCCCAACAGCATAGCGCCATTATTTCCTTGTTCATAAAAGGGAAAACCATGCATTTTAAAGCAAATTTGAAGAGTGTATTATCATAGATAAGATAGATATGAAAGCATATAGTGCTTTATATATAAAAGAGCAAATTCTAGTTAAAAGTGGTAAAAGTGCGGACATGGTAAAGGACATGTCAGGGGCTGTGCGGACATGGTAGAGGACATGTCAGGGACTGTGCGGACATGGTACAGGACATGTCAGGGGCTGTGCGGACATGGTACAGGACATGTCAGGGGCTGTGCGGACATGGTACAGGACATGTCAGGGGCTGTGCGGACATGGTACAGGACATGTCAGGGGCTGTGCAGACATGGTACAGGACATGTCAGGGGCTGTGCGGACATGATACAGGACATGTCAGGGACTGTGCGGACATGGTACAGGACATGTCAGGGGCTGTGCGGACATGGTACAGGACATGTCAGGGGCTGTGCGGACATGGTAAAGGACATGTCAGAGGCTGTGCGGACATGGTACAGGACATGTCAGGGGCTGTGCAGACATGGTACAGGACATGTCAGGGGCTGTGAGGACATAGTACAGGAGATGTCAGAGGCTGTGCGGACACGGTACAGGAGATGTCATAGGCTGTGCGGACACGGTACAGGAGATGTCAGAGGTTGCAGACATGATGAGGGGGGTGGGATGAGTGGTAGCAGGGGTGGTGGTGAGGGTGAGGGGGTTGGGATAAGTGGCAGCAGGGGTGGTGGGATCGGTGGCAGCGGTGGTGGTGAGGGGGGTGGGATCAGTGGCATCAGGGGTGGTGGTGAGGGGTTTGGGATTGGTGGCAGCAGGGGTGGTGATAAGGGGGGGTGGGATCGGTGGCAGCGGTGGTGGTGATGAGGGGGGTGGGATTGGTGGCAGCGGTGGTGGTGATGAGGGGGGTGGGATCGGTGGCGGTGATGGTAATGAGGGGGGTGGGTTTGGTGGCACCGGTGGTGGTGATGAGGGGGGTGGGATCAGTGGCAGCGGTGGTGGTGATGGTGATGAGGGGGGTGGGATCGGTGGCAGTGGTGGTGGTGAGGGGGGTGGGAATCGGTGGCAGCGGTGGTGGTGGTGAGGGGGATGGGAATCGGTGGCAGCGGTGGTGGTGGTGAGGGGGATGGGAATCGGTGGCAGTGGTGAGGGGGGTGGGAATCGGTGGCAGTGGTGGTGGTGGTGAGGGGAATGGGAATCGGTGGCAGTGGTGGTGGTGGTGAGGGGGGTGGGAATCGGTGGCAGTGGTGGTGAGGGGGATGGGAATCAGTGGCAGTGGTGGTGAGGGGGATGGGAATCGGTGGCAGTGGTGGTGAGGGGGGTGGGATCAGTGGCAGCGGTGGTGGTGATGGTGATGAGGGGGGTGGGATCGGTGGCAGCGGTGGTGGTGAGGGGGGTGGGAATCGGTGGTAGCGGTGGTGGTGGTGAGGGGGATGGGAATCGGTGGCAGCGGTGGTGGTGGTGAGGGGGATGGGAATCGGTGGCAGTGGTGAGGGGGGTGGGAATCGGTGGCAGTGGTGGTGGTGGTGAGGGGGATGGGAATCGGTGGCGGTGGTGGTGGTGGTGAGGGGGGTGGGAATCGGTGGCAGTGGTGGTGGTGGTGAGGGGGATGGGAATCGGTGGCAGTGGTGGTGGTGGTGAGGGGGGTGGGAATCGGTGGCAGTGGTGGTGAGGGGGATGGGAATCAGTGGCAGTGGTGGTGAGGGGGATGGGAATCGGTGGCAGTGGTGGTGAGGGGGGTGGGAATCGGTGGCAGTGGTGGTGAGGGGGGTGGGAATCGGTGGCAGTGGTGGTGAGGGGGGTGGGGGGTGGTAATCGGTGGTGGTGGTGGTGGTGAGGGGGGTGGGAATCGGTGGCAGTGGTGGTGAGGGGGGTGGGAATCGGTGGCAGTGGTGGTGAGGGGGGTGGGGGGTGGGAATCGGTGGCAGTGGTGGTGGTGGTGAGGGGGGTGGGAATCGGTGGCAGTGGTGGTGGTGAGGGGGGTGGGAATCGGTGGCAGTGGTGGTGGTGAGGGAAGATTGGTGGCAGTGGTGATGGGGGGTGCCATCCTCCCCACGCCACTGCTTTCCCCCATCCTATTAGGGATAAGATCTGTGGGGTGGTGAGATCAGCAGGGGGCAGTGGTGGTCTGGTGGAGGTCAGAGGATGGGATCAATAATTACACTGCAGTCTGCTGATTTTTATTACTTACTTGGTCAGACGGTCGGACTCATGCTGCTGGGCTGGCGTCTGTGTAGTGGGTCTCTCTCTCGGCGCCGTCACCGTGACCGTCCGTCTTGCTGACAGTCACATGATCCCCCGCCGGCCGGTGTTCCGTGAGCGCCGCGCAGCCGCTCCCGCCAGATCTGACGTCATGCCGCTCATAGCGGCTGAAGTAGTAAAGACTTCACCAGGGCTGCAGCGGCCACAATAGCGGCCGCGTCTTAAAGCGGCCACAATAGCGGCCGCGTCTTAAAGCGGCCACAATAGCGGCCGTGTCTTAAAACGGCCACAATAGCGGCCGCGTCTTAAAGCGGCCACAGCCTTAAAGCGGCAGCAGGGCCAGCGGCCCACCGGGAAATTTCCCGGTATCCCGGTAGGCCAGTCTGGCCCTGTCTTCCATTTGTTTGAGCTTAGTGCTAAAACTCCGCCTTTGACACCTCTCTTCCTGTAAGAGTTCCTGTGTGTCTTGCAGCTGCGATTCCAAGATAGAGAAATCTTTGGCAATTTCTCTAGATTTGCTGTCTGCTTGAGAAAGCTGATTTGTGACTTTGTCCAACTCAACCTGCAGTCGGTTTGCCTTCTCTGACAGCTTAGCACACAATCGGTCACCTTCTGACACCTTGACTTGCGATTCCTGCAGCTGTGCCTCTACTTTTTTTCTCTTGTGTTCAGAATCTCCTTTTCCCTGCATAAGAGCCTTCACCTCATTGGCTAGTTTCTGGGAATGAGACTGTAATTGTGCCACACAGGCTTCTTTCTCCTTTAACTGCTGCTGGACACGTTGGGCTTCATCTTTCCAACTTTCACAGTCCGTACGCAATTCATCTACCACATTGCTCAAAGTGGTGAGCTCATACACAGTATTCAGTAATTTAGCCTCTCTCTCATTTTTCTCCTTGTAGCTGAGAGACAATGTCGTTTTCAGAGCGACATTCTGTTCCTGCACATCCTGCAGGTCTATTTTTGTAGCTTCCAAAGACTGAAGACTTTTTTTCAGCTGATTACGCAACTCGAACATATCACGCATACTTTGCTCCTGCAAAGTCTGAATTTCAATTTCCTTTTCCACGAGGATGGTATCTTTCTCCATTATAGTCTCTCTACGTTTTTGTAACTCGGAAAAAAGAAGAGCAGTGGATTCTTCCCACTGTAACACCTGAGCCTGCAAGTTTCTATGCTCCATCCTAAGCAACTCCAGGGCTTGTTCCTTTTCTTCCATTTTCCGTTGCAAGGCATCCAGCTCAGCCCTGCACACATACTCGGTTTCCTCCAAACTGATGGCCTCCATTTGCTGCTGGCATCTCTGTTTCCAGCCTGCCATGCTCTCTTGGTGAGCCTTTTGTTGAGCTGCAAAGCTCCGCTGAAAATCCACATTTGCCCCAGTGTTGCTAGGGACAACAACCTTCCTCTTTAGCAGACTCCGTTCAGGCATGTGTTTTGCTTGCGTTTCTAGCAAGGGTTACTTTGCGGTACAACCAAGGATACTTAGACCTTTGTGGTGTATAAATGTGCTTTTACTATGCAAAAACAATCTGTACATACAAAACTAATACAATATTTAGGAGCATAATACAAGACTAGCAGATACAGATAAAGATAAAGCAAATATACTTAACTAAAAGAAGTTTGCAGCCATGGAGTCCCGTTTGCTTTTCAAGCACATGGCACAGAGAAAAGTCAGCAGTCATCGCTTCATGGATGTTTCCTTTGAGACTGACTTTTCTTGCAGCTTTGGCCAGAAGTATTTAGAATATACCATCCCCCCAAACCAACACCCTTTGTCCTGAGGACAAAAAGGCTTTTTATCCATTGTTTGGACAGTGACTTTGAAGGGGGGGGTTAGGCTTGGCCAAACTTCCTTCCAAATCTTTACAAAAGAAAGGTATCATTAGTGAGCCACTGTTAAATATGCAATTTCCACAATACTCCACCCCTTGGCTCACAAATGACATAATGCCTCCAACTTTACATAAAGACATCTTATAATTCTCCCACCCCCTGGTTTATCTTAAATAAACCACAATGGGGGAACTAACTAAAATGCAACCCCCTCCTATAACTATGAAGGTATTTCAGTCTTTGGCTAAAAGTTCATTAGAAAAAGTCCAATCTAACGTTCTTTAGAAAACAAGTCCAGGCTTGTAATACATCAAAAGGCCTTGCTCTCCATAGCTCTTGCGGTCTTCCATCATTCTGTCCATCATGTAACCACTTTCTCTGGTCTTCCTATGGATCAAATCGAAGACAGCCTGTGGAGTGGAAAGCAAAGCGGATTATCTGTTTCTTCTAATAATACATATACAGTAGATCCCGGACGAGCCCCCAAATGTTTTGTTTGCGTTTCTAGCAAGGGTTACTTTGCGGTACAACTAAGGAAACTTAGACCTTTGTGGTGTATAAATGTGCTTTTACTATGCAAAAACAATCTGTACATACAAAACTATTACAATATTTAGGAGCATAATACAAGACTAGCAGATACAGATAAAGATAAAGCAAATATACTTAACTAAAAGAAGTTTGCAGCCATGGAGTCCCGTTTGCTTTTCAAGCACATGGCACAGAGAAAAGTCAGCAGTCATCGCTTCATGGATGTTTCGTTTGAGACTGACTTTTCTTGCAGCTTTGGCCAGAAGTATTTAGAATATATCATCCCCCCAGACCAACACCCTTTGTCCTGAGGACAAAAAGGCTTTTTATCCATTGTTTGGACAGTGACTTTGAAGGGGGGGGGTTAGGCTTGGCCAAACTTCCTTTCAAATCTTTACAAAAGAAAGGTATCATTAGTGAGCCACTGTTAAATATGCAATTTCCACAACAGCATGGATGGGGCTCGTTCAGGCGGTAACATCCCCTCCATCCATAGAATCCGGTCTCTCATTTCAGCTATCTTTGCATCTTTCAGGCGTTTTGACCGCCCCATCTTCAATAACTCCACAATAAATTTTTCACAGTCCAGCAAAAAATTTTGAGACCACTGTCTCTTTAAAGCCAGTAGCTTTTCTCTCTCTTGCAGGATCTCCTTTCCTGCACACACAGTTTGTGCAGTCTCATGCACCAGACAAAGTTCATCAAAAATTTTGAGACCACTGTCTCTTTAAAACACGTAGTTTTTCTCTCATTCAGGATTTCCTCTCCTGCACACATAGATTGTGCAATCTCATGCACCAGACAAAGTTCATAGAACATATGCACTTCTTTGCAGGGATCTCTGCTTCTGCCCAATGCATACCTCCACCATATGTGAGATTGATTAGCTCGGTGGCGGGTATGGATGACCCCTTGGGGGGGTGCGTTTACACAGGGAGATAGCCGAGAAGTGGTTGCAAACAACAGTTTGGTTTATTCTTGCAATTTACTTCACCAAGTGCAAGCGTCAAAAACATCCAAAATAAAATAAAGCACAAAATAAATCCTTGCCACTGTGGGCGGCTATCTTCTCACATACAGGAACCTATCTAAGGAAGTCTGTCTCCAACCTACTGTTGGGCAGACTTTGCTGATCCTACAGCAGACACTCAATAGTCCATGTTTTTTCTTCACACAACAAATGTCCATTGAACATGTCCCTTTTCTCTTCACATAGAACACATCCCTTTGTTTGTCTCTTCACATAGCAACCATTCCTTTGCTTGTCTCTTCACATAGAAATAGTTCATTTATTTCTTTCCACATAGAAATAGTCCAAGACCTCACCTTGAGTAGTCTTCAGTCTTCATTAATTTCCCCTTCACACAGGAAATGTCCATTGGTTTCTTTTCACATAGAAACGATCCTTGAGTAGTCTTCGCACTTGTTACCCTCCTCAGCGCACATCGTTTCAGGAGGTCTTCCCCATGCTCACACAGCTTCAGGGGCACACATCTGACTGTCCTCCTCTACCCACACGGCGTCAGGAGGCAGCAATCCTTCTCCCATGCCCACACGGCGTCGGGAGGCACACATCTGACTGTCCTCCTCTCCACCAGCTCACACAACTTCCTTAGACAGTTCTGGCTACCTTTGCAGCCGACACCCTATAGTAATTGGTGAATTTTCTAAACCAGGTGGAAATGTATCTCCTGTCTGTGACTACATCCACAGATTTACCTGACTTCCTGTCACTATATATATATATATATATATATATATATATATATATTAGAGTATTTCTTTAAGTTTAAGGACATACGTGTCTTGTAACTAATTCCTTCATTTTAAGGTATATAAGGGAGTGTTTGTATAAGATTTGTTTCAGTCTTGGCTAGGTGATATAAATCCTGCAATACTAGCCTAAATGTCTGAAGTGTTTGACAGAATTCGAACAATTAATGGCTTTTCACTAGCCAAGAGGTCAAAAAAGTCATCAGATAATAATAGTGGTCTAATTATATGCTGAATCTAATGAACAGTACAATACTGCCCCCTTTGGAGATGCTACTAAATGCAGTCTTGGGGTAACTCAGTATTTTCCAATATAAATATATATATATATATATATATATATATATATATTGTGACAGGAAGTCAGGTAAATCTGGGAATGTAGTCACTGAGAGGAGACACATTCCCACCTGCTTTGAAAGTTCACTGATACTATAGGGTGTTGGCTGCAGAGAGAGCCAGCAGGAAGTTGAAAACCATTCAGCTGTTCAGAATGAGGAGATCAAGGACTCTATAATTTGTCCAGAGAAAATCTATTGAGGGCTGCCTCCTGTCGCTGTGTGAGCTGGGAAGAGGAGGACAGACATACGTGTACCTCCCGACGCCGTGTGGGCATGGGAGAAGGACTGCTGCCGCCTGTCGCCGTGTGGGCTGGGAGAGGGGGACAGTCGGATGTGTGCCTCCCGACAAGCTGGTGAGCATGGGAGAAGACCCCCTACAGCGATGTGAAGCTAAGGAGGGTAACCACGAGTGAAGACGTCTCAAAGGTGAGAAGACAAAGTGTTCCATGTGAAGAGTGTGAAGAGAAGTGTTCCATGTGAAGAGTGTGAAGAGTAAAGGGACCTGTTAAATGAACTATGTTCAATGTGAAGAATCTGAAGAGTAAAGGATCCTGTTATAAATGAACATGTGCTGTGTGAAAGAAAACAAAGGGACATGTTCAATGGACAATGTTTGTGCTGTGTGAAAAGCAAACAAATGGACATTTGAGTGTCTGCTGTAGGATCAGCAGTGTCGGCCCAACAGTAGGTTGGAAAGACTTCTTAGGTAGGTTCCAGCTGTGAGAAGGTAGCCGCCCACAGAGGCAAGGATTTATTTTGTCTTTTATTTTATTTTGGCTGTTTTGATGCTTGCAATTGTGTTAAGTAAATTGCATGAATAAATCAGTCTTGTTTTCAACCTCTAATCGGCTATCTCTCTGTGAAAACGCACCCCCAAAGGGGTCATCCACGCCTACCACCGAGCTAATCCCTCACATATGGTGGAGGTATGCAGTGGGCATAAGCAGAGATCCCTGCAAGGAAGTGCAAATGTTTGATGAACTTTATCTGGTGCATGAGATTGCACAATCTATGTGTGCAGGAGAGAAGATCCTGACAGAAAAAAAAAAAAAAAGTGTTTTAAAGAGACAGCGGTCTCAAAATTATTTGAACTTTGTTGTGTCTGGTGCAAGTGACTGCACAAACTGTGGGTGCAGGAAAAGAGATCTTGCAAGAGAGAGAAAAACTACATGTGTTAAAGAGACAGTGGTCTGAAAATTTTTTGCTGGACTGTGAAAAATTTGTTTGTGGAGTTATTGAAGATGGGGCGTTCAAAACGCCTGAAGAATGCAAAGATAGATGAAATGAGAGACCGGATTCTATGGATGGAGGGGATGTTGCCGTCTGAACCAGCCCCATCCATGCCTAAAGAGAGTCTACTAAAGAGGAAGGTTGTTGTCCCTAGCAACACTGATGAAACCGCTATGGAGACGCAGTGTGCTCAGATGAAAAGTAAACTCAAAATGGAGGAGATGTTGAAACATCTGATTATATCAAATGCAGCTCAACAGCAAGCAAATGCAGCTCAACAGCAGGCAAATGCGGATTTTCAGCAGAGCTTTGCAGCTCAACAAAAGGCTCATCAAGAGAGCATGGCAGGCTGGAAACAGAGACGCCAGCAGCCAATGGAGGCCATCGGTTTGGAGGAAACCGAGTATGTGTGCAGGGCTGAGTTGGATGCCTTGCAACGGAAAATGGAAGAAAAGGAACAAGCCTTGGAATTGCTTAAAATGGAGCATAGAAACTTGCAGGAAATGAATGAACTACTCAAGTCTCATGTGTTACAGTGGGAAGAATCCACTGCTCTTCTTTTGGTCGAGTTGCAAAAACGCAGAGAGACTATAATGGAGAAAGATACCATCCTCATGGAAAAGGAAAGTGAAATTCAGACTTTGCAGAAGCAAAGTATGGCTGATATGTTGGAGTTGCGTAATCAGCTGGAAAAAAGTCTTCAGTGTTTGGAAGTTACAAAAATAGACCTGCAGGAGTCGCAGGAACAGAATGTCGCTCTGAAAACGACATTGTCTCTCAGCGACAACGAGAAAAGTGAAAGAGAGGCTAAATTACTGAGTACTGTGTATGAGCTCACCACTTTGAGCAATGTGGTAGATGAATTACGTGCAGACTGTGAAAGTTGGAAAGGGGAAGCCCAACGTGTCCAGCAGCAGTTAAAGGAGAAAGAAGCCTGTGTGGCAGAATTACATTCTTATTCCCAGATGCTAGCCAATGAGGTGAAGGCTCTTATGCAGGGAAAAGGAGATTGTGAACATAAGAGGGAAAAAGTAGAGGCACAGCTTCTGGAATCGCAAGTCAAGGTGTCAGAAGGTGACCGATTGTGTGCTAAGCTGTCAGAGAAGGCAAACCGACTGCAGGTTGAGTTGGACAATGTTACAAATCAGCTTTCTCAAGCAGACAGCAAATCTAGAGAAATTGCGGAAGATTTTTCTATCTTGGAATCGCAGCTGCAAGACACGCAGGAACTCTTACAGGAAGAGAGGTGTCAAAGGCTGAGTTTTAGCACAAAGCTCAAACAAATGGAAGATGAGAAAAATGGCTTCCTGGAACAATTAAAAGAGGAGGCGGAAGCAAAGAAAAACCTATCAGAGCAAGTCGCAACATTGCAAGCTCAGATAGCGGATATGGAAAAACGCATGGAAGAAAGCGTTGGTTCATTACAGTGTGTTGAAGATGTGAAAAAGAAGTTTGATCAGATGCTTGGTGAAGAGAAGACTGTGTCTGCAAAATATGCAGAAGAACGCGACCGCGCAGAAGCGGAGGCGCGTGATAACGAGAGCAAAGCCCTGTTCTTGGCTCGCTCTTTGGAGGAAGCTCTAGAGTGTAAGGCTGAACTAGAAAGAGTGAACAAGCAGCTATGTACAGAGATGGAAGATTTGGTCCGCTCCAAGGATGATGTTGTGAAAAGCGTTCAGGAGCTAGAAAAGTCTAAGCGAGTCTTAGAACAGCAAGTAGAAGAGATGAAGATTCCGTTGCAGGAACTGGAAGAGGAATTCCAGGCAACAGAGGATCTGTCCCAAAGAGGGGATAGTGTGCCTGATGCAGTTTTTAAAAGGATCAGTGTTTTGGGGTCTGTCCTGAGTGAGCCTCAGAAATGTGATGACATGTGGCTTGAATCACCCCTTTGGAATAAACCGTTCCTTCAAAAACTTCAAGCATTGGAAAATGTATCATTAGAACTTCAGCAAACAAAGGAGCTGAGTAAGAAATGTGATGATTTCTCAGTTCAGGCTGAAAACCTAGTGGAGAAAACTAAGGCTGTTGGTGAAAACGTGAAGCAAATGAATAAGTGCCTTTCAGGGAGTGTTTCCAAAATGGAACTGGTGAAAGACGGGTGGCAGAAGTTTGATCGTGATCTTGAGATGCATTCCATGTGGAATTCAGATAGAGAAAAGGAACTAGGTGACCTTGAGCGGTCAAATAGTTCAGCAGAAAGTGCATTGAAGAAACCTGTAAAAGAATGTGTTGCAGTTCCATGCTTCTTCACTGATGCAGAGAGGAGGTCTATAATGGATACCACCCAGATCGCTGGGTTCAACTGTGTTGTTGCCTTTAACCCCGATGTTGGTGGAAGGAAAGTTGATGATGTTCTGGTTGGCTACTTCTGTGAAGAGTTTGGCAAGAAATATAAACTGAATATCAAATCAAATAGTAGGCCTTTACTGCGACTCGCTCAGGAGGGCGAAAAGTTTAAGAAGTTGATGAGTGCAAATGCTTCAGATCTGCCTATGAATATGAAATGTTTGAATGATATTGATATCTCTGGGAAAAGGAACAGGGGTCACTTTGAAGAAATGTGTGACAGCCTGTTGTCTCAATTGGAAAATCCTCTGCACAGCATCTTAGAGCAAGCAAAGCTCAAGAAGGAAGATCATTCCCTTTTACAACAAAAAGTCAATGATTGTGTACAGATGTATGGAGAGGCAACTCAAGTCACAGAGGGATGTCAAGAGTCCCTACTTGGAACAAAGCTTAGTGAAGCAAAGGTTCTCAAAGTTTTGTGGAAAACATTTATGGATTGCAGAGAGAGGCGTCTTAAGAATGTTGAAGACATTAAGACTAGCCCAATTGAGTTGCCTATGGATCACGGTCCTCCATGGTGGATTGGACAGACGGTTATGAGGGACAAGCTGTCTGACATTTATGAGAAAGCTGTCAATGAAGATGACAGAAACGAGAAGGAGCAAAATGATGCCAAACATGCAGTTGAAGAATGTGTATATGAGATGAGAGACAAACTGTGTGGCATTTATGAGAAATCTGTCAATGAAGATGACAAAACAGTTTCATCCGGAAGCTTGAGGATAATAGGAGGCTTATCAGTGAGTCAGCAGTGCCTGACACATGCGTGCCTGGAAATATGTGTCCCAACCCTAGGGTTGAAACAAGAGGGGGGGGTATGTGACAGGAAGTCAGGTAAATCTGGGAATGTAGTCACTGAGAGGAGACACATTCCCACCTGCTTTGAAAGTTCACTGATACTATAGGGTGTTGGCTGCAGAGAGAGCCAGCAGGAAGTTGAAAACCATTCAGCTGTTCAGAATGAGGAGATCAAGGACTCTATAATTTGTCCAGAGAAAATCTATTGAGGGCTGCCTCCTGTCGCTGTGTGAGCTGGGAAGAGGAGGACAGACATACGTGTACCTCCCGACGCCGTGTGGGCATGGGAGAAGGACTGCTGCCGCCTGTCGCCGTGTGGGCTGGGAGAGGGGGACAGTCGGATGTGTGCCTCCCGACAAGCTGGTGAGCATGGGAGAAGACCCCCTACAGCGATGTGAAGCTAAGGAGGGTAACCACGAGTGAAGACGTCTCAAAGGTGAGAAGACAAAGTGTTCCATGTGAAGAGTGTGAAGAGTAAAGGGACCTGTTAAATGAACTATGTTCAATGTGAAGAATCTGAAGAGTAAAGGATCCTGTTATAAATGAACATGTGCTGTGTGAAAGAAAACAAAGGGACATGTTCAATGGACAATGTTTGTGCTGTGTGAAAAGCAAACAAATGGACATTTGAGTGTCTGCTGTAGGATCAGCAGTGTCGGCCCAACAGTAGGTTGGAAAGACTTCTTAGGTAGGTTCCAGCTGTGAGAAGGTAGCCGCCCACAGAGGCAAGGATTTATTTTGTCTTTTATTTTATTTTGGCTGTTTTGATGCTTGCAATTGTGTTAAGTAAATTGCATGAATAAATCAGTCTTGTTTTCAACCTCTAATCGGCTATCTCTCTGTGAAAACGCACCCCCAAAGGGGTCATCCACGCCTACCACCGAGCTAATCCCTTACAATATATATATATATATATATATATATATATATATATATATGTATTGTATTTAATATATAATATTATAAATGGCTTACCAGATCCAATAATTGCCAGGGTACATGATGGAGATATAGATGGACATTTATGTATGTACTGAGAGTATGGACAAGTTTATATGTTGAGTTTTATGATTACTCTTAAATATAAGGAAATCATCCTTTAATTTTAATATACAAAATATTGGGTATGATTAAAGAGGTGTGCCAATGACATCACCAGTTAATGGATAAGATATCCCAACCAATGGGGATAATGTTCCTCCCTCTGGGTTTAACTTATGGTAATTTTAATAGTCCTTTATTCAATACAATATAAAAAGGAGATCCCAGATGTGAGAGACACATGACACTACTGACAACACACATTACACCTACAACATACACACGCTACTCACATTCATCTATATACTCATCTACACATACTCCATCTTGCTCCATCATTTATCTGAAACTTTGAGGGATGCCAAACGAAACTCCTCCCTAACTGGCCACCATTTTAAGAAGGTATCCATCTTAAGGACTCTGGTAACGACCATTTGAAGCTAGCAGCCATCTTAAGTGTGGTAAATATACCTTGTTGTTTATTTGATATTATTTTACAATTGTTTATTTCCTTCCTTATATGTTTTATATTGCATATTTAAGGGTAATAAGATTACATTCCCAGCCGTATAAACCATTGTAGATTTTTCTCTAAAAAGCTGATTTTTGTTTTTATACATTTTTATTAATATCAGATTGAGCGCATATTGGCGATTTTAGTCTCCCGTTTTGCATAGCTTATTCTCGCTCCATCTGCAATGGAGTGACTGTCGGATGTGCAATTCGCAGACAATTGTGGTCTGATTATATAGACACTTACCTATGGTTTATGCTATACCTGGAGAAAAGGTAATCTTGCTTTATTTTTACTTTCATTATTGAGCTAAATATCACATTGCATTGATCTTTTAAGTTTGTATTTTATGTAGAGTTATATTTTTGTGTCATTTCCAGTTTGATCATATATTGTGAATTCATGTCTTGTGAATAAATATTCTTATATATATTCCTTACTGTAGACTGTTTTCACTAAGATTGGTATATGCTTTTAAAAAGAAATTAATCAATTAAAACGAATTCGCTACATATTGATTTGTGGAAATAAGTAGAGATTCTCCTTCCTTACAGATCTTTGCTTATTGACATAAATAGACACTGTTATATTCAGAGCAGTATAAATATTCTGACAAAACCTTCCTAAAAACTGGGTGCCCTGGGTGCTGGGCCATGGGCAAATGGTGCCTAAGCAGCATTGATATTGAACAGGTGTGGTATTATAAAACTCTGCAATATTGCCATTTCCTCTCCCTTGGGCTTTTTCCTGTCTTGTATATGCAGTGCACCACACTGCTCTCCTGGCTTTATTTTCAGTCTGAGAGCAACTGGGGATGATGTCACAGGGGGCGGGGAGACGGGGCAGCATGGGATGGTATCTACCAGGTGCCATGCAATAGTGTAAACCGACTTGGAAGTCTGCAGAGGAAAGGGCCTCTCTTCCTCTCTCTCTCTGTAGTCCTTCCTGCCCGGTAAAGACTTGCTGCTGTTACTCCCTGCTGTGCAGTGTGGTCCTGGAGATTGGACAGTGTGACTGTTTTTTTTCTCAGATTCTGACTGTTTCTCCTGTGTGCCTCTGGATGTGCTGTCCCAGCTCCCCTGCTATGCTGTGTACTCCTGTGGGTTTGACAGTCTGTCTGTTTTTGTCTCAGACTGACTGTGTCTCCTTTCTGCCTCTGGAAGTGTTGCCTGGGCTCACCTGCTTCGGAAGTAAGTGTATGAAGGCATGCGAGTCTTCGAGAGAGACAGTGTAAATGTTTTTTGGTGAGAGGTAATATGATTTTCTCTATGAATTTTGTGCAAACATGAGCTTGCCACACCTGTTAGTGGCACAGATGACTAGCAAAGGTAGGAGGGGGCAATGTGGGACATTATTTAAAAGAGCACTCAAGGACTGCATAATTGTGATGATTTGCATTATTTTAGGAGCAGGAACCCTGAATGCAAATGCTCCAGCAAATGCTCCAAAAACATAAGACCTGCCACTGATCATCTTCTCCTGACCAGGAAAGTCTGCATCTCACAGAGTCCTCCACAGGGCAGCTTTCATGCCCCCAATCACCCCATGTGGCACTGGCTCACATGCGTTTATGGCAGAATGATAGGAAATGCCTCGCACAGCTTTGGGTGCATTTAGGGCCTACATGCAGTCTGCAGTGGCAGAGAAATGAAATTGCCCAGATTGCCTCACAAGGATGTTGATGTGCAAATTCTAAGCACTATTAGGAATGCTATAGCAGAAAGTATGCTGCAAATATCCACGCCACAAGCAACACAAAATAGAAGCGTAAGAGTTGAAGGATGGACGAAGAAAGGTCTGATGCACATACTTTTGTAGCAGGTTTTCCAGGCCTGTGGCCTGATGTGGATCTGCCATCAGTACTGGTTACCTCTCCAGCCCATGTGAGCTGCGACCCTGGGTGTGAGCACTGAGGCATCTTTGTTTGTTGTTTTATTTGATTTAAAGAGGATGGGAGAAGGGAATGAGTGGGATACTCCTTTAGGCTTCAACTTTATACACTTGGGACTTTGTTCCTGAAAAATACCCGTCTGCGCTTCCTTGACACCGGCTGGCACCAGCCAGCGCTCTCTAAATCTGAGAGTACTCTGTCCCTCAATAGAAGTGCTGAATCCTCGACTTGAAGTCCAGAAGATACAGGACTGTGAATTGTAGAACTGCTGACACTGCTGCACTGCAAAGTCACTGAATACTTCCCTCCCACCTTGCACTGGCTTGAGGTAGTATGTTGTAGGATTCTGAAAAAATGACAACTTCCAACTGGCACACTCTGTACAATTCAGGGCCCAACTGTAGGCGCCCCCTTTAACCTTGAACTCTTCAGGGTCCACTGAATATGGACCCCTTCTGTCACTTCAGGGTCCTCAACCTAGGTACCTCCTTTCACCACTAGCTGGCACTGGATCCCCGAACCTCCACCGGAGTGGTCTCCTCTAACTTCAGGCAGACCCCCAGGGGCAATCCTCAGTACTCATGACCTGTGTAGGCTTTCCTGTGACTGGACCCCTCTGACTCTCCGCAGGTTCTTGGCACACCGGCTCCCCTCAGCTTAGCTCAGCACTCTCTGGATCTGTAGGCAACACCCTGAGATCCTCTTCCTCAGACAGGAGGAGAGACAGCCATTCTCTTCCTCCTGGGACTCTGCTCCCACCAAAGACATCGTGTCATGCCCCACCCCCAGACTTATACCCACTCCCAGAATCCTTTGCAGCATAATCTGCCTTCTGAAGTAGTTACAAGCCTGGATGTGTCCCCTGACTGGGTTTCCCCCAGTGCCCTATGAGAAGCCTCTCACAGGAGCCAGTGAGGAGACTCCCCCCTCAGCAGGCACACCTGGAAACCATGACACCCTGACTAAACAAATCACAGCCGTGCTGTTAGGCAGACAAGGCCCACTATACTTTTACCTAGCACCTACCTGTAGGGGGCTACACTTACCCCACACCAAATGGGTCAGGTCCCTCTGACTCCAAGGCCCCCGGCTCCTATCAAAAACTCTGCCAAAAAATCAGGAGTATCCCACAAACCTGTAGGGGCAAAAGGGAAAAACGAATTTACAAATAAATTAGCGTGAAAAAATATATCTTTACAATCTGCTGTACATGTATGATACACAGTTTAAGGTGCATGAAAACTTGTGCACCCCCCACCAAATAAAATCACTTGGGGGGGAACAACAAGTAAAATACATTATAACATCCTGACTGTCTATCTCTAAGGGGGTCCCACCTGTCTAGAGAAAGGAAGCAAAAGTTAGTCAATCTCATCACATCACACAAAAATCACATCACACATCTAACTAGTTGAACAGCTGAATGGAAAGACCCTTCTTAAAAAAATACAAGGGCGACCTTTCCACTCCCTCCCTGACTGCCTCTGCCAACCAGTGCCTTGACACGCCGGGGTCCTCCTTTAACTTGGAAGAACTGATCCTCTTACACTAGCTATCTAGACAGAGTCCTCTTTGTTGAAGTGAAGAACCTCACCCTCTGCTGTCCCTCCAAGTACTTCAGTGAGGAACAGGGCAGGTCACAGTCTCTCATGACCTACAGTCCTACTGAGTCAGGGAAACATCACAGGGGTCCAGCAGGGCACCCCACACCAAAGTTCTTGGACACTCTCAAACTTTGTAGCAACATCTTCATCTGTACAGACTGCGGATGAGGTCCCACACAGCCATTTGTAATTCACAGAAGGTCCTGGCCCGATGGCCCAAGGGACCTAGCACATAAATAGCTTTTCAAAAGCCCCGGACCCGATGGTCCTAAAGGCGTGACATCACAACACTTGACTTTGCAAAAAGGACCCTGGCCCAATGGCCCAAGGGGTCTGATTGAACTTTCAACATGTTACACTTGGATTCAGCATCATGTCATTTCACAAAAAAAGGTTTCTTTGGTCAGTTGTGGTAGCCAGCTGGCCACACAATTTTTTCTTGTTTAGCTGCTCCTCAAACTGCTCCTGCTTTTAATGAACGCTGACAAACTACGGGTGTAATACTACGGGTGGGGCAATTGGACATACTCCCCTTGTTCATTTTTGACCCGGATGGACCAAGCATGTCTTGACCCGTCCGGGTGACAGACTTCCACTATGTCTATGTAAATGGAGCGCCCGTAGTACCACTGAGCTTTAACTTTAGCAAATTTTTCCTTTAACCCTTCCTCTGGAGAGTCCCGGTATGGTTTTGGAACAAAGAGGTAGTCCCAGATAAGTTCATCGCACCACCAGTCTCTGAAATTTTCTACTAGGAGCATAAGGGTAGTCGTAGCCATACTCCAATGCCACCTTCTTCTGCATCCACCGCTGCATCCTAGATAACTTGGGGAGGGCTCTCTGGTTACCTCTTCCTGGTGGAGAAAATGGGGTGTATACTCTTTGAATTATCTCTTCATAAGCTGTGTTCTGGTCCCTGGCCCTAGCAATATTCCCCGGTGGGGTGAGGTCTGGGACCCTTGCGACAAAGGCATCACAGAAACCCAATTTCTGGGCAGTTCCCCTCTTGCAATAGTCTCCTTAGCTTCCTGGTCTAGGGGTACAACAACCTCAGGACCTGGGGAGCTGCTTCCAGTCTCTGATCTCCATTCCCACTCGGTCTCCTCAATGGATCCCCAGTCATCCATACTTTCTTCCACGGATCCGTATTTCATGTAGAAGGATGGGGAATCCATTCTAATAGGGCATTTCTCACCTTCATTGCTGGTGCTGAGGAAGACACCTGAGCAACTTATGACTTGACCGGCTGGGGAATACTTATAGGGGCGGATTCCGTTATGGCCTTGGCCGGCGGTACCTAGGGCCAGGTCCCTACTGTTTGGATGGACACGGATCCCCTTCCTATAGAGCTCTGTGACCGAACTCCCTTCCTGCAGACTGTAGGCCCACCAAATGCAGGCAGGGCCTCCATCTGCATCATCAGCCTGATAATGCCTCTTCCTTCTCCACGTAGGAACTTCAACTCATTCCCCGTCACCTCCTGAATGAGGCCTGTTTCCCACATAACTGTAAGCTTCTTGGGATGGCCCTCCCTCTTCTCTGCACTGAGCAGCAAATTACCACATTGAACCCACGCCTGCACCCTCAGAGTAACCGTGGCACACTGGGGACATACCACTCCAAGGAACTCCCGACCTACTCCGGGGCATAACGTGAACGTCCGGCACCATCTGGATACCGGTATCCTAAACTAGCGGGGGATCGGGCGGGTGACCAGATGTCCCTTCCAGTTCAGGTGTCTGCCTTTTACAGAATCGCCACAGCCCCAGGGATCTTTTGAAGATCTTGTTGGCAGTGGTGGTACCTTGGGCTAAGTGGCACATGAGGGTGTTTCAATTTGCCTTCTTTAGTCTATGATCTGGGTTGTCTATGGATCAGAAAATCTTTGTGCCTATACAAAATCCGCAAGAGCTGGAATTTTGGACATCGCCACTGTGCTTCTTTTGGGGCATGTCTCTCAGCCAAGGAGATAGGATAATTCTGATGGCGGTTCCCAGTCTCGGGCTGGGGAGTCCACAATCTGAAGAAACAGATGCACGGCCATTGGAGCGTAGTGGAAGCCTTTTCTAGCATTGCAAACATTTCAGGATCTTCTTCAAGGGGGCCTGAGTGAAGTTGATTGACAACAAGACATCAGTAGCCTAAACTGCCTGCCAAGGGGACACCAGAAACTTTTCACTGGGCAGAGAGCCACTTACAGCCAGTTAACGTTGGTCTTCTTGCCAGGAAAGCAAAATCCACCATTGGTTCGGTTAGGCAGAATATTTTTCAACAAGTGCCTCAAACCAATATTGGCCCAATCAGGCTTTCCAGCAGTAGTTCTCAGGGAGACTCCACTGAACACGCAGCTTCTGATATTTGAAACAAGATACCAATGCAAAGACTTCATCATACAAGATAGGTTCACAGTGCCATGGAAATTTCCATTCGATCTTTGTCTCTCTCTGGTGTCCTTAAATATAAATTCAAAATAAAAATAATGTCTCTTTCTGGTGTCCTTAAATATGCTTCTGAAAATTTGGACAGAACAAATCCATGTCATACAGGTCCTTTCCACCTACCGAGAAGGTCTTGGCTTTCACTGCTCCCCCAGATGTCGTCAGCACTAGGGATGATCGAACTTTTCAAAAGTTTGGTTCGACCAGAACACCAGAACTTCCAAAAAGTTCGGCCCAGATTTCAGAACCCCATTAAAATCAATGGGACCCGAACTTCGGTAATCAAAAAAACCCATTTTGAAGCCCTAAAACCCAATAAATGCCCCTAAAAAGTGCCTAGGGTTCTGGGTCATGCCCCAGAGACTATTAATCACACAAAAAAAGTTCTTAAAAATTGTAATTTTTGATAGAGAGCCAATTATTGAAAAAATTATTGAAAAAAAAAAAAGAGATTTTTTGATTTTGCCTTTGGATTTAGTGTCTGGGGGGTCTAAAACGTGTACCTGTGAAGTTTCAGCTCTGTAGCACGTCCAGAACCAGAAAAAAAAGGTTGTTTCTATTAGGTCACTTATAGAACAGGGATATGGCTCCGCTATTTTCACACCTTGCCGGTTTTGTAGCAAGCGGTTTTTTGGGCATTTTTTGGGGGACTTTGGAGGCAGGCATAACATCAGAACTTCTGTGTAGGGGTATATATACATACACCCATGTATGTATATATACACATACACATATATAGGTGTGAAAGTAGCAGAACACTATGCTTGCGCTAATGAAATAATTAACACCCATATGGCTCCGCTCCTATCACACCAATATATGTGTATGTGTATAATACATATAAGTGTGTGTGTGTATATACCCCTATACACAAGTTCAGATGTCATGCCTGACTCCAAAGACCCCAAAAAAATGCCCAAAAAAACGCCTGCGCTAAAAAAACCGCCCAGGTGTGTTATTGCAGGCTTTTTTTTGGGCATTTTTTTGGGGTCTTTGGAGTCAGGCATGACATCTGAACTTGTGTATAGGGGTATATATACACACACACTTATATGTATTATACACATACACATATATAGATGTTATAGGAGCGGAGCCATATGGGTGTTAATTATTTCATTAGCGCAAGCATATTGTTCTGCTCTTTTCACACCTATATATGTGTAGGTGTATATATACATACATGTGTGTGTATATATACCCCTATACACAAGTTCAGATGTCATGCCTGACTCCAAAGACCCCAAAAAATTGCCAAAAAAAAAAAGCCTGCAATAACACACCTGGGCGTTTTTCTTTTGGCGCATGCGTTTTTTTGGCCTCTGGACCCCCTAGTCACTCTAATTCCCATCAATCACATTCCTAGCATTCTCCTGCCCCCTCAATTGGCTTTTACTAATGGTTCTGGTCCAATCATGGGCTTTTTAAGCCCATTTCCTGTCCCATTGCATTTTGGTCGGTTCTGGTTGCCGAATTCCGAACTTTTTCCGCAAAAAGTTCTAAATTCGGCCGAACCTCGAACACCCAATGTTCGGGTCGAACCGATGGTTTCTTTTGCTGTCCCTGTGACAGGAGTCCCTGTGTTAAGAGAAAGAGAGGGAAAAAGAGATGCAGCTGGGCACAGTGCTGGATCTCTTCTTCCCTCTCTTCCCCTTTACACAGGGTAGGGGGAGAATAAAGAAATATAAAGTGTTTTTTACCTTAATGCAAGCAATGCATTACGGTAATAAAAAAAAGTTTTCATCTTTAGTATCAGTTTACAGCGGAACTAAACCCATTTATTTAACATGTACCGGAAATGTAATTGTCACATTGACTGTGTTCTCAACCAAACTGTCATACCATCCAACTGCTGGTGTCCTAACGGATCACATGTGTAGCATCATGGCAGTTGAAGAATAAAAAGAGGCCAGGATGGCAGCTTCCTTGGCTGAAACCGATAAGAGGGTGAATGGCTGCTGTCAATCTAATGATGTGACAAGGGAGCGGGGGGCAGGGCTGAGCCACCCAGTCTATGTCAATGGATGCAAACAGGGCAAACCGGGAGCAAGCCCGCACAAATGCCCCCATAGAGAGGATTGGGGCCGCTCTGTGCAAAACCATTGCACAAATCAGGTAAGTATAACACTTGTGGTTTTTTTTTTTTTATTAAAAAAAATATAAAATAAAAATGAGGGTTTGATGTTACTTTTTGCTGCTTTCTCACACTTTGGACTGTAACAATACCTTTCACAATAGTTCTTTATCAGTTAGAAAAGCAGAAGTCATAATAAACTATCTATATAAAACCACAGAAAACATCAGGGAGAGGAGCAGGAAACGCAGTGAAGCTGCTAGATAACCCCCATTTTTATTTATGGACTCTCTTCAGATTTGGTAGTAATTTCTTTTGCATTTGCGCGCTATTCTTTTTTAATATACATGTCTTTTGGTTCATAGCTGCAGCAGCTTTGGAAATACATGGGTATGCTCCCCCAAATTTTTTGCCTGTTTATTATGTATTCAGTCTGACCAGACTATCGAGGTTGAGCAGCCCTCCCCACCCCCCACATACACCTGTACTCAATCAGTGTCCACCATCAAGTGGATATAGGAGGAGTCTCCTGTAGTGCATTTGCACATTTTTCCCAGCAAGGAGTATTATCTCCAAGGGTTAGAAAGGCTGGATTCATCTCTTTTTCATGGATAGTGTAGGACCCACTGATAATGGGGTACTTTGACGCAGTAGTGGGCTTGAGCACGATATGGCCATATGGTGGGACCAAACCCCCATTTTTATTTATGGACTCTCTTCAGATTTGGTAGTAATTTCTTTTGCATTTGCGCGCTATTCTTTTTTAATATACATGTCTTTTGGTTCATAGCTGCAGCAGCTTTGGAAATACATGGGTATGCTCCCCCAAATTTTTTGCCTGTTTATTATGTATTCGGTCTGACCAGACTATCGAGGTTGAGCAGCCCTCCCCACCCCCCACATACACCTGTACTCAATCAGTGTCCACCATCAAGTGGATATAGGAGGAGTCCCCTGTAGTGCATTTGCACATTTTTCCCAGCAAGGAGTATTATCTCCAAGGGTTAGAAAGGCTGGATTCATCTCTTTTTCATGGATAGTGTAGTACCCACTGATAATGGGGTACTTTGACGCAGTAGTGGGCTTGAGCACGATATGGCCATATGGTGGGACCAAACCCCCATTTTTATTTATGGACTCTCTTCAGATTTGGTAGTAATTTCTTTTGCATTTGCGCGCTATTCTTTTTTAATATACATGTCTTTTGGTTCATAGCTGCAGCAGCTTTGGAAATACATGGGTATGCTCCCCCAAATTTTTTGCCTGTTTATTATGTATTCGGTCTGACCAGACTATCGAGGTTGAGCAGCCCTCCCCACCCCCCACATACACCTGTACTCAATCAGTGTCCACCATCAAGTGGATATAGGAGGAGTCCCCTGTAGTGCATTTGCACATTTTTCCCAGCAAGGAGTATTATCTCCAAGGGTTAGAAAGGCTGGATTCATCTCTTTTTCATGGATAGTGTAGGACCCACTGATAATGGGGTACTTTGACGCAGTAGTGGGCTTGAGCACGATATGGCCATATGGTGGGACCAAACCCCCATTTTTATTTATGGACTCTCTTCAGATTTGGTAGTAATTTCTTTTGCATTTGCGCGCTATTCTTTTTTAAGATAACCACTATCATGCATACAATTTAACCCACAGTGGTTATGTGTTATTTCAAATAGATCTGCCAATAAACAATCCTATTCAGGAATGGAATATGGAGGGAGACAAATAGCCCTACTAGTAGATTGATAACAGGACATTTCTGCTGAGAGGACTGATGATAGGATATCAGACATACAAAACTTGTGATTGGCGTGTTGCATTTGACAATGCTGTCATTCTAACATGTTTCAGGCACTAGAAGCAGAAGTCCTAGATGTTAGGTGCCTTTCGGCCATTTGGGCCTGTTAGGATTGTTCTTAGCTGACAGCAGGCTGGAGCAGGGCAGCCGACATCTTTGACAAACACACCTGTAATTACAGGGTGCAAGTCTCCTTTGGTCTCAGGCCCAACTGCGCAGGATTTGGAGTTTTTTGCCCATCATTTTGGAGATATATAATACCCAGTAATGGGATGGAGAAGGTCGAGAAGTAAGAAGGAGAATTGAAAGCTACAGCTTCTGCTAGTATAGGGACTCAACCAAGAACCATTTAAAGGCCTGTGATTACTACTGCCAATTTCCCCTCCAGGGGGAAGCCAGAGGGAGCAATACCTCCATGAAGGAGGGGAGTAGCCAAATGCATGTGCTGTTAAACTCAAGTCTTATACTGGGAAGATATTGTTGTAAGAGAGGCTCTCGCTGAGTGAGCAGTTTGCCTATGAAGAGCAAATGACTCCTGCGCTTAAAGGGTGGCCTTGCGGCTGGTATCAGAGCTCAGGAGCTCTGATGAAGGGGGAACACCCCGAAACACGTAAGCGGTTTTTTGGAGGTCTACATCCTTCCACGGCCTGCGGCAGCTGAGGATGCCCAGTGGAGACCCCTGGTGGTCCCTCATTGCTTATTGCCCGTGTTTCATAATCGTTTTGTGAGTATAATGTGTATACATGTCTATTACAATAAATTGTTTTAAAGATAATGCGCTAGGCTGGTGCGCCCTCTGTCCATTTCTCTTTTCCAGCAGTTTGCCTATATCCAGGGCTTTTTTTCAGCCCAAACGCAAGGGAAAGCAGTTTTTGACACCTCCAGCACTGTCTGTATGTAATAATAAAGGGTGCTGGGGTGTGCTGCAGGGTCTATTGATGCTGGCTGCTGGGGGATCTATCCTGGCTGGAGGGGATCTATTTTTGCAGAGGGTCTAGTATTGCTGGTGGGGGACCTATTGTTGCTGGGGGTGGGTCTTATATTGCTGGGGAGTCAGTTATTGCTAGGAGAGATCTACTGATGAGGTAGGAGTCTATTGATGCTGGCTGTGGGGAGATTTGTGGTTGCTGCCGGGGGTCTATTGTTGCTACGGGGGGGGTTTGTTTTGGGTGGTCTATTGTTGTTGGGGGGACCAATGTTGCTGGAGGACGCTCTATTGTTACGGGAATCTATTTTACTGCTTTTCTTGTTATCATTAACAAATTCCATTACTTATCACCACGAAAAGGGCAGTAATGGGAGGTGAGTAGGGGGTGAAATCAAGGAATGGTGATCGGAGGTGGGTAGGGGCAGAAAAAAGTGGATGACTCAGAAAGGGGGAGTTCCTGCACCTATTCTCTTAGAGAAAGCCCTGCCTATATCTATTTAAAGGTGCGTTGTGGGCTCTGTGGTAATGAGGAAGTTAGGCTCCACAAAGAGGACATTGTGAAGGAACTAAATACTGGGAAATGCACTGAACGCTAGGGGTTTCAGCCTGTCTCTGGCTGGGTGGTGTATTGGTCCCTTGTGAAGTGTCTGAAGCAAACAGAGTAGAGAGGCTTTGTTAGTCATTTTTTACACCCCACAAAAAAATGGTGTGAAGAAATAAAGTGACATGCCCAACACTGGGTCCTGAATTTTGCATGTGGCCAAACTGTGCTAACAGGGGAAGGGACTTAAAGGGACATAGGTAAAATATACCTGAGCCAACTCTCCCTATACTCAACAAACATATGGCACAGTCGTTTCACCCGCAAACCCACCTCCCCATCAGAAACCCTTCAGCACAGACAGACCCCCTCAGCACAGGCCCCTCAGTACAGACAGATCCCCCTAGCAAAGACTGACCCCCCTCCCGCAACACAGATTCCTCAGTACAGATGGAGCTTCCTAGCACAGACCCCTTAGCACAGACCGACCTCCCCAGAACAGACCCATAAACACAGATGGTGGTTCCCCCCAGCACAGACCCCTCAGTATAGACACCCAAAGGCATAAACCCCTAAGTAAAGATTCCTCCCCAGTGTAGATGGACCCCCCAGCAAAGACCTCTCAATAAAGACTAAACACCCCCCCCCCAGAACATACCCCTCAGCAAAGACCGAACTCCTCAGCATGGACACCTTAGTTTGGACACCCCCAGCACAAATCCTCTGTAAAGACTCCTCCCCAGTACAGGATGACCTTCCCCATTAGAGATCCCTCAATAAAGACTAACCCCCTTCCCCTCAGCAAAGACCGACTACTCCCAGCACAGACCCCTTAGTACCCCCCCCAACACAAACCCAGTGTTGAGAAACACTGCTATAGGCAAAGGATGCTGGAGTAGTGAGAGAACCAAACCAGGAGCTTAAAGTAAGCAATAAAATTATTAAGCAAGCCATCAATAATTGTATTTTGGTTTGTGCAGTCTGTAATTTTCAGGTATTGGTGTAAATTATACTAATGGCCATTATAAATAAAATATATAGACAGTTTTCTAGGGCAAATAAATTACATTTTAACTACACCGCTATGACTTCAAAGGAGAGCAGAGCAAACAGGGGAAATGTGATGTGACATCGGATGTACACATCGCACAGGGTGCCGTGTAAACCATGAAAACATTTCCCACTTCAGAGAAACAGGCTGCCAGATTGAGAAGTTAAGTCCATACATGCTAGAAAGATAAAAACCTAGGCAAAGGAAGAGAATAACACCTCCTGTAATAACAAGAGTTGAACTCAGACCAATCACTACTCTTTTAAAGCAAAAAGAAGTGAGGTGGTATAAAGAATATGGGTATTAGCAATCAGTAGCCTATGTCCCCATGTTTGCAAGCACAACACCCCCTCAGTGCACAGTGACAGTACTACTTGTCCCAACAGCACAATGCTACATGAATATTAGAACTTTTCGTGATCATGTTCACAGTAAATAGAGAAGACAAATGCGTGCAAGGCTGAATGAATCACTTCATACAAAGAGAGCATCAAATGGAAATATGGTGTATTGTTAGTGAGCAAGTCTTTTGAAGCTTAAAGAGGAGCTCCAGGCTCCTTCAGAAAAAAATAAAGTCAGCAGCTACAAATACTGTAGCTTCTGACTTTTACTATTAGCACACTTACCTGTCCACGAATCCAGCGGTGCCTTCGACCCAGCCAATTTTTTAATTGGTTCTTGGGTTCTGCCGCTTCCATCTCAGGTAAGGGAAACCTGCAGTTAAGCCATGCGGCTTTGCAGCTGGTTCCCTACTGTGCTGCGCTTTGTCAATGGTCCAGCGCTGGGGAAACAAGGATGGGGTTCGAACTTCTGGATGACTACCCACTCCCCCCCCCCCCCCCGAAAAGTGCCAAATGTGACAGCGGAGAGGGGGAGAAGGCAAATAAGCTGAGCCTCCCCTTTTGGGTGGAGCGCGACTTCAAGTTGAATCTGCACATTCTCCTTCTCTCTCTTCTCTATTCTCATGCACTCCTAATATGTATACTGTCTGAAGTGGACATGTTGTCTCAGTATTTATTATTTATTATTGTATTACAAGGTTTTACTGTGTGAAAGTGCATACACATTTGGATCCTGAAGAAGTTCATTTCTTTTAACGAAACGCGTCGATCAACCTGACATATGATGTTACGCTCAACATATAATGATTCCGACATTTTATTCTTAACTGTCATTTTATCCTTTGTATTATTGAATACAATTTGTATATATTTTTTATTTTTGGTTTCTTGCTATTTTGGGCACATTTAAATCCCCATTTCCAGGATCTACTGGCTTTTTCCCTTTCCCCTCCCTCTGTGCCAGACCTGGATATATTTACACTGAATCTGCACATGTTTTGCCTTCCCTGGTTACTCCCCCCCCCCCCCCCCCCGTTAATAACATTTTAGATAAAACTTTTCAATTACCATTACATACTTAATTTCAGAACCAGCCATGTCATTACTGCGACTCTGTGCTTTTATATGCAATACAGGCAGATCAATTTGCCTTGGTACTTCCCTCAAGAGCACTAAGACCAAATGCAGGCAGTGGGTGGCTCTTGGGAAGAGTTAAGTAAATATCAAAATGCCTTGATGGGTGGATGTCAGTCTGGAAGAGTGGGTGCTTCTAGTCAGACTGCATGTAGGTGGGGTGCAGCAGGAATAACACACTCCCAGTGCAATGAAAGGACTTGTATTGAAATAATGCGGAGACAGTTCACAAATAACCCAGTGAAAAGGAAGCCCAACCGGGAACACTCACAGTTCCAACAACTTGTTGAGAGCAGAGTGCAGCCATACTGTAGAGAGGGCAAGAATGTAGCCTGGCAGTTTTGTGCCAAAGGGGCGGCAGCATCCAATGGGATAGCTTCCCCAGTGACCCAGAAAACCATAGAGAAAACCCAATTCCTTCTGACTTCCTCTCCAACTGCAGTGCTGCTGCAGTAGAGCACCAATGCAATGGAAAAAGTAGACTGCACCTGCCTACATGTATTTGCATTCAGACCACCCAAGGTAAAGCCCACATGTGATGCTGAGACTCAAATATTGAGAACTAAAATCCAATTAATTAAACGGGTGGGCCAGGGACAGTAAAGGAAAGGGCTTCATGATGCAGGGTATCCTCCAGCCATGAAATGAGGCAAGTTCTATCCCATTTGCTGCAGCTTCTAATGTACGCTATAAGAAGCTCACAGTGTGCAGTGAAACCAGAGAAAGCAATTTCAGTACAGAATAGGAGCCTGAACAACTGTGCGTGATTGAAGGTAAGGCTGGAGTTTAGCTTTAAGTTATTATGGAAATGTTAACCTCAAATTAGGTTTTTTATTTTTACATGCTTGCTCGTTAACATTTTCTTTTTTTTCCCCATATCAAATGCAATGATTTATAGATGTCATTTAGGCCTTTGTGTTTATTAACTGCTTATTTTAAATATCAGCATTGTTTTCAGAGTTGTTACAGTTAAGAACAGATCCTTAGCTCAGTCTTTCCTAATGTAAGTCCTAACTTCTATATGCTAGGACTTTGTACTTGGTAAAACTTGATAAATGTAACTTATTAAGTTATAATCTTTTATCATCAAATCTCTGAGTGCAAGAGTACACAATGTTAAGTAATGTACTTTATTCTGCAAACTTGCTGTTACAACACAGCAAAAATGTAAACATGCAGAATAATTTAAAAGAGAGTATAGTGGTTGCAACTGTCACAAATCTTACCAAGCCTGTTGTTCCTGGGAGATGCAAATCTATCCAGCTTCCTATAACAGAATTCCAAGTAAAAATTAAATTAAAATCTGAGATTTCAGTTTTGTGCCACATAGAAATGTTTTACTTTGATGTTATGGTTGTAGGCATCCTCCATGTGCAACCCTCACTCTGCCCTCCTTACCTTATAGGGTAACTCTACTTTTCTGGGAAAAGATGTAAAAAAAAAAAAAAAAACAAAATAAAACAATATAACATATATATAATTGCTACACAAGTCATATTGTAATTTGAATGTATTAAAAATTACCTTTCCCTATCAGTCTGCAGTGCTGTAATTTTCTGTAAAACGCAATGCAATATGGCAACCTGGAGGAGTTCTGTACACATATTGTGTACAGAACTCCCCCCTTCCCTAGATATGTAATTTTCTGCTTGTGCGATTGGCTTACTGATTTTCCCAGAAGTCTGCTCTAAGATACAAATCAGATTTTGGGCATCCACTGCACCAAAAATTAGATTTTTGGGAGATACTCCCAAAGGGAAATCACGTCTAAAGGGATGCAGACACTGCCACTTTCCTGATTAGAACCTTGCAAGTGCAGAAGCTGATAGACAATTATAACATTACTTCCGTTAGATTCACTTTCCACATGGACACAGACAAACAAACAGCTATTTCTGCTGAATAACAAAAGGTAGAAACTTCAACAAAGTTTGGTAAAATTACCTTTCCCTATCAGTCTGCAGTGCTGTAATTTTCTGTAAAACGCAATGCAATATGGCAACCTGGAGAAGTTCTGTACACAGATCGTGTACAGAACTCCCCCCTTCCCTAGATATGTAATTTCCTGCTTGTGTGATTGGCTTATTGATTTTCCCAGAAGCCTGCTCTAAGATACAAGTCAGATTTTGGGCATCCACTGCACCAAAAATTTGATTTTTGGGGAGATACTCCCAAAGGAAAATCATGTCTAAAGAGATGCAGACACTGCCACTTTCCTGATAGGAACCTTGCAAGTGCAGAAGCTGATAGACAATTATAACATTACTTCTGTTAGATTCACTTTTCACATATGGACACAGACAAACAAACATCTATTTCTGCTGAATAACAAAAGGTAGCAATCTTCAACAAAGTTTGGTCAAATAAATAATGTGTATAGATCACACAAAGGGGAAAGTTTTTTTTCTCAGAAAACATGGAGTTACTCTTTAACCACTCTACAACCGCTCACAGTAATACTACTGCGGCAGAGTGGTTCGTTATCGTCCAGTGACGTAGTATTAACGTCGTTGGACACTCCCCCTTCTGGGCGCCGCTTGCGCGCCGCCGGAGGCTCGCTCCTGCTGTTTTCATTCACAGCGGGAGTCGGGCCAGGGGAGGAGCAGCGGCGATCGCCGGTGCTCTTACCCGATCGTCGGGGATCGAGTCTGGAGATCCGCCCGCTGTGTGTAAACACAGCGGGCGGATCTCCATAGTGACAGGGAGTGACAGATCGGACTGTTCAGCATAGCTGGACATCCGATCTGTCCATGACTCACACAGTCACCTCCCCCCCTACACGTCAGTAAGCACCAGGCATACATTAACCCCTCCCTCTCCAATAAAATTAACCCCTTCCCTGCCAGTGTCATTTTTACAGTAACAGTGCATATTTATAGCACTGATTACTGCAGTAATGTCACTGGTACCCCCAAAAGTGTCAAAAATGTCAGTCAAGGGTCCGATCTGTCCGCCGCAATGTCGCAGTCCCGCAAAAAAAATCGCAGATCGCCGCCATTACGCGTTAAAAAAAAAACACCAAAAATGACAGAAATCTTTCCCTTTGTTAGTAAACGCAATAACTTTTGCGCAAACCAATCAAAATACGCTTATTGCGATTTTTTTTACCAAACATATGTAGCATAAAACAAATTGGCCAAAAATTTTAAAAAAAATTGGTTTTTACATCTTTTTTGGGGGGAATTTCATATAAAAAAATGTTAAAAATATTGTTATTTTTTCAAAATAAACGCTCTTTTTTTGTTTATAGCGCAAAAAGTAAAAATCGCACAGGTGATCAAATACCACCAAAAGAAAGCTCTGTTTGTGGGAAAAAAAGGACGTAAATTTCGTTTGGGTACGGCGTCGCACGACCGCGCAATTGTCAGTTGAAGTCGCACAGCACCGAATCGCAAAAAGTGGCCTGGACGGAAGACAGCAAAATCCTCCGGTGGTAAAGTGGTTAACTAGTGCTAGTTCTGATTAGTGCAGGTTGTTGCCTGGAGGAAAAAGGAGTAGTATTATATAGGAGTGTGCTTACTGGGTAATATGCTTTGCTGTTAAAAAGTTTTTTTTGTAATGTACCTGTAGGTCAATGGGCAATCTAGGCTCCCTCCCAGTCCCACACATGAAGAAAAAGGGGGGGAATCCTGTACGGGCAATACCTGGTGCTGTTAGAAGCATGGACTGTGGCTTTAACCCTGCAGCTCCAGATAGGCTTGTCATTAGCATGTAGGGTACCTAGCATATCAAGCAAGGTCCTGTTGAAGCTGTCAGGGAGAGCATCACCTTTAGGGTAATAAGGGATGGTTCAACATTTGTAAATGTTCAGTAGCTGAAGTAACACTTCAATTAGCTTGCTCTCAAAATCTCTGCCCTGATCTGAGTGTAACGTGTGGGGTAGGTGTTAATGCATAAAATACTTTTTTGACTGTAACTGCTCTTTGAACCTTGGAAGGAAAAGCTTGGGAGTATCGGGTAAAGTGCTGGGTCACCACCAATACATTTCTAATTCCTCTTGAATCATTGTCAAGGCAGAGAAAATCTTTACATACTAGCTCCATAGGGCCCGAATTCTGTAAGTGCCCCATTGGAGCAGTTTGAACTGGCAGGCTTTCTTCTGTAAACAACTAAGGCAATTTCTACATAGACTAGTCATTGTATTTCCCATTTTTGGTCAATAGAAATGGTTTTAAACTAGGCCAAAACTTTTCGGATCCCAGATGACCATGTAGACTTCTGAAAACCATCTTTCAGAAACAATATGGGAGAACCAGTTGTCACCTCCCAGCGAAGTCATGATACAATACCACATGACAGAGCAGTCTTGCACCTCTCCCAATCTCTTAGGAACTGATCACAATTGGTTGGTAGAGCCTTCCTCAAAATCTCTTGGTCTATGACACCGACAGCTTTATACAGAGAACTAATTAGGTGATCAGCCTTTCGACTAGTGATTATCCCCTGTATGTAGCTGTATGTAGCTGTTCTCAGATGACCACAGTCAACGTAGTCAACCAAAGGTGTCCCTGTGGCATCCATTTAGGTTGTCGTTACGATATACGTCAATGGATTATTATCCATTCAAATGTCGCTCCATGTAACTTATCAACGATTGCCCATTTAAGCACCAGAAACTCTAACTTGTGGACTGGATAGTTGCACCCACTACTAGTGAGGCTTCAGTTGATAAAAGCTATTAGTCGTAGCCCAGTTGGAATCTCTTGGTGTACCACTCCACCCAGTCTTTCAAAGCTAGTATTCACATGGTGAACATACGACTTCTGGGCATCAGCATATGCTAAGACTGGTGCTTCTTTCAGCTTCTTCTTTAATTGAGTGAAAGCCTCTTCACATGCAGAAGTTCAGTGATTGAATACCCTTCTACAAATCTGCAGTAGTATCCACAAAAATTAGTGGAAAGGATGTACATGTAATTTGCTGAGGCTGAGGCCACTTCACCACTGCTTCACCTTTGACAGGATCAGTGGCTGCTCCTTCGGCAGAGACAATGTGACTCACACAGGTGACCGATGACCTGCAGAACTTGCACTTGCCTGCTGGCAATTTCAGTCCTTATTGTAGGCCTACAATGTAATACTCACATGAGTCGTTCTTCATCCTCTTTTAGTGTAACCGCACACACAATAATGTCACGAGTTACACAAGAGATTCTGTGGGTACCAGATCACCCAACACTCTTTTTATTCACTTTTAAATGTTGTAGGTGCACCTGTTATGCCGAATGGCATGCAAGTCATTTAAAATAAGCCCAAAGGACGTCTACTGTAAAGGCTGTCTTCTCCTTATTTTCAGGTGCCATATGAACTATATAGACTGTAGGTGTGGCACGGTGAACCGACAATTTCCATTCAAAGCCCCCAGGGCTTCCTCAATCCTAGGCCGGATACTGATCAGGTATTGTCCACCAATTCAGAGTTATGTAATCTACACACAGGCAGAATGAACCTCATTTTTTTCTCATTACCAATGAGGGAGGCACAGGGACTCTTACTATTTGCAATGATGCACTGGTCTTTTATCTGGTGTAGTGTCTGTCTTAGCTCATCCACATCTCTTGGCACTATTCTCCGGGGTCTAACCCTGAAAGGAGTAGCATCGTTAGTCAAAAAACTCCTTTTCTGGTAATTCCAATTCAATCTCAGCAGGGCTTCTAAATGTAACCTTCTTCGTGGCGGGGGTTATGACAAATGGCCCTCCCTAAACAAGATTTTGCTTAACCTGTAAACAAGAGAACCAGAGCCTTCACTAGGTGCAATAGAGTGTTTGATAATAAATTGGACGTGCCTCCATACCAGGTTCAAGGTCAAAACAAAATAACAGTGCAACGCTAATAGCTTGATCATAATAACTACATAGACGTTAAACATGCCAAAACATAAAAATACATAAAATGGAGTCTAAAATTCATAATAATAATATTATATTATATTATAATAATATTCCAAAAACACAAAAGTCCACTCATATGACTTAATATTCACAAGGTGCACTTCCATATCTGTGTGCCAATATCATTTACCTTCATAAATAGACTTCACACCACAAAAAAGGTCTATAAGCACATTTGTTATCAAGGAAGGAAAAAAGGTTTTCACCGCTCCTTATCAATGGCAACGTTCAATCTTGAAATAATTCTCATCCACAGTTTCTTCCAAAAATGACAATAGCTAAAAGAGAAGGATAAATCATACTGCTCACTGTTGTCATATAAAAATATTTATAAAATAATCTATTCCACTCACAAAAATACATGCTTCATACAACAACCGAGTGCAGTAATCCGATGTGTTCATCAAAGTACTCTTCACACTGTGCAGTAATCTAGTGTGTTCACTCCACACCTGTAAAAAGAGGTATTCCAATAAGCCCAATCCTCCCCACAATCGACAGCTCAAAGGTAAATCACTCCACATCTTGAGCTGCTTGTTGCAGGGAAGTTTGAGCTTGGAAGATAAACCTTTTTTTATACTTCAGAAGCTTTGTTGGACCTCCTGTAATTTCAGGGGTCATTTTCTAAAGATGAGCAGATTTGATGTACTTGGGTTTGGAGTGAACATACTGAATTACTGCACAGTGTGAAGAGCACTTCATGAACATGACGAACAGAACACATTGGATTACTGCACTTGTTTGTTGTATAAAGCACAGAGCAAGAGTCCTAGTGCAATTGTACACATATACCTAGGTATAGAAATTTATTGATAGAGATACCAGAGGAACGTTGCAGCAAAGTCCATTTGCAGGGGCCCCTGAGAATGGTCATGATACAGCGTTCATCTTGGTGTGGGAGACCTGAAGACAAGATCTACGGTGATGAGGAGGCTAACCAGCCATTTTCCAACCAGCCTGGAGTACAGCTTTTTGCCAGCAGGAAATGTGGCGTAGCACTTGAACTTCCAAGTCAGCCTATCTACTCTGCACTCCCTATTAGTATTTAATCTGTCATGCAACTAGACCTCTAACTACCAGAAGTGGTCGTCGGAATGCCTAACTTCTAGCCTATGCTGTTGAGCTCTGAGATAAAACTAGCTATAGAATTCCAGACTGGAATGAGTTAACTAAAATAACAGGAGCTGCATATAAACTCTATTGCAAAAAACAGTTTTACCTATCAGTATACTGGAAAGTGACACTACACATACAGTAGCACATTATCTTGCACCGTGCAGGTGAGATAATAACAATATGACAGAGATAAGTCACAAGGATTTACATACACACCAAAGAAGCTATGGCAGCCGTAGTTAAACTATCAGAAAATAGGAATATTTGCCTAATAGTCTCTGTATCACGTACCTGGTAGCAGAGCCTGATATGATGAGGAAGGCTTCTCTTACTCCTATAACTCAGGGCCTCTGATAGTGTAGACAGGAGGCGCAGGAGTACATAGGCACAAAAGGAGGCACAGGAAAATGTGTGAGGGCATGGCTGTGCGCATGAGTATAGCCAGTGCCCATTTCCTGCGAGCATGAAAGGGAACGCGTACTAGCCAGAGCACAGAAGTTCGTCCAGAAGAGTCATCTCATCTATTTTAAAATAGCGCGCAAATGCAAAAGAAATTACTACCAAATCTGAAGAGAGTCCATAAATAAAAATGGGGGTTTGGTCCCACCATATGGCCATATCGTGCTCAAGCCCACTACTGCGTCAAAGTACCCCATTATCAGTGGGTCCTACACTATCCATGAAAAAGAGATGAATCCAGCCTTTCTAACCCTTGGAGATAATACTCCTTGCTGGGAGAGATGTGCAAATGCACTACAGGGGACTCCTCCTATATCCACTTGATGGTGGACACTGATTGAGTACAGGTGTATGTGGGGGGTGGGGAGGGCTGCTCAACCTCGATAGTCTGGTCAGACCGAATACATAATAAACAGGCAAAAAATTTGGGCGAGCATACCCATGTATTTCCAAAGCTGCTGCAGCTATGAACCAAAAGACATGTATATTAAAAAAGAATAGCGCGCAAATGCAAAAGAAATTACTACCAAATCTGAAGAGAGTCCATAAATAAAAATGGAGGTTTGGTCCCACCATATGGCCATATCGTGCTCAAGCCCACTACTGCGTCAAAGTACCCCATTATCAGTGGGTCCTACACTATCCATGAAAAAGAGATGAATCCAGCCTTTCTAACCCTTGGAGATAATACTCCTTGCTGGGAGAGATGTGAAAATGCACTACAGGGGACTCCTCCTATATCCACTTGATGGTGGACACTGATTGAGTACAGGTGTATGTGGGGGGTGGGGAGGGCTGCTCAACCTCGATAGTCTGGTCAGACCGAATACATAATAAACAGGCAAAAAATTTGGGGGAGCATACCCATGTATTTCCAAAGCTGCTGCAGCTATGAACCAAAAGACATGTATATTAAAAATGAATGGCGCGCAAATGCAAAAGAAATTACTACCAAATCTGAAGAGAGTCCATAAATAAAAATGGGGGTTTGGTCCCACCATATGGCCATATCGTGCTCAAGCCCACTACTGCGTCAAAGTACCCCATTATCAGTGGGTCCTACACTATCCATGAAAAAGAGATGAATCCAGCCTTTCTAACCCTTGGAGATAATACTCCTTGCTGGGAAGGATGTGCAAATGCACTACAGGGGACTCCTCCTATATCCACTTGATGGTGGACACTGATTGAGTACAGGTGTATGTGGGGGGTGGGGAGGGCTGCTCAACCCCGATAGTCTGGTCAGACTGAATACATAATAAACAGGCAAAAAATTTGGGGGAGCATACCCATGTATTTCCAAAGCTGCTGCAGCTATGAACCAAAAGACATGTATATTAAAAAAGAATAGCGCGCAATTTTTATTTATGGACTCTCTTCAGATTTGGTAGTAATTTCTTTTGCATTTGCGCGCTATTCTTTTTTAATATACATGTCTTTTGGTTCATAGCTGCAGCAGCTTTGGAAATACATGGGTATGCTCGCCCAAATTTTTTGCCTGTTTATTATGTATTCGGTCTGACCAGACTTTTGTGGTTGAGCAGCCCTCCCCACCCCCCACATACACCTGTACTCAATCAGTGTCCACCATCAAGTGGATATAGGAGGAGTCCCCTGTAGTGCATTTGCACATCTCTCCCAGCAAGGAGTATTATCTCCAAGGGTTAGAAAGGCTGGATTCATCTCTTTTTCATGGATAGTGTAGGACCCACTGATAATGGGGTACTTTGACGCAGTAGTGGGCTTGAGCACGATATGGCCATATGGTGGGACCAAACCCCCATTTTTATTTATGGACTCTCTTCAGATTTGGTAGTAATTTCTTTTGCATTTGCGCGCTATTCTTTTTTAATATACATGTCTTTTGGTTCATAGCTGCAGCAGCTTTGGAAATACATGGGTATGCTCCCCCAAATTTTTTGCCTGTTTATCATCTCATCTATTGGCAAGCCTTTCCTTACACTCTGCTTCTGGTCTGGGTGAAAAAACAGCAGTAGCAGTTTCATAATGTTATTTTCTTTGTCTCTTTTTCCACTTCCTCCTTCTGGGGTTTATGAACCGGACACACAGACAGGAAGTGATGTGCATAAATAATTTCTATGAAAATTCAGCAGAACACCCACTTACAGACAGTAGAGGACAGCAGATCCTTTCATACCTTTTAAAACCTGGCTGGGCTAGCAGGAGTTAATGTGTTCTTGTGACATGGGTTCCCCTGCAAGTGTCACTTCCCATTCTCTAGGGCACACGTGTCAAACACAAGACCCGCAGGCCGAATGCAGGCCCTCCAAGCCATTTCATGTGGCCCTCACACCTCTCCTGCAGCTGCGGCACCCCCATCATCTTCCTCCCCCACCTTTTCTCAGCAGTCCCACAGAGAGGGGGTCAGAGCTCCTCCTACAGATCCTGCACTTCTCTGTGCAGCCATGGAGATACTTGTTTCTGCTCTCTCCCCCACAAGGAGTGTGAGTGAGCTCTGTGCCAGTATGTACCTGCCCTTCACACCTTAATGCTTTAGTTATTAATGAAACCAGTAATAATCAAATACAGAGGCGATTACTTAATAGGATAAAGAGTAAATACATTAATATAGTCTTACAGATACAACTGGCCCTTTGAGGGCAAACGCAATGCTGATGTGGCCCGCAATTAATTTGAGTTTGACATCCCTGCTCTAGGGCATAAAAACAGGGGAACAAACTTGGTCTGGGTCGAGCATGGGAGCGGCGTGGAGAGGACATGGGTATGGGTCTGATGGGATCTGCTTCAGATACCGCACTCCTCTCAAATGAGACCTGTTACTTAGGGCAACCACAAGCGTGGACTGCGTGCTAAGAGCTTTCTAAATTATTAGGTGTGAACAACACCAATAATTACCATCATCACAAAGTAACAGCACAGCCAAAAGATAAGCATGATGTTCTATCTGAAATGTACAACTTCAATTGTAACGTACAAGAGCCTTCAGTAAACAGAGAAGTATTGGTCAAAGAAACAGTTTTCAATATCCATGAGTAGTCAAGGTGCATCATAAGAACTGAGAATTGGGAGTACAATTTCATCTAACCCTCTGGGTCAAAGAGAAGAGCAGTCATATGGTAACAAGTGTAACCAAGTTATCTGTTGTGGCTATGTGTCTTCCAGTGAACATTTAGTCAGCTTTTATGGTTAGGGACCAAGGATGCAACAAGAAAGAGTAGCAGCCAGCCAGCAGTGGAATCGGTGATGGTGGCAGGTGAGAGGGGACTTGGAAGTGAGGGAACATTTAGTACTTTATTTTCTATGCTTAGCGGCTGGGTCTTCATAATGGGGCCTGCTTCAGTACAAATCTTGCCTATGGATTGAGCCTGTGGTCACATTGTTCAAGGGCTTGTGCAGTGCAGAGGCTTCCCTGTGTGTCTAAGGCGAACATGTCAACACAAGCATTCAGTGAAGATGTGTGAGGGGGTTGGTGGAGTTAAGGATGTACTTGATATTATGTTATCTAAATGCTACGGAGTCTATAGTTGGGGCAGGTAGAAATAGACCTAGCCGCCAACTTGAGAAGAGAGGCAGCCCTTCTGTAAGGTGTGGGGCTATGGGTGCGGAGTAGTCTCTGGCCTAAGAGTGCAATCTCACACAAAGTCAGTGACTTAAAGTAGCTGTAAATGCAGAAGCTTTTTTACCTAAATGCGTTCTCTGCATTAAGGTAAAATCCTTTTGTGTTCAGCTCCCCTCAACCAGAAATACATATCTAAGCCTGATCTTGATCCAACGCTGTGCCCAAGAACAGTGGCACTTTCCTCTCTCTCCCTCCACACTGAACATATAGGCACCAGTGGCAGTCATTGGCTCCTGCTGCTGTCAATCAAATCCTGTGAGGAGGAAGTGGAAGGGTGGGGCCAAGCTGTGCTGTGTGTGTCAATAGACACTGAGAATACATCTCAGGCAGGTAAGTATTACGTTTGTTATTTTAAAAAATGTACCTCTATAATCACTTTAAATGTGCAATTGACATAGTTTGCAGTATGTAGGGGGCGCTTGCTTACACCTTCCAACAAGCAGAACATTGATGAGGCCAAGTCAGATTATGCACCTCAGCTAAAGTGTGCTATTTTTTCATGTTCTCACATGCATTAAAACTTAAGTGGGCCTTCACCCTAGTGTAAATGTCACAATGCCATGCCACCTCCTCCTCCCTTGCTCATATTTGGATATCAGTTTATATATTTTTATGTAGAACAGTTGCTTGCACTTTAAAGCAGCACTTCCACATTTCGTACCTAGTTGTGTAGGACATTTGCAGACCTCACCCCCCCCCCCCCCCCCCCCGCATGTGTGTTCCTGCGGCACATCTGTGGAAGCGCAGTTTTCACCCCAACATCTTGGCGCACGCAGGTTTCCCATAAAAAGATGGGGTATTATGAGGTCCCGAACAGTTTACTGTCTTTGCACATGCAGGGGTGCTGCAGGGTTCTACTAGGACCTGATAGCCATGCACACGTCATAATGGAGGCACCAGAGGAAGGAGCAGAGCCACTACTGAAGTTCCTCTCAAATTTTAGTGAACTATTTTTTTTTTAAGACAGCATTAGGGACAGTACACTGAATGAAAAGTGCCCCTTGTATTGGTGGCTGCTCTCTTTGTTGAAATCTTCATTACTCTGCCCCAGGATACACTCTCAGCTTTGAGCTTCTGGTGCTGCAAGGGTTAATATGAGCCGCTGGACTTGTCACAGGCACTCATCAAAAGTACCGACTATGGCCATCCTTTCCACCCCACACCTCCATTCATAGAAACGGAACTATCGCCTCCTGCAGTGTAAAGCACTGCAAATGGGGTAGGTGGACCTTTCATTCATTCTCCTGTCCTCCATTCATAGAGAAATTTTCATTGTGGGAAGCAATAGCACAGCACATATGAACGTGGGAGGGGAGCAGAAAGGGTGGACATTGTCGGCTCTTTTGACAATTCCCCGTGAAAGATAAATTCAATTACATGAACCCCCTCATCAGAAGACCACAATTGTGGCTAACCAGGGTGACAAAGGAATGAACAAACATAGCAACCACCAGAACGAGGGACGTTTTCATTCAATCTAAGGATCGTTCCTGGTGCTGATTAAAAATATTTAACTAAGCTTAAAGCGTAACTCCACTTTTGTTGAGAAAAAAACAGTCCCCTCTGGATGATCTATGTACATTACAAGGATTTTAACAAACTTTTTTGCAGATTCCTAACTTTTGTTATTCTGAAGAAATCATTGCTTGTTCCTCTGTGCCTTTGTACTGAGTTGGTCTAATGGAAGTGGTTTCAAAATTATCTGTCAGCTGTGGCAGCTGCAGGGCTCTAATGAGGAAAACAGCTGAGCCTGCGTCCCTTTAGATGTATTCCTATTGGGAGTGTCTCACCAAAAATTACATTTTTGTTGCAGGGGATGCCAAAAATCTGACTTGTATCTTAGGCAGACTTCTGGGAAAATCTATGAGCCAATCACACAAGCAGGAAATTATGTTTCTGGGGTGTGGTCAGTATACAATCTGTGTACAGAACAGCTACAGGTAGCCATATTGCATTTTCAGAAAATTACAACAGCTGCAGATCAAAAAGGAAAGGTAATTTTTATTAACATTCAATCACAATATGGTTTGTATCGCAATTGTATACGCTATATTGGTTTTCTTTATTTGCTATTTTTTTTCCCCATGAAAGCAAAGTTACATATTAAGCTCAATGAAACACACACAGTATACATCCTCCAACAGAGAAAATGTATGACTTTCTGAGTTGTCCATGGTGTGCCTAACTGGTCATCTTTTTTCTCAGAGGGGTGTGATTGTTTTTCACTCACTCTCATAGACAGCCATTAAACAGGCAATCAACTATTGAAAATGAAAGTGTTAAATAACATTATTGGTAAATTTCTCTTCTGTACAATGGAATTTCTTTTGCCAAAAAAATTGAGTGATCTGGTTTTATAGAGCACGTGGGTAATAGCAGATGGTCACAGCAAGCAATGTACCACTTATCTGTACAAGTATCATAGAATATAGGCTGTGTGCCCAGAGTGCCTATAAAGATTTTTGGTGAGAAAAAAGAAAGGTGAAGCTGCTCTATCAGTAATTTTATGGTATTAAAGCCTGTATTAATACATTTCTGGTTTATCACAATATACAACAACTTTATACTTTTGCAATGAATTGTATCATTTACCAATAAAATATAGTTCTTGAGCTTCAGTCACAGAACAGAATAGGCTTGATAGGAGCATCCTGATAAAATGATGTCACCGCTGCAGGCAGACGTAGAATTTCCTTTCACTTCACCTTCCCCCAGTGATCACTGTGACTGTTGTAACATTGTCATTTTCTATCAGCTTACAAAATGAAAGGCAGATACAGGAATACATGTACAGTGAATCCGGAAAGTATTCACACCGCTTCCCTTTTTCCACATTTTGTTATGTTACAGCCTTATTCCAAAATGGATTAATTAATTATTTTCTTCAAAATTCTACAATCAATACCCCATAATGACAACATAAAAGACGTTTGCTTGAAATCTTTGCAAATTTATTAAAAAAAAAAAAAAAATCACATGTACATAAGTATTTACAGCCTTTGCCATGACACTCAAAATTGAGCTCAGGTGCATCCTGTTTCCACTGATCATCTTTAAATGTTTCTACAACTTGATTGGAGTCCACCTGTGGTAAATTTAGCTGATTGGACATGATTTGGAAAGGCACACACCTGTCTATATAAGGCCTCACAGTTAACAGTGCAAATCAGAGCACAAACCAAGCCATGAAGTGCAATGAATTGGCTGTAGAGCTCAGAGACAGGATTGTATGGAGGCACAGATCTGGGAAAGGGTACAGAAAAATTTCTGCAGAATTAAAGGTCCCAATAAATACAATGGCCTCCATCATTTATAAATGGAAGAAGTTTGGAACCACCAGGACCCTAGAGCAGGCCGCCCGGCCAAACCGAGTGATCGGGGGAGAAGGGCCTTAGTCAGGGAGGGGACCAAGAACCCGATGGTCACTCTGACAGAGCTCCAGCGTTTCTCTTTGTAGAAGGGAGAACTTTCTAGAAGAACAACCATCTCTGCAGCACTCCACCAATCAGGCCTGTATGGTAGAGTGGCCAGATGGAAGCCACTCCTCAGTAAAAGGAACCTACCTCACCTCTGCACCTACCTCACCTCTGCACCCTGCACCTACCTCACCTCTGCACCCTGCACCTACCTCACCCCTGCACCTACCTTTGCAGATTTGCAGTAACCTCTAGAAACCAATTAGTGAGCAGTAATGATGGTCTGTAACCTCTTGAAACCAGTCAGTTATTGGTAATGCTGTGCAATAACCTCTAGCAACTAATCAGTAAGCAGTAATGATGTGCAGTAACCTCTGGCAACTAATCAGTGAGTGGTAATGATGTGCTGTAACCTCTGGCAGCCAATCACAAATGTAAGTTGAATGATGTAACTCGGGACTGCCTGTATAACTGTCCAAGGCTTCACTGCCGGTTTCCCTTACAGGCAATGGTGACGGCAGCACCCGAGAGCCGATGAAAACATCAGCTGGGGTGCCAACATCTCTGGATTCCAGGACAGGTAAGTGTCCTAATATTTGTAGCTGCTGACTTTAAACCACTTCCGGACCGTCCCCTGCATATACACTGCGGCAGGGCAGCGTGGCTGTGCAAAATCATGTATAGGTACATGATTTTGTGCACAGGTTCTCCCACTTAGATCAGGCACAGCAGGAGCCAATCAGCCGGACGCCCTCGATCGTGCAGGGGAATGAAAGAACAGCCGTCTGCCTATGTAATTCACAGAGGCAGAGAGAGATCTTGTGTTTAAGCTAAGCTGAAACACAGATTTCCCTTTTCTTCTAACACATCCATCCCCCACACAGTTAGAAAGCACTCCCTAGGAGCACACTTAGCCCCTTGTTCACCCCTAGTGTTAACCCCTTCCCTGCCAGTGTCATTTATACAGTAACAATGCATTTTTCTTAACACTGATTACTGTATTGGTGTCACTGGTCCCCAAAAAGTGTCACCCAGTGTCAGATTTGTCTGCCGCAATGTCGCAGTCCTGCTAAAAATCGCTGATCGCCGCCATTACTAGTAAAAACAATAAAAAAAATAAAAAGTCCATATATTTATCCCAAGGTTAGTAGACACTATAACCTTTGAGCAAACCAATCAAAATACACTTATTACATATTACACTTATTAGGATTTTCTGTCACCAAAGAATACACATTGGCCGAAAACTAATGAAAAAAATAGATTTTTTCAATTTTTTTTCCAATTTTTTTAAATTTTTTTATTGGGAATGTTTTATAGCAGAAAGTAAAAAATATTGTTGTTTTTTTTTTTTCAAAATTGTCAGCCTTTATTTGTTTATAGCTTAAAAAAAAACACAGAGCTCTTTTTGTGGGAAAAAAAAGACATAAATTTTATTTGGGTACAGCATCACATGACCGCGTGTAGCCCTGCCCCCTTGGGGGTAGCTTGTTGCATGGGTGTCCTCTCCACTTCTTACGCCCTGAGCCTGCTCCAACCCGTCTGACACTATTAGTTCGGTCATTGTGAATAACTGAGACCACAAGTGTTGCAGTGAATAAACAATTTATTGCTTTTGACTTTTATATGTAAAACAGGAATATGCAAACAGAATCAGAAATAACACAGATGTTGCTAGAGGGATAGATCCTGAATTCCAAACCAAGGATTTAGGCCTTTTAGTTCAGCACTCAGGATCCAGAACGCAGGCCACACATACATATGTACAAACAAATGTGTATGTATGCTAGAGGATTGCGCTCAGCAACGATAAACAATACTTAAAATAAGCTGAAGTAATTAGAGAGTGACAACAGATAAGAATGACTATACTTGGTAACTTGAATGCAAGGTAAGCAATGTATCAATATTGGAACAACTATCAGAGTGCACTCTGTGTACTAACGGGGGCCCCCTTTATGATGAACTGCAATAGTCTCCTGAAAAGTGAGGCCTCACTTGTCTTCACCGGCAAGGAATTCCCAACAATCCGAGGTAAGTATTTGTAATCCAAAAAAGGGTAGAGAGGATGAACTGTATTCCCCAAAGCAATCAATAGTTGTAATCCACAGAGAAGAAAACGTAACAATTCCTTATGCGTCACAACAGGTTGACAGCCTAGGCCTGGATTTATGGCTTAAGGCCTAGTTCACCCACCTCGCACTATATTTGTATCTGCAGTGTCCAGTTGTTCAACTAAATGTTGATATGGCCTTTATAAAGTACACAGTCTATTTGCCCTTCACTGGAATCAGTCTAGGTCTGTATTTAATAGAGATGCAAAAACTGGATGTCTCTCACCCAAACCGGGAGATCCGCTTCCCTCTGCGACCAGGCTCCGCTCAGCGTCTCTGTCCGCTTGTCAGCAACCTTCCGCCTGGTCACGCCACCGAAACTCCTCCGCACACTCACACCGCCGGCTTCACTCCGGTGTCCGTCACTCGGTCTAAGTTCCTGCGATCCGCAGCAGCTCTTCCCCTTCTGTCCAGTGCGCTGTCCTCGAGGCAAGAAAGCGAAGCAAAGTCCCGCCTCCCTTTATATAACCACTCCCAGCAAGCTCTGCGCGTCCTGTTGCTCCCTGGGAGAAATGTCTTTCTGTCTCAGCAGTCTATGATCCTGGCTCCTTCCGGACTACATCTCCCACAATTCCCAAGTCACTATCTTGCAGAACTTTATGTGTAGTGTATAAGATTGGCGCTAATAGAACAAAACTGAACGGTGCAAATATAAATTAATGGTGTAGATCTTGATGCGTGCTGTAAGGATATAGCAATATAACAAATATACTATACAATCAATCAATACAACAGTGAACAATATCAAATAAATCAGTGATGGCTGATAGCTGTGTAAGAAAATGTGCACTCCTTTGTGTATAAAAAAATCTTCAGAATAGTGTCGAAATCAATAAGTAATACAGTGAGAATGCGACAAATAAATATCGGTCCAATCTTGGTGCTATAAAGTGTGTAGTGGCCGCTTACCTACAACACACAGGGGAAGCGCATGTGTGTAATCCAAAATGTAAAGGCTCTCTGTTCCAGGCAAGCACCGAAGGTGGTCCTCACAGATGGATGGATGGTGGGATCTCTGTGGTCAGCAAAAAAGCAATCTCCTCATATGTTGTGGGTCCTCCACTTTGTAATCATACATCAAAGGCAACGATTTAGCCTCATGGGAATGCAAAGAGAAACGCTAATGGTGCAGTATCTTCAATCACAATTTTATTAGAAAACGTAATGCACTTACATAAACAAACAATCCAAAGGGCAGAAACTGCTGATCGCAGTACACAAGTAGAACTTCCGGTTACGGCCGTAAACGCGGAAGTGACGTCACCCGGCTCCTCCCAACGCGTTGCGTCACTACGCACATGACTTTATCAAGGGATGTGTACTTGCAGAACTTTAATAACAGTAACAATAACAACATCAGCCGTGCGACCCAGCTTCACGCGCAATTGTCAGTTAAAGCAACGCGGTGCCGTATCGCAAAAAATGGCATGGTCATTAAGGGGGTAAATCCTCCCAGAGCTAAAGTGGTTAATTTTTTCATGGGGGGAGGGCTGGACCTCCTCTTTAACTAATCTTAAAATTGTCCCCTCCCCCCCTCCTAACACCTATTGTGACTAACCTGTGTAAGAAAGATTTGTATTCTTAGCTTTTTTCGGGCCGCTCCAGTCTGGTCACGTGATCTCCCTTCTGTCAGTCAGCACTGGACTAGGGGAGAGGAGAAAGCGCTTGACAACATGCCAGGGAATGTTGACATTATTCATAGGCTTAAATATATGAATAAAAACAATTGCAGCGCTCAATGATCAATTATTGGCAAACATGATGAAAAGTCCAATATAAGTGCAAAAATTTTAATAAAAACAGCTAAAGTGTCCCAGGGCAAAGATGATAATGTTAAATCACTCGTGAACGTTGTCCTCCACCGTATATAAGTGCACACTCATCAGAGCTAATTGCTGTCTAAATTATAGGACAGCATTAGCGTATGTAGCTGCTGGTGTCTTGATCTCTAATAGTCCTGAAGACCGAACCAATCACTGCAAGGATCTCCTCATAAAGAGTTGTAGCATCGATCAAAATACGTAAAGGTCCAAATAAAAGGGAGATACTCATAGTGTAGTAATTAATATAAAAATAATTTTTATTAAAAATGTAAATTACGAAATAATTAAAATGACGCTGACTAAAACCAGTGTAATGGCAATATAACAAGGTCCAAGAAAGGCAAGAAAAGCAGATATGTATCTGTCAACTTACATCAAAGCCACCACCCCATAAGAGTGGCGGCTAGACCTCAGGCATGTCTCAGTAGCTCTACGGCCATTTCACGTCACGTGCATCATCAGGAGCATTACAGACACTGCATGTGGTATAAGACTCTCAATGATCACAATACCATTAACAAAAGGCAGCTGTGGATACTGGAAGGGGTTATTTTATAACATAGGCTAAAATGGCTCATCCATTGTTTGCACTCCCTCCTCTTCCATTCAACCACTGCTGGGTGACATAGGAGAGCCAGATCACGTGACCAGACTGTAATGGCCTGAAAATGGATTATACAGATCTTTTTTACACTGATTAATCAGAATAGGCGTTAGGAGCATTTTTAACCACTTCATGCAAAATCACTTACCTGCAGGGCTTTTTTTCAGCAGGAACACGGGGGGAACGCAGTTCCGGCACCTCCAGCACTGAATGTATGTAATAGCAAGGGGTGCTGGGGTGTGCTGGAGGGTCTATTGATGCTGGCTGCTGGGGGGTCTATTGTCACTGGAGGGGATCTGTTTTTGCATTAGGATCTATTGCTGCTGGGGGTCCTATGTTGCTGGGAGGAATCTACGGTTGAGGGAGAGGTCTACTGATGCTGACTGCTGGAGGGTCTATTGAGGCTGGCTGCTGGGAGATCTGTTGTTGCTGCTGGGGTCTATTGTTGCTTGGTTGGTATTTTGTTGCAGGGGGTCCATTGTTGCTGGAGAGGGATCTATTATTGTGAGGAGGATCTGTTGGTGGCGGGGGACTATTGATGTTGGCGGGGTCTATTGTTGCTAAGGATTGTTGCTGGGGGATCTATTGTTCCTAGGGGTCTATTATCGCTGTTATTAACAAATCCCTCAAAAATTACTTAGCACCACAAAACGGTACTTGGTCCTCTAAAAGGGGCGGAACTGGAAGGTGGGTTGGGGGTGGAACCAAGGGACAGTGATCTGAGGTGGGTAGGGGCGGAGACAAGGATTGACTTAGAAGGGGGGAGTTCCTGCACCTATTCTCTGAGTAAAAAAGCCCTGCATCACCGGGGTGATGCCTGCAGCTAGATGCATCACCCCAGTACTGTTTTTTAGAGTATTTCATGTGATAACAACCGATGCGGCTAAATAGCCGCTGAGCCATTATCACAAGCAGTGGGAGGGGACGTCCCCCCCCCCCCTACCACCGCCTTCCCCTGCTCTGCCTTAGTCTCCCATCCCACTGGGAGACCCAAGCGACCAGCTGGCACATCCGCTGGCTGGAGTCCCGAACAAAGCCAGAATCGGCTTAGATTGGGTCTCCAATGTAGTAACCCAGAAGTGACATCAATTCCAGTTTACTCAGCAGCCAACAGAGCCGATTTTAAAAAATCCAAGGTATTCAAAAAATGCTGATTTTGGTGTTTTGAATACTTTGAAGTACAGAGGAGGGGTTTGGGGTCTTTTAGACCCCAGATCCCTCCATAAAGAGTACCTGTCACTGCCTATTACTGTCACAAGGGATGTTTACATTTCTTGTGGCAGCAATAAAAGTGATCAGAAATTTTTTGTTTAAAGGAACAGTGTAAAAATAATAATAATAGAAAACATTTTTAAGTGCCCTTGTCCCCCGCATGCTCGGGCACCAAAGGAAATGCATACGTAAATCACGCCCACAAATCTAAACAGTGTTCAAATCACACGTGTGAGGTATCGTCGCGATTGTTAGAGCGTGAGCAATAATTCTTGCAAAAGACCTTTTCTGTAACTCTAAACTGGTAACCATTAAAAATGTTGAAAGCGTCACCTATGAAGATTTTTAAGTATCATAGTTTGCTGCCATTCCACGAGTGTGTGCAATTTTAAAGCGTAACATGTTAGGTATCGATTTACTCAGCGTAGCATCATCTTTCACAATATAAAAAAAAATTAGGCTAACTTTACTGTGTAGTTTTTGTAAATTCAGTGAAGTGTATTTTTTTCCAAAGAAATTTATTTGAAAGACCGCTGCACAAATACAGTGTGACATAAAATGTTGCAATGACCACCATTTTATTCTCTAGGGTCTTTGCTAAAAAATATATATAATGTTTGGGGGTTCTAGGTAGTTTTCTAGCAAACAATACTGATTTTACTTTGTAAGTGTCAGAAATAGGCTTGTTCTTGAAGTGGTTAAGATTAGTTAGTTACAGTATATCCCAGAATTATACTTTAACAACAGGGTCACTCTGAATTGAAAATTTTTTTTTTCTCTTGTTTTACAGGTATACTGGGGTAGAGAAGGATATCTTACCAGTCAACGTCACTTCCTTTTGTAAAGTGACAATGCTCACTGCCCTACTTGACATGGATCTGTGGCCTTGTCACATGTGCACAGTTCATAACACTACATGATTCCCAACTGCCCCTTGATTAGGGGAACTGTCACTTTTAGAACTAAATCCCTTTTCCCCTCTTTTCTACAAAGGTACCTCTCTTTTGTTGGTCTGACCCATTTTATTTGCAAAAAAAAGGGATAGCTTTGAAACCACATAGTAATATCATACCCCCCAACTTTTTGAGATAGGAACGTGGGACACCGATTAGCAATAGTATGTAGGCATAGGACACACCCCTTGCCATGCCGCCTTAAAGAAGAATTATACAAAAAATGATTAGTTAAACCAAGGTTTTTTTTTTTACCACTACTATTACTTTACACTGGCTTTTGAAATTGACAAATGCAGCAATTTAGAAATTGGATGAAAGGTTTAGCACTGGGAAATGCTTTTTGAATGATAAAAAGTGAATTTTATAAACAACTATATAGATCAGACCAAAATGAGGGACAACTGAGGAGGAAAGAGGGACAGAGAGACTTTGCTCGAAATCAGGGACAGTCCTTCGAAATCAGGTACAGTTGGGAGCTATGTAATATGCCTTTGGAGAAGGTGCCTACTAATGTCAGACCTTTAGGCTTTAGTACTAATTTCATTCTTCTTGGTCTTATTATCGGGGGCTTGGCAGGAGTGAATCCTTTGCCTATGTTCTTTTGCTGTAACATCTCCCTGTTTCTCAACTCGGAGGTAGTTATAGCTTCATGAACTCCCTAACCTATCTCTTTGAATAGGTTAACCTACAATTGTTTCAGTCTCCCTAATTTTTGGGATTGGAGAAAAAAAAGTTTATGTGACATAAATATCTGCAATCTTCTTACTGTGGAATACAGCTTTATCTCTAAAGAGCTTCTGAATAAAACTTAGAACATTTAAAGCAGAATCCTCCCTACCCAAATTCCTTCACAAATCATTCCAACTTCCAACGGCTTAATTCTGGGAACTTGTAACCACCTCACCATAATTAGGACATTTGGGAACTACAGTTTAGCCACTGTGAGGGAGGCTGTTGATGCAAATGGTGGCAGTGGTGGTGATGTGATATTCAGACATTCCTGCTTTAGGAATGGCAATGAGTTTTTCGGATCAATTAATTGCTGACTGCCGTCAGTATATTTACTGCGGCAGTCAGCCCCTCACAGGCAAAGTGACGTAGGTCTACGTCGCTAGCCTGTGAGGCTCTGGGGAGCGAGCGCGCGCCGCTGGAGGCACTTTCCCGCTCGCTCACGGACCCCCCGCGTGTGTGCCCGGTGGACATCGGGTCCACACTCGTGATCGTCCGTTAGAGCGGGAGAAAGGCAGGCGGCTAATGTAAACACAGCCGCCTGTCATTCTCCTCTGTGTAAGAATGAAGATCATACGGTTCTACTATGTAGGACCGTTGATCTCTGTTCTTACACATCAAGCCACATCCAATCACAGTTAGAAACACGCCCCTAGGGACACACTTAACCCCTCCCTCTCCAGTAAAGTTAACCCCTTCCTTCCCAGTGTCATTTTTACAGTAACAGTGCATATGTATAGCACTGATTACTGTAGTAATGTCACTGGTAACCCCAAAAGTTTCAAAAATGTCAGTCAAGGGTCCGATCTGTCTGCCGCAATGTCGCAGTCCCGCAAAAAAAAAAAAAAAAACGCAGATAGCCGCCATTACTCGTTAAAAAAAAAAAAGCAACAAAAACGACAAAAATCTTTCCCTTAGTTAGTAAACGCAATAACTTTTGCTCAAACCAATCAAAATACGCTTTTTCCAATTTTTTTTACCAAACATATGTAGCAGAAAACAAATTGGCATAAAATGTTAAAAAATTTTGATTTTTACATTTTTTTGGGGAATTTCATATAAAAAAATGTGAAAAATATTATTTTTGCAAAATTGACGCTCTTTTTTTGTTTATAGCGCATGATCAAAAAATCGCACAGGTGATCAAATCCACCAAAAGAAAGCTCTGTTTGTGGGAAAAAAAAGGACGCAAAATTCGTTTAGGTACAGCGTCGCACGACCGCGCAATTGTCCGTTAAAGCAACGCAGTGCCGAATCGCAAAATAGGCCCTGGTCAGGAAGGGGGTAAAATTTTCCGGGCTTAAGTGGTTAAATTGATGTTTATTTGGTAAAATTTCTCAAATGATTGCAGTCAATCACTCTGAATGTTGTAGCAGCCCATGCCATTTACAATAAAAAAAAACTTATGCTATGTTCTTGTCTACCTGCATAAGGAGAACACTAACTTGATAAGGCTGAACTTTTGAACTTTCCTTCTAAGACAAGGTTGGTTTTTGCACTTTTTACTGTGTCATAGAACCTACCATGGGAAATGAAGCTTTCTATTAGGTATTGTAAATAAGAGATCTAAGCAATCTATATTTACGAACTGTATGAACAGCACTTTTTACTCAGGACAATCAAAAATATTTCTGATTCACTGATTTGCCTGGTTTTGAAACTGACTGACACATCACTAGTCTTAAAGCGGAGTTCCGGGCACAGAAAAAAATTTTCAGTGAACATACCCCCAGGACAGTCAGGGCTAGTACATTCCACAATGGCTAGCCTCTGATCTGTCCCGGTTCGCACTTACCTGCCAGAAGAAATACTCACTTATAAAATTTCTTCCACAGCGTTGCCATCTCTCTTGTGGGCAGCTGAAGCCGGCGCCATCCTCTCACTTCCGGTGTGACGAGCGGGGTCGGTGCCATCGCATTGATTCATGATCAGTGCAAGCCAGGAAGTGACGGCGGAGCCACGGCGCAGAGGGAGGAAGTGAAGAATAGGTGAGCATATTCGATCTCCAATTACAAGGTGAGTAAAAAAAAACAAAACCTAACTATCCAATTCCTTTTCAGGTGAATGAGAACAAGCGGACGGGCACAAAAAAAAAAAGATCGATTTTGTGCCCGGAACTCCACTTTAATTGAGACTCGTGTAGGCGGCCTTTTGTTCACATTAGACAGGCTTTGCATTCCCATACACGTATATAGCATTGCAAAGTCTGCATGAAGCAGGTTAAATGCATTTAGAAAAAGGTAAACTACAGGTCAGACACCTGTCAAAAATTTCTGAATGATTTCAGAAGGATCTCAAATTGATGTCAAATTGATGCCATTAACAAAAGTGCAAAGCTCATCGACAAAGGCACTTATTTCATTTTTTTTTTTTTTTAAACTTATTTAATTTTTAACTTTTATAGCTGTATAATTGAGTTAGCTTTGAGAAGCAAAAAAGAAAAGAAAAGGACTTTGAGGTGACACATATAACTCCAGAAAAAATGAATACTCGACTGAATAAAAACCAAAATTGAGTTTTCATTGACAGTATAATTTAATATAAGCTTGTACATCAATAAAAGCAACAACCTGTCCAATACAATGTCAGGTTAACTACATGAAACTCCCTAAAACAGTGCTAATCCTGCTAGGCCATAACTCCTAAGAGCTTTATTCAAACATATACATATTATTATAGAAATACAGTAAATGTGTTAAGCCAAACTGCAGGAAGATAATCGCAGGTCTTAACGTGTTTCGCCATTCATTGGATTCATCAGGAGACCAAAACATGACCATGACTTTATTCAGTAGTGCTGTATCCAAATGGGGAGTAACCCAAGTTGTCTCAGATAGGAAAAGACACATTGGGACATAAGTGGTAATATGGGTCCACTAATAGGTGACAAGAAACACTGATTTGGTAGATGAAGAACACCCGCACATTAAAAAAAAAATACTCTAAACTGGTGGACCCCCCACTTATGTACAAGCTGGGCAGCATAAAATATACTTAAGAATGATCCAAAAATGTGCCGATCCCTCAGGGTGATGCCCCAGCCCCCTCTTGAGACTCAAGTGCAGCTGCCCAGCTTCATAGTAGTACATAAGAGAAGGGTTCACCAGTTTTAGTTTTTTTTGGAATGTGTGGGTGTTTTTCATACCCGGAATTTGAGACAGCAAAAAGTAGCGGTGCAGCCTCAATACATTTCGCATGTAGTGTGTCTTCAGGATGTCTCCAGGGCCGCAATGCTGTGATCAAGTGAGACTGTATATGTTGGTGTTTCTTAAAGCACCTTACAAACGTGAGTTTGTTATTTACAAATTGTATACAGCTTGATTCTTAATAAATGTACTGCACTATTAGAATATTTTAAAGTGCTTGTAGCTTTTCTCGGTTATGAGAGGACATCTGGGCAGGAGTTCTTGGTAATTGGGGATTTATTCCACACTCTTACTTCACTCATTTGAAAATCGATCTAGGTCCTGAGTGCGCATTTTTTCTGCATGTGGTGGAGCACCTTAATTCATTCCACAAGACTGATTAAAGCTAAGGATAAGGAGTTGTGTATATGTGATATGAAAACTGTTCATTATGTACTATTGTACTTGTGGAAATGTGGAGATATGATGTAATCCCTTTTACCATTTGAGGAGTAGCACCTACCTTTACAATATAAATGTTTAAAGGGGATGTCTGCTTTTATCCTGGTTTTAAAGCTCTGTTTTGTTAGACCCTTAAAAATCAATACTTCAGTATGACAACCATTAAAATTTGAATTTGGCTAACAATAAAAATCACATTCCACATATACAAATTTGACAGAAAAAAAAATGGCATCACATATGGAAATTAGGAAACATTGGTTACTCTGAATGATCTATTTAAAGGTTTGTGTACAATGTATAGCTTCATCTGGTCACGTATCTGCCATTCCTTCATGCTGGCCAGACTTGATATTATTTACTGTAAACTGTTGAAAAAAAAAGTCAACTTCATCCAGCCCTTTTATATTTGCCCCACAGGACTGCTAAGAAACAAATGATATACATGCTGTATAGTTATTTCTATAAACCTGTCATGTAAGAATGTTAGAAGAAGAGTAGGTTGTATAGCAGGAGCAAAGATGATAGCTGGAGCAAAGGCTGATTATTCTTCCTGTCCTGGTGAGACATCACCAGTATCTGTGCTGACTGACAGTACGAGCTCATTGAATGCCATGTGTTTATGATCAGCTTGTAAAAAAAACAACACAGGCAATAACTGGGTCACAGGGCGATTAGTCCTGAAGATTAGGGTATGTTAGATATCAAATGTCCTTGTTTTGCATGCAAAAAAAAAAAGCTGCTGAGACCGTTTTATAACCAAACAGAGAAACGAGGCTACGTACAGTATATTGTACCTGTATATTAATAATATTAGGTATATTGCTTTATACGTGTTAAATACATACACACAAGATGCACAACACCCTTAGTAACTTGCAGTATTGGTTGGCTTACTAACATTTCAGTTAATAATACCTTAAAGGGAAAATATTTTTGTATATGCTCTCTTTGTTTCTTTACTGTTAAAATTAAATTTTCAAAATGTTTGAACTCTTTTTTTTTTTTTTTCCAAAACATTTTATTGAGATAAAATAATATGATAGAACAAGTGAACATCACTTTGGGTGTTACAAAGCGTAGCAAGAACAATAAAAAAAACTGTAAAAATACGAACACGATATAGGAGTGGACCAACAAACCACGACAAAGTCATATAGTGGAGTACAGAAATATACAGGATCATCACAAATTAGGTAGTATAAACAGTTCAGTAGGGCGAGGACAGTCCTGATTCCCATACTCTGGTGTAGGGCTTTAGGGAGGACATACAGTCAAAAATCGTTGTGACCTCTACTGTGATGGGATGTGTAACGGATAAGGCACAATCAAGGGTAGTGGTGGCGCCCCCTGCATCCGGACACCCCCAAGGGGGAACACACTGTATCCGGGCATAGGGGGCAACCATCAAATGTGTGTAAGCCGTCTTGGGGTGGGCAATTCCGAAGATACCCTCAGAGGGGAGCAATGGAGGTAAGTGCGCCAGCCCATGGGGGGGCTCGGGTCTGAGGCTTGGGGAGGAGAGGGGGAGCATCAGGGTGGGGGGGAGGGGTGGGAAGGGAAAGAGGGGGGAGGGAAGGCTGAGGGAAAGAACATGAGGGAAGGATGATAGAGAGTAAGATAGAGAGAAGGAAGGGTGAGGGAAGGGAGGCTCAAAAAGAAAAGGGGCGTGAGGCTCGTGGTGTTGGTGTGAGGGATTGAACCGAGATTTTAATAACAGGTAAATGGGGAAAGGTACCCGAGGCGCCCATCGCCCGGCATGCCATAGCCAGCATCTAGGAAACAGTGGTCAGGTTCTGAAAGTCAGGAAGAGTTGTGAAGTGTATCCAGGGAGCCCAGGTCATGTAATACTTGCTGTGAGCATCCTTAGCCTGTGCAATAGTGTCCTCCATTTCTGCCACCCTCTGAACCCTTCTCAGCCATTCTGCGACTGTGGGAGGGGAAGTAGAACGCCAGTGACATGGCACACACATCCTGGCTGCGTTGATAAGGTGCAGTGTGAGGGACTTTTTGTAGCTGGAGTATGGCAAGGATGTGTGATGAAGCATGTATTGCGCCGAAGTGAAGTCATGAGTGTAGGTGGTAATACGGGGAATCAGGGATTGTACCTCCCTCCAGAACGGCTGGACAACAGGACAGTCCCACCAAACATGCAAATGAAACTCTTTTTTAGCCTGGTATATCTGAAATACAGCATGGGGAGCTTTAAATCTGGCCATACACTGCTCGAATTCTGGCCAATTGCTGTTGAAATCCAAACTGTGGAAGGCTCTGCTGACAGCACCCGCCTCAATAAAAGTCGATTTTGCATAAAAACATTGCTTTATAAACAATTTTGTGTACACATTTTATAGTAAAACTTTATTTTTAAATAGGGATGAGTGAAATTGAACGTTTGCATCAGAAACTCTGGATATTTCGCCAAAATTTCGCCATACGGGAAAATGCTTTGGAATTACTAGAGAAGATGAAATTAAGTTGAATATTGCTTGTTTTTTTTTAAATAGGTGTCCTAAACGACTTCTAATCACTCCTGAGAATTACAGAAGCTCCTTATGGTAGAAACCAGAAACCAGAACAATGACGTCACCTCCTTAACCTTACTACATGCATTTTATCAAATGGCTTCATTGAGAGAATTCATGGGGATGAAGTTGGAATAATGGAATTATGGCGATGCTGTGGGGTAATAAAGACCCGGTCCCACTGCTATTGCTTTGAGACAAGGGTCCTTGTCTTTGCAGAGCCCTTATATTACTCTCCTCTCCAGCAGGATTGCATAGAAATGTGTTTTATCCAGACATAGAATGGAAGACATCTCTGTGTTCTATCCCCTAGCTGTCCATCAGATCTTTATTGTCACCCCCTTTCTGCCCATCAAAACCTTATTTATTATGTCATCCAATCACTAATGCTTCCGGCAGTGTTACATGCATCATAGAGAAGGTTCACTAATTACATATGTTTCATGTTTCCACACAAACAATCTGTACTGGGTTACTTAATAATTTTTCCATTGCACGACAAATCAGCTTTTCCCTGTAGCATTTATATAAAAACATTTCCTGCTATTGAAAACTACAGATAACAGACGAGACAATTGTAGATAACAGACTTTCTGTCTGGTTTATGATTAAAATGAAAATTTCACCAAGTTTAAAAAAAAAAAAAAAACTAATCAGAATGTACACTTAGGACCTAATTCACTATAGCACCCAGTCGGCAAAGGGCCGAACAAATGGTCACAAGCGACTAAAATTCATAGAATTAAACCTATAGACTAAATCTAGTCTGAAAAGGTATTCACTATAGCACACGGTGAATATATAGTCACGAAATCAAATTCACTATAGGTCAAATAAATCAGTGACAGTCTAAATCAGTAGTCGTGGTAGAAGCAGGTGAATTGCACATGGAAATAATGTTTAGAGCTTAAGCTTATAGATTAAATGGTTCCTAAATATGTGGTATATTGTTTGGAGACGATCTGCTTTTAAATTTCTTGAAATATTGTTGTGAAAGCAGAAATATGCTTGAAAGTCTGAGAAGAGATACATTTCCCCTGTTTTTAGAACTTTGTACTGACACAATTGAGTGTGCCCACACTGAAAACTAGTCACAAACCTACACTCATTTCATTGTAGCCCCATGCTATAGTGAATTCCAAAATGTGTGAATGCCAAACAAGCGTGAATTTGTGAGAGCTAGCAAACTATGTACTATTTATATATAAATCCAAGTGTCAACCATTGATTCTCATTGTATAACTGTTACTTCCACAAAAAATATAGGAGATATCTATCTATCTATCTATCTATCTATCTATCTATCTATCTATCTATCTATCTATCTATCTATCTATCTATCTATCTATCTATCTATCATGTGTTAACAATATATATATATATATATATATATATATATTGTTAGCACATTTGAGATAGATAGATAGATAGATAGATAGATAGATAGATAGATAGATAGATAGATAGATAGATAGATAGATAGATAGATAGATAGATAGATAGATAGATAGATATATGCATTCTCTGCAGTATATATATTTGGATATATACTGCCATGTGCATTGTGCATGCCCAGGGACTTTGCCATTTGTGAATATCTTTTATTACACTGAGCAGGCTCAGCCACATTGCCATTTGTGCCATATCTCTGGTTAAACTGGGCATGCTCAGAGACTTAGCTGTTTGACATCTGATAAGTAAATGGTAGATAATGCACTTGTTGCTCTCCATCTCACATAAATTTTAAAACAAAACTCCCACAGCTGTCTTCACAAACCACACACAATACCATTGCTGATGCAAATTTAACATGAGTAACAATTTTGTGTGTTGTTCAGTATTTCCAAATGACCATAATTTTCACCACAAAAATGTAATATGTGTACCAACATCATTTATCCAAATCAAAATGTCATTACCAAAATTCAGTGGGTAACACCACTATTCTACACTCAAGAAATCAAGAAACAAAACTCCTGCCTAATGCAATTCCACCACCTATAGGTAAATGCCTAAAGAAATGTAGTATTTAGGTGTAGGAGGATTCCACCACCATTGCAAACCTTGCCATATGTGCTCCACGGGGAAGGACAAGAAGCAGTCTTGTGAATTCCACACCAGTACGAATTGCAGCCTCCTACTAAGCAAAAAGCCCCAAAATTAGAGATGGTCCTATAGGAGCATGCTGACAGTAATCAGCCATAACAAGCCTTGGAACCAGATGGCATATCACAGAAACAGGTTGGCCAATGGCACTCAGGATTTCCAGGGTACATCTGCATTAATTAACTTTATGCATGTGGCAGCACAGTGGCTAACTGGTTAGCACTTCTGCCTTGCAGCACCGGGGTCATTGGTTTGAATCCCAAGTATGCCACCATCTGGTTATAGGTTTAAATGTTCTTCCTCTGTTGTGGTGTTATAGCTTCTTCTTCACAAGGTATTATATTTATGTCGGGTTTCACATAATGGAAACAAAAGAAATTACATTGTAAATAAAGCGAGTGTGGATTTTACACCAAATCTATATAAAAGTTTTTTTTGGTCAGATATGGATTTAGAAGTATGGTGTGATCCTGCACCCATATTTAAATGTTGGATGCTGATGACGAATGTGCTTGTCAACAATTTGTGTGAAGCAGCCCTCACAAGGTTGACATTTCCTGCTTTGTACCCTGCACATGCCCAACAACTTACAACTTGAATTGAAAACATATATAGACTCGCGCTATGTATGTGTGATTCCAAAATATCTGCAGCTGCTGTCCACCTAGTACTTTTACACCTCAAAAGATACAGCTATGATAATACAGCGCTTGTCAATAAAACATATAAACATAATGTGCTCAAAAAAGTATATATAAAAAGCATATACAAAGTCTTTCAAAAGTTCTCATATAAAGTGCTCAAGTGCTCCAAACTCCATTAATAAGGTGCTGAAGTGCTTCATGTAAACAAGCTGTGAAGTCAACTCATATGCCCACTCACCAGAGAGAATGGACCCACAGCTTTTCAGTCTGGGGGTCAACCAAACTTGTATCTGGTGTTGTGGATATCAGGTCTCTTGGCGTTAAGATCGGGTCTCACCAATTATACTCTTGGGGCAACTTTAATATCCTCCAGGCTCAATAAAACAAAATAGTGCTCATAAGGAAGTACTGTAAAATCAATGTATTTGCATAAAATGCAAAGCAACTTACAAAATTGTAGATAAAAGCGAGCATAGACAATCATGAGGCTCTTCTGGGTTCGCCGCTCTTCGGCGTGCGTTCCACGGAGGACGGAAGTGACGTCGTTGGTTTGACAGAACCAGAAATACATCAATGCATTTCGCCCCTCCCAATTTGGACATTTTCTACTTAGGGGTGTACTCACGTTTGTTGCCAGTGGTTTAGACATTAATGGCTGTGTGTTGAGTTATTTTGAGGGGGTAGCAAATTTACACTGTTTTACAAGCTGTACACTCACTACTTTACATTGTAGAAAAGTGTAATTTCTTCAGTGTTGTCACATAAAAAGATATAATAAAATATTTACAAAAATTTGATGGGTGTACTCACTTTTGTGAAATACTGTATGCACCGATGACCAGGTCGTGACCTTGCAAATCTGAGTCATAGAGGCTTGATGGCGATGTGCCCAAGAGGCACCTACTCCTCTGGTAGAATGTGCCTTTACAGGAAAAGGTGGAACTTTCCCTACTAAATCATACGCCTGGGTAATAACCTGGCGAATCCAAAAAGAAATCATAGATTTAGATGCTACCAACCCCTTTCTGGGGCCTTCTGGCAGCACAAAAAAGTTCTTGGTCTTATGAATCCCAGCTGTTTCATGTAAGTAAAACTTAAGTGCACGCATTACATCAAGAGAATGCAATAACTTTTCCTCCTCTGAGTGAGGATCTGGAAAAAAGGAAGGTAGTATAATGTCCTGATTCAAGTAAAAGGCAGACACCACCTTGGGCAAAAAACCTGGGTGTGGACGTAAAATCACTCTATCTTGATGAAATATCAAGAATGGCTCTTTACAAGAAAGAGCTACTAGTTCCGATATCCTTCTAGCTGAAGTTATCGCAATCAAAAAGACCAGTTTCTTGGTCAAAAGAAACAGAGAAACTTGCCCCAGAGGCTGAAAAGGCTGTTTTTGCAAAACTGCCAACACCAAATATAAGTCCCAAGGACATAATGGTGGCTTCACAGGTGGAAGCAAATGTAACATTCCGCGGACGAAGGTCTGAACCAATGAATGGGAAGCTATCGGTTCCTGGAAGAAAACTGGTAATGCTGAAATCTGCCCTTTGATAGTGCTCAAGGCTAACTTCATATCTACTCCTGCTTGAAGGAAAGCTAGAATTCTCCCGATGATATAATTGTGGGGATGCCATTTCCTGGCCTCACACCAGGCAATGTAGGATTTCCAGACTCTGCAATAAATGTAACTAGAGACTGGTTTTCTAGCGTTTATCAGTGTATGAACTGCAGGGCCAGATACACCCGCTCCTTCAAGATTAGGGCTTTAATAGCCAAGCCATCAAATTTAGAGACTATACAGCAGGGTAGAATATCGGACCTTGAGAGAGTAGGTCCGGACGCAGTGGAAGGGCCCAAGGCCTCGTCACTGCCAATCTGTGGATTTGTGCAGACCACACCCTCCTCGGCCATGCTGTAGCTACCAGAATCACTGGTTAGCCCTCTAGCTGGATTCTGCTCAATAGACGCGGTATCAGCTGCACCGGAGGAAAGGCATATATCAGGAAATACTCCTCCCAAGGAGTCACCAAAGCATCCACTCCGACTGCAAAAGGATCCCTGGTCTTGGACAAAAATGTCTTCAACTTGTTGTTGAACCTGGATGCCAACAGCTCTACCTTTGGTACCCCCCAGCGTAGGCAGATTGATTGAAAAATCTTGGGTGTAAGGACCATTCCCCTGGAAACATCTGTTGACGACTCAAAAAGTCTGCCTGCCAGTTCTCTATTCCCAGAATAAAAACTGCTGTCAGGCATGGCACAAACCTCTCTGCCCAAGACAGGATTAAGTCCACCTCCTTCTGGGCTGACCGACTCTTTGTGCCTCCTTGATGGTTAATAAAAGCCCCAGCCGTGGCATTGTCGGATTGTACCCTGACAGGGTGACCCCGAAGCCTGGACGTCCAGAATTTCAAAGCCCGACTGACTGCTCGGATTTCCAGAATGTTGATGGGGAGACTTTTCTATACCCATGACCATTTCCCCTGGGCAGTGGCTTCCTCCAGACTGCTTCCCAGCTGGGGAGACTGGCATCTGTAGTGACTAAATTCCAAGTCACTGGAAGAAAGGATTTCCCTTTCTCCAGATTTCTGGTCAACAACCACTAATTTAGACTCTGATGTACTCTTGGTACCAGAGACATGGATCGGTCCAGAGACTGAACCTTTCTGGTCCAGGCAAACAGAAGGTTGTTCTGTAAGGGTCTGGCATGGAATTGGGGCATAGGGAATTGCCTCGAATGCGGACACCATCTTCCCCAATAACCTCATGCAAAGACGTATAGAAGGATATCTCAGTCTTACTACGGACCGAACCTGATCCCTCAGGTCTGCGACCTTTCTTGCTTGCAAGAATATCTTTGCCTGTGCTGCATCCACAAGAAGACCCAGATATTCCAGATGCTGGACCGGCTGTAATGTTGAATTTACCATGTTCAGTATCCAACCCAGACGTTCTAAGAACTGTACTGTCTAATGGACATTTTGGCTTAGAGCCAAAGCCAATCGATCTATTAGTAATAGATTGTCCAGATATCCTATTATAGATATCCCTTGGGACCTTAGAACTGCCAATACTGGAGCTAGGATCTTTGTGAAAACTCCTGGAGCTGTGGCTAACCCAAAGGGCAGGGCCACAAACTGAAAATTACGGTTCTCTATTGCAAAGCGTAGGAACCCTTGATTGATGGAATATAGGCATGTGAAGATATGCATTCTTGATGTATATGGATGCTAGAAATTCCTCTCCCTGCAGGGAGGCTACAACTGAACGAATTGACTCCATCCGGAAAGTAAAAATGTTCAGAAACTGGTTTAAAGCTTTAAGATCCAGAATAGGTCTCACATTGCCGTTTGGTTTGGGGACTATGAACAGGTTTGAGTAAAAACCCTTGAACTTTTCATCTTTCAGAGCCTCTATTATCACTTTTTGAGCCTTCAGCTGGTCCAATGCCAGAAAGAGAGACCTTCTTTTTAGGGGATCTGTCGGTAAACATGACCTTATAAACCGGGGATAAGGGAACACCTGAAATTCCAGTTGTACCCCTGTGAAATGGTGGAGATAACCCAGTTGTCTTGAATCGATTACACCAAAACCTTTGAGAACTGCTGCAGCCTCCCCCCCCACCCATGTGAGTGGGGGGCGCCCCTTCACAGAAAGGGCTTAATAGAAGACTTGGCTGATTTCTGCGTCCAGGGCTTTTTCTTACCCTGCCCCGAAGGCTTGGTTCCAGATCCAGATAGTTGGGGCCGTTGCCACTGTCTGGAAGTAGAAGCACTGGTATTATGAGTGCTGGGGATTTTGAAAGAAGGACGCTTGCTCTTCCTTCTTCCTTTTTCAGGTAGCAACGTACTCCCCCCCCCCCCCCGAGATCTTTTGGATATACTTATCCAGATCAACACCAAAAAGGCGTTCTCTCTCAAAAGGGAAGTCGGCCAGTAATTTTTTTACATGGTAATTTCGCAGACCGATTTTTAAACCAAAGGATTCTGTGCATATGCACTGATATAAGAGCAAATTGTGACATTTGCCTTATGGAGTCGGTAAGACCATCTACTGCAAAACATAAAGTGCGAGGTGAATCTGACAGATCTTCCATAGACTCTCCTTGAGAAGGAATTGTCTTGGCCACTCGCTTCATGCGGTCTTTCAAAGACTGACAAACTCTTATGGCTGCTACTGCTGGTTGTATCGCAGAATCTGCACCCGCAAAGGAGGCTTTCAATAAAGATTGCAAGTTCATATCTGCTGGATCTTTAAAAACCTGGGCATTATCCACAGGACAGGTTCAACTCTTGTTAACCGCAGATATAGAAGCATCCACAGAGGGGATATTCCATTTCTTAGTAAACTTTTCCTCCATAGGATACAATGATGAAAACCTTTTGAAAGGAACAAAAATCCTATCAGGATGGTCCCAATCTTTATACATTTGTTGCTTCAAGAACGGATGTATGGGAAACATCTGAGGAGGGCGCAATGAACCTAGAGAGGAAAAAGAGACTTTAGCTGTCTCTAGGGGAGGAAATTTGTATCCAGACCAGACCATTTCAGTAAGAGACTAAATAAACAACCTCTGGGTCTCAGAGGCAGATAGAGACTCCTCTGACCCTGACTCCCCAGAAGTGGAAACCTCAGCTTGACCTTCCATAGGGTCACCATCAGCTACTTCTTCCACATCCTCTTCCCAAGCTACTTCTTCCACATCCTCTGCCCAATCCTGAACTGACTCAGCGGGTAGCTCAGGTGAGGGAGATCTATCACGTTTCTTCCCTTGAGATGCTGCAATGATACCAGCAATCCTACCGTTAAGGCTGGCCAATACCACAGCCAAATCGTCCTTAGTGACATAGGTTGCAGCAGAAGTACTAGGAGTAGCTACTTTGCTGGACAACTGTAATAGCTCAGATCAGCAAGATGCCTCTGGCTCTTCAGGAGGAGTAAACACAGTGGAAACATGGCTATGAACTTCAAGGCCTGACAGTGGCATCACAGTGCCTTTTCCAATTGTGCCCCCCTGGCCCTTTTTCAGGTAGATATTGATTCAAAGCAAGACAAACTTGAGGTACTATCTTGAAGTGTACTCAAGGCTAGTGCCAAGCTTATACAGTCTAATGCACACAGCACTTATTATTCCCAGATACAGGACCTGTTTGTGCCAGTAACATAAACCCACAGTGACTCACGCAACCCAGCTGCTGCTGCTCTGTGTCCCTTTCAGCCTTTCACAGAGGAGGCTAGTGTGTTGGAGACAGTTCCTTACAGAACGCACCCATTTATGCATGTGCGACGTGGTGTCCACGTGCACGTCAATTGCGTTAGAACACACCCTCCACGCAGCATACGCCTGTACATAAAGGCGAAGATTCACAAGCGTGCGCGAATAGGCCTACACCATATACACTCGATTAAGGCAGAGATGAACATGCGGACGTTTATGCGCCAGGGCAAACACAACAAACATATAAGGGAGAGCAGCTTAGGCTGAATCTTGTTTGTCACAGCTGATACTATTGAGGTGATCAGCACAGGGTAAAACACAATGTGAAACAATAGGCAAAGAAATAATGATTTAAATCAAGCTTTGCAACAATCCCCTAACAGCCTCAACAAGATGTAACTTGTAAGCATAACATCCATAGTCTCATGGAGGGATACATATGGCACATGGTCTCTGTTATCTTATTAAAAGGAACAGTGCATAAAATATTTACAATATGCAATTATGCCAGCAATTTTTACCTTCAAGGTTTGCTGAATAGGTAAATATTTTAAATTGGACTCACCAGTCCAGCCGCAGGATTCTGCTTGAAACAGAAATCCAATCTTCACCCATCACGCCAAGCTATGTCTTGGCGACCTTCAAGGACTGGGTCCCCATATTTTAGAGGGGCCACAGCCTTGGACCTGTAGAGTATCCTGCACGGAGCACCTTTGGGGTTTGGTATTCCATGGGTCCGGATCCCAGGGTCCAGCGTCTAAAAAGGACAGCATTGCAGGCAAAACTTTGTATCTGCTTACCAAGGCTCAGGTACCATCTTTTTAGTCCATTGACTGTTTGGGATGGATCTGATAGCTAACCCCTTAGATTCCATGATCTTTGATCGGAGTAAACAGCATATCTTCTGTCTTCATTTGAAGAAAAAACAAGAAAAATGTTGAGAGACTCTCCACAGTGACCATCACCTTTAGACACTGGCCAAAAAAACTAAGGTACTTACTGTGTGGGAGGGGTTATGTAGGGAGGCATCAATTCTGATTGGTTGCCAGTGTCCTTCACCTAAAGGTGGCTATATATGTTATGATTTATGGCTCTGTGTCCTGTGATGTACGAAAAGAAAAAGGAAATTTAGAGTAAAATGAAAATAAAAATAAAAATACCATCAAAAGAAAATAAAAATTAAAAATATATATAGAAAATAATAAAATAAAAATAAATGAATACAAAAAATGAAATAAACATAAATAGAAATAAAATAAAAATGAATTAAAATTTGTATTTTTACTAATTGAATAAGAAACAATTCAGATATAGCTCTATATTTAACCTCAATGGGCTCAAAGTTCCCAGCCGATAAATCCATTGAGTTTCGTTCTGGGAGATCGCCTTTTTAAGATTGCTCCCTCTCCAATGTCCTCTGTCTATACCACAAAAAGTCTAACCACTAGGGACCCTGTCATGGAACAATCTAAAGTGGTTGGGCAAACTGTGGTGCTTGTACCCTTTTTTTTTGTTGTTCATATCTTCTCTTAACCTTACCCCTAGCCTACTTGCGGTTCTACCCACATATTGGATCCACAAGGACAAGCAAGAAGGTAGGTAACATGTAGTACCACAGGTGATCAATTTCTTAATTTCAAAGGATCCTCCTTGAGAATTGGATACAAAGTGTCTAATTTTTATTCTCCTATATTTAGAAGTCCTACAGATCACACATTTACCACAACTAAAAAATTCTACCTGATCTAAAAACATACAAGTCTTCTTAGAGGGGTTTATAACATTGTGGGCTAACCTCATCCATAATGCCCCATACACACATGCAGATTATCTGCAGACTTTTGTCTGCAGACTTACCAAAACCATATAATATGAGGTCAAACCTAAACATTTTCAATTTGTATGCAATCCGGCAGGCCCTTGCACTACATAGAAAAGGTAAGTCTGCAGACAAAAGTCTGCAGATAATCTGCACGTGTGTATGGGGCATAACAGTGGATTTTTGTGTGTCTTTGGTCCAGTGTCACCATGCGTTTCTTGTTTGTGAGCATCAGCTGACCCTTCTCTTTTGATCGTTACAAATCTCACGCGTTAGACAACTCCTAATGTTGATCTTGTTTTCTATTGTTTTTTTTTTTTTTTTTATTAAGCTTCCTGCTAACCCTATCCAGAAATGTATGTGTGTGTGTAAATTTGGAGGGTTGAAATTTTTTTGCTGCCTTTTATTTTGTCAAATTTTATATCTTCTTTGTTTTGTTTGTTTAATCCTGCACTTAAACTTTTGATGGGGATGGGTTGCTGAGAGTTATACCCTAAAATATTTGGCATGGTTAGTGCTCACCTTATTTCTGTCCCTGCTGTACACAATTAAATTGAAGGTGTGTCCAATTTAAGTGTGTGTTTTAGATTGTAAGCTCTTTAGAGCAGGGACCTTTGAACCATATTGTAAAGTTCTGTGAAAAATGTTGCAACAATAAATGCCAATCAATATTTTGGGCAAAGTAACTGAATGAACAAAATAGTGTTCATATTGTTCAAAAAAATGTAGAATTGGTTTTGAATTTGTTTTTTTTTTTTTTTTGAGGTTTAATAAAATATTTTAGAAGTGGAATGTCTTGTTAACACACCTTCCAATCTATTAAATCTACTCTGCTACAAAGTTTTATTCTTTATTCTGCGCACATGCATGTCATTAAATAGAGAAAAAAGTGTAAATCTAAAACTAAAAGAGCAAGCTTTTAGCAGCTCCAATGCTGATTTTTAGGTTCCAATTATTTTTGCTATGACCTAGGTAAACTATTAAACATGTCAAATTTAAGTACAGTATTCATTTTTTCTCATCACCAGTTGCCCACCCCATAAACACCATTTCTGAAATAATTATTTAGCAAAATAAGCATATTGAGCAAACGTAAAAAGATGTTTGCAAATGTGAATTTATTGCCATTACGCATATCTTTTTGCAGTGGCTGTGTCACAACTGGTTGGTACTTGTTGTCCCCGTGGAGGTAATAAAATAACACACTCACCAGATGAAGTTGGTCTTAAATACCTTAAATGAACCAGTTTGGATGAGAAACAGATTAACCTTTCAATTTACGGCCACCATAAGACACAGGAAGGAATTCATCAGCTGACCTCATTAGCACACACATATGGCTGCGTTCCCTCCTTCCAGCAGATCCCAACCACCCCCAGCTAGATGCACGGTTGGTTTTCTAATACAATTAATCAGTGATCACTGGTCTCACTAAATACAGAAATGTTTACTTTTGTCTTAAATTAATTTTGCATAGATCTGTTCATTTGGAGAGTGCAGGAAAGGAGAGATCAGATAACCGCCTATATGGATAGAGCTGTAATATTGAAAACAGGAGAAGCGAGTCCTAAGTTCTGTTAAGCTCAGCGTAGACTATACAATCTGATTGTACAATCTCCTTTAGATCTGCCATTAATTTTGTAGTGCAAGGGCCTGCCTGATTGTATACATAGTGATCGGTAGGCTGGTGTGTCTTCCTAATATATAGTTTTGGTAAATTTAAAGGAGATTGTACAGAGCTTGTATAATGTATGGCCATCTTTAGCCACCTAAAATTAACTAGTTGCTAACTACTTCTAATCCTTGTTTGTGTTGCAACAACATTTTCAAAATACGAGTCCACTTCAGTAACATTTAGAAAGTTAGGGGTAGCTCCAAATTGTTTCCAGGAAACTCTACATAGCTTTGTGGAGTGGAGTTGTGCTGCCTGCCACAAGTGGGTGTAACAACATGAATTTAATCAGAAAAAAAAAATCAGCGTGGGGGTCCCTCCAATCCAAACCAGGCTCTTAGGTCTCTAGTATATGATAAATAATTAATGTCTAAATAGAATTTTATTAGAATGTTGACTTGTAATTATATATGTTTATGCTTTTATCATAGCACTGCTATGTATTCTAGGTAAAAGCAAGATCAAGACAGTGGCTTAGTGGTTAGCATCTTGCTACAGTCAGGTTATGGGTTCAAATCCAACCTATAACCTCCCTAAAGTTTCAATGGTGAATAGATTTGTGCATAGGCAAAAGTATATTTGCCATCAGTGTGATACAATTTATCTCTCGCTGATGGCACATATGCATTTGCCATTGAAATTCTAGGGAGTGCTAAAGATTAAACCACTGTGCTGAGTACAATTATACCTATAATATAAAGAAGAACCATGATTACAGAATGAACATATATGAATACAACTTAACATTTTCATAAAATATGAATTAGACATAAAAAAAGTTTGACATATATAGAATAGAGATATAATTCTTACATCAATGATAATAATATAAATATCAGCAACAGAAGCAAAACAAGTCACATCTACTAATTCTGACAATCTAGCAATGATTTTGCATTTATATTTTAGGGGAATATAGATTCTCTTGATCTATGTTCATTTGTTAATCATGGTACTGCTGTATATTCTCAGCACAACTGTGCTCATCTTGATGAATTAGTGGGTAGCACTCCTACCTAGCTAAGGGTCAAATCCCAAGCGTGGAGTCACCTGCTTAAATTTTAAACAGCAGAGTATGCTGAAAATAGGCAACCACCTAATTGCCACTGCCACATCAGCATGGGTGTTTCCATAATTTGCATGCTCAATTGCATGCAATGGTATGTTATTTAGCAGAAATATTATTGTGTGTAAATAAAATATTCAAATATTAGTAAACACACAGGGTGCTAGCATGGTCGGGATTTGAACTCATAACCTGAATGCTTTTCGCTCATAAGCACAGACCACTAAGCCAATGTGCTAAGTACAATTAGACTTGCATAAAAGTTTTGTATGATTAAAGAATGAACATAGATAATCAGTTACTCCATCAGCTCATCCCCCACAGCTATTGCCTTTTGTATCAATTGACCCTCCCTTTTAGATTGTAAGCTCTAACGAGCAGGGCCCTCTGATTCCTTTTGTTCCAAATTGTAGTGTAACCGTAATGTCTGCCCTCATTTTGTTAAGCGCTGCGCAAACTGTTGGCGCTATATAAATCCTGTATAATAATAATAATAAATATAGAAGCTCTCAGGTGTAATTACTTTGAACTGACAATGACTCATGACATGCCTAACACTAATTATGTGTTTTTATTATTATGAAACAACAGAGACAAGATTCTGTCAGTAGGGTTCCATGGTGTAATGGTTAGCACTCTGGACTTTGAATCCAGCAATCTGAGTTCAAATCTCGGTGGAACCTGGCATTTTCTTTATATTTACTGAAATCTTTGTATACAATTATTCTGCAGCAGGAGTTTAACACAAAAATGGTTTTAAGCAAGATATCTGAGGACTCTTCATGCATTGCTTCTGTGATAAGCTATATGTATTAAACAAGTAGTCTAGTGCGCTAAAATGATGACCAAAATATGGATGTGTGAAAACACAATAACTATGTGCAAAAATTGATAACGTAATCCAAATACATGTGAATGACCTTAATAATTAATATTAAAATAAAGTCCCCAAAACTTCATAGTGTATAAACAACACAAATGCTTGAGTGAAAATTGGAATAAAAGTCCAAACGTGAACCAGGTGATATTCAATATTACTGCAAAACAAAGTGCTCGTGAATCCCACCACCCGTATGGTTCTCCCCTTACCAGACGAATAAAATGAGGTGCAATGAACTTCCCCAGAGTTGATACTCTGTGTGGTGGAAACGGTCCCACACTCTTATTCACCACGTGATGGAGACAGAATTATCTAGCGTCTTACCGGATTAATAATATAGAACGCATGGGTATAACCCCTTGGGGGACCTTCTTTCCACCGACAACAGTACACTAATCCAGGATCTCTCAGAAGTTTTCTTTGGCTCCTGCGCTTCTCTGGGATATTCTACAGATTATCCAGTCATTCTAAATCTCCTTTTTGCTTCTTGTCTCGGCTCTGATACGAATGACTCTACACCTGAAGCCATCCAAAACACCTGCTTTCCTTTTTAATCTGCAGCTTTTGTAATGTTCTGAAAATGCAATGCAATATGGCTCATGACATGCCTAACACAAATTATGTGTTTTTGTTATTATGAAACAACAGAGACAAGAACCTGTCAGTAGGGTTCCATTGTGTAATGGTTAGCCCTCTGGACTTTGAATCCAGCAATCTTAGTTCAAATCTTGGTGGAACCTGGCATTTTCTTTATATTTACTGAAATCTTTGTATGCAATTATTCTGCAGCAGGAGTTTAACACAAAAAGGGTTTTAAGCAAGATATCTGAGGACTCTTTATGCATTGCTTCTGTGATAAGCTATATGTATTGTTAGTAGCTGTCTAGAGGCATTACATTTTGGACAGGCTCTTCATTACATAAACCCTTAGGCTGGCAGTGAAAAACAAAACTGTTATAGTACAGGTATAAGGACTTGCTGACACCCTTAGAAATGACTAAACGTAATTAGATAACACTAGAGATCAATTTGTCCCGTTGAATTGAATTACTTTGCCATGTTGAAGAGATGGCCTGCATTATGCCAATTTGTTTAAGGCAAGATTTTTCCAACATATGGCAGTTTACAGCAAAGGTTTAGTGCCAGTTATATGTTGGATCTGATGTCCGGTAGGCTCCACCATGTGTGCTTTGCAGCTCTTGCAGTTTCTGTTCTCTTTTGTCACTGTGTTCAAGCCATTTAAAGGTTACAAAATCACACACAAATACCAAAAATGTATGTGTGTCAGTGTCTGCCATCTTAGTGCTCCCTGGTGCTCCTGGTAGCCACATTTCTTTATTTTCTTCATCATCCTTGGTCCTCATTACACTAACAGTGCTGTTCAAAATCTACACTACTACTAGTCATACCCGTGGTCATTGCTACACATGGACCAGGTTTTTGGGCCGAGCCAGTTTTATGCTTAGCTTTCAGTTTTACTAAGGAGCAGGAACGGGATTGGAGCAAAAGGGACAGCATTACGGGATTGGCCATATTTTCTTGTTTGTAATGCTTTAAACTCCTAGCTCCTAGCTTAATAAAATACTTTTGAGAACAAGGGTTTTGTTGTATGGGTGCTTCCGTGGAATATAGCAGGCTTTAAGTGAGACACTTCAGTAACATTTAGAAAGTTAGGGGTAGCTCCTAATTGTGTCCAGGGAACTGTACATATCTTTATGGAGTGGAGTTGTGCTGCCTGCCACAAGTGGGTGTAACAAAATGAATTTAATCAGAAAAAAAAATCAGTGTGGGGGTCCCGCCAATCCAAACCAGGCTCTTAGGTCTCTAGTATATGATAAATAATTAATGTCTAAATAGAATTTTATTAGAATGTTGACTTGTAGTTATATATGTTTATGCTTTTATCATAGCACTGCTATGTATTCTAGGTAAAAGCAAGATCAAAACAGTGGCTTAGTGGTTAGTACTCTGATCTTGCTACAGTCAGGTTATGGGTTCAAATCCAACCTATCACCTCCCTAAAAATTCAATGGTGAATAGATTTGTGCATAGGCAAAAGTATATTTGCCATCAGTGTGATACAATTTATCTCTCGCTGATGGCACATATGCATTTGCTATTGCAATTTTAGGGAGTGCTAAAGATTAAACCACTGTGATGAGTACAATTATACCTATAATATAAAGAAGAACCATGATTACAGAATGAACATATATAAATACAACTTAATATTTTCATAAAATATGAATTAGACATAAAAAAAAAGTTTGACATATATAGAACAGAGATATAATTCTTACATCAATGATAATAATATAAATATCAGCAACAGAAGCAAAACAAGTCACATCTACTAATTCTGACAATCTAGCAATGATTTTGCATTTATATTTTAGGGGAATATAGATTCTCTTGATCTATGTTCATTTGTTAATCATGGTACTGCTGTATATTCTCAGCATAACTGTGCTCATCTTTGATGACCTAGTGGGTAGCACTACTACCTAGCTAAGGGTCAAATCCCAAGCGTAGAGTCACCTGCTTAAATTTTAAACAGCAGAGTATGCTGAAAATAGGCAACCACCTAATTGCCACTGCCACATCAGCATGGGTGTTTCCATAATTTGCATGCTCAATTGCATGCAATGGTATGTTATTTAGCAGAAATATTATTGTGTGTAAATAAAATATTCAAATATTAGTGAACACACAGGGTGTTAGCACAGTCGGGATTTGAACTCATAACCTGAATGTTTTTTGCTTTTCGCTCATGAGCACAAACCACTAAGCCAATGTGCTAAGTACACTTAGACTTGCATAAAAGTTTTGCATGATTAAAGAATGAACATAGATAATCAGAACTTTATAGTCTCCTAAAAAAAAATTAACATATAACAGATATGTAACTGTAAATGTTAAATGCATGTAACCTCATGGAATAGCAGGCATTACTCTGTAATCATCATTCAGAACAGCATTCATTAGCAAAAGAAGAAAACAAACTATGCACAATAATTGTAATATATATAAATAGCCACACACGAGGTAAAGCACACCCCATATTTATTGGCATACGTGTACACACATGATCATAGCTAAATACTGCAGTGCAGTTTCATATAGGAAAGGGTGGACTTATCCTTTAAGCTAAGTCTGAATTTCCCAGGTTTGGGACAGGCTTATTTTAGAAAGTCAAGTGACAAATCATAGTTTTTAAAGGATAAGTTTACCTTTGGGAGCATTTTACATGCTCCACCTATTTGTAGGGTCGAGTAGGTAACATGTTCCTGCTTCTGAAACTGCTCCCTGATCCCCTCCTCCTCTGTGACAGCAGGCCGGGGATCTTCTCCCACACAGCCACACCATTTGTTTACAGAGTTCTGTGAGCAAATGAACAAGTACCAACAGTCTTTGCAGCTAACGGCTTGTAGTTCTTAATGAACTACCAGAATGCTGTTAAGGTAATTTACTGATTCTTTCTGTCATTGTGTAACTGCCTGCCAGTACAAGGTACAAGCACACTGCTTTTACTAAAAGTCTGCAGAAGCTCTGCTGATCACGGTTGCAATGCTTTCCAGGCTCCTACAATAAAAATAATAAATGCAGATTTATTTACCTGCAAAAAATCATGCATTTATTTATTTTTTTTTTAAAAGGTGAACTTATACTGTAAAAGTTTATCGAAATATCATAATTAAGAACAAGACAAATATTTTTTCTCATATTTTTAATAGTGTATAAAATATAGAAGCTCTCAGGTGTAATTACTTTGAACTGACAATGACTCATGACATGCCTAACACTAATTATGTGTTTTTGTTATTATGAAACAACAGAGACAAGAACCTGTCAGTAGGGTTCCATGGTGTAATGGTTAGCACTCTGGACTTTGAATCCAGCAATCTGAGTTCAAATCTCGGTGGAACCTGGCATTTTCTTTATATTTACTGAAATCTTTGTATGCAATTATTCTGCAGCAGGAGTTTAACACAAAAATGGTTTTAAGCAAGATATCCTAGGACTCTTCATGCATTGCTTCTGTGATAAGTTATATGTATTAAACAAGTAGTCTAGTGCGCTAAAATTATGACCAGAATATGGATGTGTGAAAACACAATAACTATGTGCAAAAATTGATAACGTAATCCAAATATATGTGAATGACCTTAATAATAAATATTAAAATAAAGTCCCCAAAACTTCATAGTGTATAAACAACACAAATGCTTGAGTGAAAATTGGAATAAAAGTCCAAACGTGAACCAGGTGATATTCAATATTACTGCAAAACAGAGTGCTTGTGAATCCCACCACCCGTATGGTTCTCCCCTTACCAGACGGATAAAATAAGGTGCAATGAACTTCCCCAAAATTGATACTCTGTGTGGTGGAAACGGTCCCACACTCTTATTCACCACGTGACGGAGACAGAATTATATAGCCTCTTACCGGATTAATAATATAGAACGCATGGGTATATCAACTATAAAACAGTTGCTTTCTTGTTGATATTGGGCAAGAGACAATGCTTTTCTAAATGAAAGCTTGGTTTTTTCCCAAATAATTCCCCATTAAAAAAATGATCATTCTTAAAGTGTTTCTTATTAAAATTCTGCTAATAGAAGATAAAAAGATCAAAGCAAAACTAGATGTAATGTTCTATTCCATATGTATTTGCCTGCATTTACAACTATTATCCTTGCAGTGTTCCAGTGTCTCAGTCAAAAGTGGATAAATGTTAAAGCGGTTGTATACTCATTTTGATCACTTTTCTCTAAATTATTAATAGCAGGCTGTTATTTATGGTAATTTATTATTCTCCTCTTACTGACTTCTTTTCCGAGTAATCGTTGGTTTTCTTTTAAATTACGTCACCCGCACATGCGCCTTTAACTCAAATTTTCCGGCAAGCTTCTGCTGCAGGAAAAAGGCAGGGTCTATGCCGGGGCTGCATCATTTCCTACTGTCGTCGTCAGCCCCGGGATCCAAGACTCTGGAGTAAGGCAGCAACAGGATCGGCTCCTATTCGCTGCATAAGGTTTCCTTAGTAACCGGAAACGAAAATGAGGCTTGGATACAGCGAATATTGCACATGCACGGGATTATAGCCAGGGAAACATACTGAGGGCGGAAATAAGGTACTGCACAAATGGGGAAGACCTCAGTTATGATGGCGGAGGCTAGGAACAAGCAGGAGGGTTTCACAATCTCTTTATTTGTAAAAGTAAGAATGATTTTGATGCATACTATTAGTGGCTTTTTAATTTAAAACAAGTAGTTTCATTTATACAATGCTTAAATGTGGTACAAATGTCAAAGTTTACTACCGCTTTAAGTAGCAGAAGCATTCACAGGTCATGAGCAAGTGTATTTGTCCAAACAAGAGGAGTTTAAGTAATAATAATACTACCTGTAATAAGGCCTTGGAGGCTGCTGTACAGGTAAGTTATCCTACTTCCATGTTCTGGGGTATTCTACTCCCTTATTTTCACTCCCTTGTGTATACAGCAAAAAATTACCCTACTAAAGTGACTGGCCCGCAACTTTGATACCTCTCTGCAAGCTAAGGATCCAGCCCCAACAAGTTAGTGTGCCTGGGAGCTTAAAGAGGAGCTCCAATCTTCCCCCAAAAAATACTGTGGCTGCTGACTTTTTAATTTAAGGACACTTATCAGTCCTGGGGTCCAGCACTGTCCTCATCTGAGCCAATTATTTAATCGGCTTCGGGGGTCCAGGCACCAGCATCCTAACTAAGGGAAACCAGCAGTGAAGCCTTGCAACTTCAAAGCAAGGTTCCCACTGCGAAGCTGCGCTGTGCTTTGTGAATGGCCCTGCAGTCTCCTGGGACCTGAGGTATGTGATAAAGGGGAAGGAGGGGGCCTGAGGTGACCCAATGCCTGCCTAAAGCCTGTCAAAACCAGCAACCTGCTCCCCCTCCCCCCCAAAAAAGTGCCAATTGTTAAAGAGGGGGGGGGATGCAAAGAAGCAGGACTTCCCCTTTTGGGTGAAGTTCCACTTTAATTAAAGTAAAACAAATTGCCAGATTTTGTCGAAGGGGCATGATATGTCCTGGTGGGGGGGTGTTGGGGGGGTAATCCCCCTGTCAGAACACAATTGTATAACAGGAGAGATCACTGTACTAAAATAGGTTGGGTTAGTGCAGCGATCTGTCATTTTTTTTCTTTCAGTCCGCTGGGTTGAACAAAAAAAAAAATGAACTGTGTTTACCAGACCTTAGTCTTCTTCTTCCTCGTCTCTTCTTAGCAGTCTTCCTCCTTTTTCTTCATCTTATTTACCACTAGTCCCTAATTATACTGCTTCTGGTGTAATGCAAAACTGGTGACACCAGCTCTTTATAACTCATTATACTGTAGTTGAGTAGTAAGAGAACATTTATGAAGATTCCTAAAATATGGAAGACGAAGATGCATTAGACCTAGAAGAGGGACTCAACAAAACTAGAGATTTGACAGTTTACAGGTTTACACAAGTGGTTCACAGTTGTAGACCTAGTGGTTGTGGTCTACAGACTAGGAATAGAAGAATAACATGGGGCAATTAGGGTGTACCAACAAATGCCATAAGGGTAGATTTAGATGTACATCTAAATCTCCCTTTTCTCTGAAGCCCAATCTGCATTTAGATTGTGCTTCAAAGGCTACTGACTGACGGTGAGGAAGCAATGGTACACCTCCTCACCAGCTGTTTTAACCCCATTTTTAACAGCAAACACTCCACAACTACATACATTGCACTCAGTTGCAGGGCATTTGTGATACTTTCCCATTTGCTTAAGTGTGTAGTGTTTGGTGGGCTTGCCCACTACATGTTGATTAAACTTTGCAATGGGGGCAAAGCAAAACATCATGATTGTGGCATGTAAAAACCCCCATCTGCTGCTTATTCTATCCTAAGGGTGGAGGTTGACGAACAGAAAAAACGTGGCTTAACCTTGCATTTTTGCTGCCCCCAATTGCACATCTTAATGAAGGTTAAGTAGTACTACTGTCTATCACAGTAAAATATATTAAACAGTATACAATACCAGCCATGAAAAGATTAAGGTTTGTGAAGATGTAACAACCTCGATGTACCATCTTCGAGTCTCTCACCTTATAGGAATTTATAGATTCATAAACACTCGTTACTATTGCCACTATGTAGGCAGGTACAGTTCAGCCTCCCTGCTCAGATGGCACTCTTTAGCAGCCACCATGCAGAGAGAGCGGAGATAAAGGAGGTACTTATGTTCCTCTGAGGCCTCCGTAGGTGTCATCAGGAAAGCAGCCAATTTCTCGAACGTAACCAAGATATGGTCAATGAAGCCACTCTAGGTCTGCTCCCAGGGAGACCAGGCGTTAGTGAAAAACCCAAAGTTTGAAAGAGGAAGCAGATTGGAGCCCCGTTTGGAATCCACCCCATACTGAGTAGAGAAACAGTCGTTTCCACTGTCCCCTGTGTCTGATGTAGTATAAGAGGGCCCCACACTGAAATCTATTAAGGCCTTGTGCACTAATTAGAGGTTGCTCTGTCAGGACCCCAGTTGATGGCACGGCGGACATCCCTCCTATCCTTGAAGTTCCAGTGAAATGGTACTTGCCTCCCATAGAAGCCACGTCTATAGACTCCAACAGCCCTGAAGACACAGCCCCCACTGTACTCCCAGAAGGATCAAACTGCAGAGTGACGTAAGGAATCTGTGTGTCCTGATACATACCTGAAATGCACTAATCCCAATGCTGTAGAAATAGCATCAAAGTGAATGCTGTAGCAAGCAACCAATGGCTGGAAATGTGTCAAGTCAAAGCAAAAAATGTCACCAGCACACCTAGGATCTCCAGAGTGAGTCCAAACTTTTAATTAGCTATCACATCGTGTGTCACATGCCTGATGAAGGGGTCATGCGAGGTTCCGAAACATTGCAATCTGCTGTAACAATGTGATAGCTGATTAAAAGTTTGAACACACTTTGGAGATCCTTGGTGTGCTGGCGACATTTTTTGTTTTGCTGATACATTTCTGGACTCCCCTAGGGATGCAAATGCTGGCCCTGATGAGGGTGCTATGTATACCCATGATAACCCCTTTGCACCTGAGTTCAGATAAGCAACCTCCCATGGATGAGAATTCTGTTGAGCTTGACAATCCTGGTGAGGGTGGCCGCCCAATTCAAACCAACAGTAGCTTGCTAAGTACTCTGATTATCTTGAGTGTAGTGTAGAACAATGCTAATAAATAGCAGTGCCCCCCTTTAGTTGGCACACATTTGCTAAGTGACCAGGTCAGAGACAGTGTGTCTAGCATAGGGAAAGGTTCCGATGGAGGAGGGACAGAGTAGGGACTGCTCATCTTTGCCAGGAGCTAGGAGCCCTAATGCATTAAGGTGCCTTGTTGGTTGCTGCCAGGCATTAAAAGTTGTCTTCAGGAATCCTCTGCAAAACTCTCAGGAAGTGCTGCCCTGCCAGTTCAGACTCTGTTAATGCTCTGTTAATGCCTTGTTGGAACTTTTCTGATAATACACATTACTGCAATCTCTGGTCTCCGTGTGCATTATATCTTCTCAGGGTGTAAAATGCCTGGCTTCACTCACAACTATATCACCATTACTGCATTTATCCTGCATTATCCTCCCATCCCAGTTGCTTGAAAAAAAAAAAAGATTTTTAAAAGAGTGTTGCATGTTGTAGGACTGACTGTCACACTCCAACCCCTTTATTAAGCCATGCTTTCTTCAGCTAAGTCCTGGCAGCCAGCAGCTATGAACAGCCCCTCCTTTTAATACAAAAAAATACAGGCAGTACAAGCATTTCATATATTTACACTGTATCTTTGGTGTCTGTAAAAGTAGGAACCTTTTTTCATTCATTAAAAAAAGTCATGCACTGGGCATGTACAGAAAAAGGGGTAATTTGCCAAATGACTAGTTTTAAGAAGTAAGGGGTCCATTTATGTCCCCTGCTGTATTTTTCACCACTCTGATTCTAGGCAATAATGTGATCCTTTATTGTGATATACTGAGTTTCAGTATAAAATGCAATTCAGAATACATGTTTGCTGTCACAGGTGAAATACCATAGAGAACTAGGGCTGTATTTACCATGATGTTATTCTTGTGCCTGTGCCTAGAGCAGAAGGGTTAGAGGGGGCAACACCAGCCCTTTTTCTTTAGCATATAACACAAGTGGCGGAGATTTTACAAAATGGAGTAATCATTAAGGTATGTCATGATGTCTAAATATGGCTCTGCACAGAACACCCATCAACGTCACTGGAGAATTTACATGAGCAATATAATGCCTGGCTATTCCATAAAAGCTACTTGGATTCCCTCCAAGATATGAACAATACTGATGATATTTCTGAACAATAAGAATATGTATGCACATGTAATTCCCCAGGTTGCAAAAGACTGAAGGGCATTTACACAGCTCCCAAATGTCCCTGATTTTGAAGGACTGATTTAAAACAAAGTCCCTCTGTCCCTATTTCCTCCTCATTTGTCCCTCATTTTGGTCTGATCTATATAGTTTGATATAAAATGCGCTTTTTATCTTTCAAAAAGTGTTTCCCAGTGCTAATCCTTTCATCCAATTTTTAAACTGCTGCATTTGCAAATGGAAAAAGCCAATATAAAGGAATAGTAGTGTTAAAAAAAAAGTGCACTTGTGGGCTTAAATAATATTTTTTTTTTGTATAATTCTCCTTTAAGGGGGAGTGGCAGGGTGTGTGTCTTATGCCTACATACTTTTGCTAATAGATGTCCCTCATTCCCATCTCAGAAAGTTGGGAGGTATGCATTTAGATGGTTTGTGAATAAGAATAGTAGACTACTGTCTAATGTCTCTGAGCATGTTAATGTAAACCTGGCCTAAGAGATTTATGGGACCTGACATTGCTGACTTCCATCTTTAGATTGCTAGTTACCTGGCTGTTACGCTTACCCACTGGCTTCAGTTCTTTCTGAGTCACTGGCACTCAACCAGTACGCAGTTGGTCAGCATGACTACCAGGAATCCATTTTTTTCAGCTGTCAACAATGACAGCCTTCATGTTTCTTACATAACAGGTTTAATTTAGCCCCCATTTACATGCGTTATGACATGCATTAACATGTTTTGTATTAGGGCAGCTCAATACACCAAAAAGGTGCATGCATTATGTCTAACAATGCAGCACACCACAATGTGTGGTAGTGAGTTACCATGCTTTGTGGTTCTTTCGGAAGGTGCATCAACGTTCATAATATTTTTAGCTGCATGTTACAGTAAGGGCTTGTCCACAATTGCTCAAAATACTAATATACTGCCTATAGTGTTATTGGGCATCAATAGGTGTGCTTGCTAAGCGTTTAATGAGAGTTAAAAATGCTACCCTAAATGCCCTTTGAGCGTTTGCGGCACGGTTGACAAGCATTTTTGGCACGTTAAAACCTGTGCTCAAATCCCAAAAGCTTGTTTATGCATTTAAACTATCAGGTGCTAAAGGGGGTCGCAGGTCAGTGACCAGACCTGAACCTAGTCACTCTCCCCTACCTTGTGTCTCAATGCCCCAGGTTGGCATGGTGTCCACTATAGGATTTGCAGTGGCAAAGCAGTGTAGGACTGGCCATAAGAGGGTATACTTTGACGCAGTTGGCCAGCTTAAGCATGCATTGCAATATGTGTCAACTAAATATCCCTGTTTTTAATTGCATAGTATGCTGGAGAGGGGGTATAGCAGTGTGCACAGGGTCCCTACAAAACTGCACCACAAACGTCTATTAATAACTGTAATGTACTAACGTGCCACAACCGCACTGCAAACATTCCACAACCGCATGCTGGCGTGGTTACCATAGACTTGAAAGGGAGGCATTGAATGGCTTCAATTGCCTCCAGACTTGACATGAGGCTTCAAGTTTGAAGAGAAGCGTCGATAACCCGTCATGTTTTCACAATGTGGACAGCACTTTGTGTTGTCCATTGCATTATCTGCAGAGGCATTTGAGGGGCGTTAAAAATGGCCTTTTACAAGCCTGATTTCAATGAAAGTGTAAACTTAGCCGCAATGTAATTGTGCCAGTATAGCCTCAAGGTATTTTAACATAAACTAAATATGTAAATTATTAGTGTTGTAAATCACAGTCGTTTGTGCCTATTAATTTTACACAAAAACAATAGTAAAGCATACAGATTCTACCAACAGTGAATACATGGAACAATGAAATTATAATGTGCTACAATTGCTATTCTGCAGATTATTTTGTTCTGCTTGATTTCACTTCAGTTCCTAATTCTTCCCATGAGCTTACATTGTCGGCAGCAAAAAAAGGGAAATAACTATGTCTGTTCCATAGATAAATGTGAAAGCCTTGCTTTTCAAAGAGGCTTATAAAGAGTTGCAATAAGAATGCCAAAGCATAAATTAGAGTGTGATGCAATCTCCTTGAAATAGTTTTCCCTAAATTATCATAATTGTACCTTAGAGGGAGCACACTTACATAAGACATGACTGTTCCAGTTTCATGAATCTTGGTGGCCAAGCCTTCTTTTCTTATTCCTTCTCAAGTAAATGAAAATGCCATAATTACACCAACAGCATGCCAATGGCAGCGGTCATGGCACTGCTAGATGTTATTCTCAACTGTTTTTTTTTTCTTTGCACATTTGTTAAAGGGAACCTCTTATTTAACAATAAACAATAAAATATTATTCCAATGGCCATGGGTTATAATCAAATATAAATAAGCATTCATATTTACCTTTCTGAAATATTATCAGCTGTAAAATCCTTTTCACCTGGTATAAAATGTCATATGGTTAGGTAAATTAGCCTTTTGGTAGAAGGAAGAAGAGAGCTATTAACCTAAGCAGCATGAGACCAGTGAGCTCAATTTATGAGTCTGCAGGGAATGATATAGGATTCTTACATGGCTAGAGAGGTTAAAAAATCATGGTTTATACTTTCATTAAACGCATTTAGGGTGGCCATAAATTTTCATATTCCTTTTTAGCAACTCCCTAAATTTAAAGTGTATATAAGCCCCAACAGTGAGTTTCTCCTATGTCCTTTCATTTGATATAATACATTTACCATTGAAAGAGCTTTGTAACATAAGTGTCTACAATACCCATTAATTCTGCCAGAAATTCAGTGAGCTCCGATTGTCCTGTAGTAAGCTTAAAGCGGTAGTAAAATCTCCTTAAGAATGTACCTCCCTGCATGTTTAACCAGTTTCCACCCTGCCTATAGTCAAATGGCGGCCAGGCGGAGCATTCATCGCCTTGCTTGTGCCCCATGGGTTGCAGTACAGTGCAATCTGTCACCTTCTGTGTCCACAAGACACAGCGGATGACTGATCAGTGTACCATGTGATCGCTGTGACCAATCAAAGGAGATCACGTAACAATTGTACACAATGAATGGCTTTGATTCATGCCTTTCATTGTGTACTACTGTGTTGATCTCTGTGATTGGTTACAGTGATCACATGGTACAGACAGGGTCAATCTGTCACATACCTGGTTGGTGAGGCTGATGTGGGGAGAAGGGCCTCTTGTACAGCTCCGGCTCGAAGGCCACTGGTGGTGAGACAGTAGCCACTGGAGCACGGCGGGGTAAGAGCCAGAAGTCTGTGTGGCAGACGTGCCAGCAGGATGGCAGGAAGCAGGTAGACTGGCTTAACTTGGCTGAAGACAAACTGTGGACGAACAGCAGGAAGCAGGTGCCAGAAGATGCTGAGCTGGACCGAAGTAGCTGTAGCAGGCTGGAAGAGCTGGAAGTAGGGTCAGATGAGCCGGGTTGGTAACAGACAGACGGATAAGTAAGTAGGGCCGACAGCAGGGTAGTCAGGTCACAGGCAGAGTCAGCAATGGATGCAGGATCAACAGGAGCAGCAGGCAGAGGCAGAATCCAAGGTGAAGCCAGGGGTCAGGACAAGTAACAGACAGAATGGTTGGAAGCAAGCCAGGTCAAGATCAGAGGTCAAATGCAGGAATCAGAATTGCAAGATACTACACAGAACACTGTAGACCAAACAGCAATTAACCAGTGCTGAAGTCCTGTTTAAATAGGCCGTGTGGCGCCAGATGTGCGGCTGGGAGTGTGCGCCTGGAAACAACATTAGTGCTATGGCAAAGCCTTTCCTGACACGATCACAGCCTATCTGTACCATGTGATTAGCTGTGACCACTATAGTAAACACTGAGTGAATCAGTTTCATTAAGTAAAAATTGTTGCTTACAACAGTAAAATTCACTGGTATAAGCAATAATAATGTGTAAAAAAAAAATAAAAATCCTGATCACCTCCTCAGAGTAGTACAGTATTACTGTGGTAACCCTGTATTGCTCTAATCACAGTGTGTGGAAAAAAAATTGTAAAAAAAACTGTAATTGAAAACCAAATTATTATTATTATTTATTTTGTTACATACTGTCACTAGTCAGTGTCCCTGATCACCACCACACCAGTTATATGATAACACTGTACTGCACTGGCGACAGTATGTTTTTTTAATTACTTCATCTTCCAAAAAATTGTGACAAAAAATTACAACTTCAAAAAACTTGCCATTCCTCTTACTATATCCCTTCAACTGCCTACTTTCCAAAAAAAAAGGTAATTTGGACTGTCACAGCATTTTCGATAGAAAGAAATGAGATAGGCCGTCAGTACATCATGAGTGTCGATTTTCAGATACACTGTATTAGAGATCGACCGATTATCGGCAACACCGATATATCGGGGGCCGATATGCACTTTCCCTGATATATCTATATCGGCCTTTCGATTTAACGATATTGCCGATATTTTTGTGACGCCATCGCTTATGTTGCGCGCACACGTTCTGCGTCCTAACACCGCCTCCCACGCCTGTGCGGCCCATACGTGACGCCATTTCACCGCACGCTGCACACGTTTTCACACAGCCTCGTGTTACAGCCAGCTGCAGTCCGATCCGGACACGGTGCCAGCCATCCATCCACCCACAGGCCCTGGCCTCAGCCACCCACCACAGGTTGCCAGCCGCCAGCCATCCGACCCACAACATAACAGGGTGCCAGCAGGTCAGCATCCAGCCACCCACTCCAAAACAGGGTTCGAGCGAGCAAAGCAGCCACCCGCCACCATGACCAGTGACCACACAGTGTTCCAGCAAGCCAGCTACCTACAACAGGCCAGGGTGAGTGAGTGACACCAAGCCAGCCACCCACACAACAGGGTGACCCCCAAGCCAGCCACCCACCACAGTGTTCCAGCCAGCCATCCACCCACCACAGTGTTCCAGCAAGAAATCCACCCACAACAGGTTGACACCAAGCCAGCCAGCCACCACAGTGTTCCTGCAAGCCAGCCACCCATAACAGGGTGACACAAAGCCAGCCAGCCACCATAGTGTTACTGCAAGCCAGCCACCCATAACAGGGTGACACAAAGCCAGCCAGCCAGCCACCCACCCACCACAGACTGTTCCTGCAAGCCAGCCACCCATAACAGGGTGACACCAAGCCAGCCACCCACCACAGTGTTCCTGCAAGCCAGCCACCCATAACAGGGTGACACCAAGCAAGCCAGCCACCACAGTTTTATTGCAAGGTAGCCACCCATAACAGGGTGACACCAAGCCAGCCAGCCAGCCACCACAGTGTTCCTGCAAGCCAGCCACCCGTGCCTGGTTGGCACCAAGCCAGCCACCCACCCACCACAGTGTTCCTGCAAGCCAGCCACCCATAACAGGGTGACACCAAGCCAGCCAGCCACCACAGTGTTCCTGCAAGCCAGCCACCCATAACTGGGTGGCACTAAGCCAGCCACCCACCACAGTGTTCCTGCAAGCCAGCCACCCATAACAGTGGGACACCAAGCCAGCCACCCACCACAGTGTTCCTGCAAGCCAGCCACCCATAACAGGGTATCACCAAGCCAGCCAGCCAGCCAGCCACCAAAGTGTTCCTGCAAGCCAGCCACCCATCATAGGGTGACACCAAGTCAGCCAGCCACCACAGTGTTCCTGCAAGCCAGCCACCCATAACAGGGTGACACCAAGCCAGCCACCCACCACAGTGTTCCTGCAAGCCAGCCACTCATAACAGGGTGACACCAAGCCAGCCAGCAACCCACCCACCAAAGACTGTTCCTGCAAACCAGTCACCCATAACAGGGTGACACCAAGCCAGCCAGCCACCACAGTGTTCCTGCAAGCCAGCCATCCATAACAGGGTGACACCAAGCCAGCCACCCACCACAGTGTTCCTGCAAGCCAGCCACCCATAACAGGGTGACACCAAGCAAGCCAGCCACCACAGTTTTATTGCAAGGTAGCCACCCATAACAGGGTGACACCAAGCCAGCCAGCCAGCCACCACAGTGTTCCTGCAAGCCAGCCACCCATGCCTGGTTGGCACCAAGCCAGCCACCCACCACAGTGTTCCTGCAAGCCAGCCACCCATAACAGGGTGACACCAAGCCAGCCAGCCACCACAGTGTTCCTGCAAGCCAGCCACCCATAACTGGGTGGCACTAAGCCAGCCACCCACCACAGTGTTCCTGCAAGCCAGCCACCCATAACAGTGGGACACCAAGCCAGCCACCCACCACAGTGTTCCTGCAAGCCAGCCACCCATAACAGGGTATCACCAAGCCAGCCAGCCAGCCAGCCACCAAAGTGTTCCTGCAAGCCAGCCACCCATCATAGGGTGACACCAAGTCAGCCAGCCACCACAGTGTTCCTGCAAGCCAGCCACCCATAACAGGATGACACCAAGCCAGCCACCCACCACAGTGTTCCTGCAAGCCAGCCACTCATAACAGGGTGACACCAAGCCAGCCAGCAACCCACCCACCAAAGACTGTTCCTGCAAGCCAGTCACCCATAACAGGGTGACACCAAGCCAGCCAGCCACCACAGTGTTCCTGCAAGCCAGCCACCCATAACAGGGTGACACCAAGCCAGCCACCCACCACAGTGTTACTGCAAGCCAGCCACCCATAACAGGGTGACACCAAGCAAGCCAGCCACCACAGTGTTCCTGCAAGCCAGCCACCCATAACAGGGTGACACCAAGCCACCCACCCACCACAGTGTTCCTGCAAGCCAGCCACCCATAACAGGGTGACACCAAGCCAGCCAGCTACCACAGTGTTCCAGCAAGCCAGCCACCCAGAACAGGGTGACACCAAGCCAGCCACCACAGTGTTCCCGCAAGCAAGCCACCTACAACAGGGTGGCACCAAGCCACCCACACTGCCAGGCGTCAGCCACCAACCCACAACAGGGTGCCAGCAAGCAACCCACACTGCCAGGCGACAGCCACGAACCCACAACAGGGTGCCAGCAAGCAAACTACACTGCCAGGCATCAGCCACCAACCCACAACAGGGTGCCAGCAAGCAACCCACACAGTCAGGCGTCAGCCACCAACCCACAACAGGGTGCCAGCAACCACCCACACTGCCAGGCATCAGCCACCAACCCACAACAGGGTGCCAGCAAGCAACCCACACTGCCGGGCATCAGCCACCAACCTACAACAGGGTGCCAGCAACCACCCACACTGCCAGGTGTAAGCCACCAACCCACAACAGGGTGCCAGCAAGCAACCGACACTGCCAGGCGTCAGCCACCAACCCACAACAGGGTACTAGCAAGCAACCCACACTGCCAGGTGTCAGCCACCAACCCACCACAGGGTGCCAGCAAGCAACCTACACTGCCAGGTGTCAGCCACCAACCCACAACAGGCTGCCAGCAACAACCCACACTGCCAGGCGTCAGCCACCAACCCACAACTGGGTGCCAGCAAGCAACCCACACTGCCAGGCGTTAGCCAAAAACCCACAACAGGGTGCCAGCAAGCAACCCACACTGCCAAGCGTCAGCCACCATCCCACAACAGGGTGCCAGTGCCAGCAGCAGCAGCAACTTCAGCAAGCAATTTTTTTTATCTTTTTTGTGTCTTTCAAATTGAAATGTAGATGGATGAGGAGAGAAAAAGTAAAAATGTGGTCTGGGACTATTTCTCGTCTCAACCTTCTCCAGAAAAAGCAGCAGTGTGCAACACATGTACAAACAACATAAGCATGGGATTAGTAACTGCAAAAAAACAGAAATATGTCAAATCTTTGGGCCCATCTAAGAGTTCATCATATTGAATTCTATCATGCAGCACAGAAAAAACAAAATGAATATCAATGTGATTTTGATTCAATACCTCCTCTTCTATCCCAGTCAACAATAACAGATATGTTTGTGAAAAAAAAAAACAGATGTCACTGTCTAGATTCAGATGGAAGATCCCAACTGCTGGACAGAGCAATCACAGAGATGATTGTCACTGATAACCAGCCATTTACAATGGTGTCTGACTCAGGATTTCAGCAGTTGATGTCCATTCTTGAGCCACGGTACACACTGAAGAGTGAGAAGTATTATCAAACCGTAATGCTGGCAAAGCTTCACCAAAAGGTCGTTGACAAAATAAAGGCTATGCTGCAACCAGAGAATGCTGGCAACTCACTTTCATTCATGACGGACTGCTGGTCATAAACAGAGTCACTTATCATTCTTACATGCCACTTCATTGACAGCGGATGAACAAAAAGGCAATTGGTGTTGAATACAAAAGTGATGCAAGGATCCCACCCTGAGTACAGTAGAGAAATGTTTCTAGGCATGCTTGAAGAATGGGGAATCAACACAGACCGAGTGATGCTTGCGCAACTTCGAGACAGTGGAGCAAACATGCGTAAAGGAATGAGGCTTGCTGATATGTCAGACCTCTGTGTCATGGCACACAACGCCCTCCAACTTTCAAATGATGGTCTGTCAAGCAAAAGAGCTTTGATTGATTTATGTTTTGAGAAGCATGAAGAAATTAAAAATGTTGTGCTTGCAAGTCTTTTGAATCCTTGATACAAGAACCATGCTTTCTCTTCTAATGAGGTATTGGCTAAGGCGAAACAAAGGCTGACAGAAGATATTCAACAGGAGGTGCAGGAGGTTCCTGCCGAAAAGACAAGTCCAGAACACTATTTTTATGAAGAGCAGCATGCTGCAAAAACAGACAAATGTCCAAAAATACGTCAACGAACAGAAGAGAATCATGGTCGAATTTATCAGGACATTTTCAGTGTTTTATTGGGGCCTCATGCGGAGGATTCAATTTCTTCTGAATCTGCAACTATGAGCCTGGATGATGAACTTCATCTCTATTTGAAAGAATTAGTAATTGACAAAAGAATTCAACCTCTTCAGTGGTGGAGAGAAAATGAGGCATGCTACAAAAGACTTGCTTCCCATGCTAGAAGATACCTTTCTCTCTCTGCTCCTCTGCCCCTCCACTCCTCCTGAGCATGTTTTTGAAGTGGCAGTATTGTATGAACAAAACAGAAGACCTTTATCAGGTGACCATGGACATGCTGAAATGTTCTGCTTTCTACATTATAATATTGTTCTACTTAACCGGGAGTATTGAAAAGAGTAGTGTCCACTCAAATTCACTGTGTAGCTGTTGCCTAGCTTTTTTTCTAGCAGTTTTGCCCTGACTACAGTGAGTGCACTACTGCAGCCCCTGACTCCAGTCCAACTCCAGTTCACTGTCTTGCTGTTGTCTAGCTTTTTTCTAGCACTTTTGCACTGACTGCAGTAGTTGCAGTGAGTGCCCTATTGCAGAGGTAGTTCACTGACTCCAATCCAATCCACTGTCTAGCTGTTGCCTAACTTTTTTTCTAGCAGTTTTGCACTGACTGCTGTTGTTGCAGTGAATGCCTTACTGCAGAGGTAGTCCTCCACTGACTCCAGTCCAATGATCCACTGTGACATGTGTAGCTGCTGCCTCAGGTAGTCCACTGAGTGACTCCAATCCAATCCACTGTCTAGCTGTTGCCTAGATTTGTTTCTAGCAGTTTTGCACTGACTGTTGTAGTTGCAGTGAGTGCCTTACTGCAGAGGTAGTCCACTGATTGACTCCAATCCAATCCACTGTCTAGCTGTTGCCTAGTTTTTTTTCTAGCAGTTTTGCACTGATTGCTTCAGTTGCAGTGAGTGCGCTACTGCAGAGGTAGTCCACTGAGTAACTCCAATCCAATCCACTGTCTAGCTGTTGCCTAGATTTGTTTCTAGCAGTTTTGCACTGACTGCTGTAGTTGCAGTGAGTGCCTTACTGCAGAGGTAGTACTCCACTGACTCCAGTCCAATGATCCACTGTGACATGTTTGTGTAGCTGTTGCCTTGCTCTTTTCCTTGCAGTTTTGCACTGACTGCAGTAGTTGCAGTGAGTGCCTTACTGCAGAGGTAGTCCTCCACTGACTACAGTCCAATGATCCACAGTGACATGTTTGTGTAGCTGTTGCCTTGCTCTTTTTCTAGCAGTTTTGTACTGACTGCAGTAGTTGCAGTGAGTGCCTTACTGCAGAGGTAGTCCCCTGCTGACTACAGTCCAATGATCCACTGTGACATGTTTGTGTAGCTGTTGCCTTGCTCTTTTTCTAGCAGTTTTGCACTGACTGCAGTAGTTGCAGTGAGTACCTTACTTCAGAGGCAGTCCTCCACTGGCTCCAGTCCAATCCACTGTGACATGTGTAGCTGTTGCCTTGCTCTTTTTCTAGCAGTTTTGCATTGACTGCACTGCAGTAGTTGCAGTGAGTGCCTTACTGCAGAGGTAGTCCTCCACTGACTCCAGTCCAATGATCCACTGTGACATGTTTGTGTAGCTGTTGCCTTGCTCTTTTTCTAGCAGTTTTGCACTGACTGCAGTAGTTGCAGTGAGTGCCTTACTGCTGAGGTAGTCCTCCACTGACTCCAGTCCAATCCACTGTGTATGTATGTGTATTGTGTAGCTGTTGTTGTTGCCTAGCTTTTTTTCTAGCAGTTTTGCACTGACTGCTGAAGTTGCGGTGAGTGCTATACTGCAGAGGTAGTCCACTGACTCCTGTCCAATCCACTGTGTGTTTCGCTGTTGCCTAGCTTTTTTTCTAGCAGTTTTGCACTGACTGCACTGCAGTAGTGAATTAAAAAGATTGCAATGAGTGAGTCCACTACTGCATCACTTTATTATGCATAATGCACAATCAGATGATGTGAAATGCAAATGTCCCTGCAAGTGAACTTTTCCTATCAGTTTTCATGCAGTTAATGTGTGAAGAATGATAAAAATGTTAATAAAGAAAGATTAACATGTTTATTAAGAGATTTGTGCCTAAATTTGTGTTATTTTTGCAAACTTTTACATGTGTTAAAATATCGGCCAATACCAATATGCGATCCGCAAAATATCGGTATCGGCAACGAAAAAACGATATCGGTTGATCACAACACTGTATATACCATAGTTTGTAGACTCTATTACTTTCCTACAGACTAAATAATATACAAAGATTATTTATTTGCAAGCTTTTATAACAGAAACAAAGAAAAATGTTTGGGTGTGTTGGGGTCAGCATTGGAATTGCAGAGAATAATTAGGCGGTGCGCTGTGCGCACTGGGAAGGGTTGAGGATGCAGCAAAATTGTGCCAGTAGGAGGGGCTTAACATTTTAGCCTACTCATTTTGTACTGTGTAACGTATGCCACAGTCCTTGTACCCAAAAAATATGCTGTAATTACTGTGCCACATACTAGAGCCTTAAAGGCACATACAAACCTCAGCATAGTTTTTGTAGAAAATTAAACTCTTCCATTCCTTATGCTTTTTAGTCTACATTGAAGAAGAATTTAAATAACATAGTCAGGAACTACTTAGCAACTAGCAACTGTTAAACTGTAAAAATAGTATAGTGGCCAGTAGTATATAATGTACTTATGGCGCTTTTCCACTACATGGAACCGTACCGGTTCGGCACGCTTTTGTGCTTTTCCACTGCTGGTACCGCATGGTATAGGGTCGGAACGGTTCGGTACGGTACGGTATAGGTTTACTTTTCCACTGCATGGAACCGAACGGTACGGTATGGTACGGCTCTGAAAAAACAGTACCTACTCGATTGTGGTTCCAACAGGTACCAAACTGGTACCATATCCCACAATCCTTTGCATGCAGTCACTACTAGCCACTGATTGGTCAGAGAATCCCACCCACCCCGTTGTTATCCCACCCACTTAACTTTAGTACTACTTTAGTGGAAAAGCAAACCTATACCGTACCGAACCGTTTCCGACACTATACCATGCGGTACCAGCAGTGGAGAAGCAAACCGGGCCAAGCAGGGCCGAGTAGAGCCGAGCCGGTACGAGCTGGTACTTGCAGTGATCAGGAAAATGTAATATACAGCCCAACGTACATAGTGCAGTGATCAGAAGTATGAAATATACAACATAGTGAAGGGTTAAGGAATGTATAATGCACAGGGGTTGGGATATGCTAACGCACATGGTGCAGGGGTCAGGAGAGCATAATGCACAAGTCATAACGCACAGGTACAAAAGAAAAAAAAAATAACCCCTCCCTCTCCAAGCCGAAATACCCCCAGCACAGCTTTTTCCAAATAAAGATCTTCCTCATGTACAGATTTCCCTCCAGTACAGATCTCCCCTCAGAACAGCGCTTTCTCAGTACAGCTTTTACCCCAGTACAGATCTCCCCCAGCACAGCTCTTCCCTAGTACAGATTTCCACGAATACAGCTCTTCCCCCGTACAGATCTTAACCGATACAGCTCTCCCCCAGTACAGATCTCCCCCAGTGCAGTTCTCCCCCAATATAGTATGGGTGCTCAGAGGGGGGGGGGGGGGGCATTTGACCTCCCATTCCCTCTTATCTACACCCCTGCATACATAGAGGAAACACCATAAGACAGGAAATGTTTAACTGGTCAGGTCACCAGGTGAAAAAAAGATGAAAAATATAAATATATATATATAATGTAGCCCCGACATCTAAAAACTGGTAAGATGCAATATATAACATTTTTGTTTTTGAATTTAATACTGCATTCTAAAGGATGCTGCAATGATATCTCAAACATTGTTATCTGCTCTTTTCCGTTCATAACTTTATTATAGAGATATAGAGATGAGCAGAGGGGGATTGCCTAAGAATGGCCTAAGAATTCCATGAAAATGTTCAAGCATTTAGTGCACAAGGTTACCTTTGTTTAAAGAATGGATGACTGCGCTCCCTACAAACCAACATGGCATAGTACCCCATTCAAATGTATGATATGTATATAACTAACATTGTTTATTATAGAGACACTGAGGCTGTGTTTACCTGAATGCATGAAGGATGAAAAATATTAACTATATATCAATTTAATCTATTTTTAGTGCTACAATTGATGTATTCTACTTCCTCATTAAATTGAGTACAATATAAGTAGGATACAGAGATAGAACAGGATATTACAGAGTAGTGGAAGGCATTAATTATACCTGGATGAACTCCTTGGCTGCATGTGGGAGAGGTTTTAATAGGGAGCACACATGGAAACTAGGAAGTGAATGTAATTTAAATACATAATAACACTAGCTAAGAGTCAATATAATGAGTATTGAACGTAACCAGTGGTATAATAGGTCTGGAGGCATTGTATACAGCATACATATACACACAATGTTCTTTGAAATTGGGAGTATATGGTTCACAAAATAAGCAGTCACAGCATCACACCCAAACTGAACACATAGATTTACATAACATTGTGTATTTGTCTTTTTAAAGCAATGCTGCTGGTGCAAAATGCCTAGCTGGATGGTATTTATATTGACTAGCAAGCACGTCATAGACAACCTATCTAGCACCCTTGGACTCCCTAAAACATTGAGCCCTAGTTATGTACAGTGCCTTAAAAAAGTATTCACACTCCTTGAAATTCTCCACATTTTGTCATGTTACAACCAAAAATGTAAACATATTTTATTGGGATTGTATGTGATAGACCAACACAAAGTGGCACAGAATTGTGAAGTGGAAGGAAAATGACAAATGGTTTTCAACATTTTTTGCAAATAAATATCTTAAAAGTGTGGCGTGCATTTGTATTCAGCCCCCCTTTACTCTGATACCCCTAACCAAATTCTAGTGGAACCAATTGACTTCAGAAGTAACCAAATTATTAAATATAGCCCACCTGTATGTAATTTAATCTCAGTATTCATATTGAGATTAAATTACATACAGGTGGGCTCTATTTTATAATTTGATTTAATTTAATAATTTGTTCTGTGAAGCCCTCTGAGGTTTGTTAGAGAACTCTAGTGAACAAACAGCATCCTGAAGGCCAAGTAACACACCAGACAGGTCGGGGATAAAGTTGTGAAAAAGTTTAAAGCAGGATTAGGGTATAAAAAAATATCCCAAGCTTTGAACATTTCATGGAGCACTGTTCAATCTACAGGTATCATCCGAAAATGAAAAAAATATGGCACAGCTGCAAAACTACCAAGACATGGCCATCCACCTAAACTGACAGGCTGAGCAAGGAGAGCAAAAATCAGAGAAGCAGCCAAGAGACCCATGGTAACTTTTCACTCTCTAGATGTGCAAAGCTGGTAGAGACATACCCAAAAAGACTTGCAGCTATAAATACAGCGAAAGGTTCTACAAAGTATTGACTCAGGGGGCTGAATACAAATGCACGCCACACTTTTCAGATATTTATTTGTAAAAAAAATTGAAAACTGTTTATCATTTCCTTCCACTTCACAATTACGTGCCACTTTGTGTTGCTTTATCACATAAAATCCCAATAAAATACATTTACGTTTTTATTTGTAACATGACAAAATGTGAAAAATGTCAAGGGGTATGAATACTTTTTTTTCAAGGCACTGTAAATACTAACCAAGCTTCTATGACCAAGTGCTCTTGCCTGCTACCTCCTGTACCTCGCTATTGCCCCAGTACTGAAACTCCCAGCTTCTTTGAACAATTGTGAGGTAGTATGAGGGTGGTAACAACCATAAAAACGTCGTTACTATTTTTATAACAGAGCACCGTAGAGCACTAGAAGTCTGAGCTCTGACTAAGCCATGCAAGGACATTCGCCTTTTTCTCATTCAACCACTGTGTGGTCAATTTTGCTGTGTGTTTTGGGTCATTGTCATGTTGGAAATAAAACCTTCTCCCCATTAACAACTTTCTAGCTGAGGGTAGCAGATTTTCCTCAATACTTTGATGGTATTTTGCCCCATACACTTTTCCTTCTACCCTGAGAAATGCTCCAGTCCCCCTGCTACAGAGAAACACCCCCATAACAGGATATAATCACCCCATAACAGGATATTACCATCTCCAGACATTTGGTGTTGAGGCCAAATAATAAAATTTTAGTCTCATCTGATGTGGCCTCAGAATCTTCAAGGTGCGTTTAAGGTGGTCAGCTGAGACTAAATTTGATTTATGTTGGCATCTGTGCTGCCGTTACCCAATCGAGCAGGAGGGGACACCCCCACCCCCCTCACCTCCTTCCACGGCTCTGCCCAGGTTTCCTGTCCCACCGGGAGACCTGGGGAACCAGCCGGCACATCCGCTGGCTGGTTGGAGTCTCGATCAAAGCCGGATTTGGCTTTGATCGGGTCTCCGATGTAGTAACCCGGAAGCGGCGTGATGACATCACGTCCGGGTTACTTGGCGGCTAAAGGCGCTGAATTTAAAAAGTGTCAGTATTCAAAAATGCCGATTTCGACATTTTAAATATATGGAAGTGCAGTGGAGGGGTCTGGGGTCTTTTAGACCCCCGGTCTCTCCATAAAGAGCACCTGTCACTGCCTATTAATGTCACAAGGGATGTTTACATTGCTTGTGACAGCAATAAAAGTGATCAGATTTTTTTTTAAAACTGTGCTAAAATTAAAAAATAAAATAAAATAAATAGGAACATTTTTTTTTAAAGAGCCCCCGTTGCCGTGAGCTTGCGCACGAAAGAAAACGCATACGGTAGTTGCGCCCGCAAATGAAAGTGGTGTTCAAACTACACATGTGTGGTATCAATGCAATTGCTAGAGTGAGAGCAATAATGCTAAAAAAGAGCTACTCTGTAACTCTAAACTGGTAACCGTCAAAAAAGTTTGAATGCGTCGCCTACCGAGATTTTTGACCGTAGTTTGTCGCCATTCCGTGAGTGTGCGCAATTTAAAACCATAACATATTAGGTATCTATTTACTCTATCTATTTACTCGGCGTGACATCATCTTTCACAACATACAAAAAAAATGGGCTAACCTTACTGTTTCCTTTTTTTTTTTAAATGCAGTGAAATGTATTTTATCCACAAAAAGGCGTTTGAAAGACCGCTGCGCAAATACTGCGTGACAAAAAATATTGCAAGGACCGCCATTTTATTCTCCGGAGTCTTTGCTAAAAAAAAATTTATATAAGGTTTGGGGGTTCTAAGTATTTTTTCTAGCTAAAAATACAGATTTTAACTGTCCAGAAGTGGTTAATGTACCCTAACTTTCTGCTGTCACTGGGGCAGATAGTGAGGTTGAATGTCTTCAAAATGGCACAGACAACAGTGAAAACATGACTAAGGTTTTTGCTAGAGTTTCACTTTATTGTAATATTTTAATATGCACAATGTGAATGCAAAGCATGTAAAGCACTGAGTCATTTGTCTGGAGGGTTTAGTTCAACCTTATTTATTTTATATATAACAGTTTAATTATTTGTTTACACTTTAAATTTGTTTTAGCACACAGGTTTCTAGATAAGCTTCCTGATTTAATGTCATGGTAATCATATTGGTTCCAGATCTTTAGTGTGGGAGTTGCAGCTGCCAGTCACAGCACATTCTCAGAACTGACAGTGCTCACAGGTGCACAATGCTAGTTCTAAAATGGATTATCACGCATGGATCAATGCATTAGAATGTTACAGCATAACTAAACCCTAACCTGTCATGTTACAGGGTCGTCCTAGCTGGTGTATGGCAATATAAAGCCCAAAAGCAACCACTTATTTTATTGCAGCTTACCAATTCTTTAATGTGATGGCTGCATTGGTTTTCTTTTTTATGCTTTATTTTCTTCATTTTCACTTTGTGATCCAGCCAGTAAGTCTGTTGTTTCTCAACAAAACAAGCTCTCTTGCAGATATAGCAGTTAGAGGAATGACACAAACAATTTGCAACTGACAGAGGTGCTTACAATGAGAGCTTTTATTCATTTAGTTTGTAAAACCTTTATGCAGAAAGAAACAAAACTGTTTGCTGTAACTATAAAGTGTGAGCTGGAGTTTGGCTTCAATTTGTTCGCATTTCTAAATCTGCTAGTACATACAACACTACCCCCCCCCCCCCCCCCCCCGGGCTGACAATTCTGCTGTTCAAATGCGCCTCTTGTGCTACTTCGTCCAGAGTGCACTCTAATACAGGAGGTGTTTCACTAGCTAGATCACCAGTTTAAAACAGGGGGAGAAAAATCCACCACTTCTATTGATTGTTAGGCTGCAATATATTACATTTTTTGGTTTGGATGTAAATTCATTACCTATCTTTTTGGATTTAGAAGTACAGCTCTATGCCTGTCCAAAACGCTCACCTCAGCCACTTCCAGTTTGTACCCCCACGCCAGTTCCACGATGTTTGCACTCTCTGTGGACTCCGAGCTGTAAATGGTGGTGTGCTGTGTCCACAGGGAGAGTACATCCTAGGGGTGCAAAGGCAATGCTGTTCCTTCTTGGGGAGCGGCTTAAAGCAGAGTTCCACCCTGGGAAAGTTTTTTTAAATAAAAATACCCCCGGGACAGTCAGGGCTAGTGCATTCCACAATGGCTAGCCTCTGATCTGTCCCGGGTTGCACTTACCTTTTAGAAGAAATACTTACCTTGAAAATGTATTGTCCAGCGCTGCCATCTAAGGTGTGGGCAGCTTGAAGCCAGCGCAATCCTCTTCTGTGTTCTCTTCCGTCTTCTTCGGTCCCACGATGCACTGCACCAGCCCCGCCGTCACTTCCGGTGCCACAGCGTCATCCCTGCACAGCTTCTGGGCATGCCCAGAAGCTGTTTAGCAAGGTATGACGGCGCCTGCACCGGAACTGACGTCGGGGCCGGTGCAGGCGCATTGATTCCTGGGAGCGAAGACGTTCAGCTCCCAGGAATCATTGCAAGCCAGAAAGTGACGAATCGCCGTGGCTGCCGAGGGGAGGAAGAGGAAGTAAGGTAAGTATATTTTCTTCTAAACAAGGTAAGTAAAAAAAAAAAAAAATTGCGATTATCCATTTGTTTTTCAGGTAACCCGGAGCAAGAAGATGAAGGTAAGTATAATTTTAGGGTGGAACTCCGCTTTAAGGAGTGTTGTCATCCTAAGAAAAAAGTGAGGAAACTGGCAGAATTACCAGGGGGAAAAAAAAGTTGAAACCAGAAGAAAAGAATGAGGAAATAATGACACAGAGTGGATGGTATGTTCCATCCATCTTTCCGCCACTATGACAATATTAAGATCTTCAGTGTCCTTCAAATTTTGGAACATTACCTTTACCTTTTTCAAACCTTCATGTTTGAATACCAGAGCTGCATTAGCCACTCAACGTAATGTTATCAGGGTCTTCGTAGGAGGCTGCAGTTGCATTTTTAGACCTGCACTCACACGCTAGGGCAAATTAAGACAGGAGCTTAAGAGGAACGTACTAAGGCAGATTTTGACAAGAGCTAAAAATGAACATACTAAGGAAAATTTGGACAGAATCCTGAGATGAACATACTAAAGCAAACATGCATGAAGGAGCTGGGTAATCTAAGATTGGTGAGGCCATAGGGTGGGAGAGGTGGGGGCATAACAGTACAATGGGTTGAGCATGTTGTCTGAATTGAAGCCTATGCAATACCAGGAGCAAGGGGAGCCTTAAAGCGGAGTTCCACCTAAAAAACAAAAAAATACATAAAAATACCCCCGGGACAGTCAGGGCTAATGCATTCCACAATGGATAGCCTCTGAACTGTCCCAGGTTGCACTTACCTTTTAGAAGAAATACTTACCTTGAAAATGTCTTCTCCAGCGCTGCCATCTCAGGTGTGGGCAGCTTGAAGCCAGCGCGATCCTCTTATGCGTCCTCTTCCGTCCTCTTCGGTCCCACGATGCACTGCACCGGCCCCGCCGTCACTTCCGGGTCTGCAGCGTCATCCCTGCACAGCTTCTGGGCATGCCCAGAAGCTGTTTAGCAAGGTATGACGGTGCCTGCACCGGAACTGACGTCGGGGCTGGTGCAGGTGCATTGATTCCTGGGAGCGATGACGTTCAGCTCCCAGGAATCATTGCAAGCCAGGAAATGACGACTCGCCGTGGCCGCCGAGGGGAGGAAGAGGAAGTAAGGTAAGTATATTATCTTCTAAACAAGGTAAGTAAAAAAAAAAAATTGCGATTATCCATTTATTTTTCAGGTGACCCGGACCAAGAAGATGGAACGAACTGTCAGAACACAACAGCTCAGTGGGGGAGAATGCTGTACTAATGTAGGATCGTTAGTACAGTGGCTCAGACCAGAGCTGACAGTTTTTTTTTATTCAACCCACTGGGTTGAATGGAAATAAACTAATAGTGTATACCAGGCTTTAAGCCCTGTACAGACAGGCTGAATGCTGGGTGACATTTGGCCGGCTCAATAAAAACCGGCTGACATTCGATGTATGGCTGCCGGTCTGACAGAATCCGACCGTTTGGCCGGCTTTGGTCGGACCAGCATGCCGGAAAAGCAGTACCCTGCCAGCTCTCAATCAGCGCTCTCAGCCAATGGCAGAGAGAGCTGATCAGAGTGTTCTGGTGGGGTGCAGTCCCCCTGTCAGAACACAACAGCTCAGCGGGGGAGATCACTGTACCAATGTTGGAGCTGACAGGTTTTTTTTTGTTCAACCCTCTGAGTTGCATGTACCAGGCTTAAGACATAAGCTGAAGAGGAACCTACTAAGGCAGATTCGGGCAAAAGCTGAAGATGAACATACTAAGGCAAGTTTAGACAGAAGCCAAAGAACCTACCAGCATCTCTTCTATTTTAAATTTTTTTTTAGATTTGGTAACACTTCATCTTACAAATTGTCTTTGGGAGTTGGGAAATTAAAAAAAAATGTCTGAGACAAACTTTTGTTCCATCTGCATTGCACCAATCAGATTCAAAATTAAAATTTTTCTAAGCTGTGTGGAATCACACCCCCCCCCCCTCTTCTGAGCTTTGTGAAACCACACCCCTCCCTTCCCCAAACGCTTACACAGTGGAGGGGGGTAATTTGGCCCTTTGTATAACCTAAAAAACCTGTATGATCCTGCCTTGTTCTGCCCTCCCCCTGTAAACTGACCACCGTTTATCATGGCTGCCAAGTCCTGACACCGTGGTCAGTTTACGTGCCTCCTTTAGAGATCTTCCTGGTGCACTTCTCCCCCATCTAAGGGCTACAGCAAGAGGGGCCGAGCAAGCTGTCACATGACCTCCCTGGCTGATGTCAGAGGGAGATCTCCGCCCATCCCCCTGTTGTCTATACATCGGTTGGAGAATGGCCGGGAGTCACGTGACCCACCTGAAGATCTCTAAAAAACGGTATTTATAGACAAAGTTTTCCACAGATATTTACACTGTGTGTTAATGCTGCATAAAAGAGGGGATGGCAGTGACAGTATTTTAACCACTTTAAGACCGGAGGATTTTCCTGCTTAACGTCCAGACCACTTTTTTCAACTTGGCCCTGCATGACTTTAACTGACAATTGCGCGGTCATGCAATGCTGTACCCAAACGAAATGTACTTCCTTTTTTTCCCACAAACAGAGCTTTCTTTTGGTGGTATTTGATCACCTCTGCGCTTTTTATTTTTTTCACTTGGCGATGTGGCGAGTCCCATAAGTGCAGTTCCATCTGGTGCGGTGGCTAGCACAAGTAGTGTCCCGCAGCCACCAAGAGTTTGAACGCAGGCCCGTAGAGCCCAGAGTGCCCTTCCTGATGCACTTGTAAATCCTGATTGACAGCTCACAGATTCTGCAGCGCCCGTACTTCCCCCATTCACTGGCCAACCTGGAATTCAGGTGGAAACAGCCAATTTGACTGCCTTTGATTTTTTTTTAGCTGTTTTTCACGGAAGATCTGTACGGATCGATTGTGGACCAAAGCAATTTGTATGCTAAACAATCTATCGCTGCAAATCCAAATTTGACCCTTGCCAGACAATTTGGGTGGAAACCTATAATGGTTCCCGAATTTAAAACCTTTCTGGGCCTATCCCTCAACATGGGCATTACTAAAAAGAGTGAGTTGCAGTCATATTGGTCCACTGACCCAATCATCATAAGGTTCTCTGCGGCTATGGCCAGGACGAGATATGAGCAAATATTGCGGTTCATGCAGTTCAGTGACAATGAACTCTGTCGTCCTTGGGATGACCCTGGATATGACTGGCTCCACAAAATTCGGCCCCTCGTAAACTACTTCAATCAAAGATTTGCAGCCTTGTTTATCTTCAACAAGATGTCTGTGTTGACGGGTCTCTGATTAAAGTAGAGTTCCACCCAAAAGTGGAAATTCTGCTCATTTGCTTCCCCCCCCCCCCCCTGGTGCCACATTTGGCACCTTTCAGGGGTTAGGAGGGAATGGGTACCTGGTTTTGACAAGTACCTTTCCACAGTTCTGCGGCGCCGTCCCATGGAAGTTCTGTCCTTCTTCTCCTACCTCCACTGCCGAGCCTATGAGAATGCGCAGCGTGCTTCATGCATGCGCAGTAGGGGAGCTGCCTGTGAAGCCGAAAGAATGGCGAGGCAGCACCCGGCAGCCGATCCAAAAATTGTCTGGGGTGCTGACATCATGGGCTCCCTGGACAGGTAAGTGTCTATATATTAAAAGTCAGCAGCTGCAGTATTTGTAGTTGCTGACTTTTAATTTATTTTTCTCCAGGCGGAACTCCTCTTTAGGTTTTCTGGCAGTCTTGCTTTCAAACAGTTTCTCCCCAGCAAGTGTGCCAGATATTGGGTCAAGATGTAAAGGCTCTGTGACAGGGCAACAGGCTATACATGTAGTTTTAGGGTTTACGAGGGAAAAAATAGCAATGTGGAGCCCCCCAACTGCTTAGACAACATGGGGAGCATCGGCAAGATTGTTTGGGACTTGGTGTCACCCTTATTCGGAAAGGGGTACAGTTTATATATGGACAACTTCTATACAAGCGTGTCACTTTTTAGACACCTCATTCAATTAGCAATTAGCGCATGTGGCACTGTGTGATCTAATCGCCAGGGCTTCCCCCAACGGCTTTTAAATGCCCCACTTAGTCAAGAGGAGAAAGCCTGCTTGAGGTGCAATGAATTGCTTGCAGTGAAGTGGAGGGACAAATAGAATGCTTTTGTTCTGTCCTCCATTCACGCAGATACGACAGTCCAAATTACAACGGCGACTGGTGTTGTTGAGAATCCACTCTGTGTCCATGAATACAACCTTAACATGGGAGGGGTGGACTTCAACGACCAGATTATGGGCCCGACTTAATTCCAATTGGCTCTTTTCAATGCTTATGTACTATACAAAGCATCTGGAAGAAGTGGATCCTTCCTAAAAGAGATCACAGCTTTTCTGTATCCAAAAGTTGTTGTGGCCCAATTTCCCAAATGCAGTGAGCTGGCTGCATGAGAGGCATTTCCCAGATGTCCTCTCTGGTGCCCCTACCCAAAAACCACCCCAAAAAAGATGCCGTGTCTGTAGCAAGAGCGCTATTTTTGTCCCTCCTGTCCTGGCGAACCTGGTCTTTGCATCAGTGACTGTTTCCGTCGCTACCACACACTAGTAGAGTATTAGTATAGGGTACAGCATGGCACAGTCTAGGACACACTTTCACACAGGGTCTAGAAAGATGTTAGATGGCTATCACATTTTGAGAGACTCTAACCTGGAACATTTTATAGCTACAATAAAAGTGTAAAAAAAAGACAAAAAAAAACCCAATAAAAATAAAAAAGCCAAAAATAGTTGTCGTTTTATTGCTCCTACCGTTTTATTGTATTTTATGCTATACTGTAATGTTTTATTGGTACTGTGTTTTATTGTAAACCATTGTTTGCTTTCCAGGTATGTCATTCTACTGTTTTACTGCACTGTTACTGTGTTTTATCGGTAAACATTGTTTGGTTGCAGGTACGCCATTCAGCACTGATTTGTTTATTTTGACAGCAACATGGTTTGCTCTCACAATACATAAAATCAGCAAGTCCAGCATTGTAGGAGGTGATTTCACCACCACAGTTTAAAAAAAAGAGCATATATAGCGAAGCAAAGGGCCAGGGGTGGACATAGGGATGGATTGCCCCTATGCTTCGCCTTTTTTTTGGCACAGATTGCAACAAAAAAAAAGGTGTTTTATTGAGGTAATGTTTTATTGACACTGTGTTTTATCGTTTACCATTGTTTGCTTTGCAGGTACGTCATTCAGCTGCAGCACTAATTTGTTTATTTTGACAGCAACAGGGTTTGCTCTCAGATACATAAATCCGTGACTCCAGCGCTGTAGAAGGTGATTTCACCACCGCAGTTTAAAGCGGAGTTCCGGGCACAGATGTAATTTTTCACTGAACATACCCCCGGGACAGTCAGGGCTAGCACATTCCACAATGTCTAGCCTCTGATCTGTCCCGGTTCGCACTTACCTTTTAGAAGAAATACTTACTTATAAAATTTCTTCCACAGCGTTTCCATCTCTCTTGTGGACAGCTGAAGCCGGCGCGGTCCTCTTCTGTGTCTTCTTCCGCGTCTTCTTGTCCCAGAATGCGCCTGCACCGGCCCCTCTTGTCACTTCCGGTGCGGCGCTGAATTCCTCCACAGCTTCTGGGCATGCCCAGAAGCTGTTTAGCAGGCGAATGCGGCGTCGCCCGGAAGTGACGAGCGGGGCCGGTGCCGTTGCATTGATTCCTGGGAGCGATGACGTTCAGCTCCCAGGAATCAGTGCAAGCCAGGAAGTGACGGGTGAGCCGCGGCGCTGAGGGAGGAAGTGAAGACTAGGTGAGTATCTTCGATCTTCTATTACAAGGTGAGTGAATAAAAAAAAAAAAATCTAACTATCCAATTCTGTTTCAGGTTAAGGGGAAGAAGCGGACGGGCACAAAAAAAAATATTGATTTTGTGCCCGGAACTCCGCTTTAAAAAAAAAAAAAAGAGCACATATAGGGAAACAAAGGGGCAGGGGTGGACATAGGGATGGATTGCCCCTATGCTTCGCCTTATTTTTTTTTGCCACAGATTGCAACAAAAACAAAGTTGTTTTATTGAGGTAATGTTTTATTGACACTGTGTTTTATCGTTAACCCTTGTTTGCTTTGCAGGTACATCATTCAGCTGCAGCACTAATTTGTTTATTTTGACAGCAACAGGGTTTGCTCTCAGATACATAAATCCGTGACTCCAGCGCTGTAGAAGGTGATTTCACCACCGCAGTTAAAAAAACGGCTGAGGTTCTTACCTCAACCCGAGAAAACACCTTTGGGATAAATTAGAGTAGAGACTGTGAGCCTGGCCTTCTCATCCAACATCAGTGCCTGTCACAAATGCGCTTTTGGAAGAATGATCAAACATTCCCTTAAACACACTCCTAAACCTTGTGGACAGCCTTCCAAGAAAAGTTGAAACTGTTATAGCTGCAAAGGGTAGGCCAACTCAATATTGAACTCTATGGACTAAGACTGGGATGCCATTAAAGTTCATGTGCGTGTTAGTGACGGTTCACATTGTTGCGATGTGGGAACCCTGCAAATCTACTGTGCGTTCCCCCATCGCACCCGACTCGCAGGCAGTTTACACGGCTATATGCGAACTGCTGGGATTGTCAATACAAAGTTAATGACACCCCCAGATTAGTTTGCATATCGCAATGCGAACTGTCGATTGGGACAGAAATCAGATCATATAGGTGTGAACACCCATGCGATCCGATTCTGGTGTGGACCAAAAAAAGGGTACTGCATGACTTTGGTTCGAATGTGATGCGAATTGAGGCATACAATCTGTATGGCTGAATTTGCATCACGCAGCCATCGCATGTGATTTGCAGAGCAATGTGGTCTGAATCACGTGCAGGTGCCCCAATACTTTTGACAATACATGTGTGTGTGTGTATATACAGTGGGTACGGAAAGTATTCAGACCCCCTTAAATTTTTCACTCTTTGTTATATTGCAGCCATTTGCTAAAATCATTTAAGTTCATTCTTCTTCCTCATGAATGTACACATAGCACCCCATACTGACAGAAAAACACAGAATTGTTGACATTGTTGCAGATTTATTAAAAAAGAAAAAATGAAATATCACATGGTCCTAAGTATTCAGACCCTTTGCTCAGTATTTAGTAGAAGCCCCCTTTTGATCTAATACAGCCAGGAGTCTTTTTGGGAAAGATGCAACAAGTCTTTCACACCTGGATTTGGGGATCCTCTGCCATTCCTCCTTGCAGATCCTCTCCAGTTCTGTCAGGTTGGGTGGTAAACGTTGGTGGACAGCCATTTTTAGGTCTCTCCAGAGATGCTCAATTGGGTTTAAGTCAGGGCTCTGGCTGGGCCATTCAAGAACAGTCACGGAGTTGTTGTGAAGCCACTCCTTCGTTATTTTAGCTGTGTGCTTAGGGTCATTGTCTTGTTGGAAGGTAAACCTTCGGCCCAGTCTGAGGTCCAGAGCACTCTGGAGAAGGTTTTTGTCCAGGATATCCCTGTACTTGGCCGCATTCATCTTTCCCTCGATTGCAACCAGTCGTCCTGTCCCTGCAGCTGAAAAACACCCCCACAGCATGATGCTGCCATCACCATGCTTCACTGTTGGGACTGTATTGGACAGGTGATGAGCAGTGCCTGGTTTTCTCCACACATACCGCTTAGAATTAAGGCCAAAAAGTTCTATTTTGGTCTCATCAGACCAGAGAATCTTATTTCTCACCATCTTGGAGTCCTTCAGGTGTTTTTTAGCAAACTCCATGCGGGCTTTCATGTGTCTTACACTGAGGAGAGGCTTCCGTCGGGCCACTCTGCCATAAAGCCCCGACTGGTGGAGGGCTGCAGTGATGGTTGACTTTCTACAACTTTCTCCCATCTCCTGACTGCATCTCTGGAGCTCAGCCACAGTGATCTTTGGGTTCTTCTTTACCTCTCTCACCAAGGCTCTTCTCCCCCGATAGCTCAGTTTGGCCGGACGGCCAGCTCTAGGAAGGGTTCTGGTCGTCCCAAACGTCTTCCATTTGAGGATTATGGAGGCCACTGTGCTTTTAGGAACCTTAAGTGCAGCAGAAATCTTTTTGTAACCTTGGCCAGATCTGTGCCTTGCCACAATTCTGTCTCTGAGCTCTTCAGGCAGTTCCTTTGACCTCATGATTCTCATTTGCTCTGACATGCATTGTGATCTGGAAGGTCTTGTATAGACAGGTGTGTGGCTTTCCTAATCAAGTCCAATCAGTATAATCAAACACAGCTGGACTCAAATGAAGGTGTAGAACCATCTCAAGGATGATCAGAAGAAATGGAAAGCACCTGAGTTAAATATATGAGTGTCACAGCAAAGGGTCTGAATACTTAGGACCATGTGATATTTCAGTTTTTCTTTTTTAATAAATCTGCAACATTGTCAACAATTCTGTGTTTTTCTGTCAGTATGGGGTGCTATGTGTACATTCATGAGGAAGAAGAATGAACTTAAATGATTTCAGCAAATGGCTGCAATATAACAAAGAGTGAAAAATTTAAGGGGGTCTGAATACTTTCTGTACCCACTGTATATATATATATATATATATATGTGTGTGTGTGTATATATATATATATGTGTGTGTGTATATATATATATATATATATATGTGTGTGTGTGTGTGTATATATATATATATATGTGTGTGTGTGTGTGTGTATATAGATATATACAGTATATGTGTGTGTGTGTGTATATATATATATTTGTGTGTGTATATATATATATATATGTGTGTGTATATATATATGTGTGTGTGTGGATAGATATATATATATGTGTGTGTGTGTGTATATACATATATATATATGTGTGTGTGTGTATATATATATATATGTGTGTGTGTGTGTGTGTGTGTGTGTATAGAGATATATATGTGTGTGTGTGTATATATATATATATATGTGTGTGTGTGTATATATATATATATGTATAGAGCAGGCCCGGATTGGCCAATCGGGAGAACCGGGAGAATTCCCGGTGGGCTGGTCGGGTTGAGGGCCGGTGACACCGGTGTTCTAAAATTTAGAACACAGCTGACAGAGAGGAGGCAGGACTGGTTGCTTAGCAGAGAGGAGGCGGCACGGATAGAATACATCCTCGGGTCTGAGAGGAGGCGGGCTGAAGCGGGACAAACTGCTTAGCTGGGAGGAGACGGGACGGAGGTAGAGAAAAAATGTAATCAGCAAGCTCTGCATTATTACAATTATGCTCGACCTCCGTTCCGCCTCCTCCTAGCTCAGCAGTTCGTCCCGCCTCCGCCCCACCTCCTCTCAGACCCGAGGATGTCTTCTCTCCCTCCCACCTCCTCCCAGCTAAGCACTTCGTCCTGCCTCCGCCCCGCCTCCTGTCTCAGCTAAGTAATCTGTCCCGCCTCCTCTGCCAGCAGTGACCTAATGACGCCGGGGGGGCGCCATTTTTAAATCGAAAGAAAAAAACTGCAGTGGCCCAGCAGTGGCGCTCGCCTCTCATCACGGCCAGGTAAGACCCCTCCACAGCCTCTGACCATCTCTCCCTGTACCATGCCCACAGCCTCTAACCATCTCCCCTTGTACCATGCCCACAGCCTCTAACCATCTCTCCCTGTACCATGCCCACAGCCTCTAACCATCTCCCCTTGTACCATGCCCACAGCCTCTGACCATCTCTCCCTGTACCATGCCCACAGCCTCTAACCATCTCTCCCTGTACCATGCCCACAGCCTCTAACCATCTCTCCCTGTACCATGCCCACAGCCTCTGACCATCTCTCCCTGTACCATGCCCACAGCCTCTAACCATCTCTCCCTGTACCATGCCCACAGCCTCTAACCATCTCTCCCTGTACCATGCCCACAGCCTCTGACCATCTCTCCCTGTGCCATGCCCACAGCCTCTAACCATCTCTCCCTGTACCATGCCCACAGCCTCTGACCATCTCTCCCTGTACCATGCCCACAGCCTCTGACCATCTCCCCCTGTACCATGCCCACAGCCTCTGACCATCTCTCCCTGTACCATGCCCACAGCCTTTAACCATCTCTCCCTGTACCATGCCCACAGCCTCTGACCATCTCTCCCTGTACCATGCCCACAGCCTCTAACCATCTCTCCATGTACCATGCCCACAGCCTCTGACCATCTCCCCTTGTACCATGCCCACAGCACTGACCATCTCTCCTTGTACCATGCCCACAGCCTCTGACCATCTCTCCCTGTACCATGCCCACAGCCTCTGACCATCTCTCCCTGTACCATGCCCACAGCCTCTAACCATCTCTCCCTGTACCATGCCCACAGCCTCTGACCATCTCTCCCTGTACCATGCCCACAGCCTCTGACCATCTCTCCCTGTACCATGCCCACAGCCTCTGACCATCTCTCCCTGTACCATGCCCACAGCCTCTAACCATCTCCCCCTGTACCATGCCCACAGCCTCTAACCATCTCCCCTTGTACCGTGCCCACAGCCTCTAACCATCTCTCCCTGTACCATGTCCACAGCCTCTAACCATCTCCCCCTGTACCCCATAGACATGCATTATGTCCGTATATCATCCGCAAACGGATAGGATGATATGCAGACATACGGACCGGATGACACAAGTGTCATCCGTGTCCGTAAAAAAAAAAAAAAAGAAAGTGCCACAGCGGACAAAAAAACCGGAGCGGCCGTGTGAAAGAGGCCTTATGCCCCATACACACGTGCAGATTATCTGCAGACTTTTGTCTGCAGACTTACCAAAACCATATAATATGAGGTGAAACCTAAACACTTTCAATTTGTATGCAATCCGGGAGGCCCTTGCACTACATAGAAAAGGTAAGTCTGCAGACAAAAGTCTGCAGATAATCTGCATGTGTGTATGGGGCATTAGGCTACTGAATTTGCACTGAATTGTAAATATTTTTTGAAAAATACAATGAATTACAAGGCTGTGGAGAATAGAGAACAGTGCACCTTTGCAAACTTATATTCTGAGGTTTTAATTACATTATTTTAATATAGTCAGTCATGAACTAAAGTGGGCCGGTCTAAGTCATGAAACTCCAGGGCTGAAAATGAGTCCCACTCCGGCCCTGGTATAGAGATATATATGTGTGTGTGTGTATATATATATATATATATATATATATATATGTGTGTGTGTGTGTGTAGATATATATATATATATATATATATATATATATATATGTGTGTGTGTGTGTGTGAGTGTATATACATAATATACGTGCACAAAGAAGCAGTTTATTGCTGTAGCCCACTTTTCTTCCCTTATACGTGTTCCCTCATAAGAAGCTTCTCCGCGGTCCCTATTTATACCAATAAAAGTAATGCGCGCCCACACCAACTGGCTGAGCTCAGCGTAACCCTTCGCGCAGGAATACACAGCGTGCGGCGTGCTGCGACACGAACGTGCTCTGGTTTCAGCATTAAATAGTCCCTAAATCAGGAGAAAGATTCGTGCGCGGGCCGGCAGAGGAGGAGGCGGCGTCGCCATTTTGTTGAGTGCTCGGAGCCCGTAACGGAAGCAGGGTGAAGGCTTTGCCTGGGAGCCCCGAGCCGGCCAGCTCTTCCCTCGCTTCTTTTCCCACTTTCTTTTCTTTCCTGTCCGCCGCTCTAGTCCCGTCCTATCCGCGCACACCTTTACACTTTGGAGGTCATGGCAGATGTGGACAAACTGAACATCGACAGCATCATCCAGCGACTGCTAGAAGGTGAGGAGGCTTCCTGGGAAGGCCTGGCTCCGCACTGGGGACGGCTGAGGGGGATATGTACTACTGTGGTCAGTCTGAGGTGTGCTGGGGTCGGGGGTTCGCCTGTCTTCGTGTATTCCCGGCGTTTCCGGCTGTTCTATCTGTGGAGCTAATGACAGGCGCAGATTTCTGGCAGCCTTCCTCTACATGACGGCCCGGGTACCCGCCTCTCTGCCAGTATGATCCTTCCTGATCACAGGGCACCCATCTATACTACAAGCATTCTTCTACCTATAGCTATGGTTATGTATGTTTTCCTATAGTAGCCGTGCTTTTATTAACTTGGGGCCTTGACGTCCGTTTTTTAACGTTTCTTGATTATTCTCTCCTTGGCACTTTTATTTGTAAAGTGGAACTTCACCTTTTTCTAATCAACATTGACTATTTTTAATGCCAATTTTTCTAGCATTAGTAAATGGGTTAGGAAAGTCTCATGTTTTTAAACTTTATTTTTTTTTTACTTCAGATACTTCCTGGTTTCTTGCCTAGGTAAATTACATTTGTCCCAGGAGTCTTTAGGAGGGATTTTCAGAGCCAAGCACACATGCCTAAGCTAAGGGCAGATGGACTCAGGAAGAAAATGCTACCTGAATCAATTACCCTTTACTCAAGATGGTCATGGCCAGAAATGCTAGGGGGTGTATTTCTCAACAAAAAGCACGACCTGTATTTTCTTTTTTGGGGGGGGGGGGGGGGTGTTTCCAAATCTGCTAGTGCATCTAACAGCCTTAAAAATGCTGCTGTTCAAAAGGTGCTCCCTCATTCAGAGTAGTGTGACACTATACAGGGTGAGTTAGGGCTGAACGATAGTTGATGTGATATTGACTATCGTTCTGTGGGTGTGGGCGATATTCATATCGCCGAAGACATGATATTTACCATTAGGCAGGGAGAAGTCTGGTCTCGGGGGGTGGGGGGAGGACTCACAGTGCTGGCAGCTGTCCCACACGTTCAGCGGTGGTTAGCTGCACAGCTAACCAATCACGTGTGCCTGCACATCTGATTGGTTCCCTGTGCCGCTACTCACGTGATTGGTTCGCTGTGCCGCGCTAACTGCTCGGTCAAGAGAACTAGCTCCAGGGCGGCAGAGGGAACGTGTGGGACAGATTTCATGTCGGGCTGTGTTCTTTTACCTCCTACCACAACTGTGAGTCCCGACTCTGCCTAATCCGTCTTCTGCATTCCACCCAGAGAAATATCGCTATATATATATATATATATATATATATATTGTGTTGAAAACGAAATATCGCAATGATCTTTTTTTTTTTTTTCCCAATATCGTGCAGCCCTAGGGCGAGTTACTGGCCAGATCTTACTGCCCCCCCCCCCCAAAAATAAAAATGCAACCACATCTGATAAACTGCAATACATATTTTGGTTGTTTATGATTACAGTAGTTTAACTTTTCCTCTGGTCATCCTGCCAGTAACATTACTTGTCTTAAAGTGGTTAACCCACTTTGACTACTTTATATAATCCTCTTTCCTAAAGACAAGTGCTCCTGTCTGTTTTATAAACAAAAAAAAAATGCAATTCCTGGTGGTCACGTGACCAGCTGGCTCTCCTCTCCCTGTTTGACAGATGCAGGGGGCGGGGCCGACATTCTCATGTTGACATGTGGGAGGCAGAGAGCTGGCCAATCACGTGATTGCCGGGAGCCGCTCTGAAACATGGTAAAGGCAGCATTTTTTTTAAACTAAAACAGACCAAAGCACTTGTCTTTAGAGAACAGGATTATATAGGACAATAAAAAGTTATTTTAGCAGCAGGGGGGTGGGCACTGACACAAACAGGGAGGGGGGAGAGGACAGGGCTGCGGATGACGGGAGGCACGTAAACTGACCCTGGTGTCAGGGATCAGCAGCCATGATATACTTTAGTCAGTTTACAGAGGGGAGGGCAGAACCAGGCAGGCTCAGCCAGGTTTTTTGGGGTCCATTTTAACACCTGAGCATATCTTTTTTGGGTGTTTATTTTGCAGCTGTTTGGAGGCAGGCATTGACCTCTAACTAAAAATGCTTGTAATCTGCCAAAATGGCTTATGCTTTTTTTTGAGCTTCAGGCAACAAAACGCTCATATGTGATCAGAGATCATTGAAATGAATGGGATTTTGCTTGTTGGGCGTTTTGAGACTTCAGAAATTAGCGTTTTACGAGCTGCGAAATGCTCAGATGTGAACAGGGCCTAAAGGTGATAAAAGGAACCAAATTACACAGCACAAGCACTGTGCTGTATAACATGGTTTAAGGAAGCAGCATCCTATGTATGCAGGATCCTATGTATGCAGGATCCTATGTATGTATGTTCTGCATAGAGGAGCAATGGGGACAGCAGCACTGTCCGCCTGGGGGAGGGTAATGTTTGTACTCTTGCCGACTTGGGATGGACTTGACTAAAATGATTAAAGCTGGAATCCAGTTAACACTTTTAAAAAGTTGTAGCAAACAGGGTTTGTAAAAAAAAAATAAATAATTAAATGGGATCAGTTTTTAAATGGCTTTCTCAGCACTCTTAAGCTCCATGCACCCGGGGGCCAGATGTTGGGCGGCATCTGCCTGTTCCATAGGAACCCATGTTTACTGCAGCTGGTCCGACTGGAGCCAGCTCTGAAAAAGGTCTGCCGCCCAGCCCCATGGCCACAGGTAATTTTGTAGCAATGGCTGGTGTTGGCACTTCAATCATCTCCACACCATGGTTATGGTGTCAGGATGATGAAGCTCATTATTTCTAGTAATTTTGCAATGGAAAATGAAATTGCTCAACTTGCCATAATGCAGAATCAGTGGGAGCCTGGAGCATGTCACTTGCCACCCAGATGCAGCGGGCCACTGTTGGCTGCCACCCATAAAATGTAAAGGCAATTTGTAAGGTTTATTTTGAACGGTGAAAGACTTGCGGTTACACTGCTTCTGGCAGGGTCTGAGCAGGTAAACATCCACATGTGCATTTGCTGGTTCTATCCCAGAGTGAGTGAGGGTGGGTGGTGACAGATGATGTAATCTGCAGCCATCGAAACCCTGCTGTAAGGACAGAACAGTGGTGATGCAAGGCGGGAATTGGGATGTCATCTCTCTGCTCTCCCCTTGCTCCGCTGACAGAGCAGCCTTTGCGGCCCAGCTGCAGAGGCACCACCGTGGGTTGCAGTCCCCTGCTTAACATTCCTGTCAAACCTTTCTACATACACCTAAACCTCTATGGAACTTTGCAGAGCTACACAATAGTTCCTTACTGCAACCTATCCCAATGCAAGTTTCAATTGACCACCTTATTAAGAACATACGTGGTTTTTTTTTTTTTTGTTTTGTCCTATGGGAATATTTCACCTTGCTTTTTTGGGGACAACCCAAAATTTGGTATTTTACTTTAAATGATGGTAAATAGGACACAGAGGGTGAATCTCTAACAGACGGCAATAAAAACTGACAAGTGTTCTAATCCCTCTGCACGCTATCCAAGACTATAATAAATGTTTTGCTGTTCTACTTTAAGGCTCCGTTCACATCTAGGCGTTTTGGGGCGTTTTTGGGGCGTTTTTCTGCTCTAGGATCAGCTCTCAAAACGCCCAACAAGACAAATCCTATTCATTTCAATGGCCCCTGTTCACATCTGAGCGTTTTGACGCTGTTTACAAAACGCCCAACGCTCAAAAAAGTACATGAGCTTCTTTTTGGGCAGATTACAGGCGTTTTCCATTGATCTCTATTCAATCTAAAAACGCCTGCACAAAAATCGCGGTAAAAAACGCCGCAAAAATCGCGGTAAAATCGCGGTAAAAAACGCGCGAAAAACGCTACGCTCAGGTGTGAATGTAGCCTAACTGAACAAGCTGAGGTTGGAAGCTGGTTACTATACACAGCTGCTTCAGATTCTGTCTGCTCCATGTTTAGTAAATTTCCCTGTCAAGGAAGGTAATATTCCCCATTGGAAGATTTCACCTTCATTCCTCTTCTCCAAACAGCTGCTTAAAGAGGATTTCCCTTTAGTGCGATCTTGCCTCTTCCTGTTTTTTAGGTAGAAAATGAAGAAAAAAACTCTCCAAATGGACAAACTGCAAAATGTTTGCTTTAGTATTTGGGACATGTGTATGTAAACCTTTCCATTTCCTGCCCACTTTTTATTTTCACATGTTCCCTCCTTCCCCATATACATACTCCCACAACATACCCTTGTTGCTCCCACATACTTTCCAGCCTTTTTCATTTTGTGAATGGTCACTAAATTTCACCCTCACTGTTCTTGGAGGTAATAAACAAAATGTAAAATATTGAAGCTTGCCGATCCTTGGATTGGTAAATCAGAACACACTAATTGGATGCTGGTCGGATACTGGTTTTCTAGCTTGCCTGTTTGACAGAAACCAGTTAACCAGTTATGAGACTGCTTCTTTTGACCAGACAGGTGTACACAGGACAAATTCAGCTGGTGTTTAAAAGGCTTAAATTGGTTTAAAAAAAAAAAAACTGACTTTAATTATGCCTTCTGTATGCAGCAGCCCCCCTAACACCCGAACCCATCTCGATCCAGCGGTTTTCTTTTGTGTGTTTTTTTTTTTTTTTTTTTTTTTTTTTTGAGACTCTGTTGCCCGAGACTTTCCCTCATTGGTTGAGATGGCAGTCTGTATAGGCAGTAGAGCATACTTGTTATACTCACCGTGGGACCTAAGGGGCTAATCCTCCACATTGTGTAAAAAGGCTGTTTGATCCTGTATGCACAGATCCACGGTTTCCAAAACATTGCCGGATATGACTGAGTAAAGCTGCACATGCTCAGTTTTGTGTGTTGCTAGTTTTTTTTTTTTTTCTTTTCTTCATAGTGCATGTTATCAGCACAGGGCCAATCGCCACTGTCCAGACAGAGGGTCAGGAGTCCTGCATCCTGATGGGTCAGCCAGTGCAGTATGAAAACTCCTCCTACAAGCTTTAACCAGGCACTGATAGTCACAAGACTGATCTGACTGCTGAGTATTTAGCAGTTTACTAAGATAGCATTTCCATGTTCTGTGGGAGACCAGATATAGTGAATGCAAGTTCCTGGATTTAGTAACACACTTTAATCATGTTCCCTCTTCCTTCACTGTTGGGTTGATCTTTTAATGTTGGTAGGCACCGGCGGTGCCCTTATTGCGCTATGTGGTACTGAGTATCCTTCCCAAACAATTCAACTTTTGGATCAAAACATTTTCCCAGTAGCATTTTAGTTGCCAAGGTGCCCTTTGGCAAGCTTTAAGCACACAGCTATGGCTGTTTTTTTTTTTTTATATATATACACACCACTTTTTAACCCCCCCACTTTTTAACCCCCCCTTAACGACCAGGCCATTTTTTGCGATTCGGCACTGCGTTTAACGGAAAATTGCGTGGTGGTGCGATGATGTACCCAAATACAATTGATGCCCTTTTTTCCCCACAAATAGAGCTTTGTGCCCCCAGCATTAATGATGTTAGTGGAAGGAATATTTATTCAAGGGCCCAAGGCAAGCAAGGGCCACATCCAGGCTGCAGTTTGGAGACCACTGTTCTAAAACATTCCATTGTATCTCTGGACAGTCAGGGGATCCAGCAGGTAATTGTGGAGGCTTATAAAATCCTGAAGGAGTGCCCTTTTTACCCTGATGGCTCACTCCATGCGGGCGCTATCTGCTTCTTGGGTGGAGCGAGCTGGTACGACACCAGAACAAATTTGCTGAGCAGCAACCTGGTCTAGCTACTTGACCTTCATTAAAGCATTATAGACTGGACCTTCTCTCAGTGCTGGATCAAGCGTTTGGGAGAAAGGTCCTCCAGGCGGTAGTCCCACCTTAATCTGGTAAGTTCTCGTTGATCCTCTCCTGTGCTGTCCTGGACAGACTGGAGAAAACCAGAGTTGGGCTTATCAGTAACTAACTTTCTGGAAGTCGTCCAGGACAGCAGGGATTCCCTCCCTATATATTTTTCTAACCTTGGACGAGTGTTTTCCTTGTCTCAGAAGCCTTTCCGGGGAAGTTCTGGGATGGAAGACTGGGGAAGCAGGCAGGATGGTGTCTGCCCTTTATGGATTTGACCTTCTGCGTTTCCTGTCTCTGGAGGTGGAGCCTGTCTCTCCTGTGCTGTCCTGGACGGCTCCCAGAAACCGCATTACCGATAAGTCTATCTCGGGTTTTCGTCTAAGATTGCCCTGTTTTTTTGCTCCATCTCATCAATTCTGACCAGCTGCCACCACAAATGTTTCAAGGTGGGGATGGGGTGTTCAGAGTAAAATGGTAGTGTTATAATTTTCCACCAGTGACTTGCTTTTAGACCAAAAAGTTCAATTTTGATTTCTGACCAGAACACCTTCTGCCACATGTTTGCACAAACTTGACGGCTTATGGCTTTCTTCTTGCCACTCCTCCATAAAGGCCAGATTTGTCGACTGTATGACTTTAGTGTCGGTTCACATTTGTGCGATCAAAGGTCGCATGTAATTCGGAGCGCACTGCTCCTAAAATTACATGCGATTGTCTATGCGGTGCAAATTCAGTCATACAGTTTATGGCTGAATTCACACCGCAATCACACTGAAACACGCACAGGACCCCTTTTTATTTTGGTCCGCAGCAGAATCGGATCGCATGGTGGTTCACACTAGTGTGATCAGATTCTGTACGAACTTTCAGATTGCACTGCGATATGCGATCTGATCTGGAGTAGTCAACTTTGAATTGACACCCCCAGCGTAGTGCATATGGCAGTGTGAACTGCAGTTGTGCGGATGCGGGAACATGCTGTATATTCGCAGCCTTCCCGCATCACATTAACTGGCACTAAGGCCTCGTACACAGATTATCGGATATATATTTATTTATTTATTTTTTTTTGCATGCTCGTATCAAAGAGGTTACTCAACAAAGAAATTTTCATATGACCGAATACAACTTCAGAAGTGATGTCCTGTTGAATTGTTTTGTATGTATTGTTTCCGAGCTTGTCTTGCTCTTGCACTTTTTTTTTGGGATGAAAACTGTAACCTCTTAAGGACCAGGCCTATTTCTGGCACTTGTTTTACACGTTCAAAATCTTTTTTTTTTTTTTGCTAAAAAATTACTCTTGACCCCCTGACATTTATACATACACAGAGACCCTAGAGAATAAAATGGAGATCGTCGCAATACTTTCACACAGTATTTGCGAAGCGGTCTTATAAATGCAGGTTTTTGGAAAAATATATTTTTTTGAATTATAAAATAGAAAACCATAATTTTAGCACAATTTTTTTTTTTTCCTATTAATGTGAGAGCTTATGTTATGCCAAGTAAATTTGATACCCAACATGTCACTTTATATTGCGCATGCTCGTGGAATGGTGACAAACTTGGTACTTAATCTCCACAGGCGACTACATTTCTACAGGTTACCAGTTTATAGTTGGTCTTAAGCTAGGATTGTTGCTCTCGCTCGAACGATTGCAGTGATACCTCCATGTGTGTTTGAACACGGTTTACATATGTGGATGCAACTTGTGTATGCATTCACTTCTACGTGTGAGCTCTGAGGGACGCGGTGCCTTACATTTTTTTTTTTTTTTCCTTTATTTTTACTGTCCCTTTGAAAACATTTGATCGCTCATTCTGATCACTGGAATGTAATCATCCCTTGTGATTTGAAATAAGCAGGTCAGGTCCTTTTTATTTATTTTTGTGAGATCTCGGGTCAAAAAATACCTCAGCTCGCATTTTAGTAACCTCTTGCCGACCGCCCACCGCAGATATACTGTGGCAGGGCGGCTCAGCTGCGCAAAATCGTGTAGATCTGTGATTTTGTGCACGAGGTCTTGGCGGCGTGTGCTGTTTAGACACAGCAGGAGGTGGCAATTGCCACTGGCCTCCCACAATCGTCAGAGAAACTGACGACCCGCCTGCTTATGTAAACAAAGCAGGCGAGTCTTCTGTCGCATAGGCAGAGATCAGGAGTTTTAGCTAAGCTGAAACCCCGATCTCTGTGCCGGTCAGAGCCATTCCCCAACACGGTAGTAAGGACAGTTAGGCATACATTAACCCTTTTGATCACCCCTGGTGTTAACCCATTCCCTACCAGTGTCAGTACAGTAACAGTGCATATTTAGTACTGATTACTATATTGTTACTGGTCCCCAAAGTGTCAAATGTCAGGTCTGATCTGTCCGCCGCAATTTCAGTCCCACTAAAATGCTGATCGCCGCCATTACTAAAACAAAAATCCCAAAATCTATCCCGTAGTTGCGCAAACCAATTTAACGCTTTTTCCCAAAAAATATGTACCATAATACAAATTGGCTTAAACTGATTAAAAAAATCATTTTTTTTTTTTTTTGGGGAATGTTTTATACCAGAAAGTTAAAAAAAGGCTTTTTTTTTTTTCTGTTCAAAGTTGTCGCTTTTTTGTTTATAGTGCACAATTTTAAAAACGGCAGAGGGGATATGCCACCAAAAAGCTCTATTTATGGGGAAGGACATCAATTGTATTTGGGTACAGCGTCGCATGACCGCGCAATTTTTCGTTAAAAGTAGCGCAGTGCAGAATCGCAAAAAAATGGCCTGGTCATTAAGGGGGTAAAACCTTTTGGAGTTGGAAGTGGTTTAAAGCATGGGTGTCCAACCTTTTGGCTTCTCTGGGCCACATTGAGTGTAGAGAAATTTTCTCGGGCCGCATATAAAATATATACTATAGTTAAGGTATATACGTAATAAAATGCCGCAGCTCCCCACCCACGCTGGGCTTTGTATGGCCCCACCCTCCCCTGTGAGGCAGCCTCTGCCTACAGTTAGTTTGAAGCTGCTGTGGCCATGCCCCGACTTGACTTCCTTCCTCCCCAGCAGAAAAAACAAATTCTCAGGGGGCAGTGGGCCGCATTGCTTGTGGTTCCGGGCCGCAGGTTGGACATGCCTGGTTTAAAGCAACAAAGCTGTGGTGGGGGTGTTTATTTTTTTGTTCTTAGGCTTTCCAGCCTATAGAGATCCAAGGTCTTATTGAACCCAGATCTCTCCATAAAGAGGACATGTCATGCACTTTTCTTGTTACAAGGGATGTTTACTTTTATTCCTATAAAAAAAAAAAAAAAAAGTGATCCAAAAAAATTAACCACTTTACCACCGGAGGATTTTGCTGTCTTCCGTCCAGGCCACTTTTTGCGATTCGGCGCTGTGCGACTTCAACTGACAATTGCCCGGTCGTGCGACGCCGTACCCAAACGAAATTTACGTCCTTTTTTCCCACAAACAGAGCTTTCTTTTGGTGGTATTTGATCACCTGTGCGATTTTTACTTTTTGCGCTATAAACAAAAAAAGAGCGTTTATTTTGAAAAAATAACTATTTTTAACATTTTTTTTTATATGAAATTCCCCCCAAAAAAGATGTAAAAACCAATTTTTTTAAAAATTTTTGGCCAATTTGTTTTATGCTACATATGTTTGGTAAAAAATCACAATAAGCGTATTTTGATTGGTTTGCGCAAAAGTTATTGCGTTTACTAACAAAGGGAAAGATTTCTGTCACTTTTGGTGTCTTTTTTTTTAACGCGTAATGGCGGCGATCTGCGTTTTTTTTTTTTTTTTTTTTTTGCGGGACTGCGACATTGCGGCGGACAGATCGGACCCTTGACTGACATTTTTGACACTTTTGGGGGTACCAGTGACATTACTGCAGTAATCAGTGCTATATATATGCACTGTTACTGTAAAAATGACACTGGCAGGGAAGGGGTTAATTTTATTGGAGAGGGAGGGGTTAATGTATGCCTGGTGCTTACTGACGTGTAGGGGGGGAGGTGACTGAGTGAGTCATGGACAGATCGGATGTCCAGCTATGCTGAACAGTCCGATCTGTCACTATGGAGATCCGCCCGCTGTGTTTACACACAGCGGGCGGATCTCCAGACTCGATCCCCGACGATCGGGTAAGAGCAGCGGCGATCGCCGCTGCTCCTCCCCTGGCCCGACTCCCGCTGTGAATGAAAACAGCGGGAGCGAGCCTCGCGCCGCCCAGAAGGGAGTGTCTGACGACGTAGTACGTCGTCAGACGATAACGAGCCACTCTGCCGCAGTAATATTACTGTGAGCAGACGTAAAGTGGTTAAAGGGAAAGTGTAAAAATAAAAAACTGTAGGTGCCTCTGTTTGCACGCCGAATTGAACGCATATGTACGTCACACCCACATGTGAAGAGTTCAATCCACACATGTGAGGCGAACATTAGAGCGAGGGCAATACTAGTTCAAGACCACCTCCTCTAACTCTAAACAGGTAACGGGTGTGTGCTATTTTAAAGCATGACCTGTTGGTATCTATTTACTCAGCGTAAAATTTACATTATACATAAAATTGGGTTAACTTAAGTGTTTTGTTGGGAGGGTTATTCATAAAACGTTTATATAAAAAAAGTTAAAACACGTTTTGGAAGATTGCTGCGCAAATACAGTGTGACATAAGTTGCAATGTCCGCCATTTTATTCCCTAAGGTCCCTGCTAAAAAAACATACGTTTTTGGGGGTTCTGAGTAATTATCTAGCAAAAATGATTTTACTTGTAGGAGCGGACCTGAATTTGCCCAGTACGGAAGTGGTTAAGGCCATTGGGGGGAAGTGACGTTTGAGTCGCTCCGGTCCTCCAAGGGCATAGTCGAGTGAGTGCCATCTTTCCCTCCCTGCCCAGCAACACAGGGGATCGGACCGTTTAACCCCGCTATCGGCAGCTCCAGTAAGCAGGTAAAAACGACCGGGAAGTGGTGGGAGTTGGGTGGGCTCCTTTCCCGCCGCCCATAAGTGATTCTGTGGTGAATCTGCTGCTGGGATCACTTATGTTAAAGCGGACTGCCCGCCATGTCAAAAAAATAAAATAAAAATAATACTGGGTTAATGGCAGCTGCCTTAACCCTGGTATTTAAAGTCAAAGTAGTGGCCTAGATACACGGTGGGCGGTCCAAGTGGTAAAAAAAAATCAGATATGTTCATGTACAATACATTTTATAGCCAGCACCTTCAGCTTTTGTCTAAAGTCTGAATCGGCTGTCGAAAGCTCTATACGTAACAGAAAATCGGCAGGTCATTCGGCGTAAAAAATTTTACTTCCGATTTTTTTTTTTTTTTTTTTTTTTTTCCTTCTTGGGTGTACGGGCCTTAAAGGAGTTATAAAGGCAGAAGCTTTTTAATCTTAAAGCATGCTATGCATTAGGATAAAAAACTTGTGTACAGCAGCTACCCCAGCAACCCCTAATACTTACCTGAGCCTTCTCTGTCCAGCGATGTCCGGGACTCTCCCTGCTGATTGGCTGAGATACAGCTGTGGGGCAATTTGCTCCCACAGTTGTCAATCAGTCAGCGAATCAGAGGGGGCAGGGCTGAACCGCAGCTACGTGTCTGAATGCTGCTTGCTGTGGTGGCACTCGACAGGAGGATCACTGCAGCTCCTCCAGAGTTGCCATGAGCCTCTCGGCTGCTTCTCCAATTAATGCTCTTCTTGCTCGGACTGTCACTTTTGGTAGGTTTGTAGTTATGCCATACTCTTTCCATTTTCGGCTAATGGCTTGAACAGTGCTCCGTGAGGCTCGAAGTTTGGGAGATTTTTTTATTTTAACCAAACCCTGCCTTAAATTTCTCACTGACCTGTCTGGTGTGTTCTTTGGCCTTCATGAGGTTTGTTCACTAAGTTTATCTAATAAACCTCTGAGGGCTTCATGGAACATCTGTATTTATACTGATTAAACTACACACAGATGGATTCTGAAGGCAATTGGTTCAGCTAGATCTTGGTTAGGGGTATCAAAGGGCACTGAATATGCATGCACGCAACGCTTCAGATATTAATTTGTAAAATTTTGAACCATTTTTATAACTTTCCTTCCACTTCACATTTTTTTTTGGTTGTAACATGACAAAATATGGAAAATTTCAAGGGGTATGAATAATTTTTCAAGGCACTGTAAATGGAAGCCTAGATTGTACCTCTTGCATGTTGCTGAGATCCTCAAGACATTCTCTAGATGGGTTGGCTTGCACAATGTTCTTTCTGGGGGTGTGATGCTGATCCTTGCATAGTTGGTAGTCTCTCCTAGTCTTTTCTACATGCAACGCCCACCCTGCAGTGTTCTGTCCCTGCACGTCTGGCCCCACAGGTCTTATGTATATATGAAGGAAACTCCTTCATTTAGGCCTCATGCATACAGCGTTTTTACAGCCGTGTTTTAGGAGCGTCAGGTGTTTTTAAGCTGCAAAAAAGCCACTCCATGTTCTATGGCCTCATGCGTGCACACACGGGTGTTTAGAAGTTGTAAGTGGCGCAGGTGTTTTTCAAGCTGCAAAAAACCCAGGGCCAGCATGTTTTAAGGACCAGCATTACAGCTGCAAAAATGTCTGATGCGGCTTAACGCCAGATACAGAGTTGAGTTGTGGTTTTGGAGGGGGGGGGGGGGTTTCTCGTGGGGTCCACCCAAAATCCATACCAGAAATTTATCCAAGCATGCAGCCCGGCAGGTCAGTGACCATACCAGGCCACCCCCCCCTTAACATTGGCAGGTGTTTTGGGGAGCGGGGGGGGGGGCTCTGCACCATGTTGATGGGGACAAGGGCCTCTTCCCAACAACCCTGGAAGATGGTGGGGGTCTGCAGGCAGGGGGATTATCGGAATCTGGAAGTCCCCTTTACTGGGGGGGGGGGGGGCATTGTACCCCTACCCATTCATCCCAAAAAAGGCAGTGTAGTGTGAATGACACAAAAGATGGTTTTGAGTAGTCCTTTATTAAAAAAATCTTTCTCCAGTCTTCGCTGACCCGGTCCGCCTCTGAAGCTGTCCCTCGTGATTATGCCAGCTTGGCTCTATGCAGCCACTTGTATAGCCATGGGGTGTTGCCACCCAGTGATGTCACCCAGAGACCCCGACCATTAGGTCAGAACATGTCATGTGTTTGGGAGGGGGGAACAGACCCCCCCCCCCCCCGGGAAAAATACCTTGTCCCCATTTTTCCAAGGACCACTTTCTCATAACCTGGTGTTTGTGTGTCTTATTGGCCCCAGTGGGTTGCATTCAGCAGCAGTACTGCCCACTGAATGTAATGGGGTTTAATTTTTAATGGTGAACAAAGAGCTGCTGCTCCGGCAAGCTTGCTGCTGCAATCCTCTACACCTTGTGCAAAAAGCACAGGTGCAAAACCAGTTCATTCAACTATACTCATAGAAAATCAAAGAATTCGGACGGCTGTGAATAGCAATTGGCTGGATAGTGCAGAATCTTGGTTTTCCAGGGGTTCCATTTCTGCCGCATTGAATAGTGGCATGTGTACAGCCCTGAGCAGCTGCATGTCTTAAGGTGGCTAGCTGGAGGACCATAAAAACTGCAGCTCAACTGCCTGCTTTTACTGACCCCCTAGCTGCATGTCTAAACAAGCCCAAAGTTGTGGTGCTGAGTAAACATGGTACTTCCTGCAGTATTTACATGCATTCTTCTGTGGAGAACAGGTTGCAACTATCAAATTAAAGCAAAGCTCCAGTCGTTATAGTCAGCAGCTACAAAAGTGTAATTACTGACATTTAAACACACTCGCCTGTCTCAGGATCCAGTGATGTTGCCACCCAAACAATCACTTCTCGCCCACCTTCCTCTCGCCGACATTTCAACTTTGGGCACCCAGCTAACAGCTTGCGGCTTCATAGCCTGGTGTGCATGCGCAGGTCATGGTGCGCCTGCTGAATGGTTTGGCAGTCTTCTTGGACCTGACGTGTCCCAGAAGACTGCAGGGAGGGAAGGGTAGAGGAGAACTTCGATTTCGTGTGGGAGTGGTTACCTGTCAAAATGGGTAGGGGATATGGTGCTGGGGGGGGAGGGTTGGAGTAGTGCTTAAAGCAGAACTTCCCCTCTGGGTGGACCTCTGCTTGAAAAAACAGGTTTATACTTTCCTGCTTTGTGCAACCTCTTAGGTGTGCAATTGCTTCATCCCCTCTAGCAAATGCCGCCATAGAAAGCAGTTTTCTATTTTGGGCGCTTGGGGCTTGCATCTATTGACAGCAGGGCTTGGCCTCACTCCCTTGTCCCTGGGTTTGATTTAATGCAGTGGGAGTGCTTCCTGTCTCCTGATCAAAGCCAGTGAGGGGAGAGGAGAGCTGCAAACTTGCACAGCATTGGATCGGTTGGGGGCTCGGTACATAAATGGAGGGGTGGGGGTATAGTGATTTTTTTTTTTTCTCCTTTTAATGCAAGGAATGCATGAAGTTAAATGTTTAGGCCAGGGGTCCTCAAACTTTTTTTTTTTTTTTTTAAACGGGGGGCCAGTTCACTGTCCCTCAGACCATTGGAGGGCCGGACTATAGTTTAAAAAACTATTCCAAATTGCTATTAGTAAAATTATATATAATATATATTATCCACCCACTGCAATAACTTTGCCCATACAGATTACACTGCCCATCAATGTAGCCTTATCAGTCCATCATTTTAGCCTCACACGTGCCCATGTTGGTGGAACTCCGCTTTTATCCCAGGCTCACACTGGTGCGGTGCAGGAATCGGCTCTATAAATCGTGCCGATTCTCGCACTATAGTTCCAGTTCACACTGCCCTGTGTGAACTCGCACAGGAATCTGATCGCATGGTGAGAAGGAACGTGTGCCTTTTTTCTTCCGAATCGAATGCAAGTTCAGCCATACAAGCATATGGCTGAACTCGCACTGCTCAGAGATCACAATAGTGTGAACCAGGGCTTACACAGCACACAACATACATCATACAACTGAATAGCAATCAGAATATAAATGCACTTACTGTCAAATTGGGTTTTCTACTCGGCTGTCGGTCACTGACCAGCACAGAAAACAGCAGGCAGCCCCTGTAGAGATCACCCCTCTATCATTTACTCAGCGGTGTGTGTGCTGGGGATCTACATCCCCAGCACACAGTAATATCACTGGGGGTGGAGCAGAGGGGAACTGAGGGAGAGAGACAGTCAAGTGTGGCCATGGGAGGGCTAGCAGCCTTAGGTCTGGGGGGCAAGTCCAGTCAAGTGGCCTATTGAACCATTCGCCAGCGCAGCCCATTTAGTGCCCATGGGATGTAGGGGTCACCTGGTGTCAGGATCTCTCGCCTCAGTCTTGATTGAACAAACTCTTCGGGGGATGATGCCAACTTCCTCCAAGCTGCCTCTGCTCTGTTCTGTGATGCTGTCACGTCTCCTGCTCTCTCTCTCCCATGAGCCAGCGCCTGACATTCACTGCCCATAAGTCATCACGCAAGTCGCATCAAGCCGGCCCCTCCCACTTGCCCTGGCTGGGAGTTGTAGTCCGGCTGCGCTGTTCGGTTCCTCCCACCACCAGGAGCTTGATTGTGGCAGGACTACAAATTCCCATGATCCAGTGCTTCAGCCAGCCAATTAGTCTGCCGCCCCCTCTCCCTCTTCCACTGATAGGCCGGCTGCCGGACCGTCCGTCTTGTGTTGAAAAAAAATGGAAGGGCAGCGGCGGCAAAAACACCCGGATAAATGTCCTTGCGCTGCATGTGGCCCGCGGGCCGTAGTTTGAGGACCCCTGGTTTAGGCTTTTGAACCACTTTAATAAACTCCATAGAATGCATGAAGAATTGGGTAACTGCTTGTTGGGGTACTTGATAAAGCACTTTTAACCAATTCTGCCCCAGCAGGCTCCTCTGCACTGCTAGACTACCTCCAGTCATCTTTGGTTTTTTTTTTGGTTTTTTTTTTTTTCAGTGCTCGGGCAGTCTAAACTTTGGTATAAATGTTCTGGTGTGGGGTTTATTTTTTCCTTCATTTACCTAGTGAGTTGAATGAGGCAACTGACCAATGCAGGGATCTCTCCCACTGCACTATTGTATTCTTGTGTAGCAGAATACATTTTTTTTTTTTTGGCCTAGATTTTGGGAAGAAAGATTTGCAAAATCCGTGTGGCTTTTTATAATGGCAAAATAAACCCAGTGCTGACATTAAATACCACCAAGAGCTTGTGTGTGACGGAAATGAATTCAGTTTTGCGTAGTAATTAGCACAGTGCTGAATAGCAAAAAATGCCCTGGTCTTGAAGGGCTGATTACTTTGGATTTTGGCACCTGGAACCTGGAACAGATCTGTGTCCAGCTATGAGCTTGTTGCCACTTTTAAAACACTGACTAGAGATGCAGTTAAAATAGCCTTTTACCTTTTTAATATATTGGGACTGGAAGACTGAGACCCACTCCTACCCTTTCCTTGACAATTGGAGGGGAAGAACCTGAACAAATTGGAGGAAACTGCCCCCCCCCCCCCCCCCCAAAATACATTAATTTATAGCCAGAGTAGTTATAACCTGGAAATTTGGAGCCTAAGTCAACACCGCAAACCATTCTTGAATTAAACCAGGCCACATTCCATTGCTGGTGCCTATTGTACACAGGTCAGCATGGGCATCCTGAGCAGTCTGCAACTACACAGTGCATTGCAGTTTGTGTACAGGCTGTTTTGATCCCCTTCTTTCTGAACACTAATTTTCAGCAATCTGAGTTAGGCCTCTTTCACACGGAACGATCAGATCCGCCTGTCAGTTTTTTAGGCGGATCTGATTGGATCCTCCATGCATCCCTATGGAGCAGTGGATGTCAGCGGAGACATGTCCACTGACGCCTGCTGCCATCCGCATCCGATACTGTCTGTGAAATCCGGACGGATGGAAACCCTATTTTCCATCCGTCCAGGGGATCAGATTGGATGAAGAGCGGCAGGCGGTCCGTTCTCATCCGATTCCCCCATAGAGAGCAGCGGGGCTCTGACACCTCCCTCTCCACGCACAGTGCGGAGATGGAGCGTTCATCCGCCTGCTCAGCGGGGATCGGCGGATCGATTCCCCCGCTGAGCAGAGAACGGTTTGCAGCGGACCGTGTGAAAGGAGCCCTACAGTAACTCTTCTGGATCTGACTAAAATGCCAGCCTTAGTTGTCCCAGGTTTTCCTTGGCCCACTTTTGTTAGGTGTCAGTGGTTATGGCTTGTCGTGGGGGTGTGTAATAAGTATATTTGCACACACGCTAAGCCACACCCCTGATCTTTGCACAGTTAGTGGGGTGTTTGGCATTTGCAAGTTGGCATTTTCTGGGTTAGTAAGAGCAGCATACATATTGGTAACTGTTTACTGTTCAACTTTTTTTCAGTAGCAGTACTGTTTTGTGGAAACAAAATGGGGAAATATATACAGAGCTTGGTAAATCTGCTTAACCACTTCCTAGCTACCCACTTGTATTTATGTTGCTACTTTTATATTAAATACCGGGGTTATGGCAGCAGATGCATTAACCACTTCTGGATCGGAAGATTCCCCCCCATACTTTGCGATTCGGCACTACGTTACTTTAATGGACAATTGCACAATCGTGCCACGCTGTACCCAAAAAAAATTGTTCCCCCCCCCCCCCCCAACAAATAGAGCTTTCTCTTGGTGGTATTTGATCAGCTGTGCTTTTTTTTTTTTTTTTTTTTTTTTTTTTTTTTTTTTTTGGCAAGATTGTGGCAGCCAGATCGGCCCCCTGACTGACATTTTTTGATACTTTTGGGGGGGACGAGTGACATTACTACAGTAATCGGTGCATATTTTTAGCACAGGTTACTGTAATGACACTGGCAGGGAAGGGGTTAGCACAGAAAGTGATCAAGGGGTTAAATGTGTACCTAGGGGCGTGTTTCTAACTGTATGGGGGCAGGGCTTGTGAAATGATCAGACTTGTGTTCCTATATAGCAGGGGTCTTCAAGCTATGGCCCTCCAGTTGGTCAGGAACTACAATTGCCGTCATGTCAGTTTTTTACAATGCCTCATGGGATGGGTAGTTCCACAACAGCTGGAGGGCTGTAGTTTGCGGATCCCTGCTATATAGGATCACAGACGCTCCGCGATCATTCCAGAGGACAACGGTCAGCTGTGTTTACAACAGCGGGGAGTGATCGCGGGTGTCGGTCAGAAATCTGAGCCGCCTGCCCAGTGCATGGGCATCCCTGCTACAAAGTGGGGGTGGGAGCATGCCGCCGGCGTTGTGCACTCACCCCCTAGCTGCAGGTGTGCGGCCGAGTCATACCTACGTCTGTTTGCGCTGGAGGGCCGCCCTGCCACAGTAGAACGGCGGGCAGTTGGTAAGTGGTTGCTAATTTCTTTTACAAGGGATGGTTTATTGGTTGAGCCAGATGGACCTGTGGCTTTTTTTTTTTTCTCCCTGGTCCTGCTGCGCAATTGCGGTGTGACAAAAGTATTGCAACAATCTTTTTTTTTTTTTTTTTTTTTTTTTTAATTCTCTAGGGTCTGTTTAAAAAAAAAAATAAATAAATTTTGGGGGTTCCACATTTTCTAGCAAAAAAATTGATTTTAACTTGTGTACAAGCAGTCTGAAATAGGCCTGGTCCTTAAGTCGTTTCAAAGGGCCCTTTTTAGGTTGCGAGTTGTGATGAAGCACATGGTCACCCCAAACATTTGATAGAAAATCTATTACAAAGAGTTGGGAAATTTGACTTTGCTTTACTTATATTCTCCTCTTCCCCCCCCCCCCCCCCTTTCATTTACAAGATTTTTCTCTCTAGGGCCAATGCTTTCTCCTTTCTTGCCCAGGAGGGAATGAAGTGGCCCACGGCCTCCTGGGACATTTGCATTGCACATCCTGGGAAGCTTTGTAGCGGTGTTTCAGATGCACCCTAGTGTGACATCAGAGGCCTGCTGCCAGAACCTAGAAGACACTGCATCCCAGGTTAGCTCAGAATCCAGCATGTGAATACAAATTACAGCTGTGTTCACTGGATGTATCATCTGGGTTTTTGCAGCTGACCCATTAAGAGGCAGTCGGCACCTGTTGGGGCTCAGGACCCATAAGCTTATTAGGTCCTCTTAAAGTGGAGTTCCACCCTATTTTTATACTTGCCTCCATCTTCTCGCTCCGGGTCACCTGAAAAAGAAATGGATATCGCATATTTTTTTTTTTTTTTTACTTGCCTCGTAGCGAAGAAAATATACTTGCCTTACTTCCTTCTTCCTCCTTCCTCGGCCGCAGCCCGTCGTCACTTCCTGGCTCTGCAATGATTCCTGGGAGCTGGACGTCATAGCTCCCAGGAATCATTGCGCCTGCACCGGCCCCGACGTCAGTTCCGGGTCGCGCGCGTCATCCCCTTCTAAACAGCTTCTGGGCATGCCCAGAAGCTGTGGAGGGATGACGCGCGCGACCCGGAAGTGACGTCGGGGCCGGCGCAGAGCATCGTGGGACCAAAGAAGGCGGAAGAAGACGCCGAAGAGGACGCGCTGGCTTCAAGCTGCCCACATCTGAGATGGCAGCGCTGGACAAGACGTTTGCAAGGTAAGTATTTGTCCTAACAGGTAAGTGCAACCCGGGACAGATCAGAGGCTAGCCATTGTGGAATGCACTAGCCCTGACTGTCCCGGGGGTATTAAAAAAAAAAAAAAAAAAAAAAAAAAAATATCCAGGGTGGAACTCCGCTTTAAGTGGAGAACCTAAACCTGTTTTAGATCCTATAACTCTTGAAGATGACATCCTAATTTGTTGCCTGATTCAACCCGTTTTTGTATGTTCTGTGCTGAATTTAGCAGTGAACTGTAATGTAAATTTTCTGTATTTGTAGTCCAGTGTTTTTGATTTTGCATTAAGGTTTATTGCTTTTTCTTCTAGTAAGAGGATCGAAGCCCGGTAAAAATGTTCAACTTCAAGAGAATGAAATTAGAGGATTATGTCTGAAGTCTCGAGAAATCTTTCTTAGCCAGCCAATTTTATTGGAACTTGAAGCACCTCTTAAAATTTGTGGTAAGAACATGATTTTTTTTTTTTTGGTTTACCACCCAGCGTGGATTTTCACACTTTAATAGGGGGGAAGGTCTTACAATTTGAGTGTTAAAGGGCTTAAAGGCAGGTTTTTTATTTCAGTATGCAACAGTCCCCCCTATTACTTACCTGAGCCCATCTTTATCCAGCGATGTTGTAGGAGTTTCTCAGCTGCCCGGGACAACCCCTCCTTATTGGCTGAGACAGCAGCATGTCCCAAATGGCTTCTGCTACGGTCAGTTAGCCAATTGGAGGAGAGAGGGGTGGGGCTGGATCGCTGCTCTGTTTGAATGGACACTGAGCTGTGACTTGGCTGAAGTGCCCCCACAGCAAGCTGTGGTGGGGCACTCAACCGGGGAAGGGGCCAGGAGACTTTCCCTTTACTATCCCTTTAAATTCTAAACTTGGGAATAGTGCTGAAGTGCAGACATCTTATACTCTCTACTGATTCTTTCCTAGGCACATTGAAAATTGTTTACCTTGCCAATTTAGTGATGGGCATTGGCTTGGGGCAGTATTTTTGGGAGCTTTTTTCTATTGCCTGGACCTGAGATCAAAAGGCTCAACGGGGTCATGCTGAGGACCTGGCTAAATTTCGATCCATGTTTGGCCGATCCAGTTCATAAGAAATTCATCATTGATTTACCCCTCATGAATGGACCTGCTGGAAACCTTTTCCCTCAATCGATACATGTGGCCAATGGGCTGCAGCTCTGATTAGGGTGTTCTGATGCCGGGGGGGAGGGGGGTGTGTCAGAGGAAGCCCACTGTCAGAATAGTTAGTGGGGAGTGTTTCCGCATCTATGGGGGAATAGTTTGTTTTTGTGCGGGTTGTTTTTCTAAATGGAAAAACTTTTTGAAGGGGGGGGGGAAACGTTTTTCGTAGTTTTGAATTTTGCAAATGGGTAATTTTTCTCCACCCATGGGTGGCACTGTTGGCACTGCACTGATCAGTGCCGATGTCCCTTTCACACAAGCCGATTATTGGCTCTCTCCTGCTGTCAGTGAAGGGAAATTCTAATAACTAGCTTGTTAACATCTGTAATCGGCTGTGATTGGATACAGCTGATCACATGGTAAAGACAGATTGGCTCTTTACCCCAGTCTGATCAGCTGTGTTCAGAGGACACCGCTAGCGGAGCAAATTGCCACTGTAGAATGCCATGTGATGGCCCTCGGAACTGGCTGGCTGCGCTGTAGCCGTCATTTGGCTATAGTGCAGTCAGCAAATGATTAAGATACAAATAATTCACTCCAATTTTTCCTTACTATAAGAATAATGTGCCTGTAACAGTGTGAAACATGATCACTGGTAGCCTGGCCAGAGCTGCAACTTGTCACACACTTGACAGCTATGCAGATTAATGCTGGGAGCAGATTCAATTCTTTTCCCCAGTCTTTTGCACTTGCAGGGACTCTTGAAGGAGCTAGCCATGCAAGCTGGCTGTAGTTGCTCAAAAGGCACTTCTGGATGGGCATGGTGGGTTATGACATGGTCCTCAAGTCGTGTGTGGTGTTTGTTTTTTTTCTGCAGATGCAGCAACACTGCTGTGGCCATACACAAACTGGCTGTGACTGGTACGCTGCAGAAACCCTGGTCATGAGTTCAAATGTGTGTACAGTCAGGGTTTAGTAAGGGAAAGAATACAAAAATTGGCAGTGGTACTGCTGTGTGGCTGAGTGAATGTAGCCTAATGCGGCCATTGGTGTCACAAGGGGGTAAACTTGGCACTGTTGCTACTCTAACCCTGGTTAGGTTAACTTGTCTGTTTTTATACTGAGCGATTTTAAAGGACTTTTTTTCTAAATTGTTAACCTGAATGTGATTTTATGATATGAATTTCAGTACTTAAACTGTACAAATGTGCATAACCATGTAAAGGTATTTCTTGGGTTGGTTTACTAGATATAAAGTGGCTGTGGAGGCAGGTTTTTCTTAATGCATTCTTTGCATGAAGATAAAAAGCCTTGTGCAGCAGCTCCCCCAATACTTACCGGAGCTCTGTCTTGATCCTGGGATGTTGCACAAGACTCAGCTGCCCAGGACTCTCCCTCCTGATTGGCTGAGACAGCAGCAAAGCCCCATTGGCACATGCTGCTGTCAGTCAGTGAGCAAATGAGTGGAGAGGGAGTGGGGCCAGGTCACGGCTACATGTCTGAATGGACAGCGGGAGTTGCGGCTCGGGTGCCCCATAGCAAGCTGCTTGCTGTGGGGGCACTCCCAACAGGAGAAAGGGGCTAGGAGCACCGAAGAGGGACCTGAGAAGGGGGCTGCTCTTTGCAAAACCACTGCACAGAGCAGGTAAGTATAACATGTTTTAACAAAAAAACTGACTTATCACTTTAAGTGATTAAATCCTTACATGTTTGAATGGGGAGGGCATGATCACTTGGCTCTACTTGGGCAAAATGAGCATCTAAGGAACAAAAAGCCAAGCTATATTTTGGAGTTCACTAATGGCAGCTAATTTACCTTTTTATTCAGCAGATACATTTTGTGCTTAAGTGTAACTTACATTTACTATTTTAAATTGTCGTTTTTTTTTTTTTTCTGGTTCTTTTGAGACATTCAGGGTCGACCCTGCATGCGTCTCCCCTATGCTCGTCTGAATGTATTGCAGTGTACATCTTGATGGCCGGGGAAACTGTCAACCGGGACATGGAAATTAAGCAACCAATCACTTCCAGATCAACAAGTCCCGGGCCCCCAGATAGGCAGGTGGAGCCCATGATGCATAGTGGGTGGGGTCCTCATGGGGCGTGGGGAGCATTTGGGCAGCAGGTCAAAACTTCTGGTTGCGATGGCGGCCTGGGGTTTGTCGAGCTCTGCCCAAAGGTCTGTTCACTTCCTACTTTTGTTTTTTGCTCCTGTCACCAGAAGTGACCTGGCTCTGCCCTACGTATTAAATCACAGATCACGACTTCATCAGGAGAGAGGTCTTTTGTTGCAAACACAATCTAGTTGCTATCTTTTACACCATATAACCTTTTGTGCAGTATTAAATGAGGATGCTTGCTTTGTGCGAGAGAAGTAATTTATGTATCTGAAGCCTACACAGCTTATTCTGACACTTCATTTTTGCAGGTGATATTCATGGACAATATTATGATCTGCTACGTCTCTTTGAATATGGTGGATTTCCCCCAGAAAGCAACTACTTGTTTCTTGGAGATTATGTGGATCGAGGGAAACAGTCCTTGGAAACTATTTGTTTACTTCTTGCATACAAAATAAAATATCCAGAAAATTTCTTTCTTCTTCGAGGCAATCACGAGTGTGCTAGCATTAACAGAATCTATGGCTTTTATGATGAATGTAAGTACATTTCTGCATGTAAACGGAGTAAAGCTGCTGCTTGGATTTCTTGGTCCTATAGGTACAGCATTTCAGGGCACAAATTGTATGGTGGGTTTTTTTTTCTTCCCTGTATCCATAGTAAATTGCTTACCTGTTCGTCCAGTATTCCTCAGGCATGGTTTCCCTGCAGTACTTGCAGCTCCTCTCCTACCTTTTGCGAAGTGCTACATGGAATGCCCGGAATGTAGTCTGGAATAGGGGGAGGAAGTGACCTAATCGGCCTACAGCAGCCGCCACCCTAGCTCCCGCTTTACCACAGGGAAAAACTGAGCCTTGGTGGTCACTTGACCCCTATCGAAATTAAAGAAAAGCTATCTGCAGCAATATTTTCTTTTTGGTAAAACACTTAGGGTAGCGCCCCCCCCCCCCCTTAACCCTACACTGTTCCCTATCTCTGGGGAGAGCACTCAAATGAGGTTAGTGGTTACTTAACAGACATTGTGGCTTAAAGCGGAGTTCCGGGCACAGAATCGTTTTTTTTTTTTTTTTTTTTTTTCAATCTCCCCCTAACAATCACCCTTACACATCGATACATCCGCTAATCCTGGTTAGAATGGTGAAATAATGAGTTTGCAAGAATAAAATCTTACTTTATATAATTTCTGATGTGCGGCGCCATCTTTGTTGTGGATTGCCGAGTCCGTTGTGAGGAAATGTCTTCCCTTCTTCCTGATTCCAGTGGGCGTAGGCCTGTGAGTCAAGAAATGAGAACAGTGGTCGGCCGCCCATGTGACTGCAAAGTGCATCATGGGAGGGCCGAGGAAGAGCTCCCAGGACGCATTGCGGCAGGAAGTGACGAGGAGAGCCGAGGCACAGGAGGGAGGAAGTCCTTTGAAAGGTGAGTATACAAACCTCTGTAAACAGGTAGGTGAAAAAAAAAAAACTATGGGAATATCCAATTCTGACTCAGCGGAGAGTAAGGAATACAGTGCAGTAATTATTAGAAATTGAATTTTGTGCCCGGAACTCCGCTTTAAGTAGTAAATTTCTTATATCCAAACACTGTACAAAACTCAAATTGGCTAAAATGCAAAAAACTCTACTGTCAAGACCACTATAGTAAATTATACATTAACGTGCATTACAGAAAACAGGACAGTGTAACATGAACATCCTGACGTCTTATTGCAAAATGCACTTTTTCCTTGGCAGATAAGGATCTGCATAGTATCAATGAAATTTAATTAAGGAAAAACTATTTTGTTCTTGGAAATGTGTCCTGTGACAGAATAGCCAGTTATCAGCTTTTGAGGAAAAGAAATGCAGATAACAGGCCTTTTACATGTGGTGAGCTGTAAATGGACACAGCTGATAACATGGCAAAGGGCCGCTTTGATTGGCTCTTGACCTCCCCCCCCCCCCCCCCCCCCTGGAAACAGCTGTGTCCGAAAGGAAACCGCATTCCAAGCATGCCTGATGTGCTTGTGCACCCTGAGGGCAGGGTTCTGGGAAAACATCAGTAGATGTCCCAGGACTGGTAGACCGCACTATAGCATGGTCAGCAAGTAGGCCAACAGCTGACAAAAGCCCAGGCGCCAGGACGTGATTTCTAGTCGCCATGGCGACCTGCCGCTTGGTATTTGTTGAGCCCTGGCTTAAACGTATTTTACATTTTTACTTGTTTGCAAAAGAAATGCTGATTTGTATTTTTTATATTAGAAGCTTGCATGCAGGACATATTGGGATAAAAGCTGCATACCAAGTTTTCAATAAGCTGGTGTTCTCAGACTTGCATTGTGAAATGGGAGCTATACAGTTTCTACACAAACAAGTTTGATACTGTGTAAACTGCTTTAAATCCTCAATTTTATTAACCACTTGACCTCCGGTAGATTTACTAAGCATGCGCCCCCCCTTAAAGACCAGGACATTTTTGTGATATGGCACTGCATTACTTTAACTGACAATTGCATGGTCGTGTGACATTGTACCCAAATTTTTGTTTTTCCCACAAACGGAAATTTCTTTTGGTTGTATTTGATCAGCCCTGCATTATTTTTTGCACAATAAGCAAAGCCTTACATTGTTTAAAAAATGTTACAATATTTTTTTTACTTTCTGCTATAAAACATATCTTAAATTCATAAATTTAGGTCAATATGTATTCTGCTACTGCTACATGTTTATGTAAATTAATCAATATGCACTTATTGGGATTTTTTTTTTTTTTTACCCAAACGTTATAGCGTCTAAACGATGTGATGTACAGTGGATAAATGTCTTGCATGCCCCCTGTTAAAATGTCAGGTTTCTATAAAAAAGACCAACATTAATCCAGAATTTTTTCCACTTTTTTTTTTCTTTTGTGACCTATAAACTGTACAACTCAAGTGAAAAACTGAAATCTTATAGGGTGGGGGAAAAAAATAAACTAAATGTGGTTGCATAAGTGTGCACACCCTCTTATAACTGGGGCTGTAGCTGTGTTCAGAATTAAGCAATCACATTCGCTCATGTTGAATAAGTCAGTACACTCCTGCCTCTGATTAACTCTAAAAGTTCAGCTGTTCTAGTAGGTCTTTCCTGACATTTTCTTAGTCTCCTCCTACAGCTAAAGACATGGTCCGTAGAGAGCTTCCAAAGCATCAGTGGGATCTCAGTGTTAAAAGGCATTGGGAGAAGGGTACAAAAGAATTTCCAAGGCATTAGAGATACCATGGAACACAGTGAAGAGTCATCCAAGTGCATAAAATATGGCACAACGGTGACATTACCAAGACCTGGACGTCCCTCCAAAATTGATAAGAAGAAAACTGGTCGGAGGCTGCCAAGAGGCCTGCAGGGATATCTGGAAAGTAATGGTCGTGTGGTACATGTGACAATCTCTCGTATTATGTCTGCGTTATGAGGGTGGCAAGACAGAAGTCTTTTCCTTTGAAGAATGTCCAAGCCGGGCTTAATTTTGCAAAACCACAGCTGAAGTCTCCCAAAAGCATGTGGGAAAATATTCTGGTCTGAGGAAACAAAGGTTGAAATTTTTGGCCATAATTCCTAAAGATGTTTGGCACAAAAACAATGCACATCACCAAAAGAACATTGTACCCCCAGTGAAGCATGGTGGTGGCTAGGCCACCTCATGCTTTGGGGCTGTTTTTTTTTCTTAGCTGGAACAGGGGCCTTAGTTGAGGTAAAACCTTCAGGCTTCTGCTAGAAAGCTGAACATGGAAGAGAAACTTCATCTTTCAGCATATGACAACCCAAAGCGTACATCCAAATCAACAAAGGAATGGCTTCACACCAGAAGATTAAATTCCAAAATGGCCCAGACTGATTGAAAATCTGTGGGATGATCTGAAGAGGGCTGTGCACAGGAGATGCCCCCACATTCTGACCGAATGGAGTGTTTTTGCAAAGCGTGGGCAAGTATTGCCAAGTCAAGATGTGCCATGCCGATTAAATTCCATACCCAAAGACCGAGTGCTGTAAAAAAAAAAAATCAAAAGGTGCTTCAACAAAGTATTAGTTTTAAGGGGGAGCACACTTGTGCAGCCATATTTTAGTATATTTTTTTAGTATATTTTTTTACTTCCCTCCACCTAAAAGATTTCAGTTTGTTCAACTGAGTTATGCAGTTTATAGGTCATATTAAAGGCAGAAAAATTCTGAAAGCCTTTCTTTCTCCTTTTTTACTTCACAGGAATCTGACTTTTTTTTTTTAACAGGTGTGTAGACTTTCTATATCCACTGAAAATAAATATATATATATATATATATATATATATATATATATATATATATATATATATATATATATATATATATATCTCTATCTCATGTTGGGGATCAGCAACTTATAGCACGACTGCGATATTGTGGTGGACTATTGGACGCTGACACTTTGCGAGATCCAGTGATACTAATAGTGATCCGTGCTAAATGTGCACTCACTGTATTAACACTGGCTGGGAATGGGTTAATCACAGCAGGACTGGGACTCAGCCCCGTTGTGTCAAGATTTGACAGCAGCAGCCAATGGTGCTTGTGCGCATCACTGGAGCGGCTCGGGTAAAATGTATTTCTTTTTTTATATTCCTATAAAATAACAAACCGGTCATACTAACCTGCTCTGTTGCAGTGGATTTGCACAGAGCAGCCCAGATCCTCTTCTCGGGTCTATCTTCAGTAATCCTGGTGCCTTCCTCCTCTCAGTGCTCCCACAGCAAACTGCTTGCTATGGGGGCACCCAAGCCGAGTTGCAGCTCTGTGTCTTTTTTTTAGACGCTGAGTCCCTGACCCTGCCCCCTCTCCTCTGATTGGCTAGCTGAATTTGACAGCGGAGGAGCCAATGGCACCGCTGCCTTGTCTCAGCCAATCAGTAGGGAGAATCTCATTGCTGACACTTGTTGACATCGCTGAACAGGGGGTACTCTATACAAAATGCATTAAGATTAAAAAAACCTGACTTTACAACCACTTTAAACATCTAGGGCGATCAAAGGGTTTATCTAGCCAGTGTTTTTGTGTACAGTGTGGTGCTTTCACTAGATTCTAGTCTCTCCTCTGCAGAGACAGTCAGAACTGAGAAGCCTTGTTTACAATCTCTGTTCTCCATCTTTTACTATGGGGGGGGCATAGCTCATGGGAGTCCCCGGGACCCGCAGCTTCTGCAGTAAATTGTGTACTGAGCTGTATGTGTGCTGGCCAACCAATTGATTATAAAAATAGTTGACCATGATTTTCATAATTAGAATTATGCTGATTAGTTGTTTCAGCCCTAATTTATTCAGGAAAATCCACATTTAAATACCAGCAGGTAGCATTAACATGTCAAGAGGAATGTGCTTTGTCTGGGTTTTTTTTTATGTATACTGGTTACCTGATTTTAATTTGTGTGCCTTTTAACAAGAATATAGTTGCAAAATGGCTTTTGCGTAGCCTGTGGTTTTTAGTCATGACACATGAATGTATTTAAATGTTTTTAAGGCGACATGCACACTGGAGCTCAAATGCCTGTTTTACACTTTTTTTTTTTTTTTTTTTGTGCCTCCTAAACCCCCTATGTGTTCATGCACACATAGGCATTTTAGAGGAAGGAAACTAATCCTTTGTGCAAATAAGAGGAGGGTTTTTTTTTTTTTTTTTTAAGCGTCTCCAGGAGAAAAGCGTTTAGAAGAGCCACAATGTGCATAGGACCTAAAGTATAACGGATCAGGTTAGGATATGGACAGGGACAGTTTGTCCTAACACTATATATTTTTCTTTGTAGGTAAAAGAAGGTATAACATTAAATTGTGGAAAACCTTTACAGACTGCTTCAATTGCTTGCCAATAGCTGCCATAGTAGATGAGAAGATATTCTGCTGTCACGGAGGTAAATTATAACCAAGGGTCGCATTGGTGATCTGTAATTTGTACTTATGCTCTTGGATGATTCCTCTCCTACCCCCCCCCCCCCCCCCCTTACGTTCAGTAAGTGTGCTGGGGGTGGTTTACCCAAACGTAAACATTTGGTGTCAGTATTGCTGTAAGCTTCTCATAATCTAAGCAAGGGAACCTTGACTTGTCAAAAATGGTGTTGGCCAGTATCGGGGAGTCTGCCACATCGCCCTTTGGCAAAGGAGATGTGAAACCAGCATAGAGCGGTAGTAAACTCAGACCATCCAAATATGCAACTTCATGTTGCACTTTATAATCCTTGTACCACCTACATTATCCAAATACGTTAATACAGCACTTGGTAATACAAGTTATGTGAAGTCGCTTTACAACAAGGACATCGTTCATTGGATTTTATTCCAAATTTTATTGTCACTACACTTTTTACCAAAGACTTTTTATTGCATTATTTTAAGGCACCAATTGGTAGTTCATTTTTCTGCACTTTAAGCTTCATGGACTATATTTAGGGGATTTTTTTGGGGTTTGTCACATCACTGTACCATTCATTGTGTTTTTTGTCTTGTCTGTCAGCACTAACATTTATTATTTGTACATGTATATACATTTTTAACACACTAGTCTTTTTACCCATCCACTAAAATAGTAGAGGCTGGGAGCCGGCACGGGAGCCACTTTTTGGCTGCAGTGGCCCAAATCTGGTTCCAAGTTTCCAGTGGGAGAGTTGCAAGTCAGTCCAGTGCCAGAAGTAGCTTACAGTAATGAAATCAGCCCAGGGCCTTGGGTTAACTACACAAGGCTGACAAGCTGCCTCTTGGATTGCAAGAAGGGTAATTTGATTGTGTTGGGAAAACATCACCTGGCTTGATTATCACAAAGGGGTCTGGAGAGATTTAACACTCCTACTGCTTGCTTTAAGGCTTGCAGTGGGAGCTAGGGGCTTTACACATACCACAAGCTGACCGTTGGCTTTCTAGTGTAGGGGAGCTGTACAGCCACTGGAGTGCTTTTTCTGTGACCCTGGAATGTAAAATGTCACTTTGTTTCTGGTGACACTTCATGGAGTGATCTGTGCTCCAAAATCAGTTACAGCCAAACACTTAAACTCCCACCCTCCCCGAAAAACAATTGGAGTCTGCCCTGCCCCCCCCTTCTATGCACTCGCACATGGGTATAGTGTTGGGAGTGCCTATGTACTGGTGTGTGTTCCGAATGAACGCAATAATTCTAGGGCCAATAGTTGTAGTTCACTCAACTGATCTGTAGTCTTAAAGCACTGCCTATAGGAAAATATGGGGTATCAAAATTTGTCTTGTGGGCATAATTTTCCAAAACTGCCTTAAGTATTCAGACCCTTTTTCAATTTTGTTGGGTTGTAGCCCGATTCTACAGTTTAACCACTTTAAGACCGGAGGATTTGGCTGCTCAATGACCAGGCCCTATTTCTCTAATCTTCTTTCAGGACAGGCACCTTTTAGAGAACCTGCTGCCTCAGTTCAGGTGTTTCCTCCAGTGGGGAGACACTGTCCAGGAGCCAAAAAGCTAAACAGCCAGGGGGCTGGGGCTATGTTTCCAGAAGGGAGGGAGGCCCCTAGCAAAAACATGACTATTCTCCCTGAACAGATGGGACGGAGCGCTCGGGGGACCTGCCCTTGCGCAAACTTGGGCATTCCCCAAGTGTTACACCTTTTCCCCGCCGGTGTTAATTTCGGCAGCCTTGAAGAAATTTCAGGAAGAGGATACCATCCTAATCCTCATAGCACCACACTGGCCCAGGAGACCATGGTTCTCGGCCCTGAAAGAACTAGCAGTAGAACCCCCTTGGATTCTACCAGCACGGAAGGACTTTTATCAGGGCCCAGTACTGTGCCCACAGGTGGAACGCTGGAATCTAGCAGCCTGGTTTCTGAGGAAGAGCTGTTGAAAAACGAAAGGTTTTCGGATCAGCTGGTGGCGACTCTGCTTTTAAGAAAAACGTGGGCTGTTTATCTTAAAACATGGAGATGTTTCAAACACTGGTGTGAGAAAAGCTTCTTGAATAGAAGTAGCCTAGTAACCGTACTGGAATTTCTTCAGGCTGGTGCAGATAAAGGCCTAGCCATCAGCACCCTAAAAAGGCAGGTTTCCGCAATGTGTTCTACTAGAAATGTCCTTGGCCAATAATCCCTGGGTAATTTGTTTCTTTAAAGCCTTAAATAGGAGACCGGTGAGCTATCAGTGGTCCTACAAGCTCTCCTAGGAGAGCCATTTGAACCCATTGCGTCTTCTGAGGTGAAATTTTTAACCCTCCAGACTTTTTTTTTTTTTTTTTTGTAGCAATCACTACCGCATGGAGGGTTAGTGAATTTAAAGCTTTCTATTCAAGCTCCTTTACTGCAGATTTTTTTGGATCGCATTATTTTCAAGACTGATCCGGCTTTCTTACCTAAGGTGGTCTCAAAATTTCATAGAGACCAAGGAAGTTTTGCCAACGTTCTGTTCAAATCCTGTAAGGGAACAGGACATCTTCATAAGTTGGACGTTAAGATGTGTCCTTCAATACATAGCTTGTACAAAGGAATTTAGGAAATGCGATTCCCTTTTTGTTCTATTTTCTGGCACTAATAGCGGTACTAAGGCATCTAGACATTCCTTAGGAAGATGGCTTTGGTTGGCCATTAGCCAGGCCTAAATTTCCTGTGGGAGGGAGGCCCCCCTACAGGTATTGGGGGACATTCCACTAGAGCTATGGTGACTTCTCAAGCAGAAAGAGCTGGTGCTACCCCAGAACAGATCTGTCGGGCTGCAACTTGGTCCAGTTATGGAACATTTACCAAACACTACAGACTGGACCTACTGTCTGCTAAAGATCAGGCTTTTGGTCGAAAGGTCCTTAACCACTCTGCAACCGCTCACAGTAATACTACTGCGGCAGAGTGGTTCGTTATCGTCCAGCCACGTAGTATTAACGTGACTGGACACTCCCCCTTCTGGGCGGCGCTTGCGCGCCGCCGGAGGCTCGCTCCCGCTGTTTTCATTCACAGCGGGAGTCGGGCCAGGGGAGGAGCAGCGGCGATTGCCGCTGCTCTTCCCCGATCGTCGGGGATCGAGTCTGGAGATCCGCCCGCTGTGTGTAAACACAGCGGGCGGATCTCCATAGTGACAGGGAGTGACAGATCGGACTGTTCAGCATAGCTGGACATCCGATCTGTCCATGAATCACATAGTCACCTCCCCCCCCTACACGTCAGTAAGCACCAGGCATACATTAACCCCTCCCTCTCCAATAAAATTAACCCCTTCCCTGCCAGTGTCATTTTTACAGTAACAGTGCATATTTATAGCACTGATTACTGCAGTAATGTCACTGGTACCCCCAAAAGTGTCAAAAATGTCAGTCAGGGGTCCGGTCTGTCCGCCGCAATGTCGCAGTCCCGCAAAAAAAATCGCAGATCGCTGCCATTACGCGTTAAAAAAAAAACACCAAAAATGACAGAAATCTTTCCCTTTGTTAGTAAACGCAATAACTTTTGCGCAAACCAATCAAAATACGCTTATTGCGATTTTTTTTTTTTTTTTTACCAAACATATGTAGCATAAAACAAATTGGCCAAAAATTTTTAAAAAAATTGGTTTTTACATCTTTTTTGGGGGGAATTTCATATAAAAAAAATGTTAAAAATATTGTTATTTTTCAAAATAAACGCTCTTTTTTTGTTTATAGCGCAAAAAGTAAAAATCGCACAGGTGATCAAATACCACCAAAAGAAAGCTCTGTTTGTGGGAAAAAAAGGACGTAAATTTTGTTTGGGTACGGCGTCGCACGACCGCGCAATTGTCAGTTGAAGTCGCACAGCGCCGAATCGCAAAAAGTGGCCTGGACGGAAGACAGCAAAATCCTCCGGTGGTAAAGTGGTTAAAGCAGTAGTCCCACCCTAAGAGTAAGTACTCGCTTATCCTCTCAAAGGTGCCTGTCCTGAAAGACTATTAGGGAAAAATAGTTACTTACTGGTAACATCTTTTCCAGTAGTCTTTCAGGACAGCACTGCTACCTACCCGAAAATTTGAACAGAAGACAGATGGAGGTTAGTATGATTAATACTTGTCTCCCCAGTGGCTGGAGGTGCTCTCTAAGAACTGAGGCAGGGAGCTTAAAATCCAAAGGATTGGGGCGGTGTTTCCTGAGAAGGGAGGAGCCAGGTTCTTTCAAAAGGTGCCTGTCCTGAGAGACTACTGGAAAAGACGTTACCAGTAAGTAACTCTATTTTTCACATTCGGCACGGCGTTACTTTAACGGACAATTGCACGGTCGTGCGATGCTGTACCCAAACGAAATTGACGTTCCAGAGCTTTCTTTTGGTGGCATTTGATCACCTATGCTTTTTTTTTTTTTTTTTTGCGGGACTGACATTGTGGCAGACAGATCAGACCCCCTAACTGACATTTTTGATGCTTTTGGGGGTACCAGTGACATTACTACAGTAATCAGTGCTAAAAATATGCAATGTTACTGTAAAAATGACACTGGCAGGGAAGGCGTTTAACTATTGGTGATCAAGAGGTTAAATGTGACCCTAGGGGTGGTATTCTAACTGTAGAGGGTCAAGGCTTGTGAGATCATCAGACATGCGATCCTATATAGCAGGATTACATAGCCTCAGATCATCTAAGGTAGAATGACAGACTGCCGTACTTGTGTCAGCGGCGGGAGATTGCAAGTGGCCGGCACGCGCTCACCCCCTAGTCTCCTGAGCAAACGACTTGGTACTACGTCGCTTTTGCCCAGGAGCGACTGCCGCAGTAAAACTGGGGTGGGCGGTCGCTAAGTGGTTAAATGTATTCTCAGTGTACACCCTAGTGACAAAATGAAAACCAAGAAATGTTATACCAATGTGATGATTTTTTCCTTGCATACATTTTGCAAAGTAATCACACCCTTTGCATCAACACTTTTAACTTGGGTGCCTCATTTCTTTTGATCCTTGCATAGATGTTTCTACACCTTGATAGGAGTCCACCTGTGGTAAATTGGACACCTTATAATAAAAGGCCTCACAGCTGACAATGCATACTGCATCAAAGCAAAAGCCATGAGGTCAAAGGAACTGCTTGCAGAGCTCACACAGGATTATTGCAAGGCACAGATCTGGGGAAGGCTACATGACCTTATGATCTGCAAGAGCACAGTGGCCTCCATAATTCTCAAATGGAAGTGTGGCACAACCAGGACTCTTTTTATAAATGAGTGAAAGGTGCTCTGATTTAAATGTGTGTAAACTGCAACCAAAGACCAAATATTGGAAAATTTTAAGTGTGAAAGTAAATTCTGGTGCGTTTAAAAGTGTGTTCTTTCAAAAGGTGAAAAAGTATGTTCTTTCAAAAGGTGAAAAACTCTTAAATACTATCAAAGGTACATCAAACTAATGGTGCATATATATATATATATATATATATATATGTATATGTATGTGCAAGTGTTGAAAACCATAAATAACACGTGTGGGGACAGATGAGAAGGGGAAGCTTCCTGCTGTCACTCAGAGCTCCAGTGTCAGTGATCAGTGGAGGAGAAGAGGACTGTCCAGGTGGCTAATACACTGAGAACGGGAACAATATTAGCCCCCAAGGGATCAGCCTGGTCATCACTGGGAATCCGTAACAAAGTGAAGAGGAGCCTCAACAAACAGGGAACCTACACAGGCTTTACTGCTTGGGCCATCTGGTAAGAGACCCACCCCTTTTTCTTTGGATGTGTGTGGAAAGATATCCTTCTCTCTTTTCATGAGGATTCCATTCTGGATGAGACTGTCTTTACGCCTTTTATATCTTCCTGCTGGTAAGAAGCAAACTCACACGGTGGTGAGAGACCAGACATCTTTTAGCTCACCAGAATTTACTTTCACACAACCAGGACTCTGCTCAGTTTGGCTGGGCAACCAGCTCTTGGAAATCGGGGGAGAAGTAGTAGTAAGAGGGTGACCAAGAAACCTGATGGTTACTTTGACTTGGCTCCAGAGATCCTGTGTGGAGATGGGATGAAGTTCCAGAAGGACAACAATCATCGCAGCCTTCCACAGATTTGGGCTTTAAAGCAGAGTGGCTAGATGGAAGCCTCTCCCTAGTGCAAAACACTTAAGCCCACTTGGAGTTTGCAAAAAACACCTTAAGGACTCTGACTGTAAACAAGATTCCCTGGTCTTATGAAACCAAGATTAAACTTTCTCAAATCTAAACGTTCTATCTGGAGGAAACCAGGCACCAATCATCATTTGCCCAATACCATCCCAACAGTGAAGCAAGGTGGTTGCAGCATTAGGCTATGAGGGTGTTTTTCCAGAAGCAGGGGTTGGGAAGCTAGCCAGGGTTGAGGGAAAGCTAAATGGAGCAAAGTACAGAGATTTCACTTAATGTAAACCTGTTCCACAGCGCTCGGGACCTCCAACTGGGCAGAAGGTTTAGATTCCAACATCAAAAAAATCCTAAGCAGACAGCCAAAGAAGTGGCTATGGGACAACTCTGATGTCCTTGAGTGGCCAAGCCAGAGCCTTGACTTGAACCCTGTTGAACATCTCTGGACAGCCATTTTCACATCTCTCCAATGGTTCCAATCCAACCTGACAGCTTGAGGATTTTCAAAGAAAAATGGCAGAAAATCCCCCCCCCAATCTAGGTGTGCAAAGCTTGTTGCGTTTAAACCTAAAGACTTGGATGTAATTGCCGACAGGTGCTTCCACGGAGCATGGAGTTATGGCTCTGAAAACTTAAGTACATGTGATATATTTTCTTTAAAAAATTTATTCTCCAAGGTCATTGTTTCAGGATTTCAGGGGGGGAGGTGTTCTAGCCTATCCTTAGGCCCAAGATTATTTTTTTTAAATGTGTTCAAAAACTGCTGAAATGGTTAACAATAAACCCCATGAAAAAGTGCTTTATTGGATGGTACTGAACAACCCAATGAGCAGGTAAACCTAGAGGATTGTCCAGGATGGATGTCACTAGTGGCGTTGACTTCCAAATGGTCCCATACCCGCAAGCGTGTGCTTGGTAACGGCTAGTAACCTTAGCTTGTTTCTTGGGAGTTTTCCAAGGCAGGTTACCTGTCGATCGGGCAATGATACCCAGGAATATGGCTTTTTAATTTGCCTATATACAATTATATAAAATTGCAGTTTCTGCCATATGGCAACTGTTTGCTTTTTATTTAAGCATTCCATTCATTGTACTGTATGGGACAGCACACTGGCCTAGTGGTTAGAAACTGACTTGGCACTAGGGTCCCTGGATATTTTCCTGGTACAGACACTATCTGCATGGAGTTTGCATGTGCTTGTGTGTTTCCTCCCACATTTCAAAGATCTGTTGGTAGGTTAATTGGCTCTTTTCTAAAATGGGCCCTAGTATGTTTATGTTGTAAGATGTGACCTTTTTGGGATGGAAAGAATGTAAACTACGCAAAGCACTTTGTAAACTAGGATGGATTTGATTTAAAACCTTAGTAAAAAGGCTTGATTTTTAAATCCACTCGAAGTCATAATTTTTAAAGAGCAGCTCTGTCCCCCAGCGGCTCCTGATCTGTTGACTCACCACCAGTCCTATTCACTTTAATGTTGCATCACTGATGCAACAAGGTGAGGGATGTGGCAGTAACGGGTGAGTGGATGCCTGCTAACGGGTGCTGCCATGATGGATCTGAAATGACAGGTGCTCTTTTAATGTAAGGGTTGTGTGAATGCATCAATGCAGTGCATGTTATCTCAGCTTGCAGAGCTTGGATTCATTGAATGAGTTTGCCAAATATATTTAAATATTGCAGAATATACAGCCTCATGCTACATTAGGAAGCTCCTCCACTTCATGCTGAATTAAACGAATCTATCTTTAAATAGAATATGTATTTACGTAGGTTTTTATTCCCAAGCATTTCATTAAAATTTTTGATCTGACTTTAATAAAAAAAAAACCCTGCTTTTTATCCTCCGTGGTATGAACTGGTGGTGCTATAAAAATGCAGTGGATTTGTATAGACCAGGGATCCTCTAACTACGGCCCTCCAGCTGTTGAACTACACAACCCGTGAGGCATCGTAAAACTCTGGACATTCAGACATGACTAGGCATGATGGAAATTGTAGTCCCTGAACTGGAGGGCCATAGTTTGAAGACCCCTGGTATAGACCATATAAGGGGTGGAATTCAAAATGTCCTTTTTTTTTTTTTTTTTTTGTCTAGAAATTTTGCTTAAATTCTGGTCTGGCCATTCACCAAAAGACAGCCCAATATGGGCAATATCAGTAAGTCCAGCTCGGTTTACTCCTACCCCTCCAGAACCTGCAGATTTGGAAGATGTAACTGCTGCACTAGGCACATAGGGAAAGTCGAAGCGCCCTTTTTCAGTAAGGGGTGCAGGAATATCTACTTTTTAGGAAGACCTGTTTTTTGCCTGGCTGGCTTAGAGGAAGTAAACCCTGTAAGACAAAAGGCATAACGAGCTAGTTGGTGTGCATCGCATACTAGCTCATTATGAAATACTTACCTTAGAACGAAGTGCCGCCCGCTTAGCGACAGGACGGCTGTCCTGGTTCGCAACCTCCGGGCATCTGATTGGCTGGAGCTGCTGTTCACGGCACAGGGCTCTGAAGGAACGGCACAGGTGTTATACTGTAATCTGTAGTGATACTGTAAACTTCTCCTAAACTTGCACCATTTGGGAGGTATTTACTTTTAGTGCAGCTGATGACGTCATCGGCTGCATTAAAAATAAATATCTCAATGGTGCAAGTTTAGATGTTTACTGTACCTATTGGGTAAGCCTTTAATAAGGCTTACCTACAGGTACTAGTTCAAAGAGGGTTTACAATCTCAACAAAACATTTCCTGGAAGCATCTTTTTGGCACATTTTTATTACAACCATACCATTTGGCCATCCACTTTTTTAACAAATCTAAATTGCCATGAAGTCAAACAAGTGAAGTGACACATCCAAGTGAGCAGAATTTTTTTTTCTAGAACATAGCCTGGATGCTTCAAAGTAATGGCTAGGTATTGCCAGGTAGTATTTCTGGACAAAACCAGGCTTAAGTACTATTCTGTAGCATGTCCCAATTCATGATTTGTAATTTTGTCATGTATCTGACAAGCTGTTTACATTAAATAGTTGAAAGATAAATTGCATGTCAGTATGTTTGGGTTTATGTAGGTGTTTTGGGTTTTTATTACCTCTTGCTTACAGTTGGTTTGAAATGTAGTTAATAAATGCCACATGCATTGACTGAAGAACCTGTAATGCAGAGCTGTCCAGCCCCTCACACTTCTGCTAATGTTACGAGTTTACAGTAGAGGGCTGCCCGATCTAAATGAAACGGCTTCCTGTCAGTGGCAATGAAATGCATGTGGAGCTAACAGTAAACTACTAAAATGCGAGGCAAACATTACTGAGAAAAACCACAAAGATGTATACACCAGTCTTGACAGTGAATGTCTTATTCTATAGTGTTTCATGTTGGCAACCAGACTATTGCCAACAATTATGTGAATGTAGATGGTAGTCTCCCACCCCTAAATATATAAATTCTTTTTTTTTTCCAGATATTTTATTTATTCATTCAAGAAATAGAAAAACTGGCATTTCACATCAAAATAATTACATCACTACATAAGTCATCAACAATCAGTCATGTCTCTCTCAGAAACAAAAACAAGATAGGCATATAATCAAACAGTATATCTATATCAGCAGGATGCTAAGATATTATCCTTCATTATGCAATCTGACATACCAAACATTCAAAAATAATAAAACCAGTTATACAATTCCTGCATTGATAATATTGTTCGTTATGCCTTCTCTTTTTTTTTTTTTTTTTTTTCCCTGCTCCCCTCCCCTTTATAACAAAAAAAAACACAAAAAAAGAAAGCAAAGAGAAATAACACACCCGGACCCCATTTAATGGGGAAGGGGGTTATAGATATGTAAATTGTTCTCCCATTTACCAGCCTATAGATTTCAGACTTGAGCCTTCCCCTGACTAAGCATGTTTCGTCCTCTCTGAGAGGATGGAGTTCCAAGGGCCCCAAGTCTTCTCATACATTCCTTTTTTATGTAGTCTTGTGAATCATAAATCTTCTATTTTGTTAGTGTCTTCAATTTTACATATACAGTCCCTAATAGTAGGTGGTGACTGAGATTTCCATCTCAGTGGAATGCACGATTTAGCTGCGTTTAATGATATACAACTGACGTTTTATATTTTCTCAGGGGGGTATCTGAAACATGCAATAGAAACCAAGCTGGTTCCATTGGGATCTCAAGGTCCGTAAATTCATGTGCCAGTTCTTGGGACAGCCTCCCAAAATTCTTAGTTTGGGAAAGACCAAAAAATATGTAGGAGTGTTCCCGACTCTTCTGCACATCTCCAGCAGCTATCTGAGACATGTGAATAGTATTTATGGAGAAGAGAAGGGACGCGGTACCATCTTACCAAAATGTTATAATTGGTTTCTTGGGTTGTGGTACAGACAGGAATTTTCAATGCAAGATTATACATAGCCTGCTCTTGTTTCTGTGGAAATGTACAATTCAAATCCCTTTCCCATTTATCGAAGCATAACATTTTCTGAAGTCCTTGACAATAGGTCATCGACTCTAGATAGAGGGTGGGTTAAGACCTCACTCCCTGAACAGTATTCCTCAAAGCACGTAAGATTCCCTGAACAGTATTCCTCAAAGCACGTAAGATTTCTATCAAATGTTTCCGGAAGTGGTAAGGTACGTAAAAAAAATGTAGCAACTGTACTGCATTCCAAAAGGGTAAACGGAATCGCCCCTGTTCATTAGTCAGTTGCATAAGGGTAGGCCACTTGTTTTCACATATAAAATGAGATACTTGATGATGCCCTCTATTTCCCAATTCTCGTAATGGGCGATCCGTTATCCCTGGAGAGAAAGCAGGATTTCCTATAACTGGGAGCAGCGGTGAATTTGCAGTAGTCAACTGTCTGTTTTTTAATGCCACCCGTAGTGTATAAATTCTTTCCCTAAACCAGCACTAACATCTGTTTCTGTAGGTTTATCACCTGACCTTCAATCAATGGAACAAATCAGGAGAATCATGCGTCCTACTGATGTTCCAGACCAGGGTCTTCTCTGTGACTTGCTGTGGTCTGACCCTGACAAAGATGTTTTAGGCTGGGGTGAAAATGACCGGGGTGTATCATTTACTTTTGGGGCAGAAGTTGTGGCAAAGTTCCTTCACAAACATGATTTGGATCTCATTTGTCGAGCTCATCAGGTACAACCTTTTTATTTGTATGTTCAGCTCATTGAATGCGAGACTGCATGTTAAGGTTGCAAGTTTAACAAGCCAGTTGCAATTGCATGGGGTTTTGCTTGCTTAAAATTGCAATATTCTTTTTGGTTTTATACGTAGCTTGAAAAAAACTGCATGAATTTTTCATCGATCCTTTAATACTTGGGATTCTTAGTGGTGCCAACATTCTGCAGCTTTCTCTCAATTGTGCTTTAGGAACACTGATAGATTTGTTGATCGTTTGGGCACTGACCTGTCATTTTAGCTGTGAACTCAAGGATATCTTTGCTAGGAAACTCGTGCTGCCCTCCTTGTGAAAAAGTTGTTGTCCTAACCCAATTTAATTGGTCACCAGGACTATAAAAATGCAGCTGGGTATTCTAACATGATAGGCCCCCTTACTTTTTGGGCTTTCTAATCTGCACAGATGCTCAATTCTGAGTCCAACTTAAGGTGAGCAGTACATGGGGGCAGCATGGTGGGGTAGAGGGAGACAGCAGGGTATTGTTTGAGGGTCTACACCGCAGCAGATTTATCTTCATATGCAGGGCATGTCGGGAAGTGGCTGTTATCAGTCCACTGCTGGCATGCTGTTTCCCATTAGCCCCTCTTGTCTATCCCAGGTACTTGTATGTAACCTCACCTGGGATAGACAGAAGGGGCTGGCAGGGACTATCTCGGCCACACCTTGACTATCGCAGTGGGTTTCCTGCCTTTTTCTGAATTTCTGACGGACACAGCTTCTGGTATTCTTAACCATTGGGTTATTCTGCCCCCTACAGGAATAGGATGCTAGGCAAAAAAAATTCTGGCTACACCCATGGGCAGTCCCAGGGGGTATACTCCCTATCTGCTATAGCCACTCAGGGGTTTTTTTTTTCTGCCTAGTCATGAGTAAGGACCTAACTCCTTGCTAGGATCTTTGGTCCCGGCAAAATTTTGTTAAATAGAATTTTTTTTTCCTGTGAGATCTACAATAAACGACGGGCTGGATAAGCTAGATCCAGTGGGCACCCCCAGCCTGGCCAGCAAGCACGCACAGACCTTGGCTCCGCGCTAAGTCAGCTGCGACCTAGCCCCACGGGGGCTGGCCTGTGAGTTTAACGCCTTGCAAGGTCGCATACAACCGGGTCTCGGCCTGAGTCGCAGCATTCCTCCTGACTGACAGCCCTCTATTTCGATGGAGGGGTACTTTCTGGAGCGGTGCCCGCCTGGTATGGCTAGTAGCTCTCCCCCTGGAGGGTTTTGGGGTGGACATGGGTCCCTCCTTGGGACGGTCAGACCCTGGGGTTCCCCTCCTTCCTGCAGACACCCCCATGCGCTGGGGCAGTTTTTGTTAGGGGAGATCTGGCCACTTTCTTGGGGTGGGGGCAGGGCACTAACTTGCGATGGGGGGGGGGTGTGACCGGATGATTTTGTGCTGTGGGGGCTCCTCCCGGGTCCCCCTCATTCCTGCCTGGATCTGTCCTTGAGGCCTGGTCCTCCAATCCTGGCTCCCTGTATGCCTCATGGTGCTGCCATGATGTAGCCTGTCTATACACGGCGGCCATGTTTGTGCAGTCCGATGGCAATTTTTTGTGGTTTGCCATTGCAAATGGCGGCAGCCATGACAGTAAAGCCCTGTGAGCAGTGTTTTTTGGCAGTGGGAGCCCCTCCTGATCCCCTGGTGCTGACTCCTAGATTCTTTAGCTTCCTGATCACAAATGCAGTGGAGTTTTTTTTTTTTTTTTTCCTCCTCTGGTGCTTGCAGGTGCCTGTGTTGGCAGGTGGTCTCCCTCTCCCACAGGCTACTAAGAGCAAGGAACCTCACCCTTCTCAGCTCAAGTTTTTTTGGGTCTTTATGAAAGGGTTTGCCCCAGTGCTAGCTTTGCTACAATGGGGGATCGCGGTACTGGGTTACTTGGACTATCTTATGCGAGCAGTATCTCCCTCTGCGCTGGTGGAGAATCTGGAGATCACTATACGAACTCTGCAGGAGTTCGGCTGGATTAAGAATTTTCAGAAGTCTGCCCTGGTTCCGTCACAAAGCTAGACCAGCTTGGCCTGACTCGGCCTTGGCCATAGTGCTCCTTTCTCTGGAATAACTCTAGACATTGCAGGCTGCACTTTGCCTCCTGTCTAACAAATGGTCATCCCTCCGTACTTTCATGTGGATGCTGGGCCTGATGGTGTCTGTCTTTGAGGTGGTTCTGCTTGCACAGTTCCATATGTGTTCCCTGCAAAGGGAGATTCTGACCAACCCTGGTGTGGATCTATTGGCATCTCAACAAAGGTACAGAGGTTTGTGGGGTCAGTATCGGCTGATTTATGCCTTCCCTCTAAAGCTACTGCCCAGACTTCTATGCGGGATCTATGCAGAAGGGAATTCCAGTCATCTTGGTGGCTCTGGACTGGCCTCGCTGGGCTTGGTAGGGCTGGTTGCTGATGTTCCTTGGAAGCTTCCTTTCGGAGAGGATCTGCGGTCCCAAGGACCGATCTTCCAATCCTGCTTTAATCGCTGGCTTTGATGGCTTGGCTGAACGCCAGGTGCTGAAGGATACACTGTTGAAATCTACTTCTAGGAAGACCTACCATCGTACGTGGAAGACGTACATTGCATGGTGAGCCTCTCGGGGTTCGTCCTCGCTCCTTCAACAGAGGTGGGACAGAAATTAGCCTTGAGTACCATCAAGGGTAAAGTGTCGGCTTTGGCGGTCTTTTTCCAACCACCTTTGGCCACACTCTCTCCCTAGTGCGTACCTTTTTTCTTCAGGGTGTCTGACATTTTGGTCCTCCCAGTGTGGGCTACGTTGCCGCCTTGGGATCTTAAATTGGTGCTTTCAGCTCTACAAAAGCCTCCCTTTGAAAATATTTAGATTTCCCTGCTTACGCTGTCCCAGAAGGTGGCCTTCTTGGCGGCTATCACCTCTGCGCACAGTGTCTGAACTGGCGGCGTTATCCCATCCACCTTATCTGGTGATTCACAAGGATAAGGTGGTGCTTTGCCCAGCCCTTCTAACAGTCACGGAGGTCTTTTCACCCTAGCCTATCCCCACGCCTCCCCCTCCAGGAGTTAGGTAGGTGCTGGCTTTGTCACTTGCTCCAGTGAGGGGGATGAATGCGGTTGTAGCTTACCGGGCTGTCCGGATCGCACACGGGTGGTCTTTGAGCAAGTTCCTGGGATGTATTTTGGGCTCCGGGCTCGGATGTGGTTATAGGCTTGAGGGGGATTCAGATGTTTCTTCAGTGGGTCTGCCCCTCACATGGCTGGATCGGGCCAAAAATTGAGGCCGCGGCTGTCCGGGCACCATGTCGGGCTGTCCGAAGTACCTGACTGAGCTGATCAGTTCCACACGAGATTCTCGCCTAATGGAACAAAGATCCAAAGTCCTAGGATGCTTTGAGTCACAACTGACCGCTCTGCTAGGTGGCTTCCCTCGTTTAGTATGCCAGAGTAAGTCCTTCCTTCCGTTGTACTGGACGGTGGTAACCACAGACGCCAGCCTGTCAGGCTAGGGAGGAGTGCTGGGGAAGTTCTGCGCCCAGGGGTCCTAGACAGTAGAAGAGTCCAAACTTCTGATAAAATATTTTGGAGCTCAGAGTGATAAAGCTTGCCTGAGCCACTGGATAATCATCTGTCAGATTTATTCCAGACCAAACAATCTTGCAATGCCACGGCTTGCATCAATTATCGTGGGGGCACCGAGTGTCTTGGCGGCCTGGGAGGTGGCTGAGATCCTGGATTGGGCAGAAAAGTTTGTTCCAGCCCTCTCTGCTGTGCACGTCCCAGGTGTGGAGAACTGGCGGGAGGATTACCTGAGTCAGGTGTTTAATCAGGGGGAGTTGTCCCTACACCCAGGAGTGTTTCATCTCCTTTGTGTCCGGTGGGGGATACCCAACGTCGACCTGTTTGCTTCTCAGCTCAACAAGAGGGTTCAGAGGTTCGTAGCCAGGTCTCGGGATCCTCTAGCCGACACCATAGACTAAAGCCCGTACACACGTACCGATCGTCGTCCTACAACGTTCGTCTTTTCTCCCCGGGATGTCGATGTCTGTTGAAAAGTACAAAGACAGCACAAGAATGTTGTCCGCCGACTTCAGCTGACTGCAGAAGTGATGTCATGTAATGGTTAACTTTCCCTGTGTTTTTTCTTTTCTGAGCATGCCCAGTCTTGCAAATCTGCAGTCTGTCGGCAGAATTCTGTACTGACTGGCGAACAATCGTCCGTTCTGGTGTCGGCATACAAAAATTTTCATGTTTGCAAGAAAAACTCTTGTCCGCAGAATGTGCGCAGACAGCTGTCGGAGGCACCATACTAACAAGCGTACAATCGGCAGATCTTTCGTCCGCCGACGTTTGTATGACGACGATCGGTACGTGTGTACGGGGCTTAACTGGCGGCTCCTTGGAGTCAGTATCAGCTGATTTATGCATTCCCTCCGCTAAAACTTCTGCCGAGGCTTCTTCGCAGGCTGGAAGTGGAAGGGATTCCAGTCATTCTGGTGGCCCCAGACTGGCCTCGCTGGTCTTTGTATGCAGACCTGGTGAGGTTGGTTGCCGATGCTCCCTGGAGACTTCCTCCGAGGGAAGATCTGCTGTCTCAAGGCCTGATCTTCCATCCTGCTTTAGTCGCTGGCTTTAACGGCGTGGCTGTTTGAAAGCCAGGTATTGAAGGATGGCGGTCTTTCTGACTTCAGTGATTCCTACTCTAAAGGCCAGTAAGTACTTCCAGGAAGATCTATCATCGTACGTGAAAATCGTACATTTCATAGTGTGAATCATTGAAGGTGCACCCTCACTTGTTCTCGGTGGCTACGGTTTGGACTTCTTCTAAAGTTGTTGAACAGCAGTTGGCTTTGGTCACTATCAAAGGCCAAGTGTCGGCTCTGTTTTTTCCAACGCCCTTTAGCTACGCATGCCCTGATTCGCACGTTATTCAGGGGTTTCGCAATATGGCTCCCCCGACGCAATCGCCCGCTACCTCTGTGGGAATTGGAATTTTGGTTTTTCTCAAAAACCTCCCTTTGAGACAAGGCAAGTAGAGGAATCTCCCAAATTTTCTCAGACGGTTGCCTCTTTGGTGGCTATTACTTCTGCCCGCAGAGTATCTAAATTGGCAGTGTCCTGCCGCTTGCCTCATGTGGTGGTCCACAGAGATAAAGTGGTACTTCGACCTAATCCAGTCGTTTCTTCCTAAGGTGGTTTCTGATTTTCATTTGTGGACATTGTGCTGCCTTCACTTTGTTCTAAGCCCAAGCATTGCGTTCTTTGGCTGTGGTGCAGGCAATTGGTTTACCTGGCAGCTACTGACTTGTTCAGAAAATCAGATGTTCGATTTTGTCCTTGCCGAAGGATCTCGTAAAGGGTTGGCTGCGTCTGCTGCAACCATATCCAGATGGATCAGACGGTAGTCTAGACTTATTCGCTGAAGGGGTCAGGTTCCTCCTTTCCCTGTGAAGGTGCATTCTACTAAGGCGCTGAGTGCTTCCTGGAGTTTTCGGCATAAGGCGTCCAGTGCTGCAAGTTTGCAAGGCGGCAACTCTCAGTGCACACGTTCACAAAATTCTACAAATAGATGTGTTGGCATCTTAGGAATGCCTCTTTTGGCCACAAGGTTTTGTAGACTGCTGTCTAAAAAACATTTTTCTCTCAGGGTGTAGGTTTTTTGTTTTTTTTTTTTCTCCCCACCCCTCATGCAAATACTGCTTTGGGACATCCCAATGGTCAAGATATGAAACTGCGTCTTGTCAATGAAGAACTGGATTTTTGACTTGCCGTAAAAGCCTTTTCTCCAAAGTTCATTGACAGACGCAGCTCCCGCCCCTCTGAGTGGGATGGGGTTTTTTGCTTCTAAACATTTCTTGCAACAACTGAGGGCTATAGCAGAGAGTGGGTGTATGCCTGCAGGGACTACCCCATAAGTGTGGTAAAGCTTTTTCCTGCCTAGTGTCCTACTCCTGTAGGGGGCAGCATAACCCAATGGTCAAGATATGGAGCTGCTGTCAATGAATTTCAGAGAAAAAGATTTTACGGTAAGTCAAAAATCCAGTTTTCTCTTATGTCCTCCGACAGTCGCCGCCCACTCATACAGTCTTCACCAATGGGGTATTGACTTCATCTCCACAGGAGTAACTAGGCATAAGACTTGTTAAAAAACAAAGCATCTACATAGACACACCCATGGGGGCTGTCCCACTGGTCCAATACCCCCCTGCAATCAGCCATCCCAACTCGGTTTGTCTTCTGCCTAGTTAAGGAGTAAGATGGGCTTCCCTGTGCTGGGGCTACAGTCTTAGCCTTCTATTTTATTTACTGCAAATGTGCTATTTTTTTTCTTTGCACTACTAGCTGTTTATTTTGTCAGCGTTGGTCGGATCTTTAGATGAAGACTGCGTTTGCGGAGCTGGGAGTCGGACTGGTCCTCCTGGTTTTCCAGGACAGAGGGCCTGATGGAATCCCAGCCCGCCATCGAGCGTTTAGCAGGCTATACGTTCGCCATGGCCTCGTAAACTACCCATCCCTGTCCTCAGGAATGCAGCCTGCGAGGTGGCTACCTCGCCTGGACGTCTCATCCATGGTTCTCAGTGCTCTGCTAGCGTCCTGCGTTTTTTGGCTGACTGCACCCCTGCCATCTGAGGGTGGGTGGTTTCCCGTCGAGAGGCACTACCCGCCGTCGGTACAGGTAAGTACATTCTGTGTGGGGCCTCTGTCTGGGGCTGGCACTCCTGTGTCTGTGATATCCCCTCATGTCTGTGCATTTTTGGGCTCCCTGATCCCGGTCCCTGCGGGGGTTTTCTCTCAGCCTGTGCGCTGTGTGGGTTTGTTGGGGTCCCTCTCCTGTCACTTTAGGGTGCTTTTTGGAGGTACAGACACGTGTGGCGACCGCTGCGGGGTTCAAAACCGCCGGTCTGCCATTTTAGGTGTGGGCAGCATGTCTGGCTTCACTATGGGCGCTTATACAGCATTGTATGTGGTGTTTTTTGGCGCCTCGCGGCGCCATCTTTGTGTGTGTGGCAAAAACGTTCGTTCCGAGCACGTGTCGGCGGCCATTTTACCAAATCCTCTTATTACTTTCTATTGGCAACCATTTTTCCTTAGCCTGCAGCCTCAGTTCAGCCTCCTGTGGTGACACCACTTTTTACTCTGGAGAGTTTGGCTGCGGTGGTAACACTTGTGGGGGTCTGTCTGCTGTCTTTACTTGTGCAATCCTTCTGGCTATCAGTTATCCTGATTGAGGGTCTGTGTTCAGTCTTTGTAGCGGTGTGCTGCGGGGGTCCACGGCGCGCTTAAAGGGGACAGCAAATTTCCCACAGCCCTGGTGGGGGGGATTCAGGTTCCTCTGAATCCTCTGTCTACTTTGTCTGCTGCAGTGGTGACTTTGGTGTCCAAAGTGGAGATTCTGATGTCTGAACGTGCTGCCAGGAAAAGGCCTTGTTTGTCCTTTTCTGATTCTGAATCTGATATGGTTGCCAAAGGTGCCGTACCCCTTTAGGGGTCTCAATCTTCTCAGTCTGAGTGGGAGGCGGAGGTTGCAGGGGTGGATGATTCCCCCCCCCCCCCCCCCCCTTGGGACAGCCGAGGACCACGCAGCTATGGATGTGCTGATTCTTGCCATTAAAGAAACACATTTAGAGGATGAGCCCAATCCTCCGTGCATTTTGTCCTCTTTTGGCACACACAGGACCCGCAAGGCGGTGCAGGTGTTCCCTTGCCCCGCTGAGTTTCACGCTACTGTGAATGATCAATGGTGTCATTTAAAACACACCTTTGTGGTGCCAGAAAGGTTTCAACTCCTTTATCCCTTTGCATCTCCTATGGATTCGCGCTGGTGTGTGGCCCCTCAGGTGGATCACACTGTGGCCAGATTGAACAAGGCCACTCTAGTACCCACCGAGGATTCTCCGGTTTTTAGGGATCCTATGGATAGAATGGAATCCCTTGCCCGCCATGCCTACATGGTGGCGGGTTCCCTGCTAAAGCCCATTTCTCTGTCGCTCATTGAGACGTAGTCCTCGATTAATAACTCGGGTTATGCTGCCCTCTACAGGAGTAGGACTAGACAGGAAAGAAAACGTTCTGGCCACACCCTAGGGGCAGTCCCAGAGGGTATATCCTCTCACTTCCTGCTACAGCAAATCAGTTTTTTCTGTCTAGTTAGGAGTAAGGACCTAGATACCTTGCTGGGATCTTCGGTCCTGGCAGGATTTTTTTCTTAGAAGATTTTTAGACAGCTTTTTTTTCTCCAGTGTTCCTGTGAGATCTCCAAGCAAGAAAGCTGGAACTGGGCGACGGGCTGGATGTTGAGATCCAGTGGTCACCCCAGTTCAGCCTACGAGCGTGTGCAGGCCATAGCTCCGCGCTGGGTCGGCCGCGACATAGTCCCACTGGACGGGGACTGACCCTGCGAGTTAAACGTCTCGCTGAAACGCCAATGACAATAAGTCACGGCGTCCGTATTGGTCGACAGCCCTCCCACCCCGGTGGAGAGGGGTACTGTCAGGAGTTGGCGCCCGCCTGGTTCCGGTATGGTGAGTAGTATGTTCCCCCTTTTCCCCCTCACGGGTTTTGTGGTGAACGCGGGCCCCTCTCTGAAATGGTAAGGATGGGTCTCCCCTCTATCCTATAACATGTCACAGATCCCCCTATTTGAGTGTGATTTTTGTGAACAAGTAACCAGGAGGCTTGGTTTGGGAGCTGACAATCTAATGTCATTTCAAAACTGTAAAGATGACTGAAGTCAGTGGCAGTACTAGAATATTACTGTGGTAGCATAAGGTATCCTACCTGTCAGGTGTTCACAGGGCGATGTATATGTATAACTGCAGTCCAGATCGCATTCCTCCAGCAAGGGCAGGCACGGACCGCATGCGGCCCACCAGAGTCCGGTACCGCCGGCCAGGCTGATCACCATCCAGGGTGAAGTTTGGGGGGGCGATGCACTCCCACAGGCCGCTAGGCCGTATACAGCAGGCCGCTGCTAAGCCGCCGCTATCCTAACAGGCCGCCGCCATTTTCTTGTAGAGCACACGAGGCCGCCATATTGGCGTAGCCTCGTGTCTCCAACATGGGGGCGGCCATGTTTGAGGTGACCAAACACCTCATGGAGCCAGGGGGAGGCGCCGGTAGGCGTGTTAAGGGGCGGAGCCGCCTCCTTTACCCAGGAAATAGGGCCAAAGACTTCCTGTCTGTAACAGGACAGCACTGAGCAAGCTGATAAACTTCTGTGCATCAGGGATGAGCCTTGGGGTCTCTCTCTCTCTCTCTCTCTCTCTCTCTCTCTCTCTCTCTCTCTCTCTCTCTCTCTCTCTCTCTCTCTCTCTCTCTCTGTGGGGTCCAAAAAGGCAGGTAACACTGAAGGGCGCTGTTGCGACTGGGGGACACAAAAAAAAAAATACGTTTTTTACTTTGTCATTTTTTTGTCGCTGGCAAGTGTCTTGTATAATCATTGACCCTGCCGCATATGTATCCCCACCTGATCCCCTCAAGGTGGCCGCAGGACCCTCCAGTACCCCACTTGTTTTTAATGCATTATCGGCAGTTTTGGAGTCTTTGGTATCCCGGGTGGAGGTGGCCTGTCAGGGACGGGGGTCAAGAAGCGACCCCCGCCTACCCCTATTTATCTGATACTTCAGATACGGATTCAGAGCTGGTCAATGCAGCTGCAGGTCCCTCTTATGGGGCTGTTGTCTCAGGTAATGTCTCCTCAGCAGTGAGAACGTTTCTGCCTCCGCCATAGCACAAGAGTGGTGGATGCATTAGTCGTGTCCGTCCGGGAAACCTTTGGTCTTGAGGTTATACCGGCAGAGGTAGCTGAGACTGAAATTCCTTTTTGGTACTTGTTAGCCTACCAAAAGGGCGAAGGATTTTCCTTTACCCAAATGGGGTCGTTTTGAAACGAACCCCTGTTATTTCCCAACTCATGGCTAGGCGCTATCCGTTTTGAGGAATCCCTCTTCAAAGGATAGACTGTACCACCTGCTGTCTTGCCACAGACTGTTAGATTAAAGAGGACCTCGTAGCCAACGAGGACCTTCCCTTTCTGCTCATAAGGAGTTGTTCGTTCCGCGAGGGCGGGCGATAAGGCGAAACCCTCCAAAGCCCCTTTAGAGGGGTTTCAAAGGGTGCTGGTCGGCTAAACAAAAAGTCCGGCTCAGCCAAGCCTGAAAAATACAGCCTGATGCGCCCCTACCCATCTCTGTAGTGGGGGACGTCTTCACCGGTTTCCGGATCCATGGCTTGCCGGAACCCCAGACTAAGGGGTTCGCGAGGTCATACGGTCAGGATACAGGATCGAGTTTCAATCACTTCCACCGGTGCGATTCTTCCCTGCGAACATTTAACGGTTTCAGGGGTTCTATTCAAACCTGTTCACAATGCCCAGGAAAGAGGGCAAGGTGCGTCCAATTTGTGGACTTGGGGGGAAAAATGGAGTCCATCCGAACAGTGGTGGCCTCCCTGCATCAGGGGGATTCCTGACGTCCATAGACATTTAGGATGCCTATCTTTATATCCCCATCATCGCAGGACATCAGCGTTTTTTCTTCGCTTTCCCACATCCCTGGTTCCCACCAGGAGACTGAACTATCTGGGCCTAAGGTTGGATACATCCTGGGCCTTGCGGAGAAACTCCAGAAGGTTCAGTCAACGATTCGGATGTTGCTGTCCGTCAATTGGCTGGGACGGATGGTGGCCTTCTTAGAGGCAGTACCGTATACCCAGTCTCATACCCGAATTCTCCTGAAAGATTCTTTTCTTATGGAATCAGAATTCCGATTTCCTGGACAATCTGATCCGGGTGGGCGAGCGGACCAGGGAGCCTCCGATGCTCAACCAGGGGAAGTCATTCCTTCCGATAGTTCCGATACCCTATTGGTAACCTGGATACTGAGAGCGATCAGATTTTGTCTGATTTACTGGACCGAGCAGCCCGATTCGGATCCAATCGCACTATGCCACGGTCGTGACTTATGTCAAAGGGGCACTTAGAATGTCCTGGTGGCCATCGAAACGACTAGCATCTTTCGTTGGACGGAACGGTTTGTTCCGGATCTCCCCGCATTGTTCACTCCGGGGGTGGGAAATCGGCAGGCAGATTATTTCAGCCGTCCGATTCTGGATCAAGGGGTATGGCCTCTTCATCCAGAGGTATCTCACTAGCTGTCCCTTCATTGGGGCACCCCGGATGTGGATCTGTTGGCACCTTGGCTCAACAGGAAGGTGCGGAGGTTTGTAGCTCGCACCCGCGATCTTCTAGCGGACACAGCAGAAACGCTGATCGCCCCGTGGGGGCAGTATCAGCTACGGCATGCCTTCCATCCTCTCAAGTTACTTCTTCGCAGGATAGAGGTGGAGGGAATTCCAGTTATTCTGGAAATTCCGGACTGACCTCGTCGAGCCTGGTACGCCGACTTGGTGAGGCTAGTCGCGGACGCTCCTTGGAGACTTCCTCTCAGGGAGGATTTGCGGTCTCAGGGACCGATCTTCCATCTTGCTTTACAATAGCTGGCTTAATGGCCTGGCCATTGAGACCCAGGTACTGAAGGACAAGGGAGTGTCCGCTTCAGTTATTCCTACCTCTAGTTAAAGCAAGGAAAGCGACTTCCAACACATGGAAGTCTTATATTTGCGTGGTGTGAATCTCTTGGATTTCCCCCCACATACCTATTCGGTGATCCGAATCTTGGTCTTTCTGCAACAAGGGGTTGAGCAGAAATTGTCCTTGAGCACTATCAAGGGTCAGGTTTCAGCGTTGGCAATCTTCTTTCAGAAACCTTTGGCTAATCATTCCTTGGTGCGGAATTTCATCCAAGGGGTGCGACATCTGGCTCCGCCAGTGCGTGCACCCTTACCGCCTGGGATCTTAATTTAGTGTTGTCAGTTCTTCAGAAACTTCTCTTTGAAGATATTAGGGAGATTCCCTTGCTTACATTATCCCAGAAGGTGGCCTTCTTGGTGGCCATTACTTCTGCACGCAGGGTGTCAGAACTGGCCGCATTATCTTGTCGTTCCCCCATTTCTGGTGGTTCATAGGGATAAGGTGGTTCTTCTTCCGAATCCATCCTTCCTTCCTAAAGTGGTTTTCAGAGTTTTCATCTGAATAAAAATATTGTTACCTTCCCCGTGTCCTAAGACTAGCCATCCTTGGGAGTTGCATTACACTCCTTGGATGGGGTTCAGAAGGATGCACTTGACTACTACGAACTTGTTTTCGTAAGACGGACTCACTTTTTGTGATCACGGATAGCCCTTGAAGGGGGTTGCCTGTGTCTGCCGCGACCATATCTAGATGGATCAGTCAGACGGTGGTACAGGCTTATTCTATTAAGGGTCGGAATCCTCCGTTCCCTGTTAAGGCGCACTCTACTCGGGCACCTAGTGTCTCCTGGGTCTTCCGCCATCAGGCGTCAGCGATCCAGGTTTTCGAGGCGATGACTTGATCGTCGGTTCTCTACCTTTACAACATTTTATAAAGTTGATGTTATGGCATCGTCAGATGCCTCTTTTGGCCACAAGATTCTGCAGGCCGCAATCTGAGGAGACTGTTGGTCTACCTCAAGGGTTTGTTGGGTGTTTCACTTAGGTCTCATCTTTGTGCTCGATGAGTCCTTGATGCTTCTGGTTGGCTCCGGTTGGGCCTTCTGGATTTTGATTTCTGTCATCCCACCCCTCATTTGTGGTACTGCTTTGGGACGTCCCGAGTTATTAATCAACGAGGACTACGTCTGTCAATGAGCGACAGAAAAATTGATTTTTGTAAAATCTTACCGTAAAAACCTTTTCTCTTAAGCTCATTGACAGACGTAGTACCCGCCCCTCTGTTTTGAGTTGGGTTGGGTTAAATTCTCTAAACACTGCTTTGTGACATAACTTATTTGCTGTAGCAGGAAGTGAGAGGATATACCCTCTGGGACTGCCCCTAGGGTGTGGCCAGAACGTTTTCGTTCCTGTCTAGTCCTACTCCTGTAGAGGGCAGCATAACCCGAGTTGTTGTTAATCAACGAGGACTACGTCTGTCAATGAGCTTAAGAGAAAAGGATTTTACGGTAAGATTTTACAAAAATCAATTTTTTCGCCTCTTGTCATAGCGGCTCAGGCTGTGGCGGACTGGACCAAGTGTTAAAACGCACCCTCGTGGCTGATTCCGCTCCTCCTACTACCGTGGCGATGGTGGACCAGATCCATCAAGGAGTCATGTATATGTGTGATGCGGCCTTGAATGAGGCCCCATTAGCTGCGTGCCTGTCCAGTGTCACGGTGATGAACCGTCGCCTGATATGGTTAAAGAGCTGGTCGGCTGACCAGACTTCAAGAGAAAACGGTGGCTGACATTTCCTATGCGCGGGGTCTTGCCTGTTTGGGGAATCCCTGGATGAATTGGTTAAAGGGGTCACTGGGGGCAAGAGCCCTCTGCTGCCCCAGAATCCTAAAGGCAAGTTTTTCAGCGGTAAGCGGGGCCCCTCCTTTAAACCAAATCAGGGGTCCTTTCGTGCAAGCCAAAATCCGGCCAGGCTGGTGCGCCGGCCCAGTCCGCCTCTGCCTGATGGGATGCCCTCACCAGTTTCAGGGGTGGGGGGACGTTTGCCTGGTTTCCTCCAACCTTGGCTGCTCCGAATTCCGGACAGATGGCTTCAGGAAATCATTTGATCGGGTTACAAGATCGAATTCCTTTCGTGGCCGGCGGACAGATTCTTTTCCTCAAATCTTCCGCATGGAATCGCTCCGCTCGGTGGTAGCCTCTCTGAGTCCAGGCGAGTTCCTGGCCTCTATTGACCTGAAGGATGCGTATCTGCACATCCCCATTTTCGAGGGTCCTCAGAGGTACCTCCGATTCGCCATCACGGAGGAACACTATCAGTTTGTGGCGTTACCTTTCGGTCTCGCTTCGGCTCCAAGGGTGTTTACCAAAGTGCTGGCTCCAGTTCTGGGCCTGTTGCGGGCTCAGGGCATTGCGGTCTTGGAATATCTGGACGATCTGTTACGGTTGAGTGCCAGCCAGAGCCTGCTGCGCGATCTGTCCACTACGGTGCAGACGCTTCAGGAGTTCGGATGGACCATCGTACAGAAGTCGACTTTGTCTCCTTCGGTTTGTCTCCTATATTTGGGAATGGTTCTGGACTCTGCTCAAGCAAAGGTGGTTCTGCCGGAGGACAAGCTCTGGACCCTACAGAATGAGGTCAGAGCCCTCCGGGACAACGAATCCTCACTCAGGACCTGTATGCGGGCCCTGGGGTTGATGGTGTCAGCCTTCGAGGCGATACCGTTCGCACAGTTCACACAAGGTCTCTCCAAGCGGAGATCCTGAACAGATGGGACAGACTCCAGCAGTCCTTGGATCTGAGAGTGTCTGTCGCCAAACCAGAGTGGATCTTCTGTGGTGGTTTCAGTCCCCGGCGGTGGCGGACGGAAAATCCTTCCGGCCGTTGCTGTGGACAGTACTTACCACCGATGCCAGCCTGTTGGGCTGGAGTCCTGGGCAACCTGTCTGCCTAGGGCACTTGGTCGGTGGAGGAATCCTCCCTCCCCATAAATGTATTGGAATTGAGTGATCAGGCTGTGCCTACTCCATTGGTTGGACTGTCTTCAGGGCCACCCTGTACGGGTGCAGACTGACAATGCCACTGCAGTGGCCTACATCAATCACCAAGGGGGCACCAAGAGTGCCCGGGTGGCCCAGGAAGTGACCAGTATTCTGTCTTGGGCCGAGACTCGTGTCCTGGCAATATCGGCAGTTCACATTCCAGGTGTAAAGAATTGGCAGGCCGATTTACCTGGGCTGCCAGACCCTGGACCAGGGGGAATAGTCCCTGCACCTGGAGGTGTTTCAAATGCTGTGTGCGAAATGGGGATCCCTGGATGTGGATCTGTTCGTGTCTCGGCTAAACCACAAGGTGGAAAGGTTCGTGGCAAGGAACGTGTGATTCGTGGCAAGGAACGTGTGATCCTCTGGCAGACGCCTCGGATGCGTTGTTAGTGCCTTGGCATCAGTATCATCTGTATGCCTTTCCTCCGATTCAGTTGTCCAGGTTCCTTTGCAGGTTGGCCTCGGAACCAATATTGGTGATTCTGGTGGCGCTGGACTGGCCACGCCGGTCCTGGTACGCGGACATCGTTCACCTGGCCGTTGAGCCTCTATGGCGGCTGCCAATGCGAGATCTGCTGTCTCAGGGACCGATCTTCCATCCTGCTTTAGTTGTTGGCTTTAACGGCATGGCAGTTGAAAGCCAGGTCCTGAGGGACAGGGGTCATTCCTACTTTAAGGCCAGAAAAGCATCTGGTAAGATTTATTACCGTACATGGAAAGCGTATTTTTGCCGTGTGAGTCCAGGGGCTTCTCTCCTCGTTCATACTCGGTGGCGAGAGTGCTGGCTTTCCTTCAGACTGGTGTGGACCAGCGCCTTGCGTTGGTCACGATTAAGGGCCTAGTATCTGCACTGGCAGTCCTTTTCCAACACCCGTGGCATCTGATTCTTTGATTCGCACCTTCATTCAAGGTGTGCGTCACTTGGTCCCTCGTAGGGAGCCCTTACCTCCATGGGACTTGAACTTGGCCCTGTCCGTATTGCAACGTTCCCTGTTGAAAACATCAGGAAAATCTCGTTCCCTCTGCTGTCTAGAAAGGTTGCCTTTCTTTCTTGTGGCAATCACTTCTGCTCGCAGAGTGTCGAGTTGGCGGCCTTGTCTTGCAGCTCCCCTTACCTGGTGGTTCATAGGGATAAGGTGGTCTTGCGACCTAACCCGTCCTTTCTTCCAAAGGTGGTTTCTGATTTTCACCTTAATGAGGACATTGTTTTGCCTTCGCTCTGTGCGAAGCCTAAGCATCCTAAGGAGGTTGCTTTGCATTCCTTGGATGTTAGGGCGATCAGGGTTTACCTGTCGTCGACTGAATCCTTTCGGAAATCTGATTCTTTGTCCTTCCTGAGGGACCTTGGAAGGGTATGGCTGCGGTGACCATTTCAAAATGGATCAGACAGACAATTGTACAGACCTATTCGTTCAAGGAACGGGTACCTCCGTTCCCTGTCAAGGCGCACTCCACTAGAGTGGTGAGTGCTTCCTGGGCTTTCCGACATCAGGCTTCGGTGGCCCAGGTGTGTAAGGCTGCGCCTTTGTCGTCAGTACACACCTTTACAAAATTGATGTTCTGGCATCGGCGGATGCCTCCTTTGGCCGCAAAGTTCTCTGTGCGGCTGTACCGTAAGGGAACCCTGGTTTTATTTTGGGTCCCTGGCTGTTGGGGTTGTTTACCCCCTTGGTTATTTGCTTTCCTGGGTTGTTGCTCCTGTTGAGCCTTTTTTTGTTACCCAGAGGGTTACCTTTCTGTTCACGTAAGGTTCCTTTCTCTGTTGTGGGTACTGTGTTGCCTTTCTGACGGTTGCGTTGCCGCCGCCCCCCCCCCCATGTCTACACTGCTTTGGGATATTCCCATTGGTGAAGACTGTATGAGTGGGCGGCGACTGTCGGGAGGACGTAAGAATACAGAATTTTTGTAAAAATTCCTTGAGTCCTCCGACAGTCGCCGCCCCCGCCCCTCTATTGGGGTTCTTATACACTTAACTGCTTGCTACCAAACTGAGTTGGGATGGCTGATTGCAGGGGGGTATTGGACCAGTGGGACAGCCCCCATAGGTGTCTAAGCTAAACGCTCGATGGCGGGCTGGGATTCCATCAGGCCCTCTGTCCTGGAAAACCAGGACGACCAGTCCGACTCCCAGCTCTGCAAACGCAGTCTTCATCTAAAGATCCGACAAACGCTGACAAAATAAACAGCTAGTAGTGCAAAGAAAAAAATAACACATTTGCAGTAAATAAAATAAAATAGAAGGCTAAGACTGTAGCCCCAGCACAGGGAAGCCCATCTTACTCTACTAGGCAGAAGACAAACCGAGTTGGGATGGCTGATTGCAGGGGGGTATTGGACCAGTGGGACAGCCCCCATGGGTGTGTCTATGTAGATGCTTTGTTTTTTAACAAATCTTATGCCTAGTTACTCCTGTGGAGATAAGTCAATACCCCATTGGGTGAAGTCAATACCCCATTGGGTGAAGTCAATACCCCATTGGGTGAAGTCAATACCCCATTGGGTGAAGTCAATACCCCATTGGGTGAAGTCAATACCCCATTGGGTGAAGTCAATACCCCATTGGGTGAAGTCAATACCCCATTGGGTGAAGTCAATACCCCATTGGGTGAAGTCAATACCCCATTGGGTGAAGACTGTATGAGTGGGCGGCGACTGTCGGACTCTTTTACCGTAAGATTTTACAAAAATTCAGTTTTATTCACTCCTCGGTGTGAAGGGGTTTGTCTTGACAGATCAGCTTGGGATCTGCACGTCTGCCCCCATAGCAAACGCTTGCTATGGGAGTAGAAACGGGAGACAAGATCAGGGGAACCCCACAGGAGGTCTGGGGTTGCACAAAGCTGTCTGGGGTTGCACAAAGCTGTTCAGTATAACCTTGTTAGTAGGTTTTTCAAAAAAAAAAATCTTTTTATTTCAAACAGAAATGCAACACAAACAATAGGTGCAAAAAGGTTCACATAGCAGTCTTGCAACACATGGTCATTGTTAAGGCAAGCATATAGAAACAAAAAAGGGGAAAAGTGAGCCCGCACAGGGGCATAATCATTTTGGCATCAAATACAGCATCAAGCGGTGTACATCATAAGAAAAGTAGTGCAACCCGGCCGCCTCTCGGCCGGCCCCCAGACAGAGGTTAAGGAACCCCTGGGCCACTCCCACCCAGACAGGAGGCAAGCAGCGGTATGGAGGAGTCTGCCAACCATTTGGCCCAAACCCTGTCATGTTTCTTGGGGCATCCCCTGTGAAAGTTCGTGTCCTTGTACAGCGGTATCAGAGTCTACCAGTGCCCTCCACTGCTGAAGCGGGGGAGGGGACCGCTGTCTCCAATGAAGCACTGTTTTTCCTGGCGAAAAAAAAGACCCATGAGGGTGCGGTCCGCCACCCTAGGAAATAGATCTAGGAGGCCCAATAGGGCTGTTTTGGGCGAGGGGTCTATTGAAACCTGCAACACTCCGTTTGCAGCCGCATAGACCTGCGACCAGTAATCAGACGGATCCGGGCAGGTCCAGAAAATGTGAAGTCCCCAGGCGTGTGGCCGCACCGCCAACACTCCGGGGAGTGGGACTCATGCATCTTATTTAGGCGATGAGGAGTGAGGTACGCCTGGTGGGTGATCTTATACTGCACCATACGGTCCCTAAGAGAGACCAGGATCTTAAAGGGGGAGTCCCACACCTGCTGCCAGTCCTCCGCGTCCATGTCCGGGACATCCCGAGTCCACCGATCTCTGAGACCCGAGAGCTCTGGAGAGAACACCCAAAGGAGATGGGCGTGCAGGACCGAGGCGGAGCAGTCAAACCGAAGAACCCGCTCCAGATCCGACTGCACCACCCCACACCCCCCCCCCCCCTGCGGGAACTGGGCCCTGAAAGCATGGGACAACTGGAAATATCGGAATAGGTGGGACGGGGGAACCCTGTGAAAATCACAAAGATGATCAAACGTAGGGAGAGGTCCGAGGACAGATCAGAAATTACCTTTATGCCAAATTTGGTTCAGGCCGCTGGGTCAGGGAGGGAGTACAAGTGGGGCAGAGTAGGGTTGATTCACAGTGGTGCTTTGGGGGAGACCGCGGTGTTCGGGTAAGCCTCTAACGCCAGGCCCTGACGCCAGGCCCTGAGGGTCGTTCGCATGGACGAAGTCAAAGGATACGTAGCCTTAGGGCCCCGGAACAGCAGATGCGACAGCGCTTTCATTGACCCCCAACACCGCCGCCTCCGTCACCACTGCGGAGTTGGAGGCATCAGGAGACAGCCACCATACCGCGGAAACCAACTGGGAGGCCAAAAAATATTTATGGCAGTCCGGGAAGGCTAGTCCCCCCCCCCCCCCCCTATAACTTGTAACGGGGGGGGGGGGCGAGAGCCCCACAAGAGTTTTTATTCAAATTGGTGAAGGATTTGGGGATCCATTGGAGCGAGTGGCAAGAGGTAGGTCAATTTAGGGAGGATCTTCATTTTTACCAGATTCACTCTGCCCAATAAGGAGAGGGGAAGGTTCTCCCATGCCTTCAGCCTGGCCCGAACATCTCTCATCACCTGGTCTAGATTAAGGGATATAAACTTTGTGGGATCTTTAGACACCCGCACCCCCAAATACATGAAACTGTCGACCCACTGTAGCGAGAGATCCGATGGGGCAGCACTCTTGGCCGACCCATCAATCGCAAGCAATTGGGACTTTGACCAATTCGCCCTCAGGCCCGTCACCCTGGAGAAACCGTCCAGGATGTCCAGAGCCCCCCGGAGGGAGGGACCCGCATCTTGCAAAAACAGGAGGTCGTCCGCGTACAGTGCCACCCTCTCCTCCAACCACGCCACCCGAAGCCCCTGAACCTCCGGCGAGGTCCGGAGCGCCTCGGCCAAGGGCTCCATGGCCATGGCGAAAAGGGCCGGAGAAAGAGGACAGCCCTGCCGTGTGCCTCTGGACAACATGAACAAGGGGGATAGTCTGCCCCCAAACCGAATGGCCGCCCTTGGAGACTTGTATATGGTTTGCAACCACCGTATAAATAACAGGGGGAACCCCATTCTTCTGAGGACCTCCCACAGGAAGCCATTCCACGGAATCAAAAGCCTTCTCTATATCTAAGGAGGCGACCACCCTCGTACCGGAGTTCAAATGCTGAGTTTGCAAATTAGTAAAAAGCCTACGCAAATTGACGTCCGTGGATACGTCCGTGGATCTGTTGGCCATAAACCCCGTCTGATCCTGGTCGATCACGGAGGGGAGGATGGGGCGGAGTCTGGAGGCAAGGATTTTGGTGAGAATCTTGAGGTCATTATTGAGTAGGGCTATCAGGCGGTAGGAAGCACAGTTTTGGGTCTTTCGGGGGTTTAGGGATCAGGATAATGTGGGCCTCCGCCATAGAGGGCGGCAGGGAGCCCACCTCCAGGCAGTCATTATATAGCGCCGCTAAAAGGGGGGCCAGCACACCGGCGTGTGTTTTTTGTAAAATTCAATGGGTAGCCCATCCGGGCCAGGGGCCTTGCCTCCAGGGATAGAGCGTATCACAATCTCCACCTCCTCCGCCGTGACCGGCCGAACCAAGTCGGAGCGCTCAGCATCCGACAACCAACCCAGGGCAACCGGATCCAGGAGCTGTTGCAGATCCTCCGGCCGGAGGTCAGCGGGCAAGATAGCATATAATTGGGAGTAGAAGTCCCCAAAGAGCCCCAAGATCCCCTCCGGGGAGGTGATCGTCTCCCCAGCAGGAGAAGTGAGCTCCGGAACCAGGGTGAGGGGGGCATCGTGATGTGACATAACTGCCAACAGTTTCCCGTTCCGATCTCCGTGTTCAAAAAACCTTTTAGATTGGTACATGGACAGCCTGGTGACCTCAGTCAGGTGTAGATGTGTAAGTCCCTCTTGCTCGCCTGCATCTCCTCGAAGTTAGCGGCCGAGGGGTCCCGAATATAGCGGCCAGAAGCCGCCTCCAAGACAGACACCGCAGCCGCCTGTTGAACTCGGACGGCTTTAATAGCCGAAATATAGTGACCTCTAGTAACCGCCTTTTAAAAGCGTCCCACACCAGTCCGGGAGAGGACGTACCTGCATTAGTATTCCAATAGTCTCTGATCAGACGGGGTCTGAGCCACAGTCTCAGGCTGGTCCACCCACTGGGCACCAAGGCGCCACATGGCACTACTGCGATCACATCCCGAGCGGATGACGACCTGCAGGGGACTATGGTCTGACAAGCCACTGGGGAGATAGGAGACATCCTCCACATCAGACAACATGTGCGGGTTGGCGAAGCCATAGTCTATCCTGGAGGACGTTTTGTGGGTAGCAGAGAAGCAGGAGTAAACCTTCTCCTGGGGGTGTTTCCAGCGCCAAACCTCCTGTAGCCCGGCGGCCGAGGCCCAATGAAGAAGGTCCCAGGAAAAGGCCTTGGGAGGCATGGGCCTATCAAGGTCCAGAGAGAGGATGGTGTTGAAGTCCCCCAGGAGAAGCAGCTTGGCAGGACAGTAATTGGAGACCCTCTCCAGGACGGTATACAGGACCTCGGCCTTGAACGGTGGGGGCACGTAAATGCCCGCCACTACATACCTCTGCTGGCACATAGCACCAGTACAACATATCTACCGGAGGGGTCAGTGTGTACCGCCTCCACCACACAGGGCAAAGACTTGTGAATCAGTATGGAAACACCACTTGCATATGTAGAGTAGGAGGCGTGGAAGGACCTCTGCACCCACGGTTTTTTAAGAGACAGGAGCTTGCTGCCCACCAGGTGTGGAGGGGCTGTAACGCTGCACATACTGAAAGAGCAATGCCCGCTTAAATTTGGAATTGAGACCCCGTACGTTCCAGGATAGCACGGACAAGGTAGGTGGTTTACGTGATGCCATCTTGGAAGGTTACAAGAATGAACACCCCAGAAGAATCACTCATAGGTACTTCCTCCTGGGGAGCAGCAAGACTGAGTAAACCCATGCACCTAACAAAAACACAAACAAAGTAAGCTCTCCTGGAGGGAGAGCACAACACCCCAAACAGTGTTTACCCTACTGTACCCCGGAACCCAAAACTGAGAAAAAAAAACGGTTAGGCACCGACAGACCGCCACCGCCAACAGGGCCAGCGGGTAGCACAGTTCAGGGAGCCTTCCAAAAAACAAAAAAGAAGCAAAAATAAAACGGAGGGGAAAAAAGAGAAAAAAACAGTACAGTCCACCCGAACTCCGTGGTGAGCAAAGGGGACATAAGGGCTAAAGGAGGATGTAGGGTAAGCATCTTCCGTGAGGAAGGAGGTTCAAGGGCTCAGGAGTCTGAGAAACACATCCAGGGGAGGCAGAATAGGAGCAAAAGGAGAGCAGGAGTGGTAGTAAAAGGGGCAAACAGGGCAGGAGTCAGTGCAGAAATCCACTTACGAAATCCAGGACAGCATACAGCCGAAGGGGACACCGGGAGTCCGTAACAATCAGGCAGCAGCACCCAAGGTGTCGATCCAATCACTGGCATCTGGAGGGGTCTCAAAAAATTGCAACGTGCCCTGATGGGCCACTCTCAGCCGACTGGGATACAACATACTGTACTTGATGTTCCTCTCCCTCAGGCGACGTCTCACATTAAAGGATCTGCGGCGTTTCTGTACCTCAGCCGAGAAGTCTGGGAATAACATCACCCTGGTGTTCTCGTAGGGCAGCTCCTCTTGCTTCCTAGCCGCAGCAAGGATCATGTCCCGGTAATTCAGCATCCGGACCAGGAACGGTCTGGGGGGGGGCCCCCGAGGGGCGCTTGCCAGTGGGCACCCGGTGTGCCCTTTCAACCACATAGGTGGCTGGAAGGTTATGCAGGTGTAGCAGGGATTTGAAGAAGCCCTCGGCAAACGTTTCAGGGTGGTCACCTTCCGCACCCTCCGGCAAGCCCACCACGCGGACGTTATTGCGGCGCTGCCTGTTCTCAGCATCGTCCACTTTGTTGGTGAGCGCTCGACCAATGCCTGCAGGTCCGCTAGTTGGGCCGAATGGGATCCCTGACTGTCCTCCACCTCACCTATCCGGTCTTCTGCCTCCGTCATCCTGCCCCTGATCTTGTCCAGATCGTGGCGTATCAGAGTGCATTCGGAGGCCACACTGTCGATGCGGAGCATGAGGGATGCTTTGCAGCCTTCAATGGCCGCGAGGATGGGCGCAGTGATCGCCGCCACTTCTGCAGGTGCAGGAGAGCTCCGCTCCGGCGTCTGCGAGCCAGGGGAGGAAGACATCCCCGCCGAGGCCCCGGAACAGCGGCCTGCCTGGATGTTACTGGAGACTGGCAAGATGGTGCCGGGAGGACACGTGACCCGTCCTTTTCCCGGGCACTGAGGCTTCGGGTCCTTGGACAGCTTACCCTTCGGCTTTGTCGACATGGTAGCGGGACCAGGACAATCCAGGGGAGTAGGGCAGGCCAGCCAGCCAACTAGTGAGGACAGAATAGCCCTAAAACGAAAGGATGACCACGGAGCTCTGCAGCCGCACGTCCGCTCAAACTCTCATCCCGGCCACGCCCCCCCTTTATTGTGAATTTTTAAAGCGGTACTTGACCATTGACTAAAAATATTCAATGTGTCTGTTTAAACTATATTGCAATGAGGGACAAGTTGTTGTGTGTTTTTTGCTTGCCCAACCTACCCCCCCATCTATATTGTCTGATCAGTTTCTTAGTAGGTTAAAGGATAATTCTTGATTGTTTGCTGATTTTGCTGTTTCTTTTCTCTGATCTTTTGTAAAATGTTTTCTGTTATAGGTAGTTGAAGATGGATATGAATTTTTTGCCAAACGGCAGTTGGTAACGCTTTTCTCCGCTCCAAACTACTGTGGAGAGTTTGACAATGCAGGAGCAATGATGAGTGTAGATGAAACGTTAATGTGCTCCTTCCAGGTATGTGATAAACCAATTTTCTGCCAAAAGAATTTCTCTTCTTGGGCTGCACACATGGATACATCTGGGGGGGGGGGGAATGGATATAATAAAACTGGAGACTGCAAACTCTCGTCCAGGTTTTCCTTTTTTTTTTTTTTTTGTCAAAGCTTAATTGAACAAGCTGGAGTTAGATTGGCTGCCATGCAGTTGCACCAGATTCTGAGTGCTCCAGTTTTAGCAAGTCTACTTCTATTGTGTCTATCTAAAAGGAATTTTTTTTTTTTTTTTTTTCCTCTCCATGAAGTGCACACATGCAAAGGAGGTTCGGAGCTTTTATATAGGGATATGAAACTGTTAATGCAGAAGATGTCAAACGTCAAATCTCAGTCCAGTCTAGAGCTCCATGCACGTGTAGTGAAACAAATGGGTGTAGAAGTCATACCTTAATCTTATTATGCTTGGAAATGCATCCCTGTATGACATGCTTTTGCCACTGGGCCATATGGCTGTCTTATAGCAGGTTAGGGGTTGGCTAGAACCACAGGGTGAACAGATCTGGAACTTTTTTTTTCGCTAAGAAAATTGCCCAGAAGCCCCAAACATCTTCTGACAGCATAGGCCCTGTGGAATAAAATGGAGGCTGTTGCTGTTTTGGACCACACTATTTGTGCAACTTATTTATCAAACACAAGTTTTCCAGAAATTTAGTGCAGATGCAACTCTTTAGATGGCAGTCTTTTTTTTTTTTTTTTTTTTTTTTTTTAGTTTTACAGTTCACTTTATTGCTATCACAATGTGGGGGTGACGAGTACATGGAGTCATCTGAGGGAAGTCTAATAAACCAGCCAGGGAATGACCACTCTAAAACCATAATTACCTAAATCATTGTTAGATGAGGGAGTGAACATTCTGTGTAGCTTAGACATGGCCTTTGGACCAGTTTTTCTACAGCTTTCGAAAATAAAGATCAACTTATGTAGGATTTTTCATCTTTAGTAGGTGCTATTGAGAGAGTATAGTTTTTGGCTCTGCTTATCAGGAGCAGCAAGCAAATCTATATTGCTTTCTGCCTACCAGAGAGCAGGAGTTGGGTGTGAATCAGTTTGTGATTCATCTGGTCCAGGGAGTGTTTCACACTGGTCCACTGGTCCAATGTTGGACGGTGGTGGAAATCTGACTAATGGGTACACAGGCTTTGATACAGCCCTAGTGATTGGCACAGACTGTCTCAGTGCATTGTGGGGTGTGGTCTAAAAGCCAGGAGCAATTGTGCTGCGGGGTCTTTGGCTGGTGAGCAGAGTCCCGGAGGGAGGGTGGCAGCTGCCGCCTCCTCTGTAGCAGTGGCACGCAGTCACAGGCAGTCGGCCTGGGGAAGCTGAACAGAGGTCCATGAGAGCTGACTGGAGGTGTAGACACTGGAGACCCTCGAACAGTTTTGAGTACAGGGGATTGTGTATAGGGGCTTGACCTGAGGGGGGCCACCCCCAGTGTAGAACAGTCAGTGGACGGGTGCCAGCAGATGGGAGTGAAAAGGGGTACTAGGTGTGTATCATGTAGATAATTCATCCTAACATGTCAATCTACATAGAGGCTTAAATAAAGGAAAAAAGAGTGGGACTTTAAATGAGGTGTGAGAACAACCGACCCCAAGTAAACCATACTCACCGACCAGTCTAACAAATCGAATCAACCTGTCTGCAAATGTGTGTTAACTAAACCCCTGTTTTTAACCTACATTAAACGCATGTGTAAGCTGAAAGGCCTCTTCACGTCACCCTCTATTACTTGCAGTCCTAAAACTACTCATTTATAAGGGTCTCCACAGTGGGAGCACATGCTAGCTAATGGATAGATGAGGGACAGGTGGGCATGGAGATAGCCCAAGCCTCCCCCAACCTGCCCCATCTGACTGGCCTTCAGTGTATATTGCAAAATCACAAGTAAATACAATCCAATGGCTGTGATAGCCACGATCCTCATCCCTGATTGTTAGTGCCATAAGGGGCCTTGCAGCTTACACATTTGCAAATGTGTGTTAGAGGCTTAACCCCAAATTCATCTATGTAGATTATAGGGGTTTAGTTAAGTGGCAAGGTGAATCGGCAGCCTGGCTGCATCTTCAGACAGGAGTCCTTATCTACTGTGAATAGTTCAAGTTGGGAGTATCCCACTTTTCCCTTCTCCCATCCCTAATTTGAATAAAACCACAAACGACATCCCTTGGACTGTTCATTGACTGAGCCAGAGCGTAAAGAGTTTAATTGTGCATGCTGCAGTTGCTATCTGTAACCTAGGGGGATCCCAAGGTGAACAATCCAGCAGCCCTCAAGGGGCAGTGCTACATTTGTATCACCTGAGGCTTGTCACTTCAGTGAGCAATATGTAAGGGTTTGCAACCTCTTTATTAGTCACACTTTTCTTGTGCCTGCTGTTTTTGTGTAATCTTGCATAATGACCACTCACCCATTACTTTGTAAGACTTTATTGGAAACTCATTGAAAAGTGATAGGAATGCATTTGACATGACTCCGGTCTTTGTTTACTTTTTGCACAATGGGTTAGCTTGTTCAGTGGTTAAATGGTGCGAATGTCCCTCTTTTACAGGGAATGGTTAACGTAACCTGTTTAACCTTTTTTTTTTTTTTTTTTTTTTTTTTTTTTTTTTTCCCCCTCAGATTTTAAAACCTGCAGAGAAAAAGAAACCCAATGCAAGCCGACCAGTAACACCACCACGAGGCATGATCACAAAACAGGCGAAAAAATGAGGGTCTCTTGGCCTGCTTGGACTTGTATTATAGTATATAATCACTTTTTTTTTATTTTAAATTGTGTAACTTGTACTTGTCCGTTCATCCATCTAGATGTTGGTGGCTCATTTTTTTAATTTTTTTTTTTTCCATTTAAAGAAATGTATTTGCTACAATGCTTACTAGTTTCTGTTCTTTCCTTTTATCTGAAATTCAAACTTTTATTCTGTCGCTTCAATATGGTTTCCTTTTTTATGCCAGTGTTACTGTACACTCCAATCTTTATCTTATTCATGTAGCTTTGTACAATTCACATTATTTGTAAATGCTTGTTTACTACTTTTAGTACTTAAAGATGGCACTCACGGGCTGGTCAGACTAGGAATGTCACAGCTATAATTTGCATCCTGTTAATACAAACCACTGTGAACTTTTTTTTTTTTTGAGATTTTCTTTTTATCATCAGGTCCACAAATGTATAGCTATTATCAATATTCAAAATATCCCCCCTCGACTTTACCAGCATCACTGGTTTGATGTACATTTAAGTAAAGCACATTTTTTTCTGTACTGTATTCTTTAACTGAAATTAAAGCCATTATTTTACCTGTTGGTGTTCCACTTCCTGAAACTTGCATCTGTATTGGTGTATTGCTCATGTCTTCCACAGCAATGAAGTTGGATTTGCGTCTATAGTGTTTGCATGGTAATTGATAAAGGAAGAATGCTTATCTAGACATACCAATGCACTTCCTTATGGCATTACATATACATATTGTTTTTGTCCTGAGAGGCATAATTACCACTAACAAGATACCAGAATTGGGACATGCCAAAGTTGTCACTTTAAATGTTTACCAGCCTTTTTTTTATTTCCTAATAAAGAAACTTGTTTGAGCCATACGTACAGTATATTTATTTGCTCCTTGTCACTGGCCTATGAAGCAAGTCTGTTGCTTGTCGTCCAGGGTATGGAAAGTGTACCTGAATATTAACTAGCGGAGACTTTTGTGTTATGACCAGCTTTATTTCTCAATCTTACAACATCTATTTGGTTGTACCTACTGTTTGGGTAACTAGGTTGATGCTTTCTAGTTATGATTGGTACTTGGTACTCAAGACTTAATACTGGGTTTTAAATCCTTCTGGGGGGGGGGGTGGAGACAAATGCACTGGTTTGTTCCTTTGGCATTAATGTTGAATAAAGCACTTTCATACAGAGCTCCCTGGGTAACGTTATCTCAAATTAACCACTTCAATAGCGTGTGATTTCTGGCACTCTGGTCCTACATGAAAAAATTATCTTTTTTTTTTTTTTTTTTTTGCTAGAATTACACAGAACCCCCAAACATTATATATTTTTTAGCAGAGACCCTAGGGAATAAAATAACGGTCATTGCACCTTATGTGACAGTATTTGCGCAGAAATTTTTCAAATGTTTTTTTTTTCTTGGAGGAACTTTTGTGAATTAAAAAAAACTAAACGCTAAAGTTGACACAAATATTTTATGTGAAAGATGTTGCGCCAAGTAAATGGGATACAAAATTGCGCACACCCGTGGAATGACTCCAAACTTCTTTAAAAATCTCTATAGGCGACGCTTTAAAAATTTTTACAGGTTACCAGTTTAGAGTTACAGTGGAGGTCTTGGAGCGAGAGCAACAATTCTAGCCCAACGCTCATGGTGATACCTCGCATGTATGGTTTGAACGTCCTGTACATATGTGGCCGCGACATACGCATGCGTTCGCTTCTGCGTGCAAGCTAACGGGGACAGGGGCACTTTACATTTTTTTATTTTTACACTTTCCATTTAATTTTTTTTGATCACTTCCTATTACATGGAATATAAACATCCCTTGTAATAGGATCAGTGAATGACAGGTCATCTTTATAGGGAGATCTGGGGTCAATAAGACCTCGGATATCGCCTACAGACTAGAAAGCCTGGAGGAAAAAATAAAATCTCAGCTGAATGCAGAGATCTCGGCAGTATTGAAACTGCCAGGCTGTGCGTGACATCACATCGCTCCCCGACCTCCGAGTCAGACTGCCGGGGACCATCTGGGCCTTGCAGTCTCTATGGTACACTTCCTCCCGGCTCACCGATCGTATAAGCGAGTGTAGAAGCGGGGGGGGGGGGTGTCCCTTTCCGCTGCCTGTAAGAACAATCAAGCGGCGGTTCAGCTGCTATGATTGTTCTTATAGTGAAGGGAATCGCCTGAGGAAAAATGTACAGGAATTTTTCGTATGAAGGGAACCTCTTCACTTTCGACATGAGACTAGCATGCAACAAACAGATGACAGATCGTTCCATAATCTGATCGTGTGTACAGAGCTTTAAACCCCATGACGTCGGCCTGGGTGAAGTGGTTTAAGCATTTTTATTTAAAAAAAAAAAGCCACACATGTACCAAATTATAGTACAAACTGCAGTGATGGCTGAATGTACTCATTAATAGACTACTTTTTCATAATTTTTTTTTCACAATCTGCAGCCAGCAAACTCTTAAATGCCAAAAAATTTTTTTTTTTCCCTCAGATGTGTCCATACAGTTTATTGGTATCCTAAATGGATCAATTTTATTCCAGAGCATTGCATCAGTTTGTAGAAATTGGTATAGGTTTAAAACCAATAAAATATTTGATACACAAAAAAATCTTCATACCTGTTTTGGTCTATTGGCCCTTTGTTTTGCAACCTCTTTACAGTAAAACATGGGTTCACAATTTTCAGTGAAAGTTATGCTAACTTGAGCACATCTAACTGCATTTTCAGTTGGTTTGTACTGTGTATGTAGATTAGTGGCGAGATCCAGTCTTTCAAGGTGTTATACATTTTTATTCATAGAAATTCTATTTCTTTTTTTTTTTTTGTTCTAGGAAACTGGATTCCACGTAAGCTCAAAGCTTCATTTCCATTTTAACTTTCCCAAAAGATAATTTGGTCTACAAAAAGAGTTGTGGATGTTCAATATTCCTTAGTCTAAACAATGGAATTTCTGGTATTCAAAGAACACCAACCAATAGAGAAACTGATCAATGTTTAAAAGGACCTTTTTGGGTCTCCTAAATGTGTATTATTATAAAGACACGTCGTATGTTTGCCCAGGGGAAGGAGGGTAAAGCAGACCAAAGATGGTTTGAATTTCTTTGGTTGCAGGAAAAATTATCAATTCCTACATCAACACTGTGCTGGCAGCGGAATCCCTCCTGAGCAAATATCTGCTTCTGGCGTGGGAAGCCATCCTTGCCGGGAGAAGACAGAATTATTACTTGCAGCTATAGTAGCCGTTCGTGATCGCTAGTGAATCAGGCAGGTGGGTTGTAACTATAGGTTAATGCAGTACGCTAAATGAAGAAATTTCATATATATTGACTTGAATTACAGGGAGAGTTGGCAATCGATGTAGACAAAAATGAAGTGACGGGGTATTACACTGCATACAAAAAATACTCCTTTTAAAGCCTAAACAAATGGTAAAGTTCTTATGAAAACAGACTCAACTGTGGGAACCCACCTTGATGATCTTGCAGCCACCAAACAATAGCTGTCTAACAGAGTAGTGAAATTTATTCAATGCTCTGATGTCCATGTACAATATTGGAGGAATATTTATACCCAGTGAATGCTGCATGCAAAGAAAGAACAAAGGGAAAATGCACTCGCATCTATCTGAGCAGTGAATCCCCATTGCCAGAGAGGTTTTATAGTGTAGTCTTTTCAACAAAAGATTTAAAGTATAACTTAAAAACATAGTAATCCACAAGTTTTAAAGTGCTTTGACCTACTGCTGGGTCACTCCATTTACATTTGATGCTGCCAGCATACAAGAAGAATGGTGGCTGGACCTCTAAGTGTATCACAGTAATAACATCCACCCATGTATGTTCAGAATAAAAGTTGGTAGAAAACTTGCATCTGGTGCCACCACCCTGAAAACAGAATGGCAGCTGGACCTCGAGTATCTAAGAAAAAGCTCAACGGCTGTTTTGCGCCACGTGCAGCTAGAGAATTACAATACCAGCAAAAATGCACACCTTTTATATTAAACCCTTACAGTATTTCAGAGACCAGGAAATGGGGACAAATGGGGCTCGGAATGCTACTTTCTGTTTAGGTGCCATGGGTTAGTAGCCTATGATGTAATTTCTGGCGTCTGTGACATATTTTTGTGGTCTAAAGCATTACTTCCTGTCCAGCACAATTTTCCTATATAAGAGAAGCAGGAAGTAATCCAGGCGCCATTTTGAAGGAGACCAGGAAGTAAAAATGGTACATATGGTGCCATTAAGAGTGCTTACAAGAAAAGTATTCACAAAATGTAGGGAAAAATGTGAGTTATAATCTAAGTAAAAATAAGAGGGGAAAAAGAAAATATGGGTGCCATGGACCAAGAAGGGCAAAAATCTAAGTGCCACTATATAAAGAGGAGACAAAAAACAATGATAAAAGATTTATAATCAATATGATGTAAAGAATATACTGTATTTGCAAGAAAAATGGAATTGTCTCTTGTTCATCGACTGACACAGTGCTCCATAAATCATTACTAGTGGGTTATATTGTCTCCTCCAGGAGTAGGACTAGGCAGAACAAAAAAGACCTGACAACACCCATAGGCTGTCCTCAGCTGGTAAATAACCCCCCTCTCTTCTCTAGGTAATCAGTTTTTAATCAAGTCCGTAGTAAGGACCTAAGCTCCCGGCTGGGATCTGTGGTCCTAGCAATTTTTTCCTTCCTTTACATTTTTATTTTTTTTTTCTCTCTCACGAGACCTACTATCAACTGCCAGCCTGGGCAATTTAGATCCAGTGGTCCCCCCCCCAACCCAGCCAGCAAATGCGTGCAGGCCGCACCTGCGCGCTAGGTTGGCCACGACGTAGCCTCATGGACAGAGGCTGGCCCGCAAGTTAAACGTCTTGCAGGGTCGCATACGACCGGGCTTGGGTCTGAGTCACAGCAGTCCCCTGGCTGACAGCTCCCCTACTTCCGTGGTGAGGAGTTCTGTCTGGAGCTTTACCCGCACCATGGAAGGCCAAGTACAGTCCCCCCCCTTCCGTTTTGGTGGTTTCCTTTGGGGTGGACACATGGGTAACCTCCAGGGGATGGTGGGACCTGCCCATCCTTAAATCCCTCACTGAGCTTGGCTTCCCCCCACTCCCATTCCCCCCGTCTGGACCTAGAATCTGGTGGGGGTCCCAGGGCAGAAAATACAGCAGAGTCTCCCTCGCTATCCCCACTCTGTAAGGGTCGTGGGATAGTGTGGGTCCCTCCCTGGAAGTCTGGAGGGGTCCCAGTGGAGGAGACCCCTAGGTGCATGACCTGTTGTTTGCAGTGTGGGTATAGTGCAGGGGGGTCCCAGTGCAGAGTCTCCCCTAAATGTGTGTCCTATCTTCAGGGGGGGGTCCCCTTGCAGAGGGTGCAGGAAAGATCCTGGCAGCATTCTTCAGTGTTTGTAGCTGATGGTGGCCATTTTCACTTAGTCTTGCTAGTCTCCAGGTGGCGGCCATGCTTGTGTAGTTGTATGATGCCATGGGGTGCCCTTTTCCCTTAGTCTGGCTGGTCTCTGGTTGGTGGCCATGTTTGTGTAGCTGGATGATGTCACGGGGGCCATTTTCTCTTAGTCTGGGAGATGATGGAGACAATTGAAGCATTGTGGGGATGCTGAAGCTCCTTCTCTTCCTCCTTAGTTTCCTCTTTCATGTGCCTGGCACATATGAACAGGGATGGAGTCCATAATGATGCTGGGTTCGAATTTGCTGCAGTCCGTAGGGTGAGTCTTTGGGGGGTCCCTGTCATCTCTCTCTCTCTCTCTGCCGATAGGTACCCTGAGCCTTGAGGGGGATCCTTTAGTGAAGCCAAAAGATCATTTTTGTATTGCAAGGTCTTCCTTTCCGTATGGAGCCTCAGTGTCACATCTCCCTCACTTACCGACTCAATGAGGTGGAGGTGGCAGAACCCCAGCTTCCCATGGTTGCACTGACGGCAGTCCTTAGTGTCCTGGGTGGAAGGGGCATGTGGGCAAAGGCCCAGGAGGAAGCGATCCATCCGATAATGAGGATGATTCCTTCATGGTCGCAGCAGCAAATTAAAAAGCGCTGGTAGATGCACTTATCACTGCACTGCGTGAGACTTTATAAATGGAGGCTGCGGATGATGTAGCCACGTACCTGGCTGTGTCATTTGGTACGCACAAGTCGCATCATACTCAAAAGGTGTTTCCTTATGTACCCTACTTTGATGGGTTTTCCTGTAAGGAATGGGAACAACCAAAATTACCCTTTGTGGTTACCAAACGTTTTGCTGTACGTTACTCTTTTAAGGAGTCCCTTTTTAAAAAAGTGGGCTAGTCCACCAGTGGCGGACCCCCCTGTTTCCAGGTTGAATAAAGCAACCATGATCCCAGTAGAGGAATTCCTGTCTTTTAAGGAGCCGACTAACAAGAAAGCGGAGGCTGTGGCACGCAGCATGTTTATGATGGCTGGTTCGGTATTGTGGCCAGTCTTGCCTCAGCCCTGGTGTCTCAGACCCTAACTGAATGGGCCAGGCTTTTGTGCCAGGGCCTGGGGAGGTGAGCAGGTCCCCGCTACTTATGTTGATTTAGCGGACCAGTTGGTCCATGGGCTGCAATTTATTTGTGATGCAGCTTTGGCTACACCTGTGCTGTGCAAACTTCCTGTTTCAGCGGTGGTGATTAGGCAGGTGCTGTGTCTTAAGAATTGGTCCGCAGCTCTAATTGATGTGCCCTTTCAAGGCGATCGCTTGTTTAGGGCTACCCTGGATGACATCATTAAGGGTATCATGGCGGTGTACCTTCCTGCCACAGTCAAGCAAAGAAAAGGAGCCTCCCCACAGACGGGGGCCCTCCTTCTCAGCCTATAGAAAATTATTTTGTTTTTCTGGGACAGAGAATAAGGGAAATAGATCTTTTAAATCTTCTCCGGGAGGTTCCAAGCAACCTTGGTTGGGTAAGCCCTAGAGTTAGCTTCCCCATACCAGCAGACAAGACTCCTTCAGCAAGAAGGTCTGCCCTCACCCAATTATTGGGGTGGGGGGACGTCTTTGCTGGTTTCCGGCCCTGCAGACTTTTTTTAGTGAGCGTCAAGGAGATCTGCGAAATGTTTCTTTTGGGGTACCCAGAAAGGGGGACAAAGCTTGTCCTTTTTAGGTTTTCTAGGTCCGGAGTCTCCTTGTGCGGATTTAATTCCTGCAAAGGTTCAGGTGATGTCTGAACTACCTAAGGTCCCCATTATCCCTGTCCAGGGAATTGATTTACCTAGGTCTGATTTTAATTCTGACCACAGGCCGTGATTTACTGGCTGCTGTTACACAGACAGTTCTCTCTCCCGATTTGCATAGAGGTTCTGAGTCTGGTGGTATCCAACTTCAAGACAGTTCTGTTTGCACAGTCCTCCTTTAGCAGGTTCAGCTCCACAGGAGGATACCGAAAATGTTGACGAGGTCATGGGGTCCCAAGGGCCACGGTAAGGCCAGTATCATTCTCGGCTAAGGCTTCTTCCACAGTTCCTGCGAGAAATCAAGAGTAAGGTTCTTCCAAGCATCCTGGTGGCTGTAAACATCCCTTGGGGGCCTCCTCTCAGAGAAGACCAGTTGTCCCAAGGGCTGATCTACCATCCTGCTTTACAGCCGCTGGTTTATTGGCTTAGCTATTAAAAGCCAGGTACTGAGGGATAGAGGTCTGTCTGGATCAGTGATCCCTACTATGGTGAAGGCGAGAGAGTCATCTTCCAACAAGATATACAACTATACATGGAAAGTGTACATTTCTTGGTGTGAGTCGATTAGCGCTCATCCTCGATCCTTTTCTGTGGCTCGGATCTTAACCTTTCTTTAACAGGGTGTTGATCAGAAGTTGGCCTTGAGTACCATCAAGGGCCAGGTGTCTGCCTTGGCAATCTTCTTTCAGCGACCCCTAGCCACGCACTCTTTAGTTCGTACCTTAGTTCAAGGGGTTTGACTTGGCTCCACCTGTATGGTCTCTTTTGCCGCCATGAGATTTAAATTTAGTATTTTCGGTTCTCCAGAAACCTACATTTGAGAATATTCAGGAGATTCCCTTGCCAACGTTATCCAAGAAAGGGGAGGTTCCACCCGCAGGGTATCGGACTTGGCGACATTATCCTGTCGCAGTCCCTATTTATTGGTCCATAGGGATAAAGTGGTTCTTTATCCCTGTCCATCATTCCTGCCCAAAGTTGTCTCTGACTTCCATTTGAATGAGGACATTGTGTTGCCTTCCTTGTGTTCCAAGCTGGCTAATCCCAAGGAATTTGCATACCTTGGATGTGGTTCGTGCAATTCAGGTGTATCTGGCAGCTACTGAGTCTTTTCGGAGGTCAGACTCGCTTTTTGTGGTTACGGACAGACCAAGAAAAGGGCTGGCTGCTTCTTTGGCTACCATCTCCAGATGGATCAGATTGACAGTGACTCAGGCCTATTCCATTAAAGGTCAGGTTCCACCTTTCCCTACTCGGGCAATGAGTGCTTCTTGGGCCTTTCCGTCATCAGGCTTCAATATCGCAAGTTTGCAAGGCAGCCACTTGGTCGTCCCTGCATACCTTCACGAAATTCTTTAAGATACTTTCTTTTGGCCGCGACGTTTTGCAGGCTGCTGTTTAAGAGGGGCTGTTCCCTCTTGAGGGGTGTTTTTTCTTGAAACCTTTAATTTTCAGACAGGGCTTCTGTGACCCAGTTAAGGCTCCTTTGTCCTGGTTAAGGGCTCTTATGTTTAGCCTTGGGTTAGTTTTCCCACCCATCATTTTCCTTTTGGCACTGCTTTTGGACATCCCACTAGTTACGATTTATGGAGCGCTGTGTACCTCGATTAACGAAAGCGAAAATTTGATTTTTGTACTTATACAATCCATTTCTCTGAGTTTATCGACGGACACAGCACCCATCCCTCTATGGAGTTCTGATACTTCTAATACTGCTTGCTACTAAACTGATTACCTAGAGCAGAGAGGGGGGGGGGGGTTATATACCAGCTGAGGATGGCCCATGGGCATAGCCAGGTGTTTTTGTTTTGCCTAGTCCTTTTCCTGGAGGAGGCAGTATAACTTACTACTTATGATTTATGGAGCGCTGTGTCCATTGATGAATGATAGAGAAATGGATTTCATGGTAAGTACAAAAATCCCATTTTTTTTTTTTAAAGAGGAAACTGAAATGCAACATAGGTTCCATGTTTGTAAAAAAATGCATATAAATACAAAGAAATGTATTTATAATGCAGGTGTCAGTTGTCTGTATTCAACTGGTTTTGATGAAAAGTTGACATCCCATTCAAAATTCAACTCCATAGGGGAGAAACATTTTAACTCGTATTACAGTTTCATTTCTGATTTTGAGATTTCTCTTGTGCGGTGACAATCCTCTTCAATGCGGTTGAAGTTTGGCGATACCTATACATTTTCAAGTGCTTGGATCTCTGTTGTGACATCCTCAGAAATGAGCGGATAAACTTTTAAGTGCTGGTGGCATCAGATGTAAGTGGTGTGACCCAGCAGTATGACATAGCACTTTAACTGTTTTTAATTTTTTTTTTTTTTTATTATACTTTTAATCTTTTGTTGAAAATAAATACTAAACTATAAGCCTTTATCTCTCTGGGTAATTTGGTGATTCACTGCTCGGATGGATGTGAGTGTGTTTTCCCTTTGATGTCCATGTACAATATTGGAGGAATAGTCATATCCAGTGAATGTTGAACACACCCCTTGCGAAGAAGGAACACACAAACTAGTATTGCTGCTCTATATGTTAAACAGTAAATGGTTCTGGTGAGTTCGCACTCTGTATGTTTGGAGGCAAGAACATCAAGGTGGAGGTTCCCACACAGTCAATTATCTTTGTTTTCATATGAACTTTAATATTTGTTTATGCTTTAAAGGACTATTTTTTAAAAAACATTTTGGTACCATGTATGCGGTGTAATACCACGTCATTTCAGTTTTGTCTACATTGATTGTCAATATTCACTTTAATGCAATGTTTTGTTTTTTTTAGATATATTAAATTATTTAGAGTGCTGCATTTACCTATACTTGTTTTGTGTCTGTATATCTACACTTATTGAACGCTGTCACACATTGACCAACCTAGCTGGTTGTACCCATGTTGTTCGATTGATTAATTGGGCACATTCAGCCTGCCCACATGGTTTGAATTTTGGCCGCCTTCTACTGAACTGGCCAAGATTCAAACGGTCTATGGGTGGCTTTAATGATCTTGTTAGCCCCAGTCGATGATTGCTCCTCTATTCACTGGAATGGACAACCAAAGAATCCACATGCGAGCTCACTTTTTGGAAGGAGTTTAAATTCAAGGAAAAAAAACACAATGATGTATTTCAGGATTGTGTAAAAAAAAAAAGTACTTGCCATTTTTGGGACATTGAAGAAACAGACTGAAAAAAAATGTAGAGTATTAACAAATCTTGTAAATTCCTACATATGTAAAATCAGGATGAAATATCATAGTATCTAAAAAAAGAAGCTATAATATCATATTTTTTTTTTTTGTCTTGTATTTGTAGTGTGTTATAATGTAGCCACAATCAAATCGTAGTCTAAGTGTGCATTTTTTTTCTTTGTATTCTTTCTGTGTACCAATATTTTAATTATGGACTAATATGTATGACTCTCCACCTCTTTTGAAAAAATTTCCATGTAAATGCTGCTACTTCAATTTAGAAAACTGCCAGACTCTCAAAGGCATTTGATGTTTTCAGGCCAACTACCATAGTTGAATCCTTTATAGAAAACAATTTATCTGGTAAAAGATTAGTTAATATAACAAGTTCAGCTCTTCGGACATACTAGGTATATCCAAAGAGTGAACCTTTTATCACAAGCTGATGGCTGCAGTAACATTTTATTGTAATTTGCTGAAATTTTTTTTTTTTTTTTTTTTTTTTTTTTAATGAATCTTTATTTAGTGTACCTGAGTACAAACAAATATGAGACAACAACAACAAAAATACAGAGTAAGGGTAGCAGCCGAACAGGGCCACATCCCAAGGGGCAAAAAAGTGCAAAGTGGGACATAACATAGTGTGAAAGGGGTAGCGTGTATCAACACAACATAGTGCAAAAACCATCGTTCAGTGGAAGAAATAAGAGGGCGGCCTGCCGGGAGTTACGCGTCACGGTCAACTTCAGCCGTCTGCAGGTCCCAGAGGGTGCAATACATATCCCAGGGGAGCCCCAAGCCGAAGCACGCCGCAGGGGGAGGGGGGCATCAGCCTCCATCAAACCGTCCCCAGTGCTGCGCCCCCCCGAGGCACCTCAAACCGCCCCCAACTGGCCGTGGGGGGCATCTATCAATAGGGTGGGACCACACAGAAGAGCTGCACCAACCTCAGGCCAGCTCCGCGGGCGGAGGGGCCGAAGGAAAGGGAGACGCAACATGACTAACTCCGGCAGACCCTCCAAAACACTGACAAAAATCACCCACTCGAGGTAAATGGGGCAGCATGTAGGGAGGAAAAACAAAGAAAGAGTCCAGAAACAGGGATACCAGGGAGAGGAAACATGAGGAAAAGGCAGGGAAAGGGAGAGAAAGAAAGAAGCCTAGGGAAGAAGAAAGAGGAAGGGGGAAAGGAGATCGTACCTGCCAGAATCCGGAGCACTGCCAATGCCGCGCCCCCACGGGATCCTCCCGTCCACCTGAATACCAAGGACAGCCTACAGAAAGGGACCTAAGGGCTGGGAAGGGCTGCTAGGGAAGGATTGGCCAACACCAGCAGGGCATGATCTAGGCTCGAGGGCAACGCGGACAGACCACCTGAGTGGTCAGCCCACGATTGCCACCTCAAGTCATTGCGCTCACGTGTCCCACGACATCTAGCGACCCAGTCCTCCGCATCTCGGATAGTGTCCACCATCCGCAGCCACTCTGTCCTGCCCGGGACCTGCGGCCGCTTCCAATAAATCGGAATCAGTCGCCTCGCAGCATTGAGGAGATGGGGTAGCAAGCTACGTCTATATCGGCTGAGCGGCATGCAGGGTACGTGCAGGAGAAAATGGAGGGGGCTAAATGGCACGTCCAGATCCAGGATAGTTTTGACCTGGTCCCGGACATTGTGCCAAAAAGGGGCGATCACCGGACACTCCCACCACAGATGCAGCAGGGTACCGGTACCGCCGCAGTTACGCCAACATGCGGAGGAGGCCGAGGGGTAGATGCATGCCAAGTCCACCGGCACCCGGTACCAGCACGTCAGGAGCTTATAATTTGTTTCTTGCATCTTAGAGTCCGCCGAACTCGAGTGAGTCAGTTGGAAAAGGCAAGAAAGCTGGGCCTCAGTAAGTTGCATTCCCAGGTCCCGCTCCCAAAGCCGAGTACATATGGGCGCAGAAGCGGAGGATGCAGTACCCAGTAGTTGGTACAACTCAGAAACCATGTGGGGGACGGGGTCGTCCTGGATTAACAGGCGTTCAAAGGGCGTAAGAGATGTCTGAGGACGGATCGCCGGGCCATGGACAGCAAAGAAGTGGTGTAGCTGCCTGTACCTCCAAAAATTCATAGGGGACCCGCCGTGACGCGCCTTCAGGACGTCATAGGGCAGGAGTTTACGACTTTCCATCAGTTTCCCGCAACTGGCGTTGCCATCGTCCACCCAGGGGTCAAAAAAGGCCATCTGTTCCCCAGGGGGGAACCAAAGGTAACCAGATCCAGGAGCTTATTCACACGGTCCCACACTGTCAGCGCGTGGACCGTGAGGGGAGAGACGTTGTCTGACAGCCCCCGGTATTCCCAGGAAAGCCAGGGGGCATAGGAAAGATACCTGCCAGTCATTAACTTTTCGAGAGGGACCCAGTGAAAATTTGTTTTTAATAAACAGTTGTGCAAACATGTGATATAAAAAATTGCTGCTATCACCTTTTTATTCTACAAGCCCTCTGCTTTCAGAAAATATATAATTTTCTGGGGGTTTAAGTAATTTTATTGCCAAAAATTAAGATTTTTACATGTATGCAAAAAATAAAAGAAAATCACTCTGGAGCTCAACTGGACGAGTTGTTATCTTGAAAATTAACTTGAGTGCCACCCGGTGGCCAAGTAAGCCAGTGCAAAGGTTAATACATAATTGAACAGTAACTTGATCCACCAATCAGAAATAAGTTTACACCTCCTAGGCCACCGTTTTGGGTGTATTTTATGAGTGTATTGTCTGCCACTAAATATATAGCAAGTCGGGTAGACAGGATGGATACACTTAACCACTTCAGCCCTGGAAGGTTTTACCCCCTTAATGACCAGATCACTTTTGTCAACTTGGCACTGCGTGACTTTAACTGACAATTGTCCGGTCTTGCAATGCTGTGCCCAAACGAAATTTACGTCCTTTATTTCCCAGAAACAGAGCTTTCTTTTGGTGGTATTTTATCACCTCTGCGCTTTTTTTTTTTTGCGATATTAACCGCTTGCCGACCGCCGCACCACTATTTACTGCAGCGGTCAGCCCCTCACAGGCAAAGTGACGTAGGACTACGTCGCTAGCCTGTAAAGCTCTAGGGGGCAGGCGCGCGCCGCCGGAGGCACGCTCCCGCGCCCGCTCCCTCCTGCACATCCCCGCGCGTGTGACTGGCGGACCCGATGTCCGCCGGCCACTCGCAATCTCCTGGTGGAGAGGGAGAGAGGCAATGTAAACAAAGCCACCTGTCATTCTCCCCTGTGTAAGAACAGAGATCATACGGTCCTACTATGTAAGATCGTATGTCTCTGTTATTACACCACTAGCCACGCCCCTTTACAGTTAGAAGCACGCCCCTAGGGACACACTTAATCCCTGCATCACCAATAAAGTTAACCCCTTCCCTGCCAGTGTCATTTTTACAGTAACAGTGCATATGTATAGCACTGATTACTGTAGTAATGTCACTGGTACCCCCAAAAGTGTCAAAAATGTCAGTCAAGGGTCCGATCTGTCCGCCGCAATGTCGCAGTCCCGTTAAAAAATCGCAGATCACCGCCATTACTCGTTAAAAAAAAAATGAAAAAAATCTTTCCCTTAGTCAGTAAACGCAATCGCAAAAATAGGGCCTGGTCAGGAAGGGGGTAAAATCTTCTGGGGCTTAAGTGGTTAATAAAAAAAGCGAACCTTTTTGCGAAAAATTGACATTTTCTACTTTGTCTTTAAAAAAAATATCCAATATATAAAATGTTTATCATATATTTAGGCCAAAATGTATTTGACAAAAAATCTCAATAAGCGTATTTTTACTGGTTTGCACAAAATATAGCGTCTACAAACTATGGTGTAAATACTGGAATTTACGCAGCTTTTACTTTCTGACTGCCTATCCCCCCCCCCCCCCAAATTACCACTTTTTGGAAAGTAGACATCCTAAGGAATGTCCTGAGAGGCATGTTGAGCTCTTTAAATATTTAATTTTTATCGTCACAGGTGTTTGAAAATGACTAAAAAAATAAAATAATTTTTTTTTTACAAAAAGTTGTCAGTGAAATGATATATTACTCACGCATGCCATGGGTATATGTGTAATTACATGCCAAAATATATTCTGCTGCTTCTCCTGAGTACAGGGATACCACATGTGTGAGACATTTTGGGAGCCTAGCTGTGTACAGGACCCCGAAAACCAATCACCACCTTCAGAATTTCAAAGGGCTTAAATTTCTCATTGTACTTTCTCACTACCTATCACGGTTTCGGAGGCCCTTAAATGTCAAGATAGCACAACCCCCCCCCCCCAAAAATGACCCCATTTTGCAAAGTAGACACCCCAAGCTATTTGCTGAGAGGCATGGTGAGTCCATGGAATATTTTATATTTGCCACAAGTTTTGGTAATATGACACTTGTTTTTTTTTTTTTAACACAAAGTTGTCACTAAAAGATAAATTGCTTACACATGCCGTGGGTATATGTGGAATGACACCCCAAAATACATTCTGCTGGTTCTTCTGAGTACAGGGATACCACATGTGTGAGACTTTTAGGGAGCCTAGCTGTGTATGGGACCCCAAAAACCAATCACCGCCTTCAAGCTTTCTAAGGGCGTAAATTGCACATTTTACTTCCTCACCGCCTATCACAGTTTCAGAGGCCTTGAAATTTCAAGATAGCACAAAATCCCCCCAAATGACCCCATTTTCCAAAGTAGACACTCCAAGCTATTTGCTGAGAGGCATGGTGAGTCCATGGAATATTTTATATTTTGCCACAAGTTTTGGGAAAATTATTTTTTTTTTTTACATAAAGTTGTCACTAAATATTGCTCACACATGCAATGGGTATATGTGAAATTACCACTTTTCGGAAAGTAGACACCCTAAGCTATTTGCTGAGAGGCATGTTGAGTGTTTTGCAGATCGCACTTTTTGTCACAAAGTTTTGAAAATTTTAAAAAGAGGAAAAAAATACATTTTCCTTTTTTTTCTTCATTTTCCAAAATAAATGAGAGCTGCAAAATACTTACCATGCATCTTAGCAAATACCCTGGGGTGTCCACTTTTCGAAAAGGGGTCATTTGGGGGGGTGTTGTGCTATCTTGGCATTTCATGGCCTTCAAAACTGTGATAGGTAGTGAGGAGTGAAATCAACAATTTACTTAGAAAGCTTGAAGATGGTGATTGGTTTTTGGGGTCCTGTACGCGGCTAGACTGCCAAAAAGTTTCACACATGGGGTATCCCCATACTGGCATGTGTGAGCAATATTTCACTTAGAGACAACTTTTGTGAAAAATAAAATAAAATAAAAAAATATTTTTTACCGAAACTTGTGGCAAAATATAAAATATAAAAACCATGCCTCTCAGCAAAAAGCTTGGAGTGTCTGCTTTGCAAAATGGGGTCATTTGGGGGGGGGGGGGAATTGTGCTATCTTTAAATTTCAGAGCCTCCGAAACTGTGACAGGTAGTGAGGAAGTAAAATAAGCAATTTACGCCATTAGAAAACCTGAAGGTGGTGATTGGTTTTCGGGCTTCTGTACACAGCTAGGCTCCCAAAAAGTCTCACACATGTGGTATCCCTGTACTCAGGAAAAGCAGCAGGGTGTCATTTCACATATACCCATGGCATGCATGAGCAATATATAATTTAGTGACAACTTTGTGTAAAGTAAAAACAACAAAAAAAACATATCATCACCTTCCCAAAACTTAGGGCAAAATAAAAAATACTCCATGGACTCAATAGGCCTCTCAGCAAATAGCTTTGGGTGTCTACTTTCCAAAAAGTGGTCATTTGGGGGGTGTTTGAACTGTCCCGGCATTTTATGCTCAATCATAGCCACACATCACCCACTCTTCTAACCACTTGAAGACCAAGCCTTTTCTGTGACTTTTTTTTTACATGAAAAAATATTTTTTTTTTTTAACTAGAAAATTACTTTGAACCCCCAAACATTATATATTTTTTAAAGCAGAGGCCCTACAGAACAAAATGGTGGCTGTTGCAATTTTTTTGTCTCGTGGTATTTGCACACAGATTTTCACATTTTTGCAAAAAAAATACATTTTTTTTATATTTAATGCACTAATACACTATATATTTCCTAATTGTTTGGTAAAATTTAAAAGATGATCTTATGCCGAGTACATAGATACGAAACATGACATGCTTTAAAATTGTGCACGCCTGTGCAGTGGCAACAAACTACGTACATTTTTAAAAACCTTTAAAAGTCTTTACAGGTTACCAATTTGGACTTACTGGTCTACTGCAAGAATTACTGCCCTCGACCTGGCGTTCGTGACAATACCTCAGATGCTCTCCCAATTTCCCAATGGCGCTGTTTATTTCTGGCGAAACAGAAGTCATGAAATGCTCGTAGCTTCCAGTATCTTAGACCATAGAGATGATTAGAGCCATTCTCATCTCCAATCAGCTCTATAGTCAGATAATGGAACCACCGGCTGCACTCTCGGGTTAACTAATGGGACAGAAGAGCCCAAGAAAAACCACAGAAGGCGGTGGGGGAGTCCCCTCCCACTGCTTGTAAAAGCAGTCTAGCAGCTAATTATCTGCTAGGGTCACTTTTACATGTAAGCCGACCGCTGGCTGTAAAAAACTATACCAAGATGATGCCTAAATCTGCAGGCATCATCCTGGTATAACCACTCAAAGTCCAGCAACATACCAGTACATTGCTGGTCCTTGTTTGGCATATATATAGTGTAGTTTTTTTTTTTTTCATGCAGCCTGTGGGCTGAACGAAGAAAAGAGAACCTAACAGATTCCTTCATCCACATCGATTGATGTGGATGAAGAAATCTGTGCCAGAAAATGTGTAGTCTACCCATCATTAGCCGCCCAAAACATTCAACCCGCTTTCTAATGATGGGTATACGTGACCAACGCCATGTATACTTTTCTTTTTTTTTTTAACTGTGGTGGTAAATCACCTCCTACAGCGCTGCCATCAGAGATTTCCATATATGCTGAGCGCAAACGCTTTTTGTGTCAGAATATATATAAATCAGTGTGGCAGCTGATGAGTGTACCTGCAATGCAAACTGAACAGTAAACATAAAACATTACATTGGTACCTGAAAAGTAAAAAATGGTTACCAATGAAAAACAGTAAAAGTAGGAAGAGTAGAAGTAGAAGAGCAGAGTAAGAACAGAAAAAAACTCAAATGACAGCTATTTTTGGCTTTTTTTAGTTTGTTTTTTTTGTGTAATTTTTTTTTACACTTTTTTTTTTCTTCAACTGCAACGTTCCAGTTTAGGGTCTCTCAAAATGACAATAGCCATCGAACATCTTTCGAGACCCTGTGTAAGTGTGCCCTAGACTGTGCCGTGCTGTACCCTATGCTAATAATCCACTAGTGTGTGGTAGCGTTGGAAACATTCCCCCAATGCAGAGACCAGGTTGGTCAGGACGGAAGAGACAATAAGTGCAGGTGTCACGCGTAAATCCGCGCTTACTACAGACACTACATCTTTTCTGGGGGTTTCTTTTGGCAGGGTTACTTGGGAGGACATGTGGAAAATGCCTCTCATGCAGCCGACTCACTGCATCTTGTAGGGGAAGTTGGGCAGGAGCATCTCCTGGATACAGCTAGGCACTGATGATCTCTTCCTGGAATTCTAAGAAGGATCCAGTTCGTCCTGAGACTTTGTATAGCACAAAAGTGTTTAGCAAAGCCAATTGGAATAAATAAACAGACACTTTTTTGTACCAGCATCTGGCTTTACGGGCAATTAAGTATGGCGACAAAAGCTGGTCGTTGAGGTCCACCCCTCCCATATTAAGGTTATATTCGTGGACACAGAGGGGCTTCTCCAAAACACCAGTTGCCGTATGAATTTGGACCGTCATGTCTGCGTGAATGGAGGACAGAACGAAAACATTCTGTGTATCCCTCCACTTCGCTGCAAGCAATTTGTCAGTTTTCAAGCAGGCTCTCACCCCCCAAACTAAGTTGGGAATCTACAAGCCATTGGGGAAGCCCTGCCGATTAGGTCGCACGGTGCCACATGCGCCAATTTGAAATTTGAGCAGGTGACTAAAAAGTGGCACTCTTGAATAAAAATTGTCCATGTACAAATGGTACCCCTTTCCGAATAAGGGTGACACCAAGTTCCAAACTACCTTACCGCTGCTCCCTATGTAGTCTGGGCAGTTGGGGGGCTCCACAGTGCTATCTTTACCCTCGTAAACACGGAAACTAACTGTATAGCCTGTGGCCCTGTCACACAGCTTATACAGCTTGACCCCCTATCTGGCACACTTGCTGGGGAGATACTGTTTGATAGCAAGGCGGCCAGAAATCTTAATCAGGGACTCATCAATGCAGACAACTTGTTGGGGGGTAAACAAGGCTGCAAACCGCTGATTGAAGTGGTTTACGAGGGGCCAAATTTTGTGGAGCCGGTCATATCCAGGATCTCCCCAAGGGCGACAGAGTTCATTGTCACTGAAGTACATGACCTGCAGAATTTTCTCATATCTCGCCCTGGCCATGAAAGCAGAGAACACGCGCTTATGGTAAATTGGGTTAGTGGACCAATATAACCGCAACTCACTCTTTTTAGGAATGCCCATGTTAAGGGATAGGCCCAGAAAAGGTTTAAACTTAGAAACCGTTATAGGTTTCCAGCCGAATGGTCTGGCAAGGGGCGAATTTGGATTGGTGGCAATGAATTGACCAGCATATAAATTGCTTTGGTCCACAATAGATCTGTAAAGATCTTCTGTGAAAAATAGCTCAAAAAAATTAAGGGGAGTAAATTTATCTGTTTCCACCTGAATTCCGGGTTGGGCAGTGAATGGGGGAAGTACGGGTGTAGAATCTGGGAGCTGCCAATTAGGATATGTCAGCGCATCAGGGAGGGCAATATGGGCTATATGGGCCTGTCTTCAAATTCTCGGTGGCTGCGGGCCACTACTCGTGCTAGCCACCGCACCAGCTTCAACTGCACTTATGGGACTCGCCACGTCACTAAGTGTTACTGCACTGCTGGCATGTCTACGACCAGGGTGTACTAGGCTGCTGGTGCTTCCTAGTTCACCAGAAGTTTGAGCGGCACTAGTACTGGCACTCTGCTGCATACGAGCATGCTGCGATCTCTGCACCTCAGCAACTCCAGAACGCGGTCGGGTACGCCTGACCTTAGCAGGGACCCCTCCGTCATCGGAGCTATTTGTCAGGGAGAAACTGCTGTCTACAGGCTCGTATACTGACCCTGATTCTGCCAGTGAGGCTTCCCCATCACTCTAATCTGACATGGTCAGTATGCTGTAGGCCTCTTCACTACTGTACCACCGTTTGGACATTTTAGCCACTAAATTTACAGGTACACTAGTGTGACTCACAGGTAAAAAAGCACCTGGTTGTCGAGGACTATTTCAAATGCTACAAAAAAACTGCTAGTGCTAGCAGGGATCAGGCCTTTGTTGTGTTTTTGGAAGTGACAGTAATCTATTGATTACTGCACTTGCCTGGGTGGGGTGGGGTGGGCTGGGCGGAGGGACTAAACGTAGGTGCTGGAAGGTGTCGTGACCGATCCTGCTAACGCTGAGTTTTGGGAACCCTAAACTATTGGGGACGCTAGTATAGTTCTGATCAGATCAAAGATATTGATCCGTTCAGATGATATACTAGTAAACAGTAAACTAGTATACAGACTATACTAGTAATGGAATGTGTGTGTTACTGGTAATCAAGGGGTTAACTAATATTTCTAACTATGCGAAGGGGATCTGCGCTGTCCTAGACTGACGCTAACTAGCGTTAACGCTAACTAATGTCACCTGTGACACTAATAATAGTGATCAGAAAAAAAACTGTACACTATAAAAGTGACACTGTGATAGGGCAATGAAGGGGTTAACTGGGGGTGATCAGGGGGTTAATTCTTTATTGCGGGGGGGGGGATGGCGGGTACCCTAAACCTACTTGGGACAGAAACGAACTTGCTAGCGCTAAATCAAGTCCCAATCACACTATTACAGAAATACAGAAAACTGCTATATAACTGTATATAGTGTGCAATGTGACAGGGGGTGAAGGGGTTAACTGGGGGGGGGGTCAGGGGGTTAAATCTTCATTGGGGGGGTGGCGGGCATCGTAAGCCTAAAAGTAACGGTCGCTATCGCTAAACCAAGTCACAGGTCACACTATTACAGAAATATAGAAAACTGCTATATACCGTCTATAATGTGCGATGTGACAGGGGTTGTAGGGGTTAACTGGGGGTGATCAAGGGGTTAAATCTTTATTGCGGGGGGGATGGCGGGTACCCTAAACCTACTTGGGACATAAACTAACTCGCTAGCGCTAACTGAAGTCACTAACACTATATTACAGAAATACAGAAAACTGCTATATACCTGTATATAGTGTGCAATGTGAAGGGGTTAACTGGGGGGGGTCAGGGGGCTAAATCTTTATTGGGGGGGGAGGCGGGTATCCTAAGCCTACTTGGGACAGAAACTAACTCGCTAGCGCTAACTGAAGTCACTAACACTATATTACAGAAATACAGAAAACTGCTATATACCTGTATATAGTGTGCAATGTGAAAGGGATCAGGGGGTAAAATCTTTATTGGGGGGGAGGCGGGTATCCTAAGCCTAAAAGTAACGGTCGCTAGTGCTAAATGATGTCACAAGGCACACTATTACAGAAATATAGAAAACTGCTATATACTGTCTATAGTGTGCAATGTGAGAGGGGGTGTAGGGATTAACTGGGGGGGGGTGATCGGGGGTTAAATGTGCCTATCTAGGTATGTGAAAGTGTGCTTGGTGCAGTACTCACGTTTGATCCTCTCTCCTCTCACGCTGGAATCCAAAAAGGATTTGGGGAGGGGAGAGGGTAATTTCTGTGCCTGTGTTTATATTACACAGGCACAGCTAGGTCTGTGATTGGTCAGGACCGATCACCGGGTCAAGGCCAAAAATCATTGGCCTGGACCTGATGACTGATCGGTTCTGATATGAATCAGACCATCGGCGGGGGCGTGCAGGAGCACGCCCCAGAGCCCTGGGAGCGAGCGCCGTACATGTACGGGACTTTGCCTGCACAAGTACATCTGCGGCGGCTGGTCAGCAAACGGTTAAAGATCACATCTAATCAGAAGGGGAACACACTTCACTGAAGCCAGGGCACATAGCTTCAACCAAGCTAAGACACCATTTTGGGAGGACAAACTCGACCTATTATATGAAAATATAGATGAAGGGTGCGCTAACCTAAAATAAAAATTGTGGCAGCACCAGAAATTGAGAATAGATAAATAAATGAAAAAATAGTGAGCTCTACAAAAAAAACCTACATAAATTGCATGAATATAACAACATAAAATGTTGATAAACAATGTTCGGGTAATAGAATTACACAAAAACCACCAGAGTGATAACCGTGAATAAATAAATGTTGCAAAGTCTCTCAAATAAGCAAATATAGTGACTTCTTCAAATACTGAGGTGATGTGACAAACACTGCAAATATATGATGTAGTGGTGTCTTCAGACTTGAAGTGATAGGCAAACACCCCGTGACAAATCCATAAATAAAAAAGTGGCCCCTTACCACAATTCACTTCAAAAGGACAAGATATTCTCACTACAAGTGATGGCGTGACTTGACCAATATCACCCAATAGTAGCGATTACTTCTTACCAGATCTTAAGGGAGGATAAGCTTTCAACCGTTAGACTGGTGTGCAGATTCACAATGGCAGAAAACACACAACCTAGGCTCTCAATATATAGATTCTGTGGACCTGTCCGCTTCAAAGTAGTGTGGATCTTACTTGGAACAAAAGCTGTGATTGCCAAATGGTGGCTCCCCAAATAAAAGATAAACCGCCAATAGTGTATTATCCTTTTAACAGCTTTATTGTAGAAAAGACAGGCAGAACGGGCCGTGATATGTGACGGCGCGGCTGCTCCCCCCTAGCGCGTTTCCTCTCATAAGACGTCAGCTGGGACTGGAGCTTAGCGCGCGCCGTCACTCTCCCCATAGAAATACCCTCCCGGTAAGAAACTTCCGGTCAGAGTGTAGTGGAACCCCGGAAGCGCAGTTACATTCAACTTCCTGCGATTGCATTTCATACCATGATCCATCCCACATATGAATTAATGAATGGAATTAATTGAAAACATGGTATGGAACATATTTAACATCAAAAGAAAATATATACTCTAAAAAATAGAAAACATTCATGTACTGTGCAGGGCCATGAATAAAATAAAACAAATCCATAGCCAATACATTTGCACAGATATACAATAATTAATACGAATTTAATAAAATGACACAAAGGTCGTGAAAATAAAGAATTAAAAAATACCTAGAAAATAAACCAATAATGTGGTCCAGATAATCAGAAATAGATAAAAATGGGTTCCATAAACAGACATTTTCTTACCTAAAACAACTATAATATACCAAAAATATAATTAAAAAAAAATATATATATATATATAAAATTAATATAAAAATATTTAATATATAATGGATGTCTGGTAGCTTGAAGGGAATATATCCATTTAGTTTCAATTTGAAGGAGTTTTTTGTCAATATCACCTCCCCTTTCATGTTTTGGAACATGATCTAGGGCATAAAATCTTATACACTTAAGGTCAAACTGGTGGTACAAACCCATGTGGTAATGGGTGTTTCCATTTTCTTGGCTTTGACCAGGGCAACATGGTCCCTGATTCTATTAAAGAAAGGCCGTTTTGTTTTGCCCACACAGAATGCATTGCATTTACACATCATAAAGTAGACGGCGCCTACCGTTTGACATGTCACCTTATGCTTTGGTCAAGTGGTGTTATTTGGTAACAAGATATTAGAGCCCTCTAGAATTTGAGGGCAGTAATTGCATTTACCACAGGCATGCGTGCCCTTTATCATGCTTCTGCTGGGAATAACTGCAGAGTAATGACTCCTCACTAAACTGTCTCTTAAAGATTTTGTAGGTGATTTCTGCGTAAGGGTTGAATATGTTTGTGAATTTTAACGTCTGAAGTTAACAAAAACCAATATTTATTATAGATGGCCCTTATTTTCTGATGTTGTCTGTTGTACCTTGTTATGACTCTGGTGGTTGCAGATTCTGTTGGTTTGCGTTTTTTATAAATAAATGAGGATCTGGTTTGCCTTTCTCAGGCTAGTTTTGCTGTAACCCCTATTCAAAAGTCATTTTTGAAGGGCATTGGCGTCTCGATGAAAATCAGATTTGAATGTGCAATTACGCTTAAGTCTAAGAAACTGACTGTAAGGAATACTTTTGATTAGGGAAGCAGGATGAGAACTAGCAGCATGCAAAATTGTATTTCCCGCGGAAGGTTTTCTATAAAGTATCGAACAAAGAAAACCATAGTCATCCACGAAAATTTCAACATCTAAAAATGTAATTTTTTCCTGATGGTAGTTAAATGTGAATTTAAGGTTGTAATTATTGAAATTTAAGTTATCCAGAAAAATGACAAGATCTGTTTTTGACCCTGCCCAAATCATAAAAATGTCATCAATGTATCGATGCTATGATATAATATAGTCCAATAATCCCTTTTCCCTATCGTCTGAGAAAAGGTGGCGCTCCCATCCCCCCAGGTACAGATTTGCATAGGAGGGGGCACAACGTGCCCCCATTGCGACACCATGTGCCTGGAGGTAATGGGAGCGCTTGTACAGAAACACATTATGTGTCAATACAAATTCCAGCATCTGCATAACAAAATCATTGTACTGCCAAAAATCGTTACCGCGTTCTTTGAGTTGTTCTGCTATAACTTCTAAACCCCGGGTGTGGGGGATTGAGTTATAGAGGGCTTCAACATCGATAGCAACAAGCCAAGCATTGCTAGGAACTTGTATGCCATCTATAGTCTTCAACAAATCAATGGTATCTTTAACATATGAAAAAAGTGACTTAACATGTGGATACAAGTATTCGTCTATCAGACAACTAGCATTTTCAGTTAAAGAGCCACAACCAGAAATTATCGGGCTTCCAGGTGGAGAGGTCATGTTTTTATTAATTTTTGGTAATGCATATAGTGTAGGAATTCTGGGGTTAGGGTTGTCCAGATATCTCAATGTATTTTCATTGCCTGCCTGAAAGGCCTGTGTTAGAATACATTTAAACTTAATGACACTGGCTTGAACAAACAAAGAGAAAACAGGTCTATACCAGTCTCTGTTTTGAATGATGTCAAAACACATTTTTTTCATAATCTTTATTGTCTAATATGACTAGGTTACCACCCTTATCTGAGAGTTTAATGACGATGTCATGATTATTTTCCAGAGATTTGATGGCTTGTCTATGTTTCAGAGAGATGTTATGGGAAGGACCTGTTTTCCAATTGGTACTTTCGATAGCTTTGGTAACTTGAATGACAAAAGCACCAGAAATGATCTAGATTTAAGTTTGTAGCTCTTAGGAGGTGAATGGATATAGTCTTTAGAAGTATAATCATCAAGTGATTGATCTAATTGTCTATCTGGGTCGGTTTCATCCCATAGATCCATTAGGTCTTGGAGTGCCCGTAAGAAAGTTTTGATAAAAATAAACCCACCCGTTCACTCGCAATTTTTCTTTCCCTTCTCTAGTGTTCTGTTGCACTCCCTACGCGCCGGGCCTTGCGTTATATGTGTTAAAGGTAAATTGATACTCTCTTTCCCTGTTGAATCATGGGTTGTTTTTTTTTTTCTTTCATTTATGATTCTTTATCTCATTTTCAGGTGGATATTGACTCCATCTTTATATGTGGAAATTCTTCCCTTTTTGTTCCCTTTTTGTTCCCTTTTTGGGATGTTCGCAGTATTTTTCTGACAGAGTATTTTTATATATTTTGGTCATAAAATTATCTGGCTATATCCCGTTGGTGAGATCTATATCATTAAGGTCTCATTGTTAGAAATACCCTCAGGCATGTTAGGTAATCCAGACACATATGTAATATATGTAAGTATATGATAATACAGAATTTTTGCATAAATAAACACAAATGACAGTATGCTGAGACCAATAAATATATAATATACCCTTGACAGGCTTTTACTTATTATGAGCTATCTTATATAAGGCTTGATATCCCCTCTGCGGGAGACCCAGTAGGTGGGGTCCCCACCTCGTGTGCACAGCTGTTGAGCTTCTGGAAGTGTAGTCCCATATCATTCTTTCAACCTTCCAAAATATAAAACTCCATGCTCCAGGTATGATGAATTTTTTACATTGGCTTGTTTATTTGGCACATAGAAATGATAGTTCAATGTATCATTATGTATGTAATACACAATTCATTCTACATGTAGTCTTGTTTATATACCTTCATTACCCTTAGGAAGCCAGTCCAGCGAAACCAGTCAGAAATTGAAGTTAAATCAAATTATTGTATATTCATACTCTCATAAAACAGCCAATATATGTTATTGTATGTTTTTATGATTATATATGTAATAAAATATCATTTATTTTTATGAAAAATTTCCCTTTTTTTTGCATTTTCTGAGTCTTTGAGTACCTTTAAAGTTCCACATTCCACATGTCAATTTTTTGAGCTGTACATTTGCGGCAAGTTCAGGACATGCATAGGCAAGAAATGGGACGCAGGACTAGGAAGTTTTGCAGGAAAGGCTGTGTTGCAGTGAAGATCACCAAGGAGCAACATTCTAAATAAGAAAAGTATATTACAAAATGCTTGGGCAAATGCATTTATGCAAACGAAAAACCCCTAATACTCCCCTAGTTATATGTCAAATTATATCTGGTTAATGTAAATAATGTATGTATGTGCACTTTGAAATACACCAAGCACACAATACAACAATGCACAATGCTAGCCTAACTGCTTACTGCAATATTTTAATGCTATAATTAATGCTGCACAAACCTAAACAATTCCATGGCTTCCCATGGCAGGAATAAGCAGAGCAGAAGCTAAAACAGCACTGGTGCTGGATATTCCCTTTCATGCACACTGCCCATGTAAACATGATAGTAGGTGATATTTTTACAGTGCTTCTATTCTATCAAGTACACTAGATGGCATCATTGTTATTATTTTAAAGCCCTTCAAGTGATTATTTGCAAACTATGATATGCAGACATGCCACATACAGTATCCCACACAAGTGAGTACACCCCTCACATTTTTGTAAATATTTTATCATATTTTTTCATGTGACAACACTGAAGAAATTCGCTGTTCCCTCAAAATAACTCAACACATAGCCATTAATGTCTAAACTGCTGGCAACAAAAGTGAGCACACTCCTAAGTGAAAATGTCCAAATTGGGCCTAAAGTGTCAATATTTTGTGTGGCCACCATTATTTTCCAGCACTGCCTTAACCCTCTTAGGCATAGATTTCACCAGAGCTTCACAGGTTACCACTGGAGTCCTCTTCTACACCTCCATGATGACATCACGGAGTTGGTGGATGTTAGAGACCTTGCGCTCCTCCACCCTCTGTTTGGGGATGCCCCACAGATGCTCAATAGGGTTTAGGTCTGGAGACATGCTTGGCCTGTCCACCACGTTTAGCCACAGGACATGGTTCCAGTAATCCATGTCCTTAGTCTGCTTGTCTTCAGCAAACTGTTTGCGGGCTTTCTTGTGCATCATCTTTAGAAGAGGCTTCATTCTAGCATGACAGCCATGTAGACCAATTTGATGCAGTGTGCGGCATATGGTCTGAGCACTGACAAGCTGACCCCCCACCCCTTCAACCTCTCCAGCAATGCTGGCAGCACTCATACGCCTATTCCCCAAAGACAACCTCTGGATATGACGTTGAGCAAGTGCACTCAACCTCTTTGGTCGACCATAGCGAGCCCTGTTCTGAGTGGAACCTGTCCTGTTAAACCGCTGTATGGTCTTGGCCACCGTGCTGGAGCTCAGTGTCAGGGTCTTAGCAATCTTCTTATAGCCTAGGCCATCTTTATGTAGAGCTAAAATTCTTTTTTTCAGATCCTCAGAGACATGACACCGGGGTGAAAAAATGGCTAATTGGGCCCAATTAGGACATTTTCACTTAGGGGTGAACTCACTTTTGTTGCCAGCGGTTTAGACATTAATGACTGTGTGTTGAGTTATTTTGAGGGGACAGTAAATTTACACTGTTATACAAGCTGTACTCTCACTACTTTATACATTGTAGCAAAGTGTCATTTCTTCAGTGTTGTCACATGAAAATATATAATAAAATATTTACAAAAATGTGAGGGGTGTACTCACTTTTGTGAGATACTGTATAAAGCACAAAATATCTGCTACCACCAATTATACCAGCTTACCTCCACCCTGGAGCTGCTGCAAGGTTCCACATTTTGCCATCCTTAAAATGAGACCTTATGATTAAGATTTACCAGTTAAAAGGTGTTTGTCCATGAGCTAGTTCACTTTCTGTACCTTAGATCAGTGGTTCTCAAATCCGGTCCTCGGGACCCACCAACAGGCCAGGTTTGCAAGATAACTAAATTACATCACAGGTGATCTCATTTGCTTCTCAGTGATTGCAGTATTCTAGTCTGCATCCCCCAAGGTAATACTTAAAATCTGGCCTGTTAGTGGGTCCCGAGGACCGGATTTGAGAACCACTGCCTTAGATGGCTAAGCCAGTTTTTCTATTGTAGATATGCACTGATGAAATTTAAATTACAAGCGTAAAAGATCCCTACAGACAGCCCGCATCAGTGCTGGGACAAGGTTATTCAGCACCCAGGGTAGAGATTGCAAATTGCACATATGGAGTGAAAATGTATGTAGTGTTTGTGGCATACTATGACATACAGTACTTCCAATAGTTATGGTACACTGCAGTGAACTGAACAAATATGGAGTTAACGGTGGCAGAGAAAACAATTTCAGTATTGTCACGAAAAAAAAAAAATGTTGGTTGGGTCACGTACAGGAAAAAATGTTCCTGTGTCGGTGGTGTAACTGGAAGAAAAAATGTCCCTGTGTCTGTGATGTCCCTGGAAGAAAAAAATGTCCCTGTAAGGAAAAGTGACCCCTGTGTCGGTGGTGTCTCTGGAAGGAAAAAATGTTCCTGTGCTGGTGGAGTCACTGGTAGAAAAAAATGTCCCTGAGTCAGCAGTGTTCCTTGGTTTTGCATCAGTGTAAGTGAGAAAGTAGACTGTCACTGAGATTAAGGAGGGAAGGAGAGGTGGGATGTAAGGGGTGCATAGAACTCAAGGGTTCTGGTCTAAGGAGGTGGAGCTGAAGGAGTAGTTCAGCTGTGCAGCTATTACTACTGGAACTCACAAAAGTGATACGTGGCAGATCACTTTTCAGAGGGTGTTTGACAAGGAGACAATATGTCACGTCCCTGCTGCTTGTTTTAACTCACCAACCCACCGCACTACTGCCGTGTGCACTGCAAGCAGTTGCAGTTTGTCCTTGTTCCTATACATTTTTGCCATGCCATGTGTACAGAACAGCTGCTTCTCCTTGTTCAGCTCGGTGCTTGGGGGGAACTGTAAAAACGCTGCTCAACGCAATCAGATCAACATATTATTGGGATCCGCTCAGATGGCTGATCAGCAGCTGACTCGGCCTCTCAATGTGCAACTAAGAGCCAGAGCCAGCATCTCCCGCCCCCTCCACAGACCATCTCTCCCATGAGCACCGGAGGGGCAGAGCAGAGAAAAACCCTAAACATTTCCTCTAAACCTAAAGTGGTTGGAAACCTGTACATTTACTCAATGAAGTGACTAGAATTTGGTGATACACAGAGATTTAACAAATCCTCCTACATAGGCTGTAGTAGTGTATCTACAGCCATTTCTTCTGTAGATATTTTAAGGGGTTAGCTTGGTAGCGGGTGTGGGTGACCCCTTGGGTGGGTTCGTTACACAGAGAGACAGCCGAGGAGTGGTTAAAAACAACGGTCTATGGTTTATACTTCCAATTTGCTGGAAACAAGTGCAAGCATCCAAACAGCATAAATCAAACAAACATAAAATAAACCCTGGCCACTTGGGGCGTCTACCTTCACAACACAGGAACCTACCTATGGTGTCTGTCCCAACCTACTGCTGGGCAGACACTGCTGGTCATACAGCAGAAGACCAATAGTCTATTTGTTTTCTTTTCACACAGAAAAAGTCAACACCACCTCACCTTCAGAAGTCTCTCAGCTCACTGCTCCCCTTAATGCACAAAGCCTCAGGATGCAGCAATCAGTAGTCAATCTCTGGATAACTTATAGAGGCCTTAATTGCCTCATTCTGAATAGCTGAAGCTTTCCAACGTCCTTAAACCTTTCTGGCTATCTCTGCAGCCAACACCTGATAGTAATTGGTGAATTGTCTAAACAAGGCAGAAATGTATCTCCCGTCTGTGACAACACCCACAGATTTACCTGACTTCCTGTCACATACCCCCCCCTCTTGTTTCAACCCTAGGGTTGGGACACAGGTTGCCAGGTACGCATGCACTCGGGACAAACCATCTGCATTCCCCATTTTAACACCGGGGCAATGCGTTACCACAAAACTGTCACGGAACCATGAACCAGACGTACAACAGATAAGTGAAAATAAGAAGGCTTTATTGAAAATCAAGCTGTAAAGCAAAAGTCCAAACGGATGGCGAAACCGAGGCAGAGTCCTTGCGAAGCCAGAGGTCAGGAACCAGGAGGGTAGTCAGACGAAGCCAGGATCAGGAACCAACAGGGTAGTCAGACGAAGCCAGGATCAGGAACCAGCAGGGTAGTCAGACGAAGCCAGGATCGGGAACCAGCAGGGTAGTCAGACGAAGCCAGGATCAGGGACCAGAAGCAGCAGCAGTCTTAGAAGCATGTGAACACAGGAGGACCAAGCAAGGAACTGAAGCCACCGACCTCCTATATATATGAGCTAGGCATCCAGCTCCTCCCAGTGGGAAGGAGGAGCCGCAGGGTGGGAGGCTACAAGAAACCCAGAAACCAAGATGGCCGCCAGCACATGTCAAACGAAGGAGAACAGCAAGAAGGTAAGACCATGACAGTACCTCCCCCTCAAGGGCCCCTCCTCCGCGGAGTAAAGAACGGTTTCTGAGGGAAGCGTGCGTGGAAGGCTCGGAGCAAGGCAGGAGCATGGACATCTGCGGAGGGAACCCAGGAACGCTCCTCTGGACCATAACCACGCCAATGAACCAAAAACTGCACCCGACCGCGGACCAGGCGTGAGTCCAGGATATTGCTCACCTCATACTCCTCACGATTGCCCACTTGGACCGGACGGGGCCGAGGAACTGAGGAAGTGAAACGATTACACACCAGTGGCTTCAACAGGGAGACATGAAACACGTTGGAGATCCGCATGCCAGGAGGAAGCGCAATGGCATAGGCTACCGGGTTTACCCTGCGAAGCACTCGGAAGGGACCAACAAAGCGAGGCGCCAGCTTGGGAGTGGGCACTCGAAGGTTGAGGTTGCGGGTGGACAACCATACACGGTCTCCGGCCTGGTAGGAAGGAGCAGGGGCTCGTCTGCGATCAGCCTGGAGTCTCTGGCGCTGCGCAGAGACCTCAAGGGACTTCTGGATCTGTACCCAAGAAGCACGTAGGACAGAAAGATGATCCTCCACAGCCGGAATATCCTGGGGAGAGAATACCTCCGGTAACACGGCAGGTTGGAACCCATAATTGGCCATGAAGGGAGACGTCCCAGAGGAAGAGTTCACCGCCGTGTTCCTGGCAAACTCAGCCCAAGGCAGGAGGTCAACCCAATTGTCTTGGTGATCGGAGACATAGCAACGAAGGAATTGTTCCAAGGCCTGATTGGATCGTTCTGCGGACCCATTGGACTGAGGGTGGTAGGCCGAGGAGAAGGAGAGATGAATCCCCAACTGGGAGCAAAAGGCGCGCCAGAACCTGGACACAAACCGACTCCCCCGATCCGACACAATCTCCTTGGGCAAACCGTGCAACCGGAAGACCTCCCTGGCAAAAATCGTGGCCAACTCCTGTGCAGAGGGTAACTTCTTGAGAGGAACACAGTGGCACATTTTGGAAAATCGATCCACAATCATGAGAATGACCGTATAGGCCTCGGGATGCAGGGAGGTCCACAATGAAATCCATCCCCAGGTGTGACCATGGGCGCTCCCCGGTGGCTATGGGTTGCAGAAGGCCCAACGGAAGGTGCCGAGGGGACTTACTCTGGGCACAAATGGAGCATGCCTCTACATATGCGGCGATGTCGGAACGTAGGGAAGGCCACCAGAACAGACGTGAAACAGCCCAGGACAGCTGATTCTTTCCAGGATGCCCCGCGGTCTTGGAGTTATGGTAGGTTCGCAACAACCGAGTGCGCAACTCCTCAGGCACAAAACATCTGCCGTTGGGTCTCTCAGAGGGAGCACCAGATTGAGCCGCCAAAATCTGCTCACCCAGGGGAGAGGTCAGGCTGGTGCGAATGGCGGCCAGGATCTGATTCGGAGGTATGACCGAAGTCGGAATCGACTCCTCCCTGGACAGGTCGGAGTACTGCCGTGATAAGGCATCCGCCCTGATGTTCTTGGAACCGGGTAGGTAGGAGACCACGTAATTAAAACGTGACAAGAACAGAGCCCATCTGGCCTGACGTGGTGTCAATCTCTTGGCCTCAGAAAGGTAGGTCAGATTCTTGTGGTCCGTCAGGATGAGGACCGGAACCACCGAACCCTCGAGCAAGTGCCTCCATTCTTTAAGGGCCTGCACGATGGCCAATAACTCCCTGTCACCAATCTGATAGTTGCACTCCGCGGAAGACAGTTTCCGGGAGTAAAACCCACAAGGAAGCAGAGGACCCTCTGGTGTTCTACGCTGAGACAGAAGGGCGCCTACTCCCGTCTCAGACGCGTCCACCTCGAGGACAAAGGGCAACCCAGGGTTGGGATGCGACAGAATCGGGGCCGACACAAAGGCGGACTTTAGAGCCTCAAAAGCTCGGATGGCCTCGAGCGGCCAGACGTGGGAATTACTGCCCTTCCTGGTCAGATCCGTGAGAGGCTTGGCTAGCATGGAAAAGTCCCTGATGAACTTCCGATAATAATTGGCGAAGCCCAAAAAGCGCTGCAGGGAGCGAAGACCACTGGGCTGGGGCCACTGTAAGACAGCCGAAACCTTCTCAGGATCCATGGAGAACCCCTCAGCGGAAATGATGTAACCTAAGAAGGTTACCTGGGATCGGTGAAATTCGCATTTCTCAAGCTTACCGAACAGCTTGATCTCTCGTAACCGTTGCAACACTCGTCTGACATCCAGAATGTGGGTCTCCATGGATTCAGAATATACCAAGATGTCTTCCAAATAGACCACCACACACTGCTGCAACAGGTCACGGAAAACATCGTTAATGAATTCCTGAAAGACTGCGGGCGCATTGCACAACCCAAAGGGCATAACCAAGGATTCATAATGACCGGTCCTGGTGTTAAACGCGGTCTTCCACTCATCGCCCGCCTTGATCCTTACGAGGTTATATGCCGCCCTCAGGTCGAGTTTGGTAAAGACCGTGGCCCCTTTAAGGCAATCGAACAGCTCGGAAATCAAGGGTATCGGGTAAGCGTTCTTGATCGTGATGCGATTGAGACCCCTGTAATCGATGCAAGGCCTCAACTCACCGCCCTTCTTTTTCACAAAGAAAAATCCAGCCCCAGCCGGGGACGAGGATTTGCGAATGTGTCCGCGTGAAAGCGCCTCCTTCACGTACTCCTCCATGGCCTCATTCTCCGCTACCGACAGTGGATAGACCTTGCCACGAGGAGGAACGGCGCCAGGTTGTAACTCGATGGCACAATCGTATGGGCGGTGCGGAGGTAGGGCAACCGCGCGCACCTTATCGAATACATCCCGGTACTCCTCGTATTCAGGAGGCAACAGAGAGTCCGAGGAAGTACACAGCAACTTGACAGGCCCATGGATGCAACTAGCCCCACACTGCGGTGACCACGAGAGGATCTCGGCCGATCTCCAATCGAAAGTCGGATTATGCTTCTGGAGCCAGGGGTACCCCAAGACCACCGAGTAGTGTGGAGACGAAATAACCTGGAAGCAGACCGACTCTCTGTGAACGGCACCAATGGCTATCCCCACTGGAAGGGTCTCATGAGTCACATGTGGCGGCAGAAGGGGTCTGCCGTCTATCGCCTCAAGAGCCAGTGGAGAACCTCGGGCCTGCAGAGGAATGGAATTGGCGGCAGTGAACACACTATCAATGAACAAACCACCAGCACCAGAGTCCACCAACGCCTGGGTCGTCACTGAGCCCCCGACCCAGGAGAGGACAACAGTGATCAGTGGTTTGTCAACACGGAAAACAGGGGACGACGAGACTCCACCCAAGATCTGCCCCCGACAGGATCTCAGGTGCGAGCGTTTCCCGGACGGTTCGGACAAGCCAACCGAAAATGCCCACCGAGACCACAGTACATGCATCGACCCTCGCGTCTTCGGAGTACCCTCTCCCCCTCGGACAGGCGAGCAAAGCCCAGCTGCATGGGTTCACCCCCAGCCAAGTCATCCCCAGGAGGCGTGGGAGGAGAGGGAGGCACGGGTGGGACAGCAAAGGTAGGCGCCAATCTGTTAGGAGGCCTCCGCAGACTCTCCCTGAGTCTGGTGTCAATCAAAATCAAGAAAGAAATAAGAGACTCGAGCTCCACTGGTAGGTCCTTAGCTGCAACCTCATCCTTCAAGGCATCCGAGAGACCATGAGAGAAAGCAGCGACCAGAGCCTCATTATTCCAGCCCACCTCTGCTGCCAGGGTACGAAACTCAATGGCGTATTCAGCTACGGATCGTGAACCCTGTCTGATGGACATAAGGAGCTTCGCAGCAGAGGCAGCACGAGCCGGCACATCGAATACCCTCCGAAGAGAAGCAACAAAACCGGAAAACTCGGCAACCACCGGATTGTTGTTCTCCCATAAAGGGCTGGCCCAGGCCAAGGCCTTGTCCGAGAGCAGCGAAATTAAGAAGCCCACCTTTGATCTCTCAGTAGGAAAGGCATGTGGCAGCAACTCGAAATAAATGCCCACCTGGTTAAGGAAACCTCGGCACTGAGTTGGCTCTCCCCCAAAGCGCTGTGGAAGGGGGGCAGAACCGGTCATACCCCGAAACACCGCAGGCGCAATAATAGGTGTAGGGGTAGACTCTGGCGCAACAACCGGAGCGGCAGTAGGAGCGGGCCCAGGAGCGACAACCGACCCATCGGCAACTGAAGCGAAATGAGCCGTGCGTTCAAGCAGGGTTTGCAACGCCACGGCGAACCGACCCAACAGGTGATCCACCTGATCAAGTCTGGCAACCAGCGTGGGTAGCGAGGATGGCCCTGTACCGTCAGAATTCATGGCTTGGTCCTAATGTCACAGAACCATGAACCAGACGTACAACAACAGATAAGTGAAAATAAGAAGGCTTTATTGAAAATCAAGCTGTAAAGCAAAAGTCCAAACGGATGGCGAAACCGAGGCAGAGTCCTTGCGAAGCCAGAGGTCAGGAACCAGGAGGGTAGTCAGACGAAGCCAGGATCAGGAACCAACAGGGTAGTCAGACGAAGCCAGGATCAGGAACCAGCAGGGTAGTCAGACGAAGCCAGGATCGGGAACCAGCAGGGTAGTCAGACGAAGCCAGGATCAGGGACCAGAAGCAGCAGCAGTCTTAGAAGCATGTGAACACAGGAGGACCAAGCAAGGAACTGAAGCCACCGACCTCCTATATATATGAGCTAGGCATCCAGCTCCTCCCAGTGGGAAGGAGGAGCCGCAGGGTGGGAGGCTACAAGAAACCCAGAAACCAAGATGGCCGCCAGCACATGTCAAACGAAGGAGAACAGCAAGAAGGTAAGACCATGACAAAAACTAAATTCCTGAAGGGCCAGGTACCACCTATTTATTCTCTTATTGGTCTCCTTGTTCTGTGCCATCCACTTCAATGGGGCATGATCCATCACCAGTTCAAACTGTCTACCCAGGAGGTAGTACCGGAGAGAATCCAAAGCCCATTTCACCGCCAAACACTCTTTCTCAATGGTGGTGTCAGATCACTGGATGGAGGCCGAAGTGCTGAGAGGGCTTCCCTTGCAGCTCGGTGCGAATCACCCCTGGAAGTGAGACAGGATGTGACGCAACCCAAGTAGCACTGGATGCTTGTGGTGGTGCAGGTGGATGGCTGAGAGGGATATCCGGGTCCCTTCTGAGAAGCTCCAGTGAAAGCAAGCAGTGCAGTGGTAAATGCCAGGCTGGGGGTCATACACAAGTTATCAGGCAGAAGCAGATCCGTGGAGCAAGCCGGGGTCAGTACACAGGTTATCAGGCAGAGACAAGTCCGTGGAGCAAGCCGAGGTCGGTACACAGGTTTATCAGGCAGAAGCAAGTCCGTGGAGCAAGCCGAGGTCACAACAGGAAACAGGAAGCTGACGATAATCCAGCACTGGATGAGAGGGTTAGCGATCCTTAAGAGGAGGCTGGGTTGGTACAATGTGCGTCATGACGCACGCACATGCGCACTCGCCTAGATGGATCGTAGGCTGCACATCGGCGTCTGAGTCCCTGACAGGTGGCATAATTCTCCTCATGGGCCTTCAACTTTCGGCTGAGGTACATAACAGGGTGTTCTTCCGCCTTGATAATCTGGGACAGTACAGCTCCTAAATAGTGTTGAGCGAACACAGACTGTATTATTCGTGTTCGTACCGAATAATTGGATTTTTTGTACCCGAACACGGACACTTTACTGTATGTTCGGGTAAAAATCCGTGTTCGGTCGTTTTATTTCCGGGTTTTGCATGCTTTGGCGCTCTTTTCATGGCAGGCTTTCAACAGCCAATCAACAATCGTTTAACTGGTGTGCCTTAAGCCATCCCAGCCATGCCTGCAAATGTCTCAGTAGCTGTGATTGGCCGTCTGAAGCATGTGACCAAGTCTTTATAAGTTCCAGGCAGCCGCAGCGTCTTCATTCTGCTGCTTAGATCAGGGACAGAGCACACATCAACGTGCTGGCTGCTGATTAGGGAAAGACAGGCAGGAAAAAACCATTTGTGTCCGGATAGAATTGAGGGACAGGTCGGAGTGTTTAGGCAGGGCGAGTTGTAGGCATTTTAGGGATAGAGTCTGCTGAATTATAGGGTCAGTGTCTTCTACAAACTACAATCGATATTGCTGTGTGGGGGGTGGGGTCTGCACTCAATCCTGATCTACGATCTCTTCTCAATCCTGTTAGGGAGAGGCTGCTGCTGAATTTTAGGGTCAGAGTGTTCTACAAACTACAATCGATATTGCTGTGTGGGGTCTGCACTTAGTCCCGATCTACGATCTCTTCTCAATCCTGTTAGGGAGAGGCTGCTGCTGAATTTTAGGGAAACTGTGTTCTACAAACTACAATCGATATTGCTGTGTGGTGTGGGATAGGAGATAGGCAGGTGTCAGTGATCCACATCCATTTTTCTGTGTGTGAGCTGCAGTGAACACAATCTTTTTGGGCTGCAGTGAACACAATCTTTTTGGGGTGCAGTGAACAACGTCCTTTTTGGGGTGCAGTGAACAAAATCTTTTTGGGGTGCAGTGAACAAAATCCTTTTTGGGGTGCAGTGAACAACATCCATTTTGGGGTGCAGTGAACACAATCTTTTTGGGGTGCAGTGAACAAAATCCTTTGTGGGGTGCAGTGAACACAATCTTTGTGGGGTGCAGTAAATACAATCTTTTTGGGGTGCAGTGAACAACATCCTTTTTGGGGTGCAGTGAACACAATCTTTGTGGGGTGCAGTGAACACAATCTTTTTGGGGTGCAGTGAACAAAATCCTTTTTGGGGTGCAGTGAACACAATCTTTGTGGGGTGCAGTGAACACAATCTTTTTGGGGTGGAGTGAACAAAATCCTTTTTGGGGTGCAGTGAACAACATCCTTTTTGGGGTGCAGTGAACAAAATCCTTTTTGGGGTGCAGTGAACACAATCTTTTTGGGGTGCAGTGAACAAAATCCTTTGTGGGGTGCAGTGAACACAATCTTTTTGGGGTGCAGTGAACAAAATCCTTTTTGGGGTGCAGTGAACAACATCCTTTTTGGGGTGCAGTGAACAAAATCCTTTTTGGGGTGCAGTGAACACAATCTTTTTGGGGTGCAGTGAACAAAATCCTTTGTGGGGTGCAGTGAACACAATCTTTGGGGGGTAAAGTGAACAGAATCTTTGTGGGGTGCAGTGAACACAATCTTTGGGGGGTACAGTGAACACAATCTTTTTGGGGTGCAGTGAACAAAATCCTTTGTGGGGTGCAGTGAACACAATCTTTGGGGGGTACAGTGAACACAATCTTTTTGGGGTGCAGTGAACAAAATCCTTTGTGGGGTGCAGTGAACACAATCTTTGTGGGGTGCAGTGAACACAATCTTTTTGGGGTGCAGTGAACAAAATCCTTTTTGGGGTGCAGTGAACACAATCTTTTTGGGGTGCAGTGAACAAAATCCTTTGTGGGGTGCAGTGAACACAATCTTTGTGGGGTACAGTGAACAGAATCTTTGTGGGGTGCAGTGAACACAATCTTTGGGGGGTACAGTGAACACAATCTTTTTGGGGTGCAGTGAACAAAATCCTTTGTGGGGTGCAGTGAACACAATCTTTGGGGGGTACAGTGAACACAATCTTTTTGGGGTGCAGTGAACAAAATCCTTTGTGGGGTGCAGTGAACACAATCTTTGTGGGGTGCAGTGAACACAATCTTTTTGGGGTGCAGTGAACAAAATCCTTTTTGGGGTGCAGTGAACAACATCCTTTTTGGGGTGCAGTGAACACAATCTTTTTGGGGTGCAGTGAACAAAATCCTTTGTGGGGTGCAGTGAACACAATCTTTGTGGGGTACAGGGAACAGAATCTTTGTGGGGTGCAGTGAACACAATCTTTGGGGGGGTACAGTGAACACAATCTTTTTGGGGTGCAGTGAACAAAATCCTTTTAGGGTGCAGTGAACACAATCTTTGTGGGGTGCAGTGAACAAAATCCTTTTTGAGGTGCAGTGAACACAATCTTTGTGGGGTGCAGTGAACACAATCTTTGTGGGGTACAGTGAACACAATCTCATACTTCTGAAGATTTGAGGGTGCTGCCTGTTCCATACTCCTCCTCCTACTGCTCAACCATCCTTTTAGGGGTACAAACAATAGTAATTGGGGCCTAGTGTGGTGGTATACGTGTGAGATACATACACTTTCTTTTTGATCATATTTTCTATTCCGCTATTCAATTAAAACCTTTGGGGATCAATTAAATTGCGTGATAGTCTGTGTCGGTACGTGTGAGATCCACCTTTCCAAGTTTTTGGGGTTCATCTCATACTTCTGAAGATTTGAGGGTGCTGCCTGTTCCATACTCCTCCTCCTACTCCTCAACCATCCTTTTAGGGGTACAAACAATAGTAATTGGGGCCTAGTGTGGTGGTGTACGTGTGAGATACATACACTTTCTTTTTGATCATATTTTCTATTCCGCTATTCAATTAAAACCTTTGGGGATCAATTAAATTGCGTGATAGTCTGTGTCGGTACGTGTGAGATCCACCTTTCCAAGTTTTTGGGGTTCATCTCATACTTCTGAAGATTTGAGGGTGCTGCCTGTTCCATACTCCTCCTCCTACTCCTCAACCATCCTTTTAGGGGTACAAACAATAGTAATTGGGGCCTAGTGTGGTGGTGTACGTGTGAGATACATACACTTTCTTTTTGATCATATTTTCTATTCCGCTATTCAATTAAAACCTTTGGGGATCAATTAAATTGCGTGATAGTCTGTGTCGGTACGTGTGAGATCCACCTTTCCAAGTTTTTGGGGTTCATCTCATACTTCTGAAGATTTGAGGGTGCTGCCTGTTCCATACTCCTCCTCCTACTCCTCAACCATCCTTTTAGGGGTACAAACAATAGTAATTGGGGCCTAGTGTGGTGGTGTACGTGTAAGATACATACACTTTCTTTTTGATCATATTTTCTATTCCGCTATTCAATTAAAACCTTTGGGGATCAATTAAATTGCGTGATAGTCTGTGTCGGTACGTGTGAGATCCACCTTTCCAAGTTTTTGGGGTTCATCTCATACTTCTGAAGATTTGAGGGTGCTGCCTGTTCCATACTCCTCCTCCTACTCCTCAACCATCCTTTTAGGGGTACAAACAATAGTAATTGGGGCCTAGTGTGGTGGTGTACGTGTGAGATACATACACTTTCTTTTTGATCATATTTTCTATTCCGCTATTCAATTAAAACCTTTGGGGATCAATTAAATTGCGTGATAGTCTGTGTCGGTACGTGTGAGATCCACCTTTCCAAGTTTTTGGGGTTCATCTCATACTTCTGAAGATTTGAGGGTGCTGCCTGTTCCATACTCCTCCTCCTACTGCTCAACCATCCTTTTAGGGGTACAAACAATAGTAATTGGGGCCTAGTGTGGTGGTGTACGTGTGAGATACATACACTTTCTTTTTGATCATATTTTCTATTCCGCTATTCAATTAAAACCTTTGGGGATCAATTAAATTGCGTGATAGTCTGTGTCGGTACGTGTGAGATCCACCTTTCCAAGTTTTTGGGGTTCATCTCATACTTCTGAAGATTTGAGGGTGCTGCCTGTTCCATACTCCTCCTCCTACTCCTCAACCATCCTTTTAGGGGTACAAACAATAGTAATTGGGGCCTAGTGTGGTGGTGTACGTGTGAGATACATACACTTTCTTTTTGATCATATTTTCTATTCCGCTATTCAATTAAAACCTTTGGGGATCAGTTAAATTGCGTGATAGTCTGTGTCGGTACGTGTGAGATCCACCTTTCCAAGTTTTTGGGGTTCATCTCATACTTCTGAAGATTTGAGGGTGCTGCCTGTTCCATACTCCTCCTCCTACTCCTCAACCATCCTTTTAGGGGTACAAACAATAGTAATTGGGGCCTAGTGTGGTGGTGTACGTGTGAGATACATACACTTTCTTTTTGATCATATTTTCTATTCCGCTATTCAATTAAAACCTTTGGGGATCAATTAAATTGCGTGATAGTCTGTGTCGGTACGTGTGAGATCCACCTTTCCAAGTTTTTGGGGTTCATCTCATACTTCTGAAGATTTGAGGGTGCTGCCTGTTCCATACTCCTCCTCCTACTCCTCAACCATCCTTTTAGGGGTACAAACAATAGTAATTGGGGCCTAGTGTGGTGGTGTACGTGTGAGATACATACACTTTCTTTTTGATCATATTTTCTATTCCGCTATTCAATTAAAACCTTTGGGGATCAATTAAATTGCGTGATAGTCTGTGTCGGTACGTGTGAGATCCACCTTTCCAAGTTTTTGGGGTTCATCTCATACTTCTGAAGATTTGAGGGTGCTGCCTGTTCCATACTCCTCCTCCTACTCCTCAACCATCCTTTTAGGGGTACAAACAATAGTAATTGGGGCCTAGTGTGGTGGTGTACGTGTGAGATACATACACTTTCTTTTTGATCATATTTTCTATTCCGCTATTCAATTAAAACCTTTGGGGATCAATTAAATTGCGTGATAGTCTGTGTCGGTACGTGTGAGATCCACCTTTCCAAGTTTTTGGGGTTCATCTCATACTTCTGAAGATTTGAGGGTGCTGCCTGTTCCATACTCCTCCTCCTACTCCTCAACCATCCTTTTAGGGGTACAAACAATAGTAATTGGGGCCTAGTGTGGTGGTGTACGTGTGAGATACATACACTTTCTTTTTGATCATATTTTCTATTCCGCTATTCAATTAAAACCTTTGGGGATCAATTAAATTGCGTGATAGTCTGTGTCGGTACGTGTGAGATCCACCTTTCCAAGTTTTTGGGGTTCATCTCATACTTCTGAAGATTTGAGGGTGCTGCCTGTTCCATACTCCTCCTCCTACTCCTCAACCATCCTTTTAGGGGTACAAACAATAGTAATTGGGGCCTAGTGTGGTGGTGTACGTGTGAGATACATACACTTTCTTTTTGATCATATTTTCTATTCCGCTATTCAATTAAAACCTTTGGGGATCAATTAAATTGCGTGATAGTCTGTGTCGGTACGTGTGAGATCCACCTTTCCAAGTTTTTGGGGTTCATCTCATACTTCTGAAGATTTGAGGGTGCTGCCTGTTCCATACTCCTCCTCCTACTCCTCAACCATCCTTTTAGGGGTACAAACAATAGTAATTGGGGCCTAGTGTGGTGGTGTACGTGTGAGATACATACACTTTCTTTTTGATCATATTTTCTATTCCGCTATTCAATTAAAACCTTTGGGGATCAATTAAATTGCGTGATAGTCTGTGTCGGTACGTGTGAGATCCACCTTTCCAAGTTTTTGGGGTTCATCTCATACTTCTGAAGATTTGAGGGTGCTGCCTGTTCCATACTCCTCCTCCTACTCCTCAACCATCCTTTTAGGGGTACAAACAATAGTAATTGGGGCCTAGTGTGGTGGTGTACGTGTGAGATACATACACTTTCTTTTTGATCATATTTTCTATTCCGCTATTCAATTAAAACCTTTGGGGATCAATTAAATTGCGTGATAGTCTGTGTCGGTACGTGTGAGATCCACCTTTCCAAGTTTTTGGGGTTCATCTCATACTTCTGAAGATTTGAGGGTGCTGCCTGTTCCATACTCCTCCTCCTACTCCTCAACCATCCTTTTAGGGGTACAAACAATAGTAATTGGGGCCTAGTGTGGTGGTGTACGTGTGAGATACATACACTTTCTTTTTGATCATATTTTCTATTCCGCTATTCAATTAAAACCTTTGGGGATCAATTAAATTGCGTGATAGTCTGTGTCGGTACGTGTGAGATCCACCTTTCCAAGTTTTTGGGGTTCATCTCATACTTCTGAAGATTTGAGGGTGCTGCCTGTTCCATACTCCTCCTCCTACTCCTCAACCATCCTTTTAGGGGTACAAACAATAGTAATTGGGGCCTAGTGTGGTGGTGTACGTGTGAGATACATACACTTTCTTTTTGATCATATTTTCTATTCCGCTATTCAATTAAAACCTTTGGGGATCAATTAAATTGCGTGATAGTCTGTGTCGGTACGTGTGAGATCCACCTTTCCAAGTTTTTGGGGTTCATCTCATACTTCTGAAGATTTGAGGGTGCTGCCTGTTCCATACTCCTCCTCCTACTCCTCAACCATCCTTTTAGGGGTACAAACAATAGTAATTGGGGCCTAGTGTGGTGGTGTACGTGTGAGATACATACACTTTCTTTTTGATCATATTTTCTATTCCGCTATTCAATTAAAACCTTTGGGGATCAATTAAATTGCGTGATAGTCTGTGTCGGTACGTGTGAGATCCACCTTTCCAAGTTTTTGGGGTTCATCTCATACTTCTGAAGATTTGAGGGTGCTGCCTGTTCCATACTCCTCCTCCTACTCCTCAACCATCCTTTTAGGGGTACAAACAATAGTAATTGGGGCCTAGTGTGGTGGTGTACGTGTGAGATACATACACTTTCTTTTTGATCATATTTTCTATTCCGCTATTCAATTAAAACCTTTGGGGATCAATTAAATTGCGTGATAGTCTGTGTCGGTACGTGTGAGATCCACCTTTCCAAGTTTTTGGGGTTCATCTCATACTTCTGAAGATTTGAGGGTGCTGCCTGTTCCATACTCCTCCTCCTACTCCTCAACCATCCTTTTAGGGGTACAAACAATAGTAATTGGGGCCTAGTGTGGTGGTGTACGTGTGAGATACATACACTTTCTTTTTGATCATATTTTCTATTCCGCTATTCAATTAAAACCTTTGGGGATCAATTAAATTGCGTGATAGTCTGTGTCGGTACGTGTGAGATCCACCTTTCCAAGTTTTTGGGGTTCATCTCATACTTCTGAAGATTTGAGGGTGCTGCCTGTTCCATACTCCTCCTCCTACTCCTCAACCATCCTTTTAGGGGTACAAACAATAGTAATTGGGGCCTAGTGTGGTGGTGTACGTGTGAGATACATACACTTTCTTTTTGATCATATTTTCTATTCCGCTATTCAATTAAAACCTTTGGGGATCAATTAAATTGCGTGATAGTCTGTGTCGGTACGTGTGAGATCCACCTTTCCAAGTTTTTGGGGTTCATCTCATACTTCTGAAGATTTGAGGGTGCTGCCTGTTCCATACTCCTCCTCCTACTCCTCAACCATCCTTTTAGGGGTACAAACAATAGTAATTGGGGCCTAGTGTGGTGGTGTACGTGTGAGATACATACACTTTCTTTTTGATCATATTTTCTATTCCGCTATTCAATTAAAACCTTTGGGGATCAATTAAATTGCGTGATAGTCTGTGTCGGTACGTGTGAGATCCACCTTTCCAAGTTTTTGGGGTTCATCTCATACTTCTGAAGATTTGAGGGTGCTGCCTGTTCCATACTCCTCCTCCTACTCCTCAACCATCCTTTTAGGGGTACAAACAATAGTAATTGGGGCCTAGTGTGGTGGTGTACGTGTGAGATACATACACTTTCTTTTTGATCATATTTTCTATTCCGCTATTCAATTAAAACCTTTGGGGATCAATTAAATTGCGTGATAGTCTGTGTCGGTACGTGTGAGATCCACCTTTCCAAGTTTTTGGGGTTCATCTCATACTTCTGAAGATTTGAGGGTGCTGCCTGTTCCATACTCCTCCTCCTACTCCTCAACCATCCTTTTAGGGGTACAAACAATAGTAATTGGGGCCTAGTGTGGTGGTGTACGTGTGAGATACATACACTTTCTTTTTGATCATATTTTCTATTCCGCTATTCAATTAAAACCTTTGGGGATCAATTAAATTGCGTGATAGTCTGTGTCGGTACGTGTGAGATCCACCTTTCCAAGTTTTTGGGGTTCATCTCATACTTCTGAAGATTTGAGGGTGCTGCCTGTTCCATACTCCTCCTCCTACTCCTCAACCATCCTTTTAGGGGTACAAACAATAGTAATTGGGGCCTAGTGTGGTGGTGTACGTGTGAGATACATACACTTTCTTTTTGATCATATTTTCTATTCCGCTATTCAATTAAAACCTTTGGGGATCAATTAAATTGCGTGATAGTCTGTGTCGGTACGTGTGAGATCCACCTTTCCAAGTTTTTGGGGTTCATCTCATACTTCTGAAGATTTGAGGGTGCTGCCTGTTCCATACTCCTCCTCCTACTGCTCAACCATCCTTTTAGGGGTACAAACAATAGTAATTGGGGCCTAGTGTGGTGGTGTACGTGTGAGATACATACACTTTCTTTTTGATCATATTTTCTATTCCGCTATTCAATTAAAACCTTTGGGGATCAATTAAATTGCGTGATAGTCTGTGTCGGTACGTGTGAGATCCACCTTTCCAAGTTTTTGGGGTTCATCTCATACTTCTGAAGATTTGAGGGTGCTGCCTGTTCCATACTCCTCCTCCTACTCCTCAACCATCCTTTTAGGGGTACAAACAATAGTAATTGGGGCCTAGTGTGGTGGTGTACGTGTGAGATACATACACTTTCTTTTTGATCATATTTTCTATTCCGCTATTCAATTAAAACCTTTGGGGATCAATTAAATTGCGTGATAGTCTGTGTCGGTACGTGTGAGATCCACCTTTCCAAGTTTTTGGGGTTCATCTCATACTTCTGAAGATTTGAGGGTGCTGCCTGTTCCATACTCCTCCTCCTACTGCTCAACCATCCTTTTAGGGGTACAAACAATAGTAATTGGGGCCTAGTGTGGTGGTGTACGTGTGAGATACATACACTTTCTTTTTGATCATATTTTCTATTCCGCTATTCAATTAAAACCTTTGGGGATCAATTAAATTGCGTGATAGTCTGTGTCGGTACGTGTGAGATCCACCTTTCCAAGTTTTTGGGGTTCATCTCATACTTCTGAAGATTTGAGGGTGCTGCCTGTTCCATACTCCTCCTCCTACTGCTCAACCATCCTTTTAGGGGTACAAACAATAGTAATTGGGGCCTAGTGTGGTGGTGTACGTGTGAGATACATACACTTTCTTTTTGATCATATTTTCTATTCCGCTATTCAATTAAAACCTTTGGGGATCAATTAAATTGCGTGATAGTCTGTGTCGGTACGTGTGAGATCCACCTTTCCAAGTTTTTGGGGTTCATCTCATACTTCTGAAGATTTGAGGGTGCTGCCTGTTCCATACTCCTCCTCCTACTCCTCAACCATCCTTTTAGGGGTACAAACAATAGTAATTGGGGCCTAGTGTGGTGGTGTACGTGTGAGATACATACACTTTCTTTTTGATCATATTTTCTATTCCGCTATTCAATTAAAACCTTTGGGGATCAATTAAATTGCGTGATAGTCTGTGTCGGTACGTGTGAGATCCACCTTTCCAAGTTTTTGGGGTTCATCTCATACTTCTGAAGATTTGAGGGTGCTGCCTGTTCCATACTCCTCCTCCTACTCCTCAACCATCCTTTTAGGGGTACAAACAATAGTAATTGGGGCCTAGTGTGGTGGTGTACGTGTGAGATACATACACTTTCTTTTTGATCATATTTTCTATTCCGCTATTCAATTAAAACCTTTGGGGATCAATTAAATTGCGTGGTAGTCTGTGTCGGTACGTGTGAGATCCACCTTTCCAAGTTTTTGGGGTTCATCTCATACTTCTGAAGATTTGAGGGTGCTGCCTGTTCCATACTCCTCCTCCTACTCCTCAACCATCCTTTTAGGGGTACAAACAATAGTAATTGGGGCCTAGTGTGGTGGTGTACGTGTGAGATACATACACTTTCTTTTTGATCATATTTTCTATTCCGCTATTCAATTAAAACCTTTGGGGATCAATTAAATTGCGTGATAGTCTGTGTCGGTACGTGTGAGATCCACCTTTCCAAGTTTTTGGGGTTCATCTCATACTTCTGAAGATTTGAGGGTGCTGCCTGTTCCATACTCCTCCTCCTACTGCTCAACCATCCTTTTAGGGGTACAAACAATAGTAATTGGGGCCTAGTGTGGTGGTGTACGTGTGAGATACATACACTTTCTTTTTGATCATATTTTCTATTCCGCTATTCAATTAAAACCTTTGGGGATCAATTAAATTGCGTGATAGTCTGTGTCGGTACGTGTGAGATCCACCTTTCCAAGTTTTTGGGGTTCATCTCATACTTCTGAAGATTTGAGGGTGCTGCCTGTTCCATACTCCTCCTCCTACTCCTCAACCATCCTTTCAGGGGTACAAACAATAGTAATTGGGGCCTAGTGTGGTGGTGTACGTGTGAGATACATACACTTTCTTTTTGATCATATTTTCTATTCCGCTATTCAATTAAAACCTTTGGGGATCAATTAAATTGCGTGATAGTCTGTGTCGGTACGTGTGAGATCCACCTTTCCAAGTTTTTGGGGTTCATCTCATACTTCTGAAGATTTGAGGGTGCTGCCTGTTCCATACTCCTCCTCCTACTCCTCAACCATCCTTTTAGGGGTACAAACAATAGTAATTGGGGCCTAGTGTGGTGGTGTACGTGTGAGATACATACACTTTCTTTTTGATCATATTTTCTATTCCGCTATTCAATTAAAACCTTTGGGGATCAATTAAATTGCGTGATAGTCTGTGTCGGTACGTGTGAGATCCACCTTTCCAAGTTTTTGGGGTTCATCTCATACTTCTGAAGATTTGAGGGTGCTGCCTGTTCCATACTCCTCCTCCTACTGCTCAACCATCCTTTTAGGGGTACAAACAATAGTAATTGGGGCCTAGTGTGGTGGTGTACGTGTGAGATACATACACTTTCTTTTTGATCATATTTTCTATTCCGCTATTCAATTAAAACCTTTGGGGATCAATTAAATTGCGTGGTAGTCTGTGTCGGTACGTGTGAGATCCACCTTTCCAAGTTTTTGGGGTTCATCTCATACTTCTGAAGATTTGAGGGTGCTGCCTGTTCCATACTCCTCCTCCTACTCCTCAACCATCCTTTTAGGGGTACAAACAATAGTAATTGGGGCCTAGTGTGGTGGTGTACGTGTGAGATACATACACTTTCTTTTTGATCATATTTTCTATTCCACTATTCAATTAAAACCTTTGGGGATCAATTAAATTGCGTGATAGTCTGTGTCGGTACGTGTGAGATCCACCTTTCCAAGTTTTTGGGGTTCATCTCATACTTCTGAAGATTTGAGGGTGCTGCCTGTTCCATACTCCTCCTCCTACTGCTCAACCATCCTTTTAGGGGTACAAACAATAGTAATTGGGGCCTAGTGTGGTGGTGTACGTGTGAGATACATACACTTTCTTTTTGATCATATTTTCTATTCCGCTATTCAATTAAAACCTTTGGGGATCAATTAAATTGCGTGATAGTCTGTGTCGGTACGTGTGAGATCCACCTTTCCAAGTTTTTGGGGTTCATCTCATACTTCTGAAGATTTGAGGGTGCTGCCTGTTCCATACTCCTCCTCCTACTCCTCAACCATCCTTTCAGGGGTACAAACAATAGTAATTGGGGCCTAGTGTGGTGGTGTACGTGTGAGATACATACACTTTCTTTTTGATCATATTTTCTATTCCGCTATTCAATTAAAACCTTTGGGGATCAATTAAATTGCGTGATAGTCTGTGTCGGTACGTGTGAGATCCACCTTTCCAAGTTTTTGGGGTTCATCTCATACTTCTGAAGATTTGAGGGTGCTGCCTGTTCCATACTCCTCCTCCTACTCCTCAACCATCCTTTTAGGGGTACAAACAATAGTAATTGGGGCCTAGTGTGGTGGTGTACGTGTGAGATACATACACTTTCTTTTTGATCATATTTTCTATTCCGCTATTCAATTAAAACCTTTGGGGATCAATTAAATTGCGTGATAGTCTGTGTCGGTACGTGTGAGATCCACCTTTCCAAGTTTTTGGGGTTCATCTCATACTTCTGAAGATTTGAGGGTGCTGCCTGTTCCATACTCCTCCTCCTACTGCTCAACCATCCTTTTAGGGGTACAAACAATAGTAATTGGGGCCTAGTGTGGTGGTGTACGTGTGAGATACATACACTTTCTTTTTGATCATATTTTCTATTCCGCTATTCAATTAAAACCTTTGGGGATCAATTAAATTGCGTGATAGTCTGTGTCGGTACGTGTGAGATCCACCTTTCCAAGTTTTTGGGGTTCATCTCATACTTCTGAAGATTTGAGGGTGCTGCCTGTTCCATACTCCTCCTCCTACTCCTCAACCATCCTTTTAGGGGTACAAACAATAGTAATTGGGGCCTAGTGTGGTGGTGTACGTGTGAGATACATACACTTTCTTTTTGATCATATTTTCTATTCCGCTATTCAATTAAAACCTTTGGGGATCAATTAAATTGCGTGATAGTCTGTGTCGGTACGTGTGAGATCCACCTTTCCAAGTTTTTGGGGTTCATCTCATACTTCTGAAGATTTGAGGGTGCTGCCTGTTCCATACTCCTCCTCCTACTGCTCAACCATCCTTTTAGGGGTACAAACAATAGTAATTGGGGCCTAGTGTGGTGGTGTACGTGTGAGATACATACACTTTCTTTTTGATCATATTTTCTATTCCGCTATTCAATTAAAACCTTTGGGGATCAATTAAATTGCGTGGTAGTCTGTGTCGGTACGTGTGAGATCCACCTTTCCAAGTTTTTGGGGTTCATCTCATACTTCTGAAGATTTGAGGGTGCTGCCTGTTCCATACTCCTCCTCCTACTCCTCAACCATCCTTTTAGGGGTACAAACAATAGTAATTGGGGCCTAGTGTGGTGGTGTACGTGTGAGATACATACACTTTCTTTTTGATCATATTTTCTATTCCACTATTCAATTAAAACCTTTGGGGATCAATTAAATTGCGTGATAGTCTGTGTCGGTACGTGTGAGATCCACCTTTCCAAGTTTTTGGGGTTCATCTCATACTTCTGAAGATTTGAGGGTGCTGCCTGTTCCATACTCCTCCTCCTACTGCTCAACCATCCTTTTAGGGGTACAAACAATAGTAATTGGGGCCTAGTGTGGTGGTGTACGTGTGAGATACATACACTTTCTTTTTGATCATATTTTCTATTCCGCTATTCAATTAAAACCTTTGGGGATCAATTAAATTGCGTGATAGTCTGTGTCGGTACGTGTGAGATCCACCTTTCCAAGTTTTTGGGGTTCATCTCATACTTCTGAAGATTTGAGGGTGCTGCCTGTTCCATACTCCTCCTCCTACTCCTCAACCATCCTTTCAGGGGTACAAACAATAGTAATTGGGGCCTAGTGTGGTGGTGTACGTGTGAGATACATACACTTTCTTTTTGATCATATTTTCTATTCCGCTATTCAATTAAAACCTTTGGGGATCAATTAAATTGCGTGATAGTCTGTGTCGGTACGTGTGAGATCCACCTTTCCAAGTTTTTGGGGTTCATCTCATACTTCTGAAGATTTGAGGGTGCTGCCTGTTCCATACTCCTCCTCCTACTCCTCAACCATCCTTTTAGGGGTACAAACAATAGTAATTGGGGCCTAGTGTGGTGGTGTACGTGTGAGATACATACACTTTCTTTTTGATCATATTTTCTATTCCGCTATTCAATTAAAACCTTTGGGGATCAATTAAATTGCGTGATAGTCTGTGTCGGTACGTGTGAGATCCACCTTTCCAAGTTTTTGGGGTTCATCTCATACTTCTGAAGATTTGAGGGTGCTGCCTGTTCCATACTCCTCCTCCTACTGCTCAACCATCCTTTTAGGGGTACAAACAATAGTAATTGGGGCCTAGTGTGGTGGTGTACGTGTGAGATACATACACTTTCTTTTTGATCATATTTTCTATTCCGCTATTCAATTAAAACCTTTGGGGATCAATTAAATTGCGTGATAGTCTGTGTCGGTACGTGTGAGATCCACCTTTCCAAGTTTTTGGGGTTCATCTCATACTTCTGAAGATTTGAGGGTGCTGCCTGTTCCATACTCCTCCTCCTACTCCTCAACCATCCTTTTAGGGGTACAAACAATAGTAATTGGGGCCTAGTGTGGTGGTGTACGTGTGAGATACATACACTTTCTTTTTGATCATATTTTCTATTCCGCTATTCAATTAAAACCTTTGGGGATCAATTAAATTGCGTGATAGTCTGTGTCGGTACGTGTGAGATCCACCTTTCCAAGTTTTTGGGGTTCATCTCATTCTTCTGAAGATTTGAGGGTGCTGCCTGTTCCATACTCCTCCTCCTACTGCTCAACCATCCTTTTAGGGGTACAAACAATAGTAATTGGGGCCTAGTGTGGTGGTGTACGTGTGAGATACATACACTTTCTTTTTGATCATATTTTCTATTCCGCTATTCAATTAAAACCTTTGGGGATCAATTAAATTGCGTGATAGTCTGTGTTGGTACGTGTGAGATCCACCTTTCCAATTTTTTGGGGTTCATCTCATACTTCTGAAGATTTGAGGGTGCTGCCTGTTCCATACTCCTCCTCCTACTCCCCAACCATCCTTTTAGGGGTACAAACAATAGTAATTGGGGCCTAGTGTGGTGGTGTACGTGTGAGATACATACACTTTCTTTTTGATCATATTTTCTATTCCGCTATTCAATTAAAACCTTTGGGGATCAATTAAATTGCGTGATAGTCTGTGTCGGTACGTGTGAGATCCACCTTTCCAAGTTTTTGGGGTTCATCTCATACTTCTGAAGATTTGAGGGTGCTGCCTGTTCCATACTCCTCCTCCTACTCCTCAACCATCCTTTTAGGGGTACAAACAATAGTAATTGGGGCCTAGTGTGGTGGTGTACGTGTGAGATACATACACTTTCTTTTTGATCATATTTTCTATTCCGCTATTCATTTAAAACCTTTGGGGATCAATTAAATTGCGTGATAGTCTGTGTCGGTACGTGTGAGATCCACCTTTCCAAGTTTTTGGGGTTCATCTCATACTTCTGAAGATTTGAGGGTGCTGCCTGTTCCATACTCCTCCTCCTACTGCTCAACCATCCTTTTAGGGGTACAAACAATAGTAATTGGGGCCTAGTGTGGTGGTGTACGTGTGAGATACATACACTTTCTTTTTGATCATATTTTCTATTCCGCTATTCAATTAAAACCTTTGGGGATCAATTAAATTGCGTGATAGTCTGTGTCGGTACGTGTGAGATCCACCTTTCCAAGTTTTTGGGGTTCATCTCATACTTCTGAAGATTTGAGGGTGCTGCCTGTTCCATACTCCTCCTCCTACTCCTCAACCATCCTTTTAGGGGTACAAACAATAGTAATTGGGGCCTAGTGTGGTGGTGTACGTGTGAGATACATACACTTTCTTTTTGATCATATTTTCTATTCCGCTATTCAATTAAAACCTTTGGGGATCAATTAAATTGCGTGATAGTCTGTGTCGGTACGTGTGAGATCCACCTTTCCAAGTTTTTGGGGTTCATCTCATACTTCTGAAGATTTGAGGGTGCTGCCTGTTCCATACTCCTCCTCCTACTCCTCAACCATCCTTTTAGGGGTACAAACAATAGTAATTGGGGCCTAGTGTGGTGGTGTACGTGTGAGATACATACACTTTCTTTTTGATCATATTTTCTATTCCGCTATTCAATTAAAACCTTTGGGGATCAATTAAATTGCGTGATAGTCTGTGTCGGTACGTGTGAGATCCACCTTTCCAAGTTTTTGGGGTTCATCTCATACTTCTGAAGATTTGAGGGTGCTGCCTGTTCCATACTCCTCCTCCTACTCCTCAACCATCCTTTTAGGGGTACAAACAATAGTAATTGGGGCCTAGTGTGGTGGTGTACGTGTGAGATACATACACTTTCTTTTTGATCATATTTTCTATTCCGCTATTCAATTAAAACCTTTGGGGATCAATTAAATTGCGTGATAGTCTGTGTCGGTACGTGTGAGATCCACCTTTCCAAGTTTTTGGGGTTCATCTCATACTTCTGAAGATTTGAGGGTGCTGCCTGTTCCATACTCCTCCTCCTACTCCTCAACCATCCTTTTAGGGGTACAAACAATAGTAATTGGGGCCTAGTGTGGTGGTGTACGTGTGAGATACATACACTTTCTTTTTGATCATATTTTCTATTCCGCTATTCAATTAAAACCTTTGGGGATCAATTAAATTGCGTGATAGTCTGTGTCGGTACGTGTGAGATCCACCTTTCCAAGTTTTTGGGGTTCATCTCATACTTCTGAAGATTTGAGGGTGCTGCCTGTTCCATACTCCTCCTCCTACTCCTCAACCATCCTTTTAGGGGTACAAACAATAGTAATTGGGGCCTAGTGTGGTGGTGTACGTGTGAGATACATACACTTTCTTTTTGATCATATTTTCTATTCCGCTATTCAATTAAAACCTTTGGGGATCAATTAAATTGCGTGATAGTCTGTGTCGGTACGTGTGAGATCTACCTTTCCAAGTTTTTGGGGTTCATCTCATACTTCTGAAGATTTGAGGGTGCTGCCTGTTCCATACTCCTCCTCCTACTCCTCAACCATCCTTTTAGGGGTACAAACAATAGTAATTGGGGCCTAGTGTGGTGGTGTACGTGTGAGATACATACACTTTCTTTTTGATCATATTTTCTATTCCGCTATTCAATTAAAACCTTTGGGGATCAATTAAATTGCGTGATAGTCTGTGTCGGTACGTGTGAGATCCACCTTTCCAAGTTTTTGGGGTTCATCTCATACTTCTGAAGATTTGAGGGTGCTGCCTGTTCCATACTCCTCCTCCTACTGCTCAACCATCCTTTTAGGGGTACAAACAATAGTAATTGGGGCCTAGTGTGGTGGTGTACGTGTGAGATACATACACTTTCTTTTTGATCATATTTTCTATTCCGCTATTCAATTAAAACCTTTGGGGATCAATTAAATTGCGTGATAGTCTGTGTCGGTACGTGTGAGATCCACCTTTCCAAGTTTTTGGGGTTCATCTCATACTTCTGAAGATTTGAGGGTGCTGCCTGTTCCATACTCCTCCTCCTGCTCCTCAACCATCCTTTTAGGGGTACAAACAATAGTAATTGGGGCCTAGTGTGGTTGTGTACGTGTGAGATACATACACTTTCTTTTTGATCATATTTTCTATTCCGCTATTCAATTAAAACCTTTGGGGATCAATTAAATTGCGTGATAGTCTGTGTCGGTACGTGTGAGATCCACCTTTCCAAGTTTTTGGGGTTCATCTCATACTTCTGAAGATTTGAGGGTGCTGCCTGTTCCATACTCCTCCTCCTCCTACTGCTCAACCATCCTTTTAGGGGTACAAACAATAGTAATTGGGGCCTAGTGTGGTGGTGTACGTGCGAGATACATACACTTTTTTTGATCATATTTCCTATTCCGCTATTCAATAAAAACCTTTGAGGATCAATTGAATTGCGGGATAGTCTGTGTCGGTACGTGTGAGATCCACCTTTCCAAGTTTTTGAGGTTCATCTCATACTTCTGAAGATTTGAGGGTGCTGTCTGTACCATACTCCTCCTACTCCTCATCCATCCTTTTAGGGGTAGAAACAATAGTAATTGGGGCCTAGTGTGGTTTTGTACGTGCGAGATACATACACTTTTTTGGATCATATTTCCTATTCCGCTATTCAATAAAAACCTTTCTAGGGCAAGATCTTAAATTACAGAAATATGAGGAGACCGTCAAATAAGGGCCGTGGCCTGGGTCGTGGTGCTGCTGGTAGAGCTTCTGTTGCAAGGAGAGGACGTGGTCGATCTGTGCCAGCTACATGCACAAGTGAAACACCTTCCTCAAGTGTGAGTAGGCGACAGAACCTGCATCAGTTTTGGTAGGGCATCATACGCCCCTAGAAGTGATGAGGCCAGAACAAGTGGAGGCGATAGTAGATTGGTTTGCTGCTGACAGTGCCTCCAGTTCCTTCACATTGTCTCCCACCCAGTCTACTGCAGAAAGGTCACAGTTGGCACCTGCAGCCGATGTCCAACCGTCTTTCACCTCACCCCCTTGCAAATCAGGCAAGCAGTCTAAACCCCAAGCCATACAGCAGTCTCTTCTTCTTTTTGATGACTCTGTCAGCAGGGTTTCCCAGGGCCATCCACCTAGCCCTGCCCCAGAAGTGGAAGAGATTGAGTGCAGCGATGCCCAACCACTTATTTCTCAAGATGAGTACATGCAAGGATCATCGCAGCACGTCTCCGATGATGACGAAACGCAGGTGCCAACTGCTGCGGCGTTCAGCATTGTGGAGACCGACAAGGAGGGCAGGGGTGAAGACTGGGTGGAGGATGATGTGGAGGACGATGAGGTCCTCGACCCCACATGGAATGAATGTCATGCAGGTGACCTGAGTAGTTTGGAGGAAGAGGCGGTGGTCGCACAGAGCCACCAGCACAGCAGAAGAGGGAGCAGGATGCAGAAGCGGAGCGGCCGTGCCCTAGACACTACGCCCGCTACTGCCCAACGCAGCAAGGGAACGAGCGCACCAAAGTCAGCTCAAAGGAGTTCTCTAGCGTGGAAGTTCTTTAGAAAATGTGCTGATGACAGGACACGAGTGGTTTGCACCCTGTGCAATCAGAGCTTGAAGCGAGGCATAAACCTTCTCAACCTGAGCACAACCTGCATGATCAGGCATCTAAGTGCAAAGCACGAGCTGCAGTGGAGTACACACCTTCAAAACCAAGAAACGTCTCTGGCTCATCCTGCTTCCTCTTCTGCTGCAGTCTCGGCCGCTCCAGCCACATCTGTAGTGATACCGGCACCTGCCACCCCGCAAACAGACGATCTGTCAGCAACACCACCACCTGGGTCACCAACAACCATCTCCACAATGTCCCGTGGAAGCGTTCAGCTTTCCATCTCCCAAACACTTGAGAGGAAGAGGAAGTACCCCCCTACCCACCCGCGATCCCTGGCCCTGAATGCCAGCATTTCAAAATTATTGGCCTTTGAAATGCTGTCATTCCGTCTGGTGGAGACGCACAGTTTTAAAAACCTTATGTCGGTGGCTGTCCCACAGTACGTCGTGCCCAGCCGCCACTACTTTTCCAGGCAAGCCATCCCTTCCCTACACAACCAAGTGGGGGAAAAAATCAGGTGTGCACTGCGCAACGCCATCTGTGCCAAGGTCCACCTAACTACCGATACGTGGACCAGTAAGCACGGTCAGGGGCGTTATATCTCCCTAACGGCACACTGGGTAAATGCAGTGGCGGATGGGCCTGAGGCGGATAGCAATTTGGCGCATGTCCTTCCACCACCGAGGATTGCAGGGCGCTTCAGTTTGCCTCCTGTTCCTAACTCCTCCTACTCCGCTTCCTCATCCTCTACCGCCTCCTCATCCGGACAGCGTAACACCTTCACCACCAACTTCAGCACGGCCAGGGGTAAACGACAGCAGGCAGTTTTACAACTTGCCTGTTTGGGGGACAAACCACACACCGCGCAGGAGTTGTGGAGGAGCATGGAACAGCAAACAAATGAGTGGTTGCTGCCAGCGAGCCTCAAGCCCGGCCTGGTGGTGTGCGATAACGGGCGAAATCTCATAGCAGCTCTGGGCCTAGCCGGTTTGACGCACATCCCTTGCCTGGCGCATGTGCTGAATTTGGTGGTGCAGAGGTTCCTTAAAAACTACCCTGATATGTCAGAGCTGCTGCAGAAAGTGCGGGCCGTTTGTGCGCACTTTCGGCTTTCTCACCCTGCTGCTGCTCGCCTGGCAGCGCTGCAGCGTAACTTCGGCCTTCCCGCTCACCGCCTCATATGTGACGTGCCCACAAGGTGGAACTCCACCTTGCACATGCTGGAAAGACTGTGCGAGCAGCAGCAGGCCATAGTGGAGTTTCAGCTGCAGCACGCACGCGTGAGTCGCTCTGCGGAACAGCACCACTTCCCCACCAATAACTGGGCCTCCATGCGAGACCTGTGTGCCTTGTTGCGCTGTTTTGAGTACTCCACCAACATGGCCAGTGGCAATGACGCCGTTCTCAGCTTAACTATCCCACTTCTATGCCTCCTTGAAAAAACAATTCGGGCGATGATGGAAGAGGATGTGGCACAGGATGAGGAGGAGGATGAAGAGGTAACATTTCCAAGGCTTTCAGGGCAGTCATTCGCAAGGGGCTCCGAGGGTGGGTTCCTGCACACACAAACGCCAGGGACACAATTGTCCAGCAGGGGCACAGTTCTGGAGGATGAGGAGGATGAGGAGGAGGAGGAGCTGGAGGAGGAGATGGAACCATGTTCACAGCAGGGTGGCACCCAGGCCAGCTCATGGCCATCACTGGTGCGTGGCTGGGGGGATACAGAGGACACGGACGATACACCTCCCACAGAGGACAGCCTTTCGTTGCCTCTGGGCAGCCTGGCACACATGAGCGATTACATGCTGCAGTGTCTCCACAACGACCGCCGAGTTGCCCACATTCTAACTTGTGCTGATTACTGGGTGGCCACGCTGCTGGATCCCCATTACAAGGACAACGTACCGTCCTTAATTCACTCACTGGAGCGCGATCGCAAGATGCGCGAGTACAAGCGCACGCTGGTAGACGCCATGCTGCTGGCATTCCCATCTGACAGCGGGGCCGCAGTGGAAGCACAAGGCAGAGGAGGAGGAGGAGGAGGAGGAGGTCGCCAACGCAACCAGGGCACCGCCAGCACCTCAGAAGGCAGGGTTAGCATGGCCGAAATGTGGAAAAGCTTTGTCAGCACGCCACAACAAACAGCAGCACCAGCAGCTCAGATGGAACGTCTTAGCAGAGGCAGCATTTTACCAACATGGTGGAGCAGTATGTGTGCACACGCCTACATGTAGTGAATGAGGGGTCTGCCCCCTTCAACTTCTGGGTCTCCAAATTGGGTACATGGCCTGAGCTTGCCCTTTACGCCTTGTAGGTGCTGGCGTGCCCTGCAGCCAGTGTATTATCTGAACGGGTATTTAGCACGGCTGGGGGCGTTATAACAGATAAGCGCAGCCGCCTGTCCAGAGACAATGTGGACAAGCTCACGTTCATTAAAATGAACCAGGCATGGATCCCACGGGACTTTTCCGTACCTTGTGCAGAATAGCAATGGATACCGACCTTACCCACCCATTGTTCCATTTTTGCTCTTTCTCACTCTTTTGGGGTGTACCCTCATTTAAAATTTGTGAAAAGAAGCAGTGTTGGCTACCTCGTCCTCCTCCTCAGGGCCAGATTAACGTAGGGGCTATTGGAGCTGCAGCTCCAGGCCCCTACCTTTTATATAGGCCCCGGGTTGGCCATATTCACTGTTACCGCTCTTCTGTCACTTGTAAACACAGAAGTCTGGCTTCTATGCTCGCTTCCCCAGGCAGCACCCTCAGAACCTCCCCACACAGCGCGAAGGCCGGACAAGGAGGGACAGTTGCCGATGCATGGATGTGTTTATGGGCTTCAGAGACAGCATCCCATGTTGAATTAGGCATGCATGGCTGCACCCTTCCTCCTCTGGGTGCATGGCAAGGCACGGCCCTTAAGGCCCTTCAAAATCCTCAGCACCAAGCCCATGATGCTCTTAATCCAGCCCTGGTCCTCCTCCACCGCCGCTTCCACCTACACCGCCCATAGGTGTGCGCAGCCTATTGCATTAAGGTGTGCACCCCAAAGTTGAAATACACATGCATGTGTTTGCCAGCAGGGAGAGTAATGTATCGGGGCCATGTACCTGTAGGCAAAGAGAAATAGAGCAGAGCAGGTCCGAGGGAGATCTTTCCCATCTCCTCACTGGCAATGCTATGTGCCCTAGGTGATTAGGGTGTGCCCAGGCACACCCGGCACACCCTGTGCGCATGCCTATGTCACCGCCACATCCACCACCACCTCAACCTCCCTCCTACTCCATATGGGCCTCGTCCTTCAGAGATGAAGAAGAACATTGTTTTATTTTTCTGTTTTTTTTTGTTGTTTTAAGTTATTTCCCTATCCACATTTGTTTGCAGAGCACTTGCCATGCTCTTAATTACGTTTTGCTGCCATTTGCAGCACTCTAGCCCTTTCCTTTGGTGTTTTAGAGCCATTTTAGTGCCTTAAAGTTCGGGTCCCCATTGACTTCAATGGGGTTCGGTGTCCGGTAAAAGTTCGGTAAAAGTCCGGGACACGTCGAACACGGACATCTAGGTGTCCGCTCAACCCTACTCCTAAACCCACATTTGACTCATTTGTCTGAACCACAAAGTCCCGTGAAAAATAAGGCAAATTTAAAACTGGCTGACTACATAAGGCCTGTTTTAAAGCCTGAAAAGCTGTTTCTGCTTCGGGAGTCCATTTGATCATGACAGACTCCTTCCCTTTGGTCATCAGTGGCGGCCCGTGCATAGGGGGCACCAGGGCGCCGCCCCCCCTTAAAAAAAGAAGAAAAAAAAGACAAAACGAACAATAAAGTTCGGAAAAATAAAAAAAATCGGTTCGCCGGCCTATGTGGTTGCTAAAGGGGGGGTGGGGTTACGTACCCAGAAGAGGCGCCGATTGGCTGCCTTCTGGGGGCGTAACCTGGGCGCAGGAAAGAGCGCTTGGCCACCCCAACCTTCGTGATATCCTGGCTGTGATTGGTCCAGTCTCCAGCCTGGACCAATCATCATCCAGGACATCGCTGACGTCGCAATGGGGGCGGTGCCGGTGCGTGCGTCAGTCACTCACCGTCACCGCCGCTCAGAGAAGAGGAGAGGACGCCCGCCGGTTCCCGCCGCAGAGGAGAGGCCGAGACGAGGGAGAAGGACCCACCGCATCGAGGAGGGAAGAAGCCGCCGCTGGGAGCCGAGCCGCCGCCAGGTAAGTTTGAAGGGAGCACGCACACTGGCACTCTGCAATACTTGGGGTACAATGCTGTGGCGCTCTGCAATCATTGGGGTACAATGTTGGCACTCTGCAATAATTGGGGTACAATGCTGTGGCGCTCTGCAATCATTGGGGTACAATGCTGGCACTCTGCAATAATTGGGGTACAATGCTGTGGCGCTCTGCAATCATTGGGGTACAATGCTGGCACTCTGCAATAATTGGGGTACAATGCTGTGGCGCTCTGCAATCATTGGGGTACAATGCTGGCACTCTGCAATAATTGGGGTACAATGCTGTGGCGCTCTGCAATCATTGGGGTACAATGCTGGCACTCTGCAATAATTGGGGTACAATGCTGTGGCGCTCTGCAATCATTGGGGGACAATGCTGGCACTCTGCAATAATTGGGGTACAATGCTGTGGCGCTCTGCAATCATTGGGGGACAATGCTGGCACTCTGCAATAATTGGGGTACAATGCTGTGGCGCTCTGCAATCATTGGGGTACAATGCTGGCACTCTGCAATAATTGGGGTACAATGCTGTGGCGCTCTGCAATCATTGGGGGACAATGCTGGCACTCTGCAATAATTGGGGTACAATGCTGTGGCGCTCTGCAATCATTGGGGTACAATGCTGTGGGCACTCTGCAATCATCGGGGTACAATGCTGTGGCGCTCTGCAATCATTGGGGTACAATGCTGTGGGCACTCTGCAATCATTGGGGTACAATGCTGTGGCGCTCTGCAATCATTGGGGGACAATGCTGGCACTCTGCAATAATTGGGGTACAATGCTGTGGCGCTCTGCAATCATTGGGGTACAATGCTGGCACTCTGCAATAATTGGGGTACAATGCTGTGGCACTCTGCAATCATTGGGGGACAATGCTGGCACTCTGCAATAATTGGGGTACAATGCTGTGGCGCTCTGCAATCATTGGGGTACAATGCTGGCACTCTGCAATAATTGGGGTACAATGCTGTGGCGCTCTGCAATCATTGGGGTACAATGCTGGCACTCTGCAATAATTGGGGTACAATGCTGTGGCGCTCTGCAATCATTGGGGGACAATGCTGGCACTCTGCAATAATTGGGGTACAATGCTGTGGCGCTCTGCAATCATTGGGGTACAATGCTGTGGGCACTCTGCAATCATTGGGGTACAATGCTGTGGCGCTCTGCAATCATTGGGGTACAATGCTGTGGGCACTCTGCAATAATTGGGGTACAATGCTGTGGCGCTCTGCAATCATTGGGGTACAATGCTGTGGGCACTCTGCAATCATTGGGGTACAATGCTGTGGGCACTCTGCAATAATTGGGGTACAATGCTGTGGCGCTCTGCAATCATTGGTGGACAATGCTGTGGCGCTCTGCAATAATTGGGGTACAATGCTGTGGCACTCTGCAATCATTGGGGTAAAATGCTGTGGGCACTCTGCAATCATTGGGGGACAATGCTGTGGTGCTCTGCAATCATTGGGGGACAATGCTGTGGCGCTCTGCAATCATTGGGGGACAATGCTGTGGCGCTCTGCAATCATTGGAAGACAATGCTGTGGCGCTCTGCAATCATTGGGGTACAATGCTGTGGGCACTCTGCAATCATTGGGGTACAATGCTGTGGCGCTCTGCAATCATTGGGGGACAATGCTGTGGGCACTCTGCAATCATTGGGGTACAATGCTGTGGCACTCTGCAATCATTGGGGTACAATGCTGTGGGCACTCTGCAATCATTGGGGGACAATGCTGTGGGCACTCTGCAATCATTGGGGGACAATGCTGTGGCACTCTGCAATCATTGGGGTACAATGCTGTGGCACTCTGCAATCATTGGGGACAATGCTGTGGCGCTCTGCAGTGATTGGGGACAATGCTGTGGCGCTCTGCATTGAAAGGAGCTCGCACGCTTAACTCTGCATTGATGGGGTCACGCAACAGTTTTTATTGCATTGAAGGGGGCACAGCACAGTTGCATTGAAGGGGGCACGCACGCTGAACTCTGTATTGTGGGGGCACAGCACAGTGTTCATTGCATTGAAGGGGGCACAGAACAGTGTTTATTGCATTGAAGGGGTCACAGCACAGTGTTTATTGCATTGAAGGGGGCACAGCACAGTTGCATTGAAGGGTGCATGCACGCTGAACTCTGCATTGTGGGGGCACAGCACAGTGTTCATTGCATTGAAGGGGGCACAGCACAGTGTTTAGTGCATTGAAGGGGCACAGCACATTGTTCATTGCATTGAAGGGGGCACAGCACAGTTGCATTGAAGGGGGCATGCACGCTGAACTCTGCATTGTGGGGGCACAGCACTGTGTTCATTGCATTGAAGGGGGCACAGCACAGTGTTTATTGCATTGAAGGGGGCACAGCACAGTGTTTATTGCATTGAAGGGGGCACAGCACAGTTGCATTGAAGGGGGCATGCACGCTGAACTCTGCATTGTGGGGGCACAGCACAGTGTTCATTGCATTGAAGGGGGCACAGCACAGTTGCATTGAAGGGGGCATGCACGCTGAACTCTACATTGTGGGGGCACAGCACAGTGTTCATTGCATTGAAGGGGGCACAGCACAGTGTTTATTGCATTGAAGGGGGCACAGCACAGTGTTTATTGCATTGAAGGGGGCATAGCACAGTGTTCATTGCATTGTGGGGGCACAGCACAGTGTTCATTGCATTGAAGGGGGCACAGCACAGTGTTTATTGCATTGAAGGGGGCACAGCAAAGTGTTTATTGCATTGAAGGGGGCATAGCACAGTGTTCATTGCATTGAAGGGGGCACAGCACAATGTTCATTGCATTGAAGGGGGCACGCACGCTGAACTCTGCATTAAAGGGGGCACGCACACTGGTCTCTGCATTGAAAGGGGGCATGTACGCTGGTCTATGCATTGAAAGGGGGCATGTACACTGGTCTCTGCATTGAAAGGGGGCATGTACGCTGGTCACTGCATTGAAAGGGGGCATGTACGCTGGTCTCTGCATTGAAAGGGGGCATGTACGCTGGTCTCTGCATTGAAAGGGGGCATGTACGCTGGTCTCTGCATTGAAAGGGGGCATATACCATCAGATATGGTATAGGCATGACCTGTGACATGCCTATACCATATCTGTGCCATGCCTATACCATATCTGTGCCATGCCTATACCATATCTGTGCCATGCCTATACCATATCTGTGTCATGCCTATACCATATCCTGTACCATCACCTATGCCATGCCTATACCATCACCTGTGCCATGCCTGTACCATGACTTCAAAGTCACGCAATTTTTACTGCGTTTTTTGGCGCAAAGCAATACCTATTACATTTTTCTTTTTGCGCCCCCCCAAAAATTTTGAGCACCAGCCGCCACTGTTGGTCATATTGGTCAGGGAAGCAGCCTGTGAGGCAAAATGGGGGAAAAAACAGCGATAATAACCTGCGATCCCCAAAAATGCACAAACCTGTTTCTTGTTGGTGGGACGTGGCCAATCCTTAATAGCCTGAACTTTGTTTATTTGGGGCTTGATTAGACCTCTTCCAATGGTATACCCCTGATACTTCGCCTCTTCTAGCCCAATGGTACATTTTTTTTTATTTTTTTGGCTGTAAACCCGGCTTTCCAGATCAAATCCAACACAGCCTGAACTTTAGTTAAGTGTGATTCCCAATCCTCACTGTGGATGACCACGTCATCGAGGTATGCAGCAGCATGGTGCGTTGAAATGTGGCGGGAGCATTCTGTAACCCAAAAGGCATCCTCCGATATTGGAAAAATCCGTCTGGAGTTACAAATGCTGTTTTTTTCCTGGCCGACCCCGAGAGAGGAATTTGCCAATAAGCCTTGGTCAGGTCCAACGTCGTCATATACCGGGCAGTGCCTAGGCGATCAATCAGTTCATCTATGCGGGGCATAGGATAGGTGTCAAACTTAGTGATTTTATTCAGGCGGCGGAAGTCATTACAAAACTGCCAACTTCCATCTGGTTTGGGCACTAAGACAATGGGACTGGGCCAATCACTATTTGACTCTTTTATCACCCCCAACTCAAGCATTTTTTTACTTCCTGGCGAATTGCCTCTCGCCGGGCTTCTGGAATTCTATAAGGCTTTAACTTGACCTTATCCCCTGGTGTGGTGATAATGTCATGTTTAACTCCGGAGACCCAACCTGGCAGGTCTGAAAACTTCTCCCTATTATGGAGCACAAATTCTTTAACCTCCTGTTGCTGAGTTTTGGACAGAGTCTCCGCTATCCCAACTTCAGGGACAGCCAGGTTAAATGGAGCAGAAAATCGGGTAGTCTCAGCGACCAAGGACTCTCTATCCTTCCATGGTTTTAATAAGTTCACGTGATAGAGCTGCTCAGGTTTTCGTCTTCCCGGTTGGCTAATTTTATAATTCACCACCCCCATTCTCTCCAACACTTCATAGGGACCCTGCCATTTGGCTAGGAATTTACTTTCGACCGTGGGGACCAGCACCAACACCCTATCACCAGGTGCAAAAGAACGGACCTGGGCCCCACGATTGTAAATCCTTTGTTGAGCCAACTGGGCTTGGGCTAAATGTACCTTCACAATCGGCATCACTTGGGCAATTCTATCTTGCATTTGTGCCACATGTTCAATCACACTACGATGAGGGGAACTCTCACTCTCCCATGTTTCCCTGGCAATGCCCAGTAGGCCCCGGGGGTGCCTCCCATACAGCAGCTCAAACGGAGAGAACCCTGTGGATGATTGGGGAACCTCTCTTATGGCAAACATCAGATAAGGGAGCAGATAATCCCAATTCTTTCCGTCTTTATCCACCACCTTCCTCAACATTTGTTTTAAAGTTTTATTAAACCTCTCCACTAACCCGTCTGTTTGAGGGTGATATACTGATGTACATAATTGGGTCACTTTCAGGAGTTTACACAGTTCTCTGGTCACCCTAGACATAAACGGGATGCCCTGGTCAGTTAGGACTTCCTTAGGAAGACCCACACGGCTGAAAACCTGCAATAACTCCTTGGCAATGGTTTTAGCAGAGGTATTTCGGAGAGGAATCGCTTCTGGGTAACGGGTGGCATAGTCCATTATTACCAAGATGTGCTGGTGCCCTCTAGTGGACTTCAGTAAGTGGCCAACCAAGTCCATGGCGATCCTCTCAAAAGGAACCTCGACAATGGGCAGGGGTACCAACGGACTGCGGAAATGTGGCGTGGGTGCAGTAATCTGACACACTTGACAGGAAGAGCAGTACAATTCCACTTTCTTAGTGATCCCAGGCCAATAAAACCTCTGGGTGATTCTCTCCCGGGTTTTCTCCCCCAAGAATGTGCCCATGGGCCAGTTCCAAAACCATCTTGCGGTACGATTTAGGCACTACCAGTTACTCAAAGGTGTCCTCTATCCTCTGTGACACTCGATATAACAGGTCCCTTTCAATAATGAAGTAAGGGAGGGCAATCCTCTCGTCAGGGTTAACTAACTCCCCATCTATCTTAACTACAGTGGGTACGGAAAGTATTCAGACCCCCTTAAATTTTTCACTCTTTGTTATATTGCAGCCATTTGCTAAAATCATTTAAGTTTATTCTTCTTCTTCATGAATGTACACATAGCACCCCATACTGACAGAAAAACACAGAATTGCTGACATTGTTGCAGATTTATTAAAAAAGAAAAACTGAAATATCACATGGTCCTAAGTATTCAGACCCTTTGCTCAGTATTTAGTAGAAGCCCCCTTTTGATCTAATACAGCCAGGAGTCTTTTTGGGAAAGATGCAACAAGTCTTTCACACCTGGATTTGGGGATCCTCTGCCATTCCTCCTTGCAGATCCTCTCCAGTTCTGTCAGGTTGGATGGTAAACGTTGGTGGACAGCCATTTTTAGGTCTCTCCAGAGATGCTCAATTGGGTTTAAGTCAGGGCTCTGGCTGGGCCATTCAAGAACAGTCACGGAGTTGTTGTGAAGCCACTCCTTCATTATTTTAGCTGTGTGCTTAGGGTCATTGTCTTGTTGGAAGGTAAACCTTCGGCCCAGTCTGAGGTCCAGAGCAATCTGGAGAAGGTTTTTGTCAAGGATATCCCTGTACTTGGCCGCATTCATCTTTCCCTCGATTGCAACCAGTCGTCCTGTCCCTGCAGCTGAAAAACACCCCCACAGCATGATGCTGCCACCACCATGCTTCAATGTTGGGACTGTATTGGACAGGTGATGAGCAGTGCCTGGTTTTCTCCACACATACCGCTTAGAATTAAGGCCAAAAAGTTCTATTTTGGTCTTATCAGACCAGAGAATCTTATTTCTCACCATCTTGGAGTCCTTCAGGTGTTTTTTAGCAAACTCCATGCGGGCTTTCATGTGTCTTACACTGAGGAGAGGCTTCCGTCGGGCCACTCTGCCATAAAGCCCCGACTGGTGGAGGGCTGCAGTGATGGTTGACTTTCTACAACTTTCTCCCATCTCCTGACTGCATCTCTGGAGCTCAGCAACAGTGATCTTTGGGTTCTTCTTTACCTCTCTCACCAAGGCTCTTCTCCCCCGATAGCTCAGTTTGGCCGGACGGCCAGCTCTAGGAAGGGTTCTGGTCATCCCAAACGTCTTCCATTTGAGGATTATGGAGGCCACTGTGCTCTTAGGAACCTAAAGTGCAGCAGAAATCTTTTTGTAACCTTGGCCAGATCTGTGCCTTGCCACAATTCTGTCTCTGAGCTCTTCAGGCAGTTCCTTTGACCTCATGATTCTCATTTGCTCTGACATGCATTGTGATCTGGAAGGTCTTATATAGACAGGTGTGTGGCTTTCCTAATCAAGTCCAATCAGTATAATCAAACACAGCTGGACTCAAATGAAGGTGTAGAACCATCTCAAGGATGATCAGAAGAAATGGAAAGCACCTGAGTTAAATATATGAGTGTCACAGCAAAGGGTCTGAATACTTAGGACCATGTGATATTTCAGTTTTTCTTTTTTAATAAATCTGCAACAATGTCAACAATTCTGTGTTTTTCTGTCAGTATGGGGTGCTATGTGTACATTCATGAGGAAGAAGAATTAACTTAAATGATTTTAGCAAATGGCTGCAATATAACAAAGAGTGAAACATTTAAGGGGGTCTGAATACTTTCCGTACCCACTGTATATTCTCCCGGGCTCTTAGCAATGTGGGGTCCCTCAATTGCTCAGTGATAAAATTTTCTCGGTGCACCTCAAGGTCATCAAACCCTATGAACCTTCTGAGGTAGCAGGCTCCTCCCTAGGGACTGGTGTTTCCCCTGCTAAGACTGAGAACGGAAACTCAGGAGAATCCTTCCAGTTGGAGGATTCTGGAGTAGATGTTTCAGGCTCAGAAGAATCACCTACTGGGGAATTTGGGCAATCCCAGAGTTCCCAGAACTTTGGGAAATCCCTTCCCATAATGGCATCATGTGGCAGTTTGGGAACTAAACCCACTTGGTGACACAAGTTATATCAAAATAGATATAAAATATCAAAAATAGAGTCCCAACAGTCCACATGCAATCAATTGCTCAATATGCGTAGAAAACTGGAGAATCTTGATAGCAATAGTGTGTCAATGCAGCAATACAAAATGTGGGAGGTACTAATAGGACTTCCACCCAGGTGATAAACCGACAAAGACATGTGAATTCCCAGCCACCATATACTGCCTCTTACCGGACAAAAGTGGATCTGGAGCAGTGAGTGGTTAAGGACCACTGCAACCTTTCACAGAATCATACAGCTCCCAGCGCGTCCGTTTCAAGATGTTGTTGTACAATCCTATTCAGACTCACATAGGTGCCGCATCTCACATGTATTGGGGGATATTAAACAAAAGGGACAGGCCCATAGTGCATTATCTTTAAACAACCTTTATTTGGGTATACACACAATTATGCACTCACCCATTTGATGTATAACAAGCACATATCACAGCAGATAGTAATCAGCCTGAGTCTGTCCCGCAGTGTTCCTTCCGCAAACCAAAAAGATGGCCGTGCTTAGACTTCCGGGTGTGACGTAAGACGCTCGGCTAGCCCCTCCTGATGCATTTCGTCATTCTAACGTTCTCAAAGGAGGCATAGCCCGGTGTCCATCGTCATCACCCTTAAGTAGTCTTCTCTGTAAGTAAAATTAATGATAGCACCTGTGTGCATAGTCCCGGCATCACCGACCCGGAACCAGAAGTGACTCATGTGTTCCACAAAGAGGAAACAGGAAGTCACCAATAATTAGTCCAGACGTCGCCGCCCCGGAACAGGAAGTGACTCATGCACTCCACCAAGAGGAAACAGGAAGACACTGAATGGTCCGGACAGGAAATGTAAAAATGCATATCTTTATCATAGGGGACACATCCCCAAATGTCCCATAGACTATATCTGGACCGATTTCATTTAATATAAACATCACACTCGGAAATCTGAGGGAACACCGCTGTACTAGACCCGCATATCCATAATAAAATTGCACAAATTTATAACAAATAAAACATGATCACAATACATAATATCTGAAGCCAATAAAATTAATTAACATTAAAATATCAGAGGAAGAGTTTTAGAGGGACAAAATACCAACTACTGGAGGAAATATCATAAACTCTTCTTATAAAATATTCCTAAAAAATATTCCTAAAAAATATCAAAGTGACCAGAAAATTGAAGATAGGGACCTAGCTATTATTTAAAAACGCATTCACGGCCCATTCAATGTTAAGGCCGAATGGCCTATACACTTTCAGCTGGAAAATCCATCTTGTCTCTAACCTTGATATTTCCCTTCTTATATGACAACCCCTCCAGTATGGTTGAAGAACATCTATTAGCATAAACGAGGTACCCCTTGGAACCCTGCCATGTTTCTCATCGTAATGTTTGGACAGGGAATGCTTGGGGAAGCCCTTCCTTATATTAGCCACGTGCTCATTCATTCTAGTCTTAAAGGCACGGATGGTGCGGCCCACATAGTGTAATCCGCAAGTACAAGTTATGAGGTAGACTACATTCCTGGTACAGCATGTAGAAAAATGTTCCACCTCATAACTCCTCCCCGTTACATTAGAGGAGAACTTTCTACTTTTAATTTGCAAATAGAGCATTTTCTGCAAGGGTAGAAACCTTTCATTTGGAAGAATGGAACAGGTTTCTTAGGAGGTTCCACAATGTTGGGAGCAACTGGGAGGAGTGGTCCCAAGATTCTGTCACTCATGAGGACCCCCCAATGTTTTTTGAGAAGGTTTTTTACCAGAAAGTGTTGAGCAGAGTATCTGGTAAAAAATGTAAATTTTGGAGGAACTTTCGGGGCTCTCTTAGCCACCTCCAACTCTGGAGGTCTGGCAAAAGGGTCCAAGATGTATTCCCTATCATAGGAGCCCACTTGTTGGGCAATCTCATCTAGTTCCTTCAAGTTGTAACCCTTGGAGACAAACTTTTCTTTCAAGATGTCAGCCTCTGCCTGATAGTCCTCCAAATGGGAACAATTTCTCCTCAATCGTCTAAACTGACTCTTAGGTACTCCCTTGAGCCAGGGACGGTGATGGCAACTATTTAAAGTGGAGTTCCACCCATTTTTGGAACTTTAGATCTATGTAATCCCCTTTAAAATGGCTTTTACCAATGGAAACTTTTTTTTTTTTTTGCTAGTAAATACCTTAATTTCTGCTTTATTCCTCCTCTCCTCACTTCCGGGTCCAATCGGCAATGACGTCATTCGGGGATTCGCAGTGTGTGCTGGGATGTATTCTATTCCAGAAATCTCGCAGGAGCTGAGCTGTACTGAGCCGTGCCTGGTAAACACTCCTCTAGAGGATATAATCACCCTTCCCGACCTAGGAGAGAATCTGAATATCAGGACTCTCCAAGATGAGACTATGGCAATCCTGCCCCAGTGGAGGGCACCGCAAGGAGAGACCGGAATAATGGGGATGGACATTTTTTTCCCAGGGACCAGCTAAGACCAAAAAGGGCCATCGGACCAAACGAGTGTCCCGAAGGGGGAGGAAATCTCGATCAAAAAAGGAGAAAGAAAATGTAGATGATGGCAGAATATTTAATTTGAGCGGAGCTCCCCTCTCCTATGAGGAGAAGTTGGTATTGAGCAAAGGTCTCAAGTATGTTCCACCTCGCTCATTGAGTAAGTTTGAGGTATTTATGGACGTTCAAAAATTTGTGAGGAAGTTGAACGTCCAGAGATACCGCATCACGAATCCAGTCCGAAGTATACTTCCTAATTCGAGTGGATTCCAGCACGCTTCGTTGACTAATGCCTCCCTTTTCAACCCACCAGGGACCATGGCCCCCTCTTTGAGCGTATTCAAGGAGGTTATGACATCTGAATTAGACAAAATGAAGATACCTAGGGATCATCAATTCAAAAGTTGTACATCCCGCCGACAAAGGCGGGGGGATTGTTGTTTTGAGTAAGGAGGCATATTACCAGGAAATGAGGAATATCCTTTCGGATACTGGCACATAAAGTCTCCTACCTAATAATCCCACAACCAAATATAAAAAACTACTTACTAAATTGGTTGAGGATGGATATGGAAAAGGGATCTTGAGTAAGAAGGAGAGATCTTTTTTTTATTCCAGTGGCTCCCAGGGTTCCGATTATATACTTCTTACCAAAGATCCACAAGGATCCGGTACGGCCCCCTGGGAGACCAATTATTAGTGGATTGGACTCTGTGACCTCATGTGTGGGTAGGTACGTGGACACTTTCTTACAACCGATTGTGTCCACAATGCCTTCCTACTTAAAGGATACCACACAGGTAATCAATATCTTGAGAAATGTTGTTTGGGAGGAGGGATGTCTGCTGGTCACAGCGGACGTCACCTCACTCTACACAATAATATCACATTCTCACGGTATGGAAGCAGTGGAATACTTCTTGGCCAGAGATTCCTCTTTGCATAGGAGACAACAGGAATTTATCCTCGGTCTCCTGGAATTTTCCATGGAGCATAACTATTTCTGGTACAGTGGAAACTATTATCTTCAACAATGTGGTGTCGCCATGGGCGTGAAGTTTGCGCCTTCGATGGCGAATTTGTTTATGGCCAAATGGGAGGATGACGTTGTATATGCGGATCCTGTTCCTGAGCTCCTCCTTTGGAGGCGCTACATAGACGACGTTATCCTTCTATGGAGGGGCGACATGACGTCTTTGGATGCCTTTATGGTATCTTTGAATGCCAACGATAGGGGCATAGAATTGAAATATGTGGCTAGCAATTCGGAGATCAACTTCCTCGATCTGAAAATCAGAGTGGAAGGGAGTGAGTTGATAACGTCAACATATTTCAAAGAGACAGATCGTAATGGATATATCCATTTAAATAGTTGCCATCACCGTCCCTGGCTCAAGGGAGTACCCAAGAGTCAGTTTAGACGATTGAGGAGAAATTGTTCCCGTTTGGAGGACTATCAGGCAGACATCTTGAAAGAGAAGTTTGTCTCCAAGGGTTACAACTTGAAGGAACTAGATGAGATTGCCCAACAAGTGGGCTCCTATGATAGGGAGTACATCTTGGACCCTTTTGCCAGACCTCCGGAGTTGGAGGTGGCTAAGAGAGCCCCGAAAGGTCCTCCAAAATTTACATTTTTTACTGGATACTCTGCTCAACACTTTCTGGTAAAAAAGCTTCTCAAAAAACATTGGGGGGTCCTCAGAAGTGACAGAATCTTGGGACCACTCCTCCCAGAGGTCCCTTCTGTCATGTATAGGGGCCTTCCCCCATTGCGATTGACGGTTGCTTCCAACATTGTGGAACCTCCTAAGAAACCTGTTCCATTCTTCCAAATGAAAGGTTTCTACCCTTGCAGAAAATGCTCTATTTGCAAATTAAACCAACTTAAAAGTAGAAAATACATGAAGTTCTCCTCTAATGTCACGGGGAGGAGTTATGAGGTGAAACATTTTTCTACATGCTGTACCAGTAATGTAGTCTACCTCATAACTTGTCCTTGCGGATTACACTATGTGGGCCGCACCATCCGTGCCTTTCAGACTAGAATGAATGAGCACGTGGCTAATATAAGGAAGGGCTTCCCCAAGCATTCCCTGTCCAAACATTACGATGAGAAACATGGCAGGGATCCAAGGGGTACCTCGTTTATGATAATAGATGTTCTCCAACCATACTGGAGGGGTTGTCATATAAGAAGGGAAATATCAAGGTTAGAGACAAGATGGATTTTCCAGCTGAAAGTGTATAGGCCATTCGGCCTTAACATTGAATGGGACATGAATGCGTTTTTAAATAATAGCTAGGTCCCTATCTTCAATTTTCTGGTTACTTTGTTATTTTTTAGGAATATTTTTTAGGAATATTTTATAAGAAGAGTTTATGATATTTCCTCCAGTAGTTGGTATTTTGTCCCTCTGAAACACTTCCTCTGATATTTTAATGTTAATTAATTTTATTGGCTTCAGATATTATGTATTGTGATCATGTTTTATTTGTTATAAATTTGTGCAATTTTATTATGGATATGCGGGTCTAGTACAGCGGTGTTCCCTCAGATTTCCGAGTGTGATGTTTATATTAAATGAATTCGGTCCAGATATAGTCTATTGGACATTTGGGGATGTGTCCCCTATGATAAAGATATGCATTTTTACATTTCCTGTCCGGTGTTGTAAAATTTTGTCGGACCCGTGAAAAAATCGGACCTCGTCACTTCCGGTTATGGGAGTCTCAAGTGCGCATGCGCACCAGACATTATCTTGGTTTGGTAAACTTATAACACAGAGCGACCAGTTGAATGAGAGGAGGCGGGGCTGAGGTGGGACGGAAGACACCGCCGCGTCATCTGCAGAGCTGAATAGAGGAGGCGGGACGGAGGTGCGGCCGTGTAATAAATGCAGGACTTTAGCGACTCCTTCTGTTTTATTATCTTTACTAATTATCGTATTATTTACCCTTAGGATTTCATTACATTTAGTATTTCTTATTTTGCATTATAGAAATACTAAATGTCATGAAATCCGAAGGATAAATAATACGATAATTACTAAAGATAATAAAACAGGGAGTCGCTTAAGCCCTGTATATATTACACGGCCGCACCTCCGTCCCGCCTCCTCCGCCAGCTCTGCATATGTGCCTCCGTCCCGTCGCACCTCAGCCCCGCCTTCTCTCAATCAGCTGTCCGTTCTCTGTTATAATTTTGCCAAACCTCGAAAAATGTCTTCTGCGCATGCGCACGGACGACTCCTATCAACTGTTTTGTGACGCTCTGTCACCGGAAGTGACGAGGTCCGATTTTTTCACGGGTCCGACAAAATTTTAGAACACCGGACCATTCAGTGTCTTCCTGTTTCCTCTTGGTGGAGTGCATGAGTCACTTCCTGTTCCGGGGCAGCGATGTCTGGACTGATTATTGGTGACTTCCTGTTTCCTCTTTGTGGAACACATGAGTCACTTCCGGGTCGGTGATGCCGGTGTTCCGTGAGAATAACCTACCCCGTGAGAAATGCCTACCCTCGTCACTTCCTGTGAGGAACAGCTGAGCAGCGTAGCAGTGCGCATGCTCACAGCCCTGGATACGTAATGGAACAGCTGAGGAGCTGACTAGTGCGCATGCACGGAGGGTATGAAATGATCACGGCAGTGTGTGTAACGCGGCGGTTACATTAAAACAGCTGTGCTGCAATATGAGTCATCTCCACTTCTATCCCTGTCACTTCCCTGATCTTGGCTAGTAAATATAAAAGCGGCTCTCGGCTCCGTGATTTATCTTTTCATACACCCGCCGCCGCTTTTTTATTTACTAGCCCAGATTAAGGAAGTGACAGGGATAGGAGTGGAGATGACTCATATTTCAGCCGAGCTGTTTTAATGTAACTGCCGCGTTACACACACTGCCGTGCACCGGAAGTGACGAGGGTAGGCATTTCTCACGGGTAGGTTTTTTTCACGGAACACCGGGACTATGCACACAGGTGCTATCGTTAATTTTACTTACAGAGAAGACTACTTAAGGGTGATGACGATGGACGCTGGGCTATGCCTCCTTTGAGAACGTTAGAATTACGAAATGCATCAGGAGGGGCTAGCCGAGCATCTTACGTCACACCCAGAAGTCTAAGCACGGCCATCTTTTTGGTTTGCGGAAGGAACACTGCGGGACAGACTCAGGCTGATTACTGTCTGCTGTGATATGTGCTTCTTATACATCAAATGGGTGAGTGCATAATTGTGTGTATACCCAAATAAAGGTTGTTTAAAGAAAATGCACTATGGGCCTGTCCCTTTTGTTTAATATCCCCCAATACATGTGAGATGCGGCACCTATGGGAGTCTGAATAGGATTGTACAACAACATCTTGAAGCGGAAGCGCTGGGAGCTGTATGATTCTGTGAAAGGTTGCAGTGGTCCTTAACCACTCACTGCTCCAGATCCACTTTTGTCCGGTAAGAGGCAGTATATGGTGGCTGGGAATTCACTCTGTCTTTGTCGGTTTATCACCTGGGTGGATGTCCTATTAGTACCTCCAACATTTTGTATTGCTGCATTGACACACTATTGCTATCAAGATTCTCCCGTTTTCTACGCATATTGAGCAATTGATTGAATGTGGACTGTTGGGATTTATTCTTCACTAGGTTTCAAAGGAAACCGTAGTCACCGGAAATTCTCGAGTGTCCCCATGTACACAAACTACAGCCATTTTCCTAGGATGTAAGGTTTTTCCCACCACTAGATCACTTTTCACTAAGGTGACCAGGCTACCTGAATCCAACAATACCACAACATCTTTACCATCTAAGCACATTCTATAAAAAGGTTTCTCATTCCCCTTTACTGCAGTGCATATGGTTGCAAAAAGGGACTGTCGTCTCTCTGTCAGAAAGTCACACTGCATGGGTTCATCACCCGCTGGGCAAACCGCTGCTACATGTCCCTCTTCCCGGCAACGGTAACAAATCAACCTTCTGGTCCTCTCCTGTGGGATGGGTCTTCCAGGCCGCTCTCGCCAAACATTAACAGTAGTCCCGATAATACCTCTAGTTGCTCTTTGGTCCCTCTCTCCACCCCCATCCCTTGATGCAGTCTTACCCATAGGTGGGGAGGGTCTGGTCTTGGGGTGAAAAGTCTGTCCGTCTCTGGGGAAAGAGGTCAAATTATCTGTTGTTAGGTACCTTTCGACCAGGTCTACTAGTTTGTCTGCGGTTTCTGGACCACCATGGCTCACCTATTTCTGCAGGATGTTAGGAAGAGACCTAAGAAATTTGTCCATGACTACCCGTTCCAAAATTTTTGGTCCAGACAGAATTTCTGGCTGCAGCCATTTCTTAGCCAAATGGATGAGGTCATACATCTGCGACCGAGGTGGCTTCCTCAGCTGATAACTCCAATTGTGGACCCGCTGAGCACGGACATCCAAGGTTACCCCAAAACGTGCCAATATTTCCTCTTTTAATTGATCATAGTTTTTTGCATCTGCAAGCTCCAAATCAAAATATGCCTTTTGGGCTTCTCCAGATAATAGGGGGCCACTAGTCCAGTCCACTGTTCTTTAGGCCAACTCTCTTTCTCCGCTGTTCTTTCAAACGTGGTCAGAAACATCTCAGGGTCATCATCTGCAGTTGCAATGGCTTACCCGAAAAGTCGGTATGTTACTGGCCTGACTCCCAGCCTCGGTCTGCTGTCTCTGAAGCTGTTTCACGATGGCCTCCATTTGCTGCTGGTGTCTCTGTTCCAGGCCTGCAATGCTCTCTTGGTGAGCCTGTTGTTGAGCTGCAAGGCTCCGCTGAAAACCTGCATTTTTCTGCTGTTGATTTGCATTTGCCTGCTATTGATTTGCATTTGCTTGCTGTTGATTTACATTTTCTATAGCCAGTTGTTTCAGTATCTCCTCCATTTTGGGTTTACTTTAACTGCCCACGTCACTCCACCATGTGTAAGGGGTTAGCTCGCTAGCGGGTGTGGTTGACCCCTTGGGTGGGTTCGTTACACAGAGAGACAGCCGAGGAGTGGTTGAAAACAATGGTCTATGGTTTATTCTTCCAATTTGCTGTAAACAAGTGAAAGCATCTAAACAGCATAAATCAAACAAACATAAAATAAACCCTGGCCACTTGGGGCGTCTACCTTCACAACACAGGAACCTACCTATGGTGTCTGTCCCAACCTACTGCTGGGCAGACACTGCTGGTCATACAGCAGAAGACCAATAGTCTATTTGTTTTCTTTTCACACAGAAAAAGTCAACACCACCTCACCTTCAGAAGTCTCTCAGCTCACTGCTCTCCTTAACGCACAAAGCCTCAGGATGCAGCGATCAGTAGTCATCCTCTGGATAACTTATAGAGGCCTTAATTGCCTCATTTCGAATAGCTGAAGCTTTCCAACGTCCTTAAACCTTTCTGGCTATCTCTGCAGCCGACACCTGATAGTAATTGGTGAATTGTCTAAACAAGGCAGAAATGTATCTCCCGTCTGTGACAACACCCACAGATTTACCTGACTTCCTGTCACAATATATATATATTTATATATATATATATATATATATATATATATATATATATATATATATATATATTGGGCCTAGATGCACATAAACTTTAATGGCATCCCAGTCTTAGTCTGTAGGGTTCAATATTGAGTTGGCCCATTCTTTTCAGCTTTAACAGCTTTAACTCTTCTGGAAAGACTGTCCACTCACACACTGATGTTGGATGAGAAAGCCTGGCTCACAGTCTCCACTCTAATTCATCACAAAGGTGTTATATCGGGTTGAGGTCGGGACTCTGTGCAGGCCGGTCAAGTTCCTCTACCCCAAACTTGCTCATCCATGTCTTTGTGGACCTTGCTTTGTGCACTGGTCCAAATCATTTGGTGGAGGGGGAATTATGGTGTGGGGTTGTTTTTGCAGTGAAGGGAACTCTTAAGGTGTCAGCATACCAAGACATTTTGTACCATTTCATGCTCCCAACTTTGTGGGAACAGTTTGGGGATGGCCCCTTCCTTTTCCAACATGACTTCACACCTGTGCACCAACAAGGTCCATAAAGACATGAATGAGCGAGTTTGGGGTGGAGGAACTTGACTGGACTGCACAGTTGAGTCCTGACCTCAACCTGATAGAACACCTTTGGGATGAATTAGACTGGAGACTGTGGGCCAGGCCTTCTCCTCTACCTCAGTGCCTGACCTCACAAATGCGCCTCTGGAAGAATGGTCAAACATTCCCATAAACACATTCCTAAACCTTGTGGACAGTCTTCCCAGAAGAGTTGAAGCAGTTATAGCTGCAAAGGGTGGGCCAACTCAATATTGAACCCTACGGACTAAGACTGGGACGCCATTAAAGTTCATGTGCGTTCCTTCATTGACCACTACACTGACCTACCTGATTCCTACACTGACCTACCTTATTCCTACACCGACCACTAAGCTGACCTACCTGACTCCTACACTAGCCTACCTGATTGTTACACTGGCCACTACACTGACCTATCTGCTTCCTACACTGGCCACTACACTGACCTACCCGATTCCTACACTGACCACTACACTGACCTACCTTATTCCTACACTGGCCACTACACTGATCTACCTGATTCCTACACTGGCCACTACACTGATCTACCTAAATCCCACACTGACCGCAAAACTGACCTACCTGATTCCGTCACTGACCACTACATTGACCTACCTGATTCCTACAATGACCACTTCACTGACCACTGCACTGACCTACCTGATTACTACACTGACCACTAAACAGACCTACCTGATTCCTACACTGGCCACTACACTGACCTACCTGCTTCCTACACTGACCACTACACTGACCTACCTGGTTACTACACTGACCGCTACACTGACTTACCTGATTCCTACAATGGCCACTACACTGTCCTACCTGATTCCTACACTGACCACTACACTGACCTACCTGATTCCTACACTGACCGCTACACTAACCTACCTGATTCCTACACTGACCGCTACATTGACCTACCTTATTCTACACTGACCACTACACTGACCTACCTTATTCCTACACTGACCACTACACTGACCTACCTTATTCCTACACTGACCACTACACTGACCTAACTGATTCCTACACTGACCACTAAACTGACCTACCCAATTCCTAAACTGACCTACCTAATTCCTACATTGACCTACCTGATCCCTACCCTAACCTACCTAACCTCTACACTGACCTGCCTGACCCTACATTGACCCCCTACACGGACCTATCTACACTGAGCTATCTAACCCCTAGACTGACCTACATGACCCCCTACACTTACCTACCTAACCTCTACACTGACCTACCTGACCCCTACACTGACCTATCTACATTGACGTACCTGACCCCTAAACTAACCTACCTGACCTCTACACTGAACTACCTGACCACTACACTGACCTACCTGACACTGATCTACCTAACCATTACACAGACCTACCTGACCCTTACACTGACCTACCTGACCCCTACTCTGACCTACCTGACCCCTACCTGCACTACTCACACTCCCACACAGCGCAATGTAGATCAGTGGATCCATCATCCTCTTTACCTCTCCATGGCCTCATTGTCCATCTGGTCAGAGCTCTCCCCAGCACGAGGTAGGCAGTATTGTTTAGGAGTCCCCGCCGTCCAGTCTCTCCTTGGTGTTCCCCCCAGGGTGCTTACAGCCACTGCACCTTTTCCATGATCTGCGCCAAGCACTGCCCCACCCTGCCAGCTCTGCTGTACTAACATACAGGCTGCACCAGCAGGACAGGCAGGACCAAACAAATGACTCTCAGGGCGAGGGGAGCTGAATTAGCGGGCCATGAAGAAGAATGCCTGATTGCCTCATCGGAGGTGTAGGGGCCAGGGGAGGCAATAAGCTACAGCACAGACCCTCAGAATAGCGGGGGATAAATATTGTGCCCCCCCCCCCCCAAATGTTGCGCCCGGGGAGAAATGACCGGCTGCATGCCACATGACGCAAATGGATAGGCACACATCTAAACAGTAACCCACATTAAAAATGCTTGGGTATCATTATCAATAATCCCCTCCCGAACTCACCCTATGACAACAGCTTTTTTGGGGGGATAATTGCAAGTGTTGGTACAGTATTTCACAAAAGTGAGTACACGCCTCACATTTTTGAAAAAATTTTATTATATCTTTTCATGTGACAACATTGAAGAAATGACACTTTGCTACCATGTAAAATTGTGAGTCTACAGCTTGTATAACAGTGTAAATTTGCTGTCCCCTCAAAATAACTCAGCACACAGTTATTAATGTGAAAAAACTAATTTATACCCGCGCTTATGGAATAAAATAACTAAATTATAAATCTCCAAGTGATCAAATGGTGTATAAATTCAGTGCAAAGAAATAATATATTTATAAATGAGCAGCTGCTGCAACACTAAGAAAATCTTAGGAATGATATACAACACAAATTTAAAGCAGCGCTAGCCCTTAAAATTGTATAAATAAATAAATAAATAAATGACACTAGGTATCTCCTAGGTAAAAAATGTGACACTCTCAAGTAAAAAATGTGGATATAAAATTTGGTTAAACAATTTTTAGAAACAACTATATATTAAATAATGTGACACGGACAGGAAGTGATGAATCGGAAATGACGTGCCGCTCCGTGCGTGACAGGAAGTGCGTCAACGCGTTTCGCCGTAAGTTCCGGCGTTTTCATGTAAGTATGCATTTGGCTGCTAAGCAGAAATAAAACCTTATGTACTTATTTTCACATTATTTAATATATAGTTGTTTCTAAAAATTGTTTAACCAAATTTTATATCCACATTTTTTACTTGAGAGTGTCACATTTTTTACCTAGGAGATACCTAGTGTCATTTATTTATTTATTTATTTATACAATTTTAAGGGCTAGCGCTGCTTTAAATTTGTGTTGTACACAGTTATTAATGTCTAAACCGCTGGCAACAAAAGTGAGTACACCCATGGACCCAATTAGCCTTTTTCCCTCCCCGGTGTCATGTGACTCATTAGTGTTACAGGGTCTCTGGTGTGAATGGGGAGCAGGTGTGTTAAATTTGGTGTTATCGCTCTCACTCCCTCATACTGGTCACTGGAAGTTCAACATGGCACCTCATGGCAAAGAACTCGCTGAGGATCTGAAAAAAAAGAATTGTTGCTCTACATAAAGATGGCCTAGGCTATAGGAAGATTGCCAAGATCCTGAAACTGAGCTGCATCATGGTGGCCAAGACCATACAGGGGTTTAACAGGACAGGTTCCACTCAGAAAGGGCCTCGCCATGGTCGACCAAAGAAGTTCAGTGCACATGCTCAGCGTCATATCCAGAGGTTGTCTTTGGGAAATAGACATACGATTGCTGCAGAGGTTGAATAGGTAGGGGGGTCAGCCTATCAGTGCTCAGACCATACGCCGCACACTGCATCAAATTGGTCTGCATGACTATCGTCCCAGAAGGAAGCCTCTTCTAAAGATGATCCACAAGAAAGCAAAACAGTTTGCTGAAGACAAGCAGACTAAGGACATGGATTACTGGAACCATGTCCTGAAGGCTGATGACACCAAGATAAATTTGTTTGGTTCAGATGGTGTCAAGCGTGTGTGGCGGGAAAAAGGTAAGGAGTGCACAGTGTGCCCCCTTCAATGCAGAGTGACTAGTGTGCCCCCATCAATGCAGAGTGACCAGTGACTACTGTGCCCCCATCAGTGCAGAGTGACCAGCGTGCCCCCTTCAATGCAGAGTGACCAGTGACCAGTGTGCCCCCATCAATGCAGAGTGACCAGTGACTAGTGTGCCCCCTTCAATGCAGAGTGACCAGTGTGCCCCCTTCAATGCAGAGTGACCAGTGACCAGTGTGCCCCCATCAATGAAGAGTGACTAGTGTGCCCCCATCAGTGCAGAGTGACCAGTGACTAGTGTGCCCCATTCAATGCAGAATGACCAGTGTGCCCCCTTCAATGCAGAGTGACCAGTGTGCCCCCTTCAATGCAGAGTGACCAGTGCACTTACCTGATTTGCAGCGACGGCTTCTCGTCAGTTCTCAGTCCCCCGCGTCTCCCTGCGTCTCCTCGAGTCCTCCCTCCTCCTCCTCTTTGGCGAATGGCATGGGTTCGCCTTTCGGCCAATCCGGAAACGGGTCTCGGACCCGCTTCCTGATTGGCCAGGAGGAGGATCCATGTGACAATAGCGAATATTCATTTGCTATTGTCACACAAATGGGTGGGCTCAGGGCGCAGTGCTCTGTGCCCCGGACCCACCCTTTTCTGAAGCATATTAGAGCCTCTGGCTCGAATCACATGCTTAAGAAAAAAAAAAACCCAATCGAACTCCCTGTGTTGGGCGCCCCACATGTAGATTAGGGGGCCGGACGCATGGATAGGGGGAGCGGCGCCCCTGCGCCCCCAACGCACCAGCCGCCACTGGATGGCAACATTTTTAGTGATCACTTTGTGAAACCTTCAGATCACAATCAATTTTTGCACTTTAAGAGTTTCCATCCGCTTGGAGTTTTCCAATCAAAACCTAAAAGGCAATTGTCCCATGTAGCAAGGATAGTGAGTAATCTGGATCATGAAAATAATTTCGATGAGATGGGAGGGGAAGCTTACACAGAGAGGTTATCCCCCTGATTTGAACAAGAAAGAACAGAATAACTTGTTTAATCCTAGTATAAAATCTGTGAGGAATAAAAAAAATACCTTTTTTGTCCCAATTCCATTTGTTTTCCTTGCATATATATAATATCATAAAAAAATGTATCCATTTTAAGATATACAGTAATTACCCAACTGTCCCTTCATTTCATGTTCCCCCTCTTCCCTCGTACAGGTGAGGTAGAATTCTGTGTGATAGATTGATTAAGACCAATCAATATTGTCCACTCCAATTGTTACCTTATTAGGACCGCGGAACACCGGTTCATATCCTTGTCTAAGCTGTGTTCAGTGCAATTCTATGATTAAGACCCCTTTCACACATACAGTTCATTTCATCAGTTCAGTGACGTCAAAATTGACTAAGTATTCATCCGTTTTTCATCCGTTTTTTTACATCCACTACCAATGCAAAAACAGATGAAAAACCGACCATTTGTCATTACATTCGTTTTTCGTCTGATCCGTTTTTTTAACGGAAGAAAAATAGAGATTTGATCAGTTAAAAAAAACGGATGATGATGGATGCAGATGATCATCCATTTACATCCGTTTTTCCATAGGAATGCATTGATGTCCGTTTTTCATCCGTCAATGGATGGATGAAAAACGGATAGCTTAAGGGGAAATACTTGTCCCACCTACATATATAATATTAATATTAAGGGTTATTTTACCTGTCAATCTTTTTATGTAGTGTATGTGATTAAATGCCCATGTGGGCTGCTTTATGTGGGTGAGATAACACAAAAGATAAAAGCCATCATAAATATTAAATCAGGGAAAAACTGGTCCAGCAAGACATTTTGTGGACACGCAGTCTCCCAACTTAAATTTATGGTTATTGATGTAAATAAGAAAAGGAGAGGGGGCAATTATGAATTCATTTTAGGAACAACATGAGGTGCAGTGGATTCGCCATAGGGACACACTGCACCTTAGAGGACTTAATTCAGATTTGGATCTTCAGCTTTTTGTATAGTGGTCTTTTTAATTTTTATAGGGTTTGTATAGTTGTTGATGTAAATTTGCTTAATCTTATCCCTATAGTGGTCTTTTTTTTTACAATTTTATTGTATTTTTTTCAATAATAGGTTAAAACTGGGATGCTCTTGGAGAGATGTTGGTGAGTGAACCTATTGGCATAACTAGAACCTTTAGGGCCCTGGTGCAACAAACCATGAAAGGCCTCCCTGACCCCCGGGGCGACCCAGCCCCAAGCTTCACCACTGTACACCTGGATAGGAGGGGCGGTGGGGCAGCATATAGAGGAACTGATCCCCTCAATTTTGTTCCTGCAGCAGAGAGGGGATCGGTTCCTCTATATGCCCCCCACCACTCCTCCTAGCCAGGTGTACAGGGGTAAGGCACATGGGCCCCCTGGAGCATGGGGTTAGAATGAGTAGCAGAGGTGGTGGTGGTAGGGATGGGGGGATGGAATGGGATTAATGGCAGCAGTGGTGGTAGTGGTGGGGGGATAAGAAAAGTGGCATCAGTGGTGGTGGGGTAGATGGGATAGGATTAGTGGCAGCAGGGGTGGCAGGATGGGATCAGTGGCAGCGGTGGTGGTGGTGGGATGGGATCGGTGGCAGAGGTGGTGGAATGGGATTGTTGGCAGCAGTGGTGGTAGGATGGGATGGATGGCAGCAGTGGTGGTTGGATGGGTGGCAGCAGTGGTGGTGGTGGGATAGGATCAGTAGCAGCGGTGGTGGTGGGATGGGATGAGTGGCAGTGGTGGTGGTGGGATAAGTGGCAGTGGTGGTGGGATGGGATCAGTGGCAGCGGTGGTGGTGGTGGGATGGGATCGGTGGCAGTGGTGGTGGGATAGGATCAGTGGCAGCGGTGGTAGTGGGATGGGATGAGTGGCAGCAGTGGTGGTGGGATAAGTGACAGCGTTGGTGGTGGTGGGATGGGTTCGGTGGCAGTGGTGGTAGTGGTGGGATGGGATCGGTGGCAGCGGTGGTGTAATGGGATTGTTGGCAGCGGTGGTGTTGGTGGGATGGGATCAGTGGCAGCAGTGGTGGGGAGGGGGGTGGGATCATGGGCAGTGGTGGTGGTGAGGGGGGAGGGATCAGTGGCAGTGGTGGTAGTGGTGGGATCAGTGGCAGCAGTGGTGGTGGTGGGATCAGTGGCAGTGGTGGTGGTGGTGAGGGAGGGTGGGATCAGTTGCAGCGGTGGTGAGGGGGGGTGAGATCAGTGGCAGCAAGGGTGGTGGTGAGGAGGGGAGGGATCAGTGGTGGTGTTGGTGGGGGTGGTGGGATCAGTGGCAATGGTGGTGGTAAGGGGGGTGGGATCAGTGGCAGCAGTGGTGGTGAGGGGGTTGGGATCAGTGGCAGCAGTGGTGGTGGTGATGGGGGTGGGATCAGTGTCAGAAGTGGTGGTGAGGGGGTGGGATCAGTGGCAGCGGTGGTGGTGATGAGGGGGGCAGGATCAGTGGCAGCAATGGTGGTGGTGACGGGGGTTGGATCAGTGGCGGTGGTGGTGGCGAGGGGGGGGTGGGATCAGTTGCAGCGGTGGTGGGGTTGAGGGGGGTGAGATCAGTGGCAGCAAGGGTGGTGGTGAGGAGGGGAGGGATCAGTGGAGGCAAGGGTGGAGGTGGTGGGGGGGTGGGATCAGTGGCAGTGTTGGTGGTAAGGGGGGTGGGATCAGTGGCAGCAGTGGTGGTGAGGGGGTTGGGATCAGTGGCAGTGGTGGTGGTGGTGATGAGGGGGGTGGGATCAGTGACAGAAGTGGTGGTGAGGGGGTGAGATCAGTGGCAGCAGTGGTGGTGGTGAGGGGATGGGATCAGTGGCGGCAATGGTGGTGGTGAGGGGGGTGGGATCAGTGGCAGCGGTGGTGGTGAGGGGGGTGGGATCAGTGGCAGCGGTGGTGGCGGTGAGGGGGGGTGGGATCAGTGGCAGCGGTGGTAGTAGTAAGGGGGGGTTGGATCAGTGACAGCGGTGGTGGTGGTGAGGGGGGTGGGATCAGTTGCACAGTGGTGGTGAGGGGGGTTGGGATCAGGGATCAGGCACAGCGGTGGTGAGGGAGGTTGGGATCAGTGGCAGCGGTGGTGGTGGTGAGGAGGGGGTGTGATCAGTTGCAGCGGTGGTGGTGGTAAGGGGGGATCAGTGGCAGTGGCAGTGGTGGTGGTGGTGGGGGGGTGGGATCAGTGGCAGCAGTGGTGATGGTGAGGGGGTGGGATCAGTGGCAGTGGTGGTGGGGGTGAGGGGGAGTGGGATCATTGGCAGCAGCGGTTGTGGTGAGGGGAGGTGGGATCAGTGTCAGCAATGGTGGTGGTGAGGGGAGGTGGGATTAGTGGCAGCAATGGTGGTGGTGAGGGGGGTTGGATCAGTGGCAGTGGTGGTGGAGGGGTGGGATCAGTTGCAGTGGTGGTGGGGTTGAGGGGGGGGTGAGATCAGTGGCAGCAAGGGTGGTGGTGAGGAGGGGAGGGATCAGTGTAGGTAAGGGTGGAGGTGGTGGGGGGGGTGGTATCAGTGGCAGCGTTGGTGGTAAGGGGGGTGGGACCAGTGGCAGCAGTGGTGGTGAGGGGGTTGGGATCAGTGGCAGTGGTGGTGGTGATGAGGGGGGTGGGATCAGTGACAGAAGTGGTGGTGAGGGGGTGAGATCAGTGGCAGCAGTGGTGGTGGTGAGGGGGTGGGATCAGTGGCAGCAATGGTGGTGGTGAGGGGGGTTGGATCAGTGGCAGCAGTGGTGGGGGTGAGGGGGGTGGAATCAGTGGCAGAGGGGGTAGTGGTGAGGGAGGGTGGGATCAGTGGCAGCGGTGGTGGTAGTGAGGGGGGTGGGATCAGTGGCAGCAGTGGTAGTGGTGGGGGGTGAGATCAGTGGCAGTGGTGGTGGTGAGGGGGGGTGGGATCAGTGGCAGCAGTGTTGGTGGTGAGGGGGTGGGATCAGTGGCAGCGGTGGTGGTGGTGAGGAGGGTGGGATCAGTGGCAGCGGTGGTGGTGGTGAGGGGGGTGGGATCAGTGGCAACGGTGGTAGTAGTAAGGGGGGGTTGGATCAGTGACAGCAGTGGTGGTGGTGAGGGGGGTGGGTTCAGTTGCACAGTGGTGGTGAGGGGGTTGGGATCAGGGATCAGGGGCAGCAGTGGTGAGGGAGGTTGGGATCAGTGGCAGTGGTGGTGGTGGTGAGGAGGGGGTGTGATCAGTTGCAGCTGTGGTGGTGGTAAGGGGGGATCAGTGGCAGCGGTGGTGGTGGTGAGGGTGGGTGGGATCAGTGGCAGCAGTGGTGATGGTGAGGGGGGTGGGATCAGTGGCAGCAGTGGTGGTGGTGAGGGGGAGTGGGATCAGTGGCAGCAGTGGTGGTGGTGGGGGGGTGGGATCAGTGGCAGCAGCGGTGGTGGGGAGGGGAGGTGGGATCAGTGGCAGCGGTGGTGGGGAGGGTGCTAGGATCAGTAAGAGGCAGAGTTGATGGTGGTGGGGGGGGGGGGGGTGGAAGATGGGATGGTGGGTGGTATCAGTTGCAGCAGTGGTGATGGTGAGGGGGGTGGGATCAGTGGCAACGGTGGTGGTGGTGAGGGGGAGTGGGATCAGTGGCAGCAGTGGTGGTGGTGGGGGGGTGGGATCAGTGTCAGTGGTGGTGGTGGTGAGGGGAGGTGGGATTAGTGGCAGAGGTGGTGGTGGTGAGGGGAGGTAGGATCAGTGGCAGCGGTGGTGGTGGTGAGGGGGGGTGGTATCAGTAGCAGCGGTGGTGGTGGTGAGGGGGGTGGGATCAGTGGCAGCGGTGGTGGGGAGGGTGCTAGGATAAGTAAGAGGCAGAGTTGATGGTGGTGGGGGGGGTGGAAGATGGGATCAGTTGCACTGGCATCTGGAAGTTAATCACTTACTTGGTCAGTTAGTCGATTCCCCTCAGTATTTACGTGCCTCCAGGGATGCCTGTGTGTCATGGGGTCTCCTCGCAGAGAGGAGAGCTCCTCCCCCTTCACTCTATTGGTGTCAGCTGGTCAGCTGACTTTGTTCTTTAGTGTCCACCTCGCCTCTCTATGGCTTCTCTTTGTGGAGAGGATAGATGGGGTGGTCCGAACTCCAGTAAAATGATAGAGCTCAGCCTCCCCTTAGTGGCCGGCCACAAACCGATGGACCGGAACAAACAGATGGACGGATGGGCTGGAGATCGGGCCCCTCAGTAGCACAGCCAGAACAAGTGGGCGGGCGGTCGGCCCCCCTACAGTGGCGGAACTCCAGGGCCCAGTTGCAAATGCGACTGCTGCGACCCTGGTAGTTTTGCCACTGCACTGGAACCTAACTTGTTAAACGCTTCCTTACCTTTTGAATAATGAAATTACTATGATTATGTTATCTTCACTGATTGTTAAATAAAGAATTGATTCCACATGTATTGAGATATATTTAAATATTTAATGTAGTTTTTATATACTATACTATTTTTATGTGTTCCTATCTGAGGAAGGGCATGATCATGCTAGCCCATAACTGTCAACAATGGAATACTCTGATATGCTCTTTTGAGTCTGCATATTTTTGTGCTTAGTAAATTTTATGTGTAGCAATCCTGTTTGAACTTTCTGTTCACCACACCTGATTCGGATGTACTATATATAGATACAAATAAAAAAAATTTTTTTCTTTAATTGTAAAAACTTTTTTTCAATTTAATTTTTTTATCAATTACATTTTGTGGGGTGATTTTTTTAAAAATTAAAATAATAAATGAATGGTTTAATTGTAGATTTTTGTAATGTAGATTTCTTACATCTGGTTTTTCCTCTCTGCACTATTATTTTGTAATGGGAGTAAGTACAGTGGCAAAGGTGACAAGAGAAACATGTGCAAAGCTGTGGGAGGAATTAAAAGATGTGTTGCCACCTCCAGAAAAAATGTGGAAAAAGTTTGCAGAAGAGTTTTGGCAGAAAACAAATTTCCTCAACTGTATTGGTGCCCTTGATGGCAAACATGTTAGAATAAAAAAAATGCCCAAGGTCAAGATCAAAGTGTTTTAAATATAAAAAATACTTTTCGCAAACCCGATGTTGGAGCTTACGGGAGTCAAGGAGATTCCAGAATCTTTAGAGAGTCTGTGTTGGGTCATCGACTGTATGAATAACATCTCAGGATTCCACCCAGAAGGCCTCCCCCATTCACCACTGAGCCAAGTATATCTTTTGTCATCATGGCGGGTAAGGCTTTTGGACATGCAGGGAACTTAATTAAGCCTTACGGTGGCAAACCACCAGCAAGAAAATCTTCAATTACAGACTGAGCCCTGCTCATTAAGTAGTTGAATGTGCATTTGGGGTCTGAATTGCAAAGTGGAGAGTTCTCCTTTCTGCCATTCAATTGGATGTTGAAAACACCATAGAAGTAGAGCTGGCATGCCGCATGCTACATAATATTCAAATTTAGAAGGAAAGAGCTCCACTGAACCAGCACCCACAAACCCAGCTCAAAATGTATAGTTTATGGACTTACGCTCCACTTCTTGAATTATGCAAAATAAAAATCAATTCGCATATAACTTTGTTTCCCCAGAAGGTCAAATAGATTGAGATACTATGTCTAGTCAACTGCTTGCCGACCATATAACTTACATATATGGCGGCAAGGCGGCTTTGCTGCGCAGGATCACGTACCTAGTATTGATCCTGCACTTCCAGGTCAGGGGTGCCTGCGCCGTCAGCGGCCCCCTGTACCTATGCACAGTGGGAACTGATCGGTAAGTTCAGCAGACTCAATGTCAGCCGGCACCCACCGATGCTTCGGTACAGAGGCAGAATGGCGGTCTGCCTGTGTTAAGACAGATCGCCATTTTGTCAGCACAGAAAGCATGGATCCTCTATCTCTGTAAAGCAGGGGCACGATCCATGCCTTCCGCTAGCACAAGCACCTCCCCCACAGTAGTAAAACTCCAGCTACACATGCAGTTAACCCTTCGATCGCCCCGGTTGTTAACCCCTTCCCAGCCAGTGTAATTAGTACAGTAACAGTGCATATTTTTTTTAGCACTGATCACTGTATTATTGTCACTGGTCCCTAGAAAGTGTCAAAAATGTCAGTTAGTGCCCCATTTGTCTGCCGCAATAGTGCAGTCCCGCTATAAGTCACTAATTGCTGCCATTACTAGTAAAAAAAAAAAATTCCATAGTTTGTAGACACTATAACTTTTGCGTGAACCAATTAATATACACTTATTGGGATTTTTTTTTAATTAAAAATATGTAGCAGAATACATATTGGCCTAAATGTATGAAAAACATTTTTTTCAATCTTTTTATTGAATGTGTTTTATAGCAAAAAGTAAAAAATATTTTGTTTTTGCTTTTTTTTTTTTTTTTTTTAATTATTGGTCTTTTGTTGTTTATAGTGCAAACAAATAAAAAACTGCTGAGGTGATCAAATACCACCAACAAAAAGCTATATTTTGGGAAAAAAAGAACATATATTTTATTTGGGTACAGCGTCGCACGACCGCGCAATTGTCAGTTAAAATAATCCAGTGCCGTATCGCAAAAAAAAAAAATGGCCTGGTCATGAAGCGGGGTAAATCTTCCAGGGGTCAAGTGGTTAAATTCATCCTTGATCAAAGTTCAGTTTGAATTGATGCTACTGTTTGTTTGTTCACATTTTTGTTTAATAATTTAAGTTTATAAAAAAAATTGTGTTTTTTTTTTGGTCATAAACAAAAGTTGAACAGAACAACTGGCTCGAGTCAAAAACAAAGATTTTCAAAAAAAGAAAATTAACATTGCACTGCAAATAGTGGCCACAACAATTGGCCAAAGAAACAAACATCCATTGGCCATAAAAATAGGCCAAAGTAATAAACACAAATTGTCCATAGCAATAGTTGTTTATTACTTTAGCCAATTGTTGAGGCCAATTGTTGCTTATTACTTTGGCCACAACAATTTTATTTACACGCGTGTTTGTGTATATATTTATTATATACATCCCAACTCTACTGGAATGCAAAAACAGTGGTCTCTGACCATTTTACATGAAAATAACCTAAAAATTCAAAACGCTCATAATCATCATTTTTGCACATTTTTTTTCGTTCGTGCGTATTTTTAGTTCAAATCCCTTCTCCTAAACGGGATTTTGGAGGGGTTTTTTTCATGCCTGCCAACTTCTCTACCTCTTATCTCCTGAAAAATCCTATAGTATGCATGAACACACTGAATAACATGTGGGGGAGTTAACAGAAAAATAAAAGCTCAAAACAGCTTAAACACTCAAAGAAGCAGCTTCTTTAAACTACAATGTGCATAAGGCCTAAAGCAGGCCTTGTGTCAAAATGCAAGTTTTGTTATTTGGTAGAACCCCACTACTCCATGTAAAAACACTACAAAGCAAAAAAACAGGAGATAAAGTTAGTTATCTTCCACCCCAGCTTATAGAGTCCTTTGTCAAGCAGAGATGAGTTCACTTACAGCGGGATCCTAGGAAAGCCGAGGATGACAGATCTCATGTGAATGAGCTCCGGCATTGTTCAGTGCTTTATGCTACAAAAAAAGCAGCTTGACGTTTCTTCATTTTTATTCTTTATTTTTTTTGTTTTCGTTTGGGAAATTCAAGCACAACCATACAACCAGTTAAGAATTCTACTAATACATTCAGGACAATGTTCTAAAAAGAACATGGAATATACCCCACTCTCATCTCTTTTTCAATATCTATTTTTTTTTATGTAAAGTAATAGCGAAATGATATTTGGTCTACTGAGAGCCTTGAGTCAGTCAGATTTCAGACCTGAAACGTATGCATCAGTTTATGAAGCCTAGTCATGGAAATTCCACATTCTTTATATTATAGACTGTTATGGGTATGATAACAGTGCTTATATGTAAATAAGCCACAGTCTTTGTGGAGATATGGCATGCCAAGTCAAACAATCTGAGAAAATGGCCTTTTCAAATGGAATTAAGACGTACTTGCTGAGTCATAATAAATTATTAATATTAGTTTTCTATTAATAAGTTCTGAATACAAGTAAAACCATCCACAACTGGACCGTGTAAACTGATAATGATATGATCATAATTGTTAATGTTTATATTTAAACATTTAGGCTCTGTTCATGCCTATGCAGGTGTGTGTGCTTTTGCACGTTTACACGCATTGTGTTTGGGGCAGCCCATACATTTAAATGGGAAAATGTACTGTCTACTTTCTGCCAATAAGACTACTAAGTCAAACAATTATCCCTTGTGTATATTGTAGTGGGGGTTTCCTATGTTTCCTAGCTGTTACCTATGAAAAGGATTGGGGCTCCCTTAAACGGTACAAAGGACCACTTTATTGGCTTTACATCCAGGGTTTCATTGTCCTGAAATACACTTTCCCTGCATGCCAAAGATTAACATAACTGCTTTTTTGTATCTGATTTAACTGATAATAAATTAAAATAGACCAGTTGTCTTGTGCCACTCCACTTCTACTCCAGTGACTAGCAAGCTGAAAGAGACAGATTGGCAATTATGCATCAGTATAAGCAGAGGCGTAACTAGAACCTTCAGGGCCCCGATGCAAGAAACCATGAAGGGCCCCCCAGACCCCTGGCCGGGGCCCTTCCCTTCAAGCCCGGGGCTCTTCCCACTAATCCTGGGGCTCTTTACTCTCATTGCATGGCCTTTTATTATGGTCCCGCATCAGGATCCTTTCACAAGTTCTGCAGTGGGCCCCCTTCCTGCAATCTTGGGGCCTCCCCACAGTGGTGAAATGCCAGGGCCCGGTCGCAAGTGTGACCTTTGAGATCCTAGAGGTTCACCCACTGTTTTGCTACCGGGCCCCCTGGAGCATGGGGCCCGGTAGCGATTGCAACCCCTGCAACCCCTGTAGTTACGCCCCTGAGTATAAGTAAAACTAACAATTAGAAAAGTAGGAAAACTGTCACCCTACTCTGCTAGCCATTCAGTTTGATGATTATGAACCCAGAACTAGGTAAATTAAGTTCGCTATACCACCAACAAAAATTTCCAGGCTGTGAAAGGACAGAGATAATAAGGAAACCCTGGATGACCCAAGCAGAGGGGCAGTTTTTGAAGCTCTTTTAATTCATAGTAACATTAAGGTTGAATAAAGACAATAGTCCATCCAGTTCAACCTGTGTAAGTGAGTGTATGTCAGTGATGATAATCATTTCCCATGTAGCAGGATTCCCAGCCATTTTGCTGGATATGGGTCCGCCAGGGTTACCGATAGCAACAGCAAGACAGTTAGGCATATTCTCCAAGTGTGAGCACTGAGACAAGAATCAGTCCAGTATCTTTGGGTTTTTTGGTTTATTGAGAACTTGAATGGGAGAAGGGATGAGTGGGATACTCTTCTGGCTCAACTATGCACAATATTAGGGGGACAATTGAAAAAATGCCTGCTGACGCTGACTTGATGCTGGCTGAATGCCGTTCAACGCTGGTTGGCGCTAATGAACGCTGACTTGCAGTCTATTAGCACTGAACTGACTCCTGTAACTTCCTTGTGGCACAAAGTCCTTGTAGAAGCTCCCTTAACACTTTCCTTTGAGGTAGCTACTAGTACATCTGCTGCAACGCTTAACACTTCAGGGCTTAGACTCAGGCACCCCCTTTCTAAGCTTCCTCCTGGTTAGCTGGCTCCTGGATGCCTCTGACCTTCTGGAGTGGTCTCCTATCCTAGGCAGACCCCTGGATAGTTTACAGTACTCACAACACTTCCTGGAAACTTCTGCCCCAGCAGCTCCACTCAGTCCACAGCTCACTGGATCCCTCTCTGCAGCTCAGCTCAACCTTCTGTCCTCCAGGCCGACCGCCAAGGACAGCTTTCCTGACACTGACAGGAGAATAGACAGCCGTCGCCCTCCTCCTGGGACTCTGCTTCCTGCCAAAGACGCCCTGTCATGTGCTCCCCTCAGACTTATATCCCCTCCCAGGATGCACTGCGGCAGACTCTGCCCTCTGGGGTAGATACAGGCCCTGGTGTGCTATTGGCCAGGTTTCCTCCACTGTCCAATGAGAGCCCTCATTGGACACAGTGGGGAGACTCCCCAAGCTCAACAGGCACACCTAGAAACACATGACAGCCTAGCTGAACAATTAGCCCCCCCTGATAAGCAGATAGGGCCTCCCTTATGGTTTTCCTAGCACCTACCTAGGAGGGTGCTACACCCATATCCCTGTATATTGTGTTCTTTAAGATGCATGCCCAAGAGTCTTTAAAAGTATCAATACTCCCCGCTGACACCACCAATTGTGTAAGAGAGTTCCACACTCTTACTGCCCTGACAGTGAAAAAGCTTAAGATTAAACCACTTCACTTCCAATCTCATTGTGTGGCCACGTGTCTTCTCCAGTGAAAATACATTTAGTGCTTGTAGTCGCTCCTCATAATTGAGGTCCTCCAATCCCCAAATTTGTTTTGTTGCCCTTCTTTGGACTCTCTCCAGCTCCAGCAAATCCCTTCTAAGGATTGGTGACCAGAACTGGACAAAATACTCCAGATGTGCCCGGATTATAGTTTTATCTCTGGAGTATATCCCTTTTTCTATGCACGCTAGTATTCTGTCGGCTTTGGTAGCTGCAGCTTGACATTGAATGCTATTGCTCAGTCTGTCTTCCACTAGGACCCCCGGATCTTTCTCCATCCTTGATTCCCCCCTTAGTGAGTAGTTTGCATTTATGTTTTTAGCCCCCAAGTGCATTACTTTACATTTCTCCACATTAAACCTCATTTGCCATGTAGTTGCCCCCTTTATTATTTTTTTCAGGTCTTTCTGTAAGATTTCTATATCCTGGTGTGAAGGTATTGCCCTGCTTATTTTTGTGTTGTCAACAAAAATTGAGATTGAGCTATTTATTCAATCCTCTATATCATTTATAAATAAATTAATCAGAATTAGTCCCAGGACAGACCCCTGGGGTATCTCACTTACCACTCCAGACCAGTCTGAGTACAAGTTATTTATCACCACCCTTTGGACGCGCCCCTGTAACCAGTTTTCTATCCAGGAACAAACCTTATGGTCAATGCCTGCAGACTTCAGCTTGTAGATTAAGTGTTTATAGGGAACTGTATTGAATGTCTTTGCAAAATCCAGATACACCAAATCCACAGGTCTCCCCCAATCTAGATAACAGCTCACTTCCTCATAGAATGTTAACAGATTGGTGTGGCAAGAACATCCCTGTGTAAACCCATGCTTATTACGACTAATGATACTGTTTTTATCAGCAAAATCTTGGTTATAGTCCCTTATCATCCCCTCTAATAATTTACCTACTCTTGATGTCAGGCTGACTGGCCTGTAGTTCTCCGGGAAAATATCTCTGCGCCTTTTTGAATATTGGTACCACATTTGCTTTTCTGCAATCAGCTGGTACAGTTCCTGTCAGTATGCTGTCCACAAAGATTAGGAACAATGGTCTAGCTATAACCTGACTGAGTTCTTTGAGGACTCTCGGGTGTAAGCCACCTGGTCCTGGTGATTTATTTGTGTTAAGCTTATCAAGTCTTTCCTTGATTCCAGCCTCTGTTAGACACAGCAGTATGTCCTGTGATGTGCTACTAACAATACTGTTATGGTCAGAATACCCCTCCTTTTTCTGTGAAAAAACTGAGAAGAAGAAAGCATTTAGTACAGTTGCCTTCTCTGTGTCATCTGTAACCATCCTCCCTTCAATGTTTTTTATGTGGATGATGTGTTCTAATTTTGCTTTTTTACTAATAATATATCTAAAGAATTCCTTTGGATTTTTTTACTCTTCTCTGCTATGTGTCTCTCTTAGTCCTTTTTAGCTGCCCTGATTTCATTCTTACGTGTCTTGTTGCATTCCTTGTGTAGCACCCTCCTAGGTAGGTGCTAGGAAAAGTATAATTGTGGCCTGTCTGCTTATCAGGTGGGCCTGATCTGTTAGCTAATCTGTCACATGCCTCCAGGTATGACCGGTTGAGTCTGGGGAGTCTCCCCACTGTATCCAATGAGGGATCTTGTTGGGCAGTGGAGGAAACCTAGCCAATAGCACACTAGGGTTTATGACTGTCCCAGTGGGCGGGGTCTGCCGCAGTGCACCCTGGGATTGCAAATAAATCTGTGGGGAGCATGTGACAGAGTGTCTTTTGGCGGGAGCATCAGTCCCAGGAGGAGGTGACGGCTGTTTCTCCTTCTGTAAAAGTGTGAAGGTGGTCCAGGCAGTCAGCCTAGGAACCAGAGGTTGAGCTGGGCTGCAATGGATCCAGAGTTGCTGACCAAGTGGAGCTGCTAGGCAGAAATCTTCAGGAAAACCAGTATCGTAAGTACTCAAGAACTGCTTATGGGTCTGCCTAAGAGAGGAGACCACTCCAGAGAGGTCAAAGGGGATCCAGGAGCCAGCTAACCAGGAGTGCACAGTAAAGGGGGTGCCAAGTAATTAAAACCTGAAGTTGGGGAGTACAAGGGGGCACCAGGAAGGGCCCTGAAGTGTTCAGCAATACAGTTTGCCTTAAAGTCAGCTACCTCAGGAAGGAGTGTCTTGGGGAGCTTAAAAGGGACTTTTCCTACAGTCAGAGGTAAAGTTCTAGTATCTGGCCTTGCTGAGGCCAGCATCAGTCAGCGTTAACCAGCATCAGTCAGCGTTAACCAGCATCAGAGGAGCGCTAAAGAGCGCCAAGTAGTATCATTCAGTGTCCATGCCTAATTGTGCATAGTTCAGTTGTTGGAGTATCCCACTTCTCCCTTCTCCCATCTAAGTTCTCAAGTAAACCCTAAAAACCAAAGAAACTGGACTGGTTCTTGTCTAAATTTGTTCTACTGTTCAAGCCAAGTGTGAGGCCTGCTCCATGGGAGATAGGGAGAGTGGGATGAAGATAAAAGTACACTTTGAAGGTTGCCCATGGCAACGCAAACGTTCCGTTCAGAACCGCAAAATGGTGGGAAAAATGCCTCTGACTGTGAATAAAAACTGTATCTGCCAGACAGGAAAAGGTCCAAGTGTTGACGGAGAAAATGACGACCAGGGGCACGTGGATCGGTGTGCCAGGGGTCGTGTGTGTGTCAAGGTTATATGGAATGATGTTGACCGTGCATACGACAGCGGGACATTTATTCTGTATAGCGACTGTATCGATACTTTGAAGATATCGGCCGGCCATGCCGGGAAGGGCAGTGGAGCTTTCTACGGAGACAGTATGGGGACGGGTGCTGCTTGTACATGTGCTGGGAAGAGGGCTGTCGACCGTGCATGTTCCGACATTTCTCTGGCCTGGCAAAGAGGGACAGCTGGCTCATGGAAATGGAGGCACAGCTGGGGCCCTGCTACAAGCAAGAAGAGTGGATGCATGTCTGGTGAGGGACATGGTCCGCTTTGCAGCAATTCTGTGTCGTCTGAGGTGAGAGAGTGCGGCATTGAAGGGGTTATTGCACCACGCGGGAAAGCTAAAAGTTTCTCCCTAGCAGGAGGAGCAACCACCAAACAAGGAGAATGCGTAGTGACGTTGGTCGCGCCCAGCCAATCAGGAGTGACTAGGGAAGCAGCCTATAAATTACTTCCCCCTTCGGGCATGGCTGAGAGGGTGACACGTGTGAGAAGAAGCGATATGGAGTTTGTTGGAGAGCGAGAGTGCGCAGCTCGGCAGACCCGGGAGCAGACTAAAGAGCCGGAGGCAACTGTCCTGTGGGATACAGGAGTATGGATGTTGCCCGAAGGAGGACTGACGCTGTGCACCGGAGGAGGCATGGAGCACTTAGGTCTGGTATGTCCCCAGTATGTGAATGTGACCATGCCGATGCGAGCGTGGAGCCAGTGCGGGCACTGCGGCTATCTGCTGCTGCAGGCGGAGAATAGTGAGGGTCAGCCCAGACAGCCGTGTGTGTCATGGGAGACAGGGACCACTCGAGTTATGACGGCCATGGAATCGGGGCCCCTCCACGGAGGCAGGAGGGGAGTCTTCAGGATACTGATGCAGCTGGAGGCCATGCGACCTGGCAGTGGTTCAGCTCTTGAAAAATGAGGGGGGGGAGGTATTTAGCGCTGCCTCAAAGTGTGTAATGGGTAATGGGCAAGTAAATAAATAACAGTCAATTGAGATGTAAATGAATAAACATTAGATATCACATAACAAAGGATATATATATATCTCAATATAGTGACATATTAAATAGATATAGTGCCAAAGTACAACGTGAAATAGGATGACAGTGAACCCCTCAAAAAAAGGGGGGGCTACCCAAAGTGGCACATGATCGAAAGTAAGTGTTAAGTAAAAAATAAGCCACAGATAACATATAGTTATAAGATAGACAATAGAAAACTATAAGTGACATGATGCTATAATACTGGGGCAAAGTGGTGTCCCAATGTGCTACTAAATATAAGTAAAATTAAAATCGTGTATTCTAAAAAGTATACATTACAAAAATGTATGCAACACATATAAATGTATATATATATATATATATATATATAAGAAAAAAGGAAGGATGACTGGGTAAAAAATCACCTCAGTAAAAAATCATGGACATAATAAATGACATATAACACATAAAGAAGAGAAGTAACCAAGTTCAAAGGTGAGTCCGTGCAACAAGTGGTACAGTGCACTTAAATTAAAAGTCCATAATATAAAAGGGGTTGTTTCCAAAAAAAATCCCAAAATCCGGAGGGTAAGGTGAAAATCTTGAAGGTGACACGTGCAGGTGAGGATACTAATGTGCTCCCCTCTCAGTAAATGCCGCACTCACCAGATCAAGATACCCCTGCAGGGGTAACAGGCGTGGTATAACTCAGAGATAAGTATCCATCAAGGGCATCCATACTCAATTGAGGTATACATCAGCATATCACTCCTTCCATTAGTAATACTCATATATGGCGTGTATATCATTCATAGGCATGGATGGAGGTCCGGACCATGTATAGGGAGGAAAGAGCTCATATAGTGAAGTAAAACAAGGCACTAACAAAGTGCCAAATGCAGGCATGTCAGAGAGTCATATCCAAGCCGGTCAGCCGCAGATGACATCAGACTCCTCCCCCCATACACGTTACGTCAATGGGCGTGACTTCGTCAGCGGGGTTGACAATGCACCGCGGAGCAGACTTGTGCCGTGTAGTTGAATTGTGACCAAGTAAAAAGTTCTGGAGGGGCCCCAGACGTGCCAGGAGCCTTTTAGACTGATACTGGGACAGATACAGACAGATCAGTTAATGTAGCGTCTGACAACCACGCCCCTGACGACGTCAAACCTATGACGAAATGCATTGGGTGGAGTCAGACGTGACACAACCACGCCCCCAGAGCCGGCCTTCTGTGAGTGTATGCGGGGACGCCGCAACCCTTAGATTTTCAGCGTTTATGGATACATGTCTGTATATGGCGTTTTACATGTGAGTGTAAATTCTTGTTTTTAATAAATATGATTGCTTTTACGGTATCACGCTATGTCCCTATCGTTTTTTCATATACATGGCCTCTGAATACAGGACTTTGAATTGTCTCCTATGCTATACCCTGCATTGATCTACACCAGGCAAACCTCCTTATATTACTAATTAAGCGTGCTGAGGTCTATCCATTAAGTTGGGTGACCAATACCATCTGGTATGTAGCTTTTTTGATATATGGTGATCCATCCACGGGTGCCTTCTTTTCTTTAAATCACAAACGAAGCGGTAGTCGCATGCTGGGACTTGTGGTTCCTCTTTTCAACACTTTTTTCTTTTTTTTTTTGATTATTCACAAGGATTGATTGCTTTTATATAAACTTCTGTAGACTTGATTTTATTATTTGATTAATCACCTTTGACGGTGTCACAGTATGTTAATAACCAATTATTTGATTGAGTTCATTATTTGGTTTTATATTTTCACTTTATTATGTTAATCCTTTATGATTAATATCATATCTTTTGGATAGCGATACACATATTTGTATACTATTGTTTTGGATTTTCTATAGGTCCATGTGTGCTGCTTTCTTTTTTATCCTCAAACACAATACCATCACAAGAATTTATTATCATTTTTAGCGCAGAACTTTCCCCATTTTTATTTATTGCATAAAATTTGAAAATTATTTAATTTATAATAAAACAAATAGAATAAAGAATAACATTAAAAAATTCACAAACAGCATATACAAAGAACAAAATATAAATATATTTAAGAATACATTAAACAACAATAGACCACAATACTACATTTTTTACTCAGAAAATAAATGTATTAATAAATTACAATTTTTAAAACTGCATTCTCAAAAAAAGCATAATTGAAGTAGTATTATATATGAATTATGTTAAATTATAATTATCTTAATATAAACATTTTAAAAGTATGTATGTATATATATATATACACACACACACACACACACACACACACACACACACACACACACACGCGAGACAGTGCTTTTAAACTACATTGAGAAATAACAGGTAAAATGACAAACAACAAGAATATGTGATGGTCAAATTGGTTTTATTTGTTTTTTTGACAAGTTAATTTTTCATTTTTTTTTTATAAATTAAACATACAAAAGAGTAATTATAATAACATAAAAAAGATGCAAAAACATATATAAAAAGACACCACAATATATAAATTAGACAATTACAGTGAAGGTAACAGACATAAATACAACAAATGTAGACAAAACAAATACAAAGAAAAGTAAAAAAAAAAAAAAAAAACATTATTTAAATAAACTCATAATGTAATAATTTATGAAAATATACATTTATATTACATATGCAGTATAATTAGCTTTAGCTGTGTTAACACACATAAATATAGATAATGAAAATGGTATAATAAAATAAAATAAATTCATTAAATATTTATTTAATTTTATGTGGGCATTAAAATGAACAATAAATAGCAAAGTAAAAACAAAAATATATTTGATTATTAAAAGATATATAAATCACATGTTTACATGAGATATCAATATATATATAGTGTGATATTTGGGGTGATAGCTCCAAGAGATCGCGTGCACAAGCCGGGTAAACTTAAACAAGAAGTGGTTTATTTTCTTCCATAACAGAAATAAGGCTTCCAACAGCAAACAGTTCAGAAAACAGGCATAACTTAAAAGTCCACTTAACTTCAGCATAAATGGTAATTACAATACAATACTAGGTTTTGGCAGGGGTTTTCCCCAAGAATGCAGTCCCAAGCAGCAACTTGTCTCCAGCCACCATGCAGCACACAGCAGTTCAGCCTCCCAGGTGTATGTCCAGCTCCTACTCTCCACACCCACTGACACTACTTCCTGTCTTTAAGAGCTGGTCTCTCTGGGAGACGGCTTAACCCTTGTCTTCCTGTGATACCATATTTCCCTTAAAGGGACCACAGCCCAAATATTGGTGCAATGTAAAACCCATCCAGGACCCAACCTCTATGACCTCCACATATCCCCCCCTCTGCCTCAACGCGGAGGTGTTGGAGGCACCATCAGACACCATACAATGCACTCAGGAGAGCGCATCGGCAATCTGATGCTGTCTCCCGGGCCGATGCTCTACCACAAAATTGAATTCCTGGAGGGACAGGAACCACCTCGTCACCCTGCATTGGTCTGCTTGTTTTGTCGCATCCAGGTCAATGGGGCATGGGCGGACACCAGGCGAAACTTCCGACCCAAGAAAACAACAAGAGAAGGGCGCACTGACCTTGTGCATTACCACTTTGTAGTACAGAGGGATGCCTCGAATGCTGGACTGGGTGCAGTTGTCGAAAGTGGTCAATGGGGAAGAGCACCCCGTAGTTTTTCTCAGTAGGAAACTGATGGCGGCAGAAAGAAACTACGCTGTGGTGGAGCGGGAGTGTCTCGCCATCAAGTGGGCACTAGACTCTGCGCTACTTCCTGCTGGGTCAGAAGTTTCAAAAAACAACAATATCTCTCCTGCGCTCAAGTGGTATGCGGGAAGGTGAATCTTCTAGGCGGTTTTATGACACAAAAGAAGTGGTCTTGCTGCCCCCCTCAGGACCAAGGGTATCCAAAAGGCACTACAAGAAAACAACAAGAGAAGGGCGCACCGACCTTGTGCATTACCACTTAAAAGTTTATTAAAATCAAAGAAGGGTAGCGTACAATATACTCACAAACGTAGCATATGAACAAGCATATAGGAAATGGGCACCGCTCGCTTCCAGGACACTTCTCTACTGCTGGATAGCGTGATGGCGTCCTCAAAACCTGATGTGGCTTACGCGTTTTCGAGGGAGGACCCTCTTCCTCAGAGCCAAAATCGCCACTCACTTGTGGCGATTTTGGCTCTGAGGAAGAGGGTCCTCCCTCGAAACGCGCAAGCCACATCAGGTTTTGAGGACGCCATCACGCTATCCAGCAGTAGAGAAGTGTCCTGGAAGCGAGCGGTGCCCATTTCCTATATGCTTGTTCATATGCTACGTTTGTGAGTATATTGTACGCTACCCTTCTTTGATTTTAATAAACTTTTAAGTGGTAATGCACAAGGTCAGTGCGCCCTTCTCTTGTTGTTTTCTTGTAGTGCCTTTTGGATACCCTTGGTCCTGAGGGGGGCAGCAAGACCACTTCTTTTGTGTCATAAAACCGCCTAGAAGATTCACCTTCCCGCATACCACTTGAGCGCAGGAGAGATATTGTTGTTTTTTGAAACTTCCGACCCAGCAGGAAGTAGCGCAGAGTCTAGTGCCCACTTGATGGCGAGACACTCCCGCTCCACCACAGCGTAGTTTCTTTCTGCCGCCATCAGTTTCCTACTGAGAAAAACTACGGGGTGCTCTTCCCCATTGACCACTTGCGACAACTGCACCCAGTCCAGCATTCGAGGCATCCCTCTGTACTACAAATTCCTTGGAAAAATCTGGCGCTACTAGCACTGGATGCTCACACAATGCGGTTTTAAGCTTCTGAAAAGCTTCCTCGGCCTCTGCATTCCATGTTATCATCACGGAATTCCTCCCTTTTGTCAAGTCCATCAATGGGGCCGCAATAGTAGCAAAATGTGGGACGAACCTTCGATAGTAACCGACTATGCCCAGAAAGGCCCTGACCTGTTTTTTTGTTAGGGGGCGGGGCCAGTTATGGATGGCTTCTTCCTTGTTCATCTGAGGCTTTACCAGTCCCCTGCCCACAATGTACCCCAGGTACTTCGCTTCCTCCATCCCAACAGCCGACTTCTCTGGATTTACGGTAAACCCTGCTCTTTTCAAAGAGTCTAGGACTGCCTGGACCCGAGATAGATGGGACTCCCAATCAGTACTGAAAATGAGGATGTCATCAAGATATACCATATCGTATCGTCCATGGGGCCATAATGTTTTGTCCATAGACCTTTGAAACGTGGCTGGGGCGGAGTGTAAACCAAACGGCATTCTTTTGTATTGCCAATGGCCTTCTGGAGTGGAAAAAGCAGTTTTTTCCCTGGCTTCCTTGGTGAGGGGAATCTGCCAATACCCTTTTGTAAGGTCCAGTGTGGTAATGTACCGGGCGAGACCCAACCTTTCAATCAATTCATCTACCCGGGGCATCGGATATGCGTCAAATTTTGAGACTTCATTAAATTTTCTGAAATCATTGCAAAATCGCAGAGTGCCGTTGGGTTTTGGTACCAGAACGATAGGACTTGACCATTCACTCTGCGATTTCTCAATGATGTCAAGTTCCAGCATTCTTTTTACCTCTTCAGACACCGCTTTCCTATATGCTTCTGGGATGCGATAGGGCTTTAAGCGGATTTTTACATTGGGCTCTGTAACAATGTCATGCTCAATTATGTTGGTTAGACCTGGCAATCCTAAAAACATTTCTTTATTTCTCTGCAGAAATTCTTTCACGTGTTGGCTTTGGGACTTAGGGTGGCAGCAACATGCACTAGCTCAACTCCTGCAGGGTCCTCTACAGTAACCCCTACCACAGCAGATACCTGATCTCGGTCTCTCCAGGGTTTTAGTAAATACACGTGGTAGATTTGGTAGGGTTTCCTCTTCCCAGGTTAATGTACCCTGTAATTCACATCACCAACTTTTTCCACCACCTCAAATGGACCCTGCCACCTGGCCAAGAATTTGCTTTCTACCGTGGGTATTAACACAGCTACCCGGTCTCCTACCTGGAACTGCCTTATCCTGGCAGACCGGTTATACACCCTCCTCTGGGCATCCTGTGCTTTTTGGAGATGTTCCCTTACCAACGGCATCCCTTTTGCCACCCTCTCTCTCTCATTTGGGAAATATACTCCACCACAGTTTTGTGTGGTGAGGACTCACTTTCCCATGTTTCCTTCACCATATCTGGCAATCCGCGGGGTCTCCGCTCATACATTAGTTCAAATGGCAAAAAACCTGTGAAGGTCTGCGGAACCTCCCGAATGGCAAATAACAAGGCCGGGAGCAACATGTCCCAATCTTTGCCATCCCTCTGGACCACTCTTTTTAGAATGGACTTTAAGGTCTTATTAAACCTCTCAACAAGGCCATCTGTCTACGGGTGATAGACGGACGTTCGCAACTGTTTGATCTGAAAGAGTTTGCAGAGGTCTGTGACGGTGGCGGGTATCAGACCCCTGGCCTTCTCATCCACCTCGTGACCAAAGACCAAGCAATCTCACACCCTGCCGTCACTTGCGTAACAATACCACTCTCAGCTGCACCCAGCACATAGATTGTCCAGCTTGCGGGACCACAATCTAGATGCCAGCAGACTGAGAGCGATTGTCACCGGGTTAATTAAACGATTAACCCTTTCTCTGCCACCACCTCTACGTTATAATGAGCCTAGAGGATGCTCGTGGTTTTACAAATGTCAATTATGACTTTAGAATAACCGTCTGTAACACACACTGTCACCTCAGACCAGAATGTTTCAGATAGGTTAGCCTAAACAGTACAAATATCAATTATGACTTTAGAATAACCGTCTGCAACACAAAGTAGCGTGCTTTCAGGAGGCAGGTTTGTTTGGGTCAGTTTGCATTTAAATCTTAGAGACAATGTTAACACTTTTCAAAATCAGGTTTAATTATAAGAAAGGTTAAAATTGGTGTGAATAAAAATATTTACAGAAAAATGGGTTACAAAGAAATTATTATTATTATTATTTCAGGTACTTATATAGCGCTGTCAATTTACGCAGCGCTTTACATATACATTGTACATTCACATCAGTCCCTGCCCTCAAGGAGCTTACAGTCTAAGGTCCCTAACTCACATACATACTGTAGTGCCATTTTTTTTTTTTTAATACAGGATCCAATGAACCTACCAGCATGTCTTTGGAGTGTGGGAGGAAACCGGAGTACCCGGAGGAAACCCACGCAGGCACAGGGAGAACATGCAAACTCCAAGCAGGTAGTGTCGTGGTTGGGAATCGAACCAGCGACCTTCTTGCTGCTAGGTGAAAGTGCTAACCACTACACCACTGTGCCGCCCCAATAGAGACACAATACAGCCATTCAGAAATAGGAGAATAAAGAATGGAAATACTTGCATTAAACGGTCCTGGTATTACCTTAGTTTCAGAAGCTGAACAGGTATGATTGGTTCCCCTTGGGCGATGTTATGGCTTCGATGGTAGGATCAGAACTGAGCTCTCTACCAGTTCCTGTCCTTTTCTCTGACCCTCCAGGGGGTGTCACCAGAAGTACTTAGCCAATAGGCTCTGAGTCTATAAATTGCTAAGGGACCTCCCCGTTTGACAGATTAATAAAAGCACTCATATCTTGAGATATGAAATGGTTAAATGCTTGAAACCGATATTTTATGATCCGGTTTTGAATATCCTATCTTTAGACACTAAACATGGGTTACCTTGGAATAACCTATGACCTGTAAGGCATCTGATCGCTAGCTTGTCTTTACTAGGCATGAGGGGGTTCATGTTTGATATTAATTTGATTGGTATTTTATGGGACACCCAAATATCTACTTTCTAGAGACATATCTTGCTTGGGTATAAAGTTAGGATGTTTTGTGGCTAACTGTGTCATGTTCCGAATGACCTAGGAGCCATATGCTGTGTTCAGATTACCAATTCACTCTAGAGCATGAGGAGACGGAATGTCTGCTTGGTCAATCTGCTTGTGTATAGTAAAGGTGTGAAAAATGTCAGCTGTGCAGGAACCTGGCATTCAGTGACCCAGGGGGTCATTAACACTGCAAAAGGGTGGGGGGTGATGCTGGTAAGAATGACCATTTTCAACACTGTCCACTAAGCTCGCAAAACACAAGATGGATGCTTGCGACAGTGTTTGAACTAAATGGCGGCCTGACAAACTAGGGTGCCAACGCACGATACCATTACAAGGTCTGCCATCACCTTTGTCGTAAACAGGGTGCCCTGATCCGTCAGGATCTCTTTGGGCAGCCCAGTGCGTGAAAACATATGAAACAACTCTCAGACAATAGCCTTAGAAGTTGTTTTCCGTAATGGGACTGCCTCCGGATACCTGGTTGCGTAGTCTAATACTACTAATATATATTGGTGTTCCCTCACAGATTTTACTAAAGGCCCCACCAGGTCCATAGCAATCTGCTCAAACGGCACCTCAAATATCGGCAAGGGAACTAATGGGTTCCTATAGTGTGACACTGGGGCTGTTAACTGACAAGTGGGGAAGGAAGTACAGTACCTTTTTACCTCCGACTTCACGCCTGGCCAGTAAAACCGGTCAGTTATTCTGGCCTCTGTTTTCTCCACCCCCAGGTGTCCGCCTAATGCGTCATTGTGGGCTAAATCGAGGAGTCTTCGCCGATACGACTGGGGAACCAACAACTGTTCAATAATTTCCCCTCGGCTTTCAGTCACTCGATAGAGCAAATCCCCAATTAACGCAAAATGTGGAAACTTTTGTTCTGCCCCCGGTATTTGTGGGACTCCATTCACCACTGAAATCTGTTCTCGGGCATTGACTAAAGAGGGATCCTGTAACTGGGCGGAGCTAAATGCCCCCTTGGATATGTCCAGGTCTGGGTGCACTGGTCTGGGGGAACCTCCCCTTCAGCCTCCCCAAGGTGAATCTGCAGTGGGGAGAGTTCCTCCTCCTCCTCCCCCAACATGACCTGTAACAGACAGTCTTCCCCCCCTCAGGGGTCAACTCGGGCTTGAGACCTGAAACATAAACGTCATCAATAACATCAACATTTTCTAGTATACCACTACCACCCCTATGTGTTTCAACGCTAGCGGGGTGTGTTGTGGGCAGTTCTGGACCGGACCCCAGAGACTTTAGCCCTTCAGGCCCCACTGTCTCCAGTTCTCTTGGCCATCCAGGGAGTCCACTCTGCACCTGGTTCCATAGTTCAAGGAATAGTGGACAATCCCTCCCCACTATGATATTGTGGATTAAGCTGTTTACCACCCCTACTTCCTGTGTCACTGAGGTGCAGCCATAAGAAACAGTCACATTAACCAAGGGGTACTCCCTGGTATCCCCATGGATACATACTACCCGAAGAGTCCTACTCACAGGGCCGAGGTTTCTGATCACTCTAACATGGACCAGTGTAACCATATTCCCGGAGTCCAGTAATGCCTTGGCAGGAAGGGGGTTCACCCAAATCTCGCATTCAAACTGTCCTACTGTTAGATCGAGATGGGTGATACATGCTAGTTGGGCATAAAAGGACACTCTCCTGCCCACCCCACATTCCATGGGCTCCTCCTGAAATGGGCACTGTGCCCGGGTATGGCCCCAGGATCGACAACGCTAACACTGTATGTCTCCCATTCGGTTGCCAGGGGCCGATCTCCATGGATCTGGCGAAACCGAGGCAGGGATGCAGGTTCCCGGATCTGGTAGGGCTCCCCTCCTGGATGCTGCAGCTAGCCGAACTGCCCTTGATGTGGGTTCCTGTCGCTTGGCAGGTCCGAGCAGATCCTCCACCATGGTATACCTTTCAACCAACTCCACCAACCGGTCAACTGTTGCAGGGTCTCCATGGCTTACCCAGCGTTGAAGGTCATCCGGCAGGGACCGCAGGTCCCTGTCCATCACCACCCGTTCCAGCATTTGTGGGCCAGACAACTTTTCTGGCTGCAGCCATTTTTTGACCAGCTGCACCAGTTCATGCACCTGAGACCTCGGTGGGCGGTCAGGTTGGTACCTCCAGCGGTGCACCCTTTGGGCCCTAACGGCTGTAGTCACCCCTAGGCGGGCCAGGATCTCAGCCTTCAGCCGCTCATAGTTTTTGAAGTGTTCCGTCGGAAGATCAAAGTAAGCCTTTTGCGGATCACCAGTAAGGAAGGGGGCGATGATGCCAGCGGTAGGGTGTGGTTTATGGAGACAAAGAAGCTATAATAAACCAGTACATTTTTTATTTTTGAATGAACCTTTGCGATTGGAAGATTTTGATTCATAAGTTTTTCTAATGTGATAAACACGTATCTTTAATAAAAAAAAAAATAATAAAAATCAATTCAGCATGAAAGAATAGCATTTTTTTATATTTATGATTTTGTGGTCTCTTTTAGTGCTTACCTGCAATAGCGTAGTAAAAACAGTGTATGCTGTGGTGCTATGCCTGTCCCTCAAAATCTGTAATTTACAAACAGTACATTCTAAGTATTTAAATTACTAAAACTCAAAACTAAGTTTCGCACTACAATTGCCCCAGTAAAAGTGTGGGGGGGGGGGGGGCTGTATTAAGAATTGGAGAGAATGAGGGTGGGGGTAGGAACAATAAGAAATTGAGGGAAATATAGGAAGGGTGGTGGTGGTGGGGGGGAGGGAGGGAGGTGATTAGGGTGTTGTTGATGGAGACAAAAAATATAATAAAACAGTATATTTATTATATATACCCCCAATAAAATTGCACCCATCAAAGTTCCCCCATAAGGTATGTAATAACATTGCTGGCATCACATTGCCCCCCATGAAAGGGCTTCCATGACTTTGGCCACCATCCTAGTGCTTCCCAATCATAGTGTGCCATCATCACAGTTTTGCCACCAAAACCACAGTGCCATAGAAGCTGCTGCCACCATAATAACAGTGCCATTAAAGCTGGTTCCCCCTAAAATCACAGTGCCAGTAAAGCTGGTTCATACTAAAATCACAGTGCCATTGAAGATGGTTCCCCAAAAAATCACAGTGCAATTAAAGGTGGTGCCCCCTAAAATCACAGTGCCATTTGATGCTGATGCCCCTTTAATCACAGTAAAATTTGATGCTGGTGCCCCCTTTAATTACAGTAACAATTGATGCTGGTGCCCCTTTAATCACAGTAAAATTTGATGCTGGTGCCCCTTTAATCACAGTAAAATTTGATGTGGGTACCCCTTTAATCACAGTAAAATTTGATGCTGGTGCCCCCTTTAATCACAGTAACATTTGATGCTGTTGCCCCCTTTAATCACAGCAACATTTGATGCTGGTGCCCCCTTTAATCACAGTAACAATTGATGCTGGTGCCCCCTTTAATCGCAGTAACATTTACGCTAGGGCCCTCTTTAATCACAGTAACATTTGATGCTGGTGCCCCCTTTAATCACAGTAACAATTGATGCTGGTCCCCCTTTAATCACAGTAACATTTACGCTAGGGCCCCCTTTAATCACAGTAACATTTGATGCTGGTGCCCCCCTTTAATCACAGTAACAATTGATGCTGGTGCCCCCTTTAATCACAGTAACATTTGACGCTAGGGCCCCCTTTAATCACAGTAACATTTGATGCTGGTGCCCCTTTAATCACAATACAATTTGATGCTGGTGCCCCTTTAATCACAGTAACATTTGATGCTGGTGCCCCCTTTAATCACAGTAAAATTTTATGCTGGTGCCCCCTTTAATCACAGTAACAATTGATGCTGGTGCCCCCTTTAATCACAGTAACATTTATGCTAGGACCCCCTTTAATCACAGTAACACTTGATGCTGGGTCCCCCTTTAATCACAGTAAAATGTAATGCTGGTGCCCCCTTTAATCACAGTAGCAATTGATGCTGGTGTACCCTTTAATCACACTAACATTTGATGCTGGTGCCCCCTTTAATCACAGTAACATTTGATGCTGGTGCCCCCCCCCCTTTAATCACAGTGCTATTTATGCTGGTGCCCCCTTTAATCACAGTGCCATTAAAGCAGGTGCTGCTGCTGACCCCAATCACACATACCTGAATTGTAGTATGTTTAGATAGGAACGCTGTGTCTGACTCCCCTCTCGAACAAACAAAAGGATATACTGGCAATAGCCTGTTTACCCTTTTTAAAGATGGCGCCATACGCACTGGGCGCCGCCTATCATCGCATCATTTCCTGTTTGGAAATAACGCGAGGAGAGGAGCGGCCGGCTGCCCACGTCGCTGCCCATTGCCTCCTGGGAGTGATGAGTAAGAGCTCCCAGGATGCATTGCAGGTCAGGAAGTGACGGCTCGGGCCGCGGCCGCAGAGGGAGGAAGTGTAAGGAAGGTAAGTATATTTTCTTCAAAAACAAGGTAAGTAAATAAAAAAAATCATGATTATCCATTTGCTTTTCAGGTGACCTAGAGCAAGCGGATGGGCCAAAGTTGCTTTTGAGCCCAGAATTCCGCTTTAAACAGTTTTTTTCTTATGTTTCTAGTTACCTCCTGGTTTCCAGGTCTAGGAAAATGATGTCATACATCAGGGTTACAAATCTCCCTCAGCATTTTTTACTGAGAAAACATAGGAAATTTATTGACTGAGAAGATTTTTTACCGTCAACCTGAAAAATGACAGAACTCCTATTAAAAACTAGGATAATCAATATTTAAACAGTTGTGACAGGAAGTCAGGTAAATCTGGGAATGTAGTCACTGAGAGGAGACACATTCCCACCTGCTTTGAAAGTTCACTGATACTATAGGGTGTTGGCTGCAGAGAGAGCCAGCAGGAAGTTGAAAACCATTCAGCTGTTCAGAATGAGGAGATCAAGGACTCTATAATTTGTCCAGAGAAAATCTATTGAGTGCTGCCTCCTGTCGCTGTGTGAGCTGGGAAGAGGAGGACAGACATACGTGTACCTCCCGACGCCGTGTGGGCATGGGAGAAGGACTGCTGCCGCCTGTCGCCGTGTGGGCTGGGAGAGGGGGACAGTCGGATGTGTGCCTCCCGACAAGCTGGTGAGCATGGGAGAAGACCCCCTACAGCGATGTGAAGCTAAGGAGGGTAACCACGAGTGAAGACGTCTCAAAGGTGAGAAGACAAAGTGTTCCATGTGAAGAGTGTGAAGAGAAGTGTTCCATGTGAAGAGTGTGAAGAGTAAAGGGACCTGTTAAATGAACTGTGTTCAATGTGAAGAATCTGAAGAGTAAAGGATCCTGTTATAAATGAACATGTGCTGTGTGAAAGAAAACAAAGGGACATGTTCAATGGACAATGTTTGTGCTGTGTGAAAAGCAAACAAATGGACATTTGAGTGTCTGCTGTAGGATCAGCAGTGTCGGCCCAACAGTAGGTTGGAAAGACTTCTTAGGTAGGTTCCAGCTGTGAGAAGGTAGCCGCCCACAGAGGCAAGGATTTATTTTGTGTTTTATTTTATTTTGGATGTTTTGCTGCATACAGCCTGGTGAAGAAAACACCATTTAATAAACCACACTGTTTGTTTGCAAGCACTTGTCGGCTATCTCTCTGTGAAAACGCACCCCCAAAGGGGTCATCCACGCCTACCACCGAGCTAATCCCTTACACAGTATAAACACGATAAGGCAAAACCGACAATACACATTATAATACAACAAGTAATTTGCATGATTTACACATACAAAAGTCAAAGCAGCATGACAAATTATCAGCCCCGATACTTACGGACAGTTGTAAAAGTTACTGATTACAAAGTGTTTGTAAATGTATTGACAGTTGGCAACCCTATCATATATCCCCGGAGTCTTCAGGACTCAGGAGGGGTTTTCTCAGCTAAGCACACCCTCCTGTCGGCATGCCTGAGCTAAGGGCAGATGGAATCCAGGATAAATGGATGAGTTTGCTTTGAATATTAAAAATTAATTAAATAGGGTTTTTGGTTTGTGGTGGTAAGAGTGTTGGTCTTTGGGCCTCTTCATTGGCTGGCATGGGATGATGTCACTTCTGATCATGCACAGGAGCCAGTCATTTTAGCACTCAGAGGCTGTGCATGTGCAGCTCAGTTTACAGTGCTGGAGCAGGGTTGCCAACCTCCTGCAACTTTTTTTACTGACAGAATATGGAAATTTACTGACAGAGCAAATTTTTCACTAAAAACCTTAAAAAAAATTATAGAACTCCTATTAGAAACTAAAAAAATTAGTATAAATACAATCTGTAAACATTGATACTATCCATAACAGGTAATTGACCTAGTTTACATTTAAAATGTCAACACAGCATAACAAATTATTAGCCCTCCAGCTAGGATACAGTTGAAAATCAAGTTCTGTTATGCATGTCGAAGAGAGCAATGGGCATGACCAGATTGTGTTTAATAGTGGGAGTGGCCTAAAAGAGGATGATTAAACAGAACCACTCCCTGGCCACCTACCTCTAAACACATTGCCATGGCCTTGATGCTTAGCTTCATAGTGCGGCAGTTTTAATTTGACATATCAAGGTTTACAGGCAGCATCGTCTATAAATCCTGCCATTGAGCTCAATGGGGCTGCGCAGCAGCCACAAGCCAAGTGCTTGGCTTGCGGTTGTGACACAGTATTTCAATGCAAAATTCCCATTCAGCTGGGAATAAAATACATTCCAGGAGGTAGCAATATGCCTTGTCAGCAATTCACAGGGAGCCATGTATTTTTTATCAATGAATACAAGGCTTCCTCTGATTGGCCAAGGTAGAGAGGTGGGTGGATGCCATCATGATTTTCACCTCAACCATTCAGAGGAAGCCTTGTATTCATTGATAAAAAATATTAATAGAAAGTGCAGAAAGCAGGGGAGGCCCGTCCATTGAAAGTGCAGGGGCACTGCCCCCCCATCCATGCGTCCAGCCCCCTAATCTACATGCAGGGCGCCAGACGCATGGATTCCAATAGGGGATTTTTTATTTTTTTTTGAAGCACGTGATTAGAGCCAGAGGCTCTAATAGGCTTCAGAAAAGGGTGGGCTCTGCGCCCCGAGCCCACCCAGTTGTGTGACAATAGCGAAACAATATTTGAATAATTGTTTGTTTATGCCAGTTTGGCCCAGAAAAACTCTTTACCAGTTCCGGACCGGAGGGATTTGCCCCCCTAATGACCAGGCCATTTTTTGCGATTCGGCACTGGGTTATTTTAACGGAAAATTGCACAGTCGTGCGACGCTGTACTGAAATAAAATTGATGTCCTTTTTTTTCCACAAATATAGAGCTTTCTTTTTTTGGTATTTGATCACCATTTTTCATCCATTTAGGCCAATTTGTATTCTGCTACATATTTTTGGTAAAAAAAAAAAACTGCAATAAGCGTATTTTGATTGGTTTGCGGAAAAGTTATCGCGTCTACAAACCAGGTGAAGGATTTTTTTTTTTATAGTAATGGATAGTAATGGCGGCGATCTGCAATTTTTAGCAGGACAGATTGGACCCCTAACTGATTTTTTTGACACTTTTGGGGGGACCAGTGACATTACTACAGTAATCAGTGCTAAAATTATGTACTGTTACTGTACTAATGACACTGGCAGGGAAGGGGTTAACCTAGCGGTGATCAAAGGGTTAAGTGGGAGTCTAGGGGAGTGTTTTTTAACTGTGGGGGGGATGGGCTTGTGAAATGACCATAGAGACCTGTGATCCTACATAGAAGGATCACAGGCGCTCTGTGATCATTTCATAGAGAAGGATGGCCAGCTGTGTTTACAACAGCTGACCGTCCTCTCTCAGTGGGGAGTGATCCCATGGATAGTGGGGGCGGGAGCGTGCCGCCAGAGGCGCGCAATGCCCCCCCGCATCACGCTCGCGAACACTGTTTCATGCATCCGAGCCAGCCTGCCGCAGTAAATCTGCGGCGGGCGGTCGGCAAATGTTTAAAGTATTAGTTCACCTTTTAGGGCTCTTTCACACAGGCGGACCGTTTTTTTTGGCAGATCTGAACGGTCCCCCAATGCATTCCTATGGGGCATCGGATGTCAGCGGAGACATGTCCGCTGACATCCGATCCGTCAAACCTGGACGGATGGAAACCCTATTTTCCATCCGTCCAGAGGATGGGATCGGATGAGAACGGACCGACGGCCCGTTCCCATCCGATTCCCCCATAGAGATGTATGGGGAACTGACAGCTGTGTCTCCGCACACAGCGCAGAGAACAGCTATCATCCTTCTGCTCAGCGTGGGATCGGCAGATCGATCCCCCGCTGAGATAAACGGAGTCCGTCCGACGGACACACAGAAAAAATTTAAAAGTGAGCTAACACCTAACACTCTCCCCATCCCCGCTATATTTACCTCCAGTGTTGCCGAGTTGTCAGTACCCTTGCAGCCTCTCCAGCAGTCTGGGTATTTGAAATCATTGCTCTTCTCCCTGTTCTCCATCAGCACTTCCAGGACGGAACAGATGATGGTACATTGATGGTGTTTACCAATCAGAATCCATCTGCTCTGTCCTGAAAATGTTGATGGAGGGAGAAGAGCAGGGATTTCAAAATCCTGGACCACTGAAGCTGCTGCCAGATGCTGACACTGCAGCTGTTGCATGTGTACACAGTGCCGGGAGCCCAGGGCAAACATGCAAAACTGCTCTGCCCCCCCAAGATGAATGAGCATTATGTGTCAGTAATCTGCATGCTTTCCCTCTAAGCATGGATCCCCCCTCCTCCCAGTACAAATTTACTTCCCCTACTGAAATCACCACAGCACAAATGCCTTCCCCAAATAAATCACCTCCTACCACAAATCCTTTACCTTTCAAATCCCTCAAATTTCCTCTCATCCACTCCCCTCCACTCCAGATCCCTACTCCCAGCACAAATCCCCCCCCCCCCCCCAAAAAAAAAATCCCCTCCAAGCGCAATTCCCCCCCCCCCCCTCTACGATATCACCTCTTTTAGCACAAATCCCCCAAATCCCTCACTTAGCACAAATTCTCTTCCCCTTTCCCCCTCCCAACACAAATCCCCCTAAAACACCACTCCTAGCACATCCCCCGCAAATTTCACCGCCTAGAACAATTTATACACCCTGCTGCCCCCCAAACCCCCCCCAACACAAACCCCCTCCCCCTCAATCTCTTTGTGGGCTCCCCCCACACCTCACGTGATACCACAGTGCCCAGGGCAGCCTCCCCTCCGGCCCACCCCTTATCCCGGCCTCTGTGTACACTCCTGTGCACTGATTTTGCAGTTTAAGGGGGGGCTGCTGGGAGGCAGAGAAAGGGGGTAAGCCTGCTCTCTGCTTGCACATTGCTGTATACAGTATGTTACCATAGTTGGGAAACACAGATAGTTCAGAGTTAGGCTGGCCATACATTATTCTTTTTATTTTTTTAAATTCAGTTAGTGGTCTAAAGTAAAAATAACAAATGGATTCTCCCATCCACACAAGAGAGGTGGATGGAAAAATCCTCCCTGCTGATTGTATTTTGACAGAGACATTTCTACATTCTCCTGTATGTGATAGCTCACTGTTGTGACATCAACCACAACCAACACGATAGGGCTCCTGTATACGGGAAGCTGAGCCAGAAGCCTAATTTCAAGCATATTTCCTTATCCTGGGCAGCCTAGCAGCAGTGTACATCCTGCTATTGACATGAATGGTAGTGCAGCTTTGTAATTGTGTATATGGTGGTGCTATCATAAAAACAAGTACAGGTGTATGCAAAACATAGGAAGTTTTCTATATTTTTCATACACCTGTACGCTGTGCTCGTGTTAAGGATATCACTACCATATACACAAGAACAGCGCTGCACTACCAATTCATGTCAATGGCAGGATGCATGCTGCACCATTTAGTAAATATAGTAAAGGTGCACAGGAGGAGATAATATATTCTGGAGAAAATTTATAGGACATTTTAGGAACTATAACTTTTTTTTTTTGCACATGAAAATATGAACACTGTTTAATCACTTTTAGGTTTAGGGCGCATGCATGCCCCCCGGCTGGCAACCACTGTGATTGTACATAGCAGGAGCCTGTCAGCAAGTTCCGGCTGGGACCTGCTGATTGGCTGTGTACAATAACAGCCCAGAGCTTTGTGTTCACAATCAGCACAGAGTTCTGTACAAAGAGAATGATCTGGCAGTTGAAAGGTGTTTTCACACTAGCACTTTTGGTGCGCACCCGGGTTCGATAGACGTCAGAATTCGGTTCTTTTTGATGATGTGAACACTGTCTTTGAATTTGGGTGCCCACCCGCGAACCGTACCGGAGTCTACTTAAAAAGGGTGGTCTAGGGTACGGTTCATGTGAACTCCAGTACGGTTCGCTTCTGATGAGAACGCAATCGTACCAAAGCAAGCAATTCTATCCATTTTGGCACCTTCTCGTTTACAGCGGTTGCCAAGCAACATGGGTACGTGCCGGCTGCAGCTTGATGACTGTACCAGGGTTCGGATACAAAAATCAAATGTGAACACAGTTCATCGGGGGCAGGGGGAAGGGGAAGCAATCAAACTCGTGTTCGGACCAGGCAATCACACCAAGTGTGAAAACACCCTAAGGCTCTGTTCACATCTAGGTGTTTTTGGGCGATTTTCTGCTCTAGGCCTCAGCTCTGAAAACGCCCAACAAGACAAATTTCATTCATTTCAAAGGCCCCTGTTCACATCTGAGCGTTCTGTCACCTTAAGCAAAACGCCTATTGTTTAAAACCAAGTACAATGTCTCTGCGCTATGGATACACAAATGCCTACAGGGAGTGCAGAATTATTAGGCAAATGAGTATTTTGACCACATCATCCTCTTTATGCATGTTGTCTTACTCCAAGCTGTATAGGCTCGAAAGCCTACTACCAATTAAGCATACTAGGTGATGTGCATCTCTGTAATGAGAAGGGGTGTGGTCTAATGACATCAACACCCTATATCAGGTGTGCATAATTATTAGGCAACTTCCTTTCCTTGGGCAAAATGGGTCAAAAGAAGGACTTGACAGGCTCAGAAAAGTAAAAAATAGTGAGATATCTTGCAGAGGGATGCAGCACTCTTAAAATTGCAAAGCTTCTGAAGTGTGATCATCGAACAATCAAGCATTTCATTTAAAATAGTCAACAGGGTCGCAAGAAGCGTGTGGAAAAACCAAGGCGCAAAATAACAGCCCATGAACTGAGAAAAGTCAAGCGTGCAGCTGCCAAGATGCCACTTGCCACCAGTTTGGCCATATTTCAGAGCTGCAACATCACTGGAGTGCCCAAAAGCACAAGGTGTGCAATACTCAGAGACATGGCCAAGGTAAGAAAGGCTGAAAGACGACCACCACTGAACAAGACACACAAGCTGAAACGTCAAGACTGGGCCAAGAAATATCTCAAGACTGATTTTTCAAAGGTTTTATGGACTGATGAAATGAGAGTGAGTCTTGATGGGCCAGATGGATGGGCCCGTGGCTGGATTGGTAAAGGGCAGAGAGCTCCAGTCCGACTCAGACGCCAGCAAGGTGGAGGTGGAGTACTGGTTTGGGCTGGTATCATCAAAGATGAGCTTGTGGGGCCTTTTCGGGTTGAGGATGGAGTCAAGCTCAACTCCCAGTCCTACTGCCAGTTTCTGGAAGACACCTTCTTCAAGCAGTGGTACAGGAAGAAGTCTGCATCCTTCAAGAAAAACATGATTTTCATGCAGGACAATGCTCCATCACACGTGTCCAAGTACTCCACAGTGTGGCTGGCAAGAAAGGGTATAAAAGAAGAAAAGCTAATGACATGGCCTCCTTGTTCACCTGATCTGAACCCCATTGAGAACCTGTGGTCCATCATCAAATGTGAGATTTACAAGGAGGGAAAACAGTACACCTCTCTGAACAGTGTCTGGGAGGCTGTGGTTGCTGCTGCACGCAATGTTGATGGTGAATAGATGAAAACACTGACAGAATCTATGGATGGCAGGCTTTTGAGTGTCCTTGCAAAGAAAGGTGGCTATATTGGTCACTGATTTGTTTTTGTTTTGTTTTTGAATGTCAGAAATGTATATTTGTGAATGTTGAGATGTTATATTGGTTTCACTGGTAAAAATAAATAATTGAAATGGGTATACTGTATATTTGATTTTTGTTAAGTTGCCTAATAATTATGCACAGTAATATATACCGTAAGCCAACGGCAGGTAACACTGTGTTACATGCACAAAGCTTCCACCCAAAACAATTGGTGAGAAGTATACCATATTCCCAATACCTACGATTGTGACGCATATGCTCAAATGAGGAGCAATTTTGAATGGAGGCTAGTAACCTACGTAATAGATTGTTAGCAAGAGGCTACACAACCACCACATTACGTAAGGCTTTCAATAGAGCTTGCCAAAAAACTAGGGAAGAAATTCTGTTTAATAAAAAAACTAAGAATACAGAGGAAAATGTTCGTATTATCACCCCATATCACAAACAGCATCAAACAGTCCGAAATATTTTGCAACAACACTGGTACTTACTCAAGCATGACAACATCTTGAGTAAATACCTAAAAGACTATCCAGAAATAACATATAAGAAGGCAAAATCAATTAGGGACCAAGTAACTAAAAGTCATTTTGTGGACAAAAGGGTCATAGAAGAAGAAAATGTAACGGGCACCTGGCGATGTGGTGACTGTGACTTCTGCGAATGGATATATGAAAATCAATCCCTCTATTTGCCCAATAACCAATTACATGCGATAAAACATTATGTGGATTGCCAAACCATAGGCATTGTATACATCATGTTCTGTGAATGCGGCGCCTACTATATAGGTAAGACCAAGAGACAGTTTTGGCGCCGCATCAAGGAACATATAGGTTACGGTAAAAATAACCTTCTATCCACGCCTATTGGAAGACATCTTGGTGTTTACCACAAAAACAACACCAGAGTGGTCAAATTCGTCGCCCTTGAACGGATCCTAGAGAATCCGAGAGGCGGCGAATTTGACAGAATTATACTCCAACGAGAGGCTAGATGGATCTATATCCTTAAGGCCACCACAAACCCAGGCCTTAATGAGGCCCTTAGTTTTAAACCGTTCCTCTGAACTAATACAAAAGATTTGGCTGCTGTTGTGATGTCCGGTGATAGTTTAGAAGTCTAATTCAAACCTGTACTCCCCAAATGACCTAGTTAGGCCTGCACCCTAATAGATGTCACTATGTTACGATAGGGCAAAAAAATTCGCCATTTCTCTCCTCAAATGATAGCCTACTTCGCTGTATAGCTAGGGTTACAACAGTAGATGTAGGATCCAATACTTAGTTAACCTTCTCAATATCCCTTTAAGTCGAAACCCCTCCTGATTTGTTTTTCAAATCTAATCCATCATACACATATAGGCATAATAACCAAACCAGGATTCAATAGGTGTCCGCCAAAACGCTCATAAGATGAGCGGTTTCATTTATCACCATTTTTATTATTGCAAAATATAAATGGTGGCATAACAAGATAAAGTCTTGAAAGAGTTCTTTATATAAAATGTAAAAGAATAAAAGAATATCTATAATCTTAGATGGCAGAAATTAAAATGAAAATGATTTCATTGTTCAATAAAGTTTTTTCATATGTTGTATTGCATGTATACGTGTGACGCTATGTGGCCGTGATAGCTCTGATTATGTGAATGCCTATCCTCCCAGCAGTGCATGGTACCTCCTCTGGGTACACTCCAGCACCATGTCGAGATTGGGGAGGGCCTATCGGGAGGCGACAGGGCGGCGATGACCCACCCCTTCCGGGTTGCTGGTGAGCACTCTGCGCTTCCATTGGCCCCCTCCCACTTCCGACATGAGATACGTTCTGATGAACGTCATTTCCGGCGGCGACCGATGACGCACATCCGGTGCGCCGCGGCCAATGCCGAACACCTGTGCTGATTAGCAGCCGGTGTGTGGGACCCATTTAGACCACGAAACCACCAGGGAATAGGATATGGCGGCTGGGATACGAGTGTGGACAAAGCAACATGTGAGTACATTGACTTTCCATGTGAAAGAGAGTTAGAACATATAGCCTATTTTGAAGATAATCTGTATCATTTATTAGCATAGTCAACACCAACAGATTATATTTCTATCTCCTATCTTTAGCATGAGGGGACCTTCTTACTATTACCAGCTGGATGCGGGACTGTTTAATCTCCTTTAATAGCAAGCCATCAGAGATTGTCCATAGCAAGGACACCTCCATTTTTTGATGCATAAGAATATAAGTGAATTGTAAGTACAAAAAATCTCCTCTCTCCCTCCCCCCCAAAAGAATAGTGGGTCTAAGGGGACTATAGGATCTGATACAAATGAAATTCTTGGACCCGCACTGATATCTTTATACTCTCTTTTTTGTTACCTTGGAGCGCATAGAGATAAAATATTATAAGGTATATCTAAATTACATCATATATCTGTGACTATATATATGCACACCATTTATTTTCCCCCGTTCCCTTTCTCCTCATCCCATTTTTTCCTACCTCTCCTCATCCCTTATCCCCCCTCCTTTCCTCTACCCACTTCTCTTCCCTTTTCCCTTCCCTTCCCTCCTCCCTTCTCTTTTTCCCTTCTTTCCACCCCCCCCCCCCCCCATTTTTCTTCTTTCTTTCCTTCTAATTTCCCTTCCCTGTCTTTCCTTATCTTATTCTCTTCTATGGTGTGATATATCTATCTCACAGAATAACATCCAATATGTTTACTTATATACCCTGAGGCAAAAAAGAGAAACATATACTATATCAGAACTGAAGAATCTGTTAGAATATAAATATCAACATACTGTTTATATTTAGGTGTAAGACGCTCAATTGATCCACGTATCATCCTCTACCCAGCCGTCCTATCTCTTCCCATATCCATCAAATATATTTTAAGGTAATTTGGATCTTTGTTATAGAGTATCATATAATAGACGCTAGAATAAATTTTTCAAAAAATAATCAAAAATAACAAAGAAATCTATATAAACGTTACCTGACAATCTACCAATCCAGGTGGTTATGGTCCGAGGTGCCTCCTTTCATCTAGCTTAGCCCCCGGTCGAACAGTATGATGCACTGCACGTTGAGGAGGTGGGTTTATCCGCTCTTCTATTGCTCCCATGGCTATGTAGTGACACACACGCATATACAATGAATGTTTATGTATGTAAAATATTATTGCAGATGTATGTATATACATGTGTATATGTGAAAAAGTAACGTATGATATGCTTTTGTTTTATTAAGAGGTTACCAAATCATCTGAGGTCCTGAGGAAGCGTAAATGCGAAACGCGTTGACCCTATCAGATTTGTATAACAACTGTAACCCTCACCTATTGTCAACAATGCGTGCATATCAACTTTGAATGTACAAGAAACTACATTTTTGTCAACGTTTGTAAAGTGCTCTTTGTTTCTTTTAAATTTTCTTAATAAAAAGCAATTATTTTAAAATAATAAGTGTGCTTACTCAGCGTGTGCCTCGAAAGTCCGCCAATATATGCTTGGACAACGTTTGTTGTACCATCCATTTTCTTCTTCGTGTTATGCACAGTAATAGTCACCTGCACACACAGATATCCCCCTAAAATAGCTAAAACTAAAAACAAACTAAAAACTACTTCCAAAAATAGTCAGCTTTGATATTAATGAGTTTTTTGGGTTCATTGAGAACATGGTTGTTGTTCAATAATAAAATTAATCCTCAAAAATACTCATTTGCCTAATAATTCTGCACTCCCTGTATTGTGCAAAAAAGTGAGCTTCTTTTTTGGCAGATTACAGGCGTTTTACTGCTTTTCATTGGTCACTTTTCAACGCAAAAGGCCTGCACAAAAATGCTGCACCAATGCTGCAAAAAATGCCAGAACAAACGCCTGAAAAACGCCTGTAAAAATAGCAACACTTAGATGTGAATGGAGCCTCAGAGATCTACAAGTAAAAGCAGAACACTTTACACATAATCCATATAGTTAGGGCTCTTTCACATGGTCCGCCTCCGTAGGCGGATCCGTGCTGCTCAGCGGGGATCGATCCGCCGATCCGGTGGATGACAGCTCTGTGTCCACTTGCAGTGCGGAGAGGGAGGTGTCACAGCTTCCGCTGCTCTCTATGGGGGATCGGATGAGAGCGGACCGCCTGTCCACTCTCATCCAATCCCTGAACGGATGGAAAAATAGGGTTTCCATCCATCCAGATTTCACGGACAGGATCGGATACGGATGGCAGCGGGTGTCAGCGGAGATCCGCTGCCCAATAGAACTGCATGGAGGATCCGATCAGGTCCGCCTAAAAAACGGACAGGCGGATCTGATCGGATCGCCCATGTGAAAGAGCCCTTAGGCACATATTTAACCCCTTGATCACTCTAGATTTTAGCCCCTTCCCAGCCAGTATCATTAGTACAATGACAGTGTATATTATTAGCACTGATCACTGTATTAATCACTTAAGGACCGCCCCTCCTACGCAAACCAACGTAGGTATACGTCGGTCGTGCGCCTGCGGCTAGGGGGAGCGTGCCGCCAGCAGCGGGGACTCGGATGCACGGGGCAGACGGCTCTGATTGCCACCTGACACCCGTGATCGTTCCCCGCTGAGAGAGAAGAACGGTCAGCTATTGTAAACACAGCCGACCGTTCTTCTCTCTGGAATGATCACAGAGCGCCTGTGATCCTTCTATATAGGATTACAGGTCTCTGTGATCATTTCACATGCCCCCCCACAGGTAGAATCACTCCCCTAGGCTCACATTTAACCCCTTGATCATCCGCAGTATTAACCCCTTCCCAGCCAGTGTAATTATTACAGTAACAGCACATATTTTTAGCACTGATTACTGTAGTAATGTCACTGGTCCCCCCAAAAGTGTCAAAAATGTCAGTTAGGGGTCCAAATGTCTGCCACAATGTTGCAGTCCTGCTAAAAATCGAAGATTGCCGCCATTACTAGAAAAGAAAAAAACACTAAAAAAAAACATAAATCTTTTCCGTAGTTAGAAGACGCAATAAGTTTTGTGCAAACCAATCAAAATACGCTTATTGCGATTTTTTTTACCAAAAATATGTAGCAGAAAACAAATTGGCCTAAAATGTTAAAACATTTTGACACTGCTAGCAGTAGCAAATAGATAGGAAAACATTTCATATTTACTAGTTTTAACTTTTTTTTTTTACTTGCGTTTCTTTAGTTACTTCTTGGTTTTCAGGCCTAGGCAGATGATGTCATTCATTCCAGAAATATTCAGGGAGGGAAGGGATTTTTTGTTTATAGCGCAAAAAATAAAAATTGCAGAGGTGATCAAATGCTACCAAAAGAAAGCTCTATTTGTGGGGAAAAAAGGACATCGATTTTATTTGGGTACAGCGTCACACGTCCGCGCAATTGTCCGTTAAATTAACGCAGTGCCGAATCGCAAAAAATGGCCTGGTCATTAAGGGGACAAATCCTTCCAGAAGTGGTTAATATCACTGATAACAGTGGCAGTCAGTTCCCCCCCAGCGTCAGTTAGTGTCAGATGGTCCGCAGCACTATCGCAGTCCCATTATAAGTTGCTGATCACCGCCATAAGTAGAATAAAAAAAATTAAAAATAAAAATTCCAGTATATATACCATAATTTGTAGATGCTATAACTTTCATGCAAACCAATCCATATACACTTATTGGGATTTTTTTTTTACCAAAGACATGTAGCAGAATACAAAAAATAATATTGTTTTTATTTTTCAAAATTTTCTGTCTTTTTTCGTTTATATCGCAAAAATTGGAAAACCCAGTGGTGATCAAATGCCACCAAAATAAATCTCAATTTGTGCAAAAAAATATATAAATTTAGTTTGGGTACAACATTGCATGACCGTGCAATCCCCAGCTAAAGAAGCGCAGTGCTAAGTAACCAAATATAGCCCGGTCATGAAGGGGGTAAAATCTTCTGGAGGTCAAGTGGTTAATATATGAGATCTGAGTAATTGTCAATTTTACTTGATGGGAAATCACTTGAGTTGTTTATCATGAATCCCAAATAATTTGTACATTGGTTGGTCACAAAAGGTTGTTTTATTTAGTGCCGATTCACACGGGTGTGGCAGCTTGCGGCTTCACAGCCGGGTACGCACTGCACATGCGCGAGTTGTGCTGCGCATCTTGATTGGCCGCCAATCTTCTGGGACCTCTGACATGTCCCAGAAGATTGCAGGGAGGGAGTGGGAGAGGAGAACTTCTGCTCAGGACGCCGCGGCGCTTCGAGCGGAAGTAGGAGCGGGTACCTGTCAAAACGAGGTACCCACCCCCCCCAAAAATGACATGCCAAGTGTGGCATATCAGGGGGTTAGGACTACCTAAAGCGGAAGTTCCACTTTTGGGTGGAACTTCGTTTTAATGACACCCCCAGATTAGTTTGCATATCGCTATGCGAACTGTCCATTCGGACAGGAATTGGATCGCATGGGTGTTCACATGGGTGCGGACCAAAAAAAGGGTCCTGTGCGACTTAGGTCCGAATGTGATGCGGATTCAGCCATACAATCTGTAAGGCTGAATTTGCATCGCACAGACATCGCATGTGATTCGCACAGCAGTGCGGTGCGACCGTGCGAATCACATGCGATGTCTGACATCGCTATAATGTGAACCGGCACTTAGTCACAAAAGATTGTTTTATTTAGTTCCAAAAGATTGTTTTATTTTTGTTATAACATTTTCACAATGTGTTTGCGGTCTGCGTTTCTGGTGCGGCACTATATATTCATTTTATGTTTATACACTGCAAATGGGCTGAGAATATTACACTGAATGGGCACAGACACCCAGGTACAACAATCCTAATGTATATTATATTATACAGTGCAATACCCACCAAAAAAACATCTCAATTTCTAGTAAAATAGAAGAAAGCAGCTGAAAGATACCAAACAAGCAGACAAAATCTAGGAGAGTATCCTGAGTGTGAGCTGAGGAGACATGGAGCAGGAAACCCTCTCCCATCACGTGCTGACTGAGCACAGTGCTGACTAAGGAGGAGGATTTTCAGGAACTATTTTCTAGGTGTACTTAGGCAGCGGCAAACATCACAGTGACGGAATGAAGAGATCCCTCCGCAGTCATTTAAATATTCAGTGAGGATGTATGGTGAGGATTCCGAGGCTGGTGGATCCTAGAGAGGGTGGCAGAGTTGAGCTGTGTGGTAAGTGTCCTGTGTCCTGTACCCTGTGTTCTGTACATAGACGTGCTGAGTGTCCTATGGAGCTCACTATACTAGAGCCCCGAGCTGCACCTCCTGTTATCACTATAGCTGGGACTGACAACTTACTCTACGCTCACATGACTTCTCTTCTTTTCAATGAGAAGCCCAGACACTTATTTACAAATGTTTTCACACATTTTAGAAATCTGTGAAAAAAAAAAAAAAGTTAGGAATTAGACCATAAACTTTTACAGCAAAGAACTGAAAGCGGTATTAAACCCAAAATCAAACTTTTCTTATATTACCAATTCTTAGATGTGATGGCTGCACTTGTAAAGGCTTGCTTTTTTTTTTTTTTTTTTTGTTTATTTGTTTTTTTTTTTTTTTTTTGTTTTTTTCAAAAATTTAAAATTCATTTGCTCAGAAAGGGGTGTTTTATTTAATTATTTTTTTACAAGAACAAACTCTCTTCCAGATGTATCCGTAAGTCCCGGGTCACACTTCTGCGATGCAGGAACGCTGCGAATATACAGCGTGTTCCCACATCGCATCTGCACCCCCTGGCAGTTCACACTGCCATATGTGATACGCAGGGGGTGTCAATAAAAAGTTAACGACACCCCCAGTTGAGATCGCATATAGCAGTGCGATCTGAAAGTTTGCACAGAATCGGATTGCACTAGTGTGAACCACCATGCGATCGGATTCTGCTGCGGATTAAAAAGCCTCATGTGCGAGTTTAGTGCGGATTCAGTCATAGAAAGTGTATGGCTGAAATTTGCACCGCACATGAGATCGCATGTAATTTAGGAGCAGTGCGCTCCGAATTACATGCGATCTCTGTGATTGCACTAATGTGAACCGGGGCTTAGGGTCCTTTCACACGAACGATCCAATCAGATCCGCCTGTCCGTTTTTTAGGTGGATCTGATCGGATCCTCCATGCATCTCTATGGGGCAGCGGATGTCAGCAATGACATGTCCGCTGCCATCCGCATCCGATCCTGTCCGTGAAATCCAGATGGATGGAAACCCTATTTTCCATCCGTTGATGAGAGTGGACCAGCGGTCCGCTCTCATCCAATTCCCCCATAGAGAGCAGCGGGGCTCTGACACCTCCCTCTCTGCACACAGTCCGGAGACGGAGCTGTCATCCGCCTGCTCAGCAGGGATCGGCGGATCGATCCCCGCTGAGCACAGAACTGAGCTCATCGGAAGGCGGATCGTGTGAAAGTACCCTTACAGAGATGAGAGCAACCATTTAAAGCGGTTGTATACTGCTGGTGGTGAAGACTTGAAATCCTGCAAGGCAATGTCATAATGTGCTAGTGTGCATCGCAGACTAGCACATTACGAGAAACTTCTCTTAGAACAAAGCCCTCCAGCAGGGCTGCTGTTAGTAATCATGGGGCCCGTACAGCCTACCTGGCAGGGCTCCCTCTGAATATATCAAGACAGTATTTTCACTAAAAATGCACTAAAATCATTATTAGCGGACACAATTACAGAGAACCTGTGTAAATGAGCCCTTTTTAAATGTTTTTTTATATAAAAAAAAAAAGTTATGATTTATTTAAAAAATGGGGGGGGGGGGGGGGGGGGGAGACAATTACGGGAACAATGTCGTTTGTGTCTCTCCCTGCAGGAGGGGGAGAAATTGGCAGAGAGCCACACAGGGCATCCTTCTCTATGCCCGACTGCACCGATTCCCCATGCTGTTGCGGCCCCCTCTGCGTGCCTGGCCCCTACAGGAGGACTGGTGGTTCCCCCCCATCAGCGGCCCTGCCCTCCAGTGCTACAATGTCCACACTGAGACAGCTGACATCTTCCCCCGGTCTTCCTTCAGAGTTCGCTGCCTCCGGCTACATGAGTGGTCGGGGGCGCGATGAGGTCGCTTGCACACGGGAGCCGCCTTTTCCGGCATGAGTTCTGAAGGTCCGGTGTAACGTTAAAAAACCATACCCCGTGAAGAAACCATACCCTCGTCACTTCCGGTCTGAAACAGCTGAGCAGCGCAGCAGTGCTCATGCTCAGAGCCCCGGATACCTAATGGAACATGAAAGGATTTGAGAAGTGCGCATGCTCGGTGGGCATGAAATTATCACGGCAGTGTGTCTAATGTTATACTTGCGGCGGGTACATTAAAACACTTCGGCTGCAACATAAATCATCTCCTCTGCTATTGCTGTAACTTCCCTCATCTCCGGTAATAAATATAAAAGCGGGAGTAGGAGATGTAAATGACGGCGATCGCGGCTCCGTGATCCGCTTTTATATTTATTACCGGAGATGAGGGAAGTGACAGGGGAAGAGCGGAGATGATTTATGTTGCAGAGGAGTTGTTTTAATGTAAGCGCCGCAAGTTTAACTACCGTGAGAAATCCATACCCTCCGTAGGTGCACCGGAAGTGACGAGGGTATGGTTTTCTCACGGAACACAGGCACTGTAAGCGCACAGAGTTCATGCGCTGATGCTGTGCAATTTTCAGTCTGACTTTGGGGGTGATTTCACAGACATCTGTGCAGGAACCCGCACAGATATCTGTGAAATAACCCCCAAAGTCGGACTGAAAATGCCGGTTTGAAATTATTTTAAACCCGCCTCAGTGTAAATCTAGGCTTAAAGCCACACTGGCGCTGCATCTGGATTCATTGGTCTGGTTGTGGTTATGGTAGATGTGATGTTTGCTGCCATTATTTATTACAAGTACTTCAGCGCTGTCAATTTACGCAGTGGTTTACATATATAATGTATATTCAAACCAGTCCCTGCCCTCAAGGGGCTTACAGTCTACTCCAGTTCTTTAAATTGGAGAGTAAGAAACATAATTGCCAAAACTGGGTTCAGCTACATGCATGCTGGGCTTCTAGCCCATTGTGCATCAAATCCTGGCGTTCTCTGGCACCCAGGAGGCACATTGTTCAGCTGCGCTGCCAGCAGCCTGTCGAAACCTGTGGCTGGATGTTTTAGGGCCAGGGATGTATGATTGAAATGCAGAATACCTGTGTTCTGGGCACACATCCCTGAACGTATCCAGCTCTTAACGAGAGTACCATCAGCCACTGCGTATTACATTGATGTTGGCCGCATTGCTGGACACTGCACCTGTGCCTCCGGGCATGAGGTCATAATGAGTTAGAATAGTAATAATAATTGAGTATTTTATTTAATTACTAATTTGGTATTCATTATTATAATAGGAGTTCCGCCCCCCCCCCCCCCCCCCATGAAAAGAAAAATTAAATCCTGTAGCTGCTGACTTTTAAAGAATAGAACTTGCCTGACCAGGGTTCCCGCGTTGTCGGCACCCGAAGCCAATTTTCGTATCGGCTCTCGGTTGCTGCCGCCGCCATTTAGGGTAAGGGAACCTGGCAGTGAAGTCCTTTGGCTTCACAGCTGGTTCCCTACCACACACGCGTGGCACATGTTCTAATTGGCCCGGCGGCGGAGGAAGGAGGGGGGCCAAATTTCAGAGTGACAGTGCCACGGGGGGGGGGGGGGGGGAGGAAGCATATAAGCAGAAGTTCCACTTTTGAGTGGAACTCCACTTTAAGCTAAAAAAAATGCTGGTACATAATAGCTTTTTGTAGTAGCGTTTTAGAAACATTAGCATTATTGGTGTTTTTGCAGTTTTTTTTTTTTTTTTTTTTTTTTTTTTAAACCCTGTTCAGGAGCATTTCTGCTGGAAAAACGCTCCAAGAAACTCTACAAAAAAACATTTTATTTTTTCTACTCCTAGATGCTGAAGCTCAAACGCTAATAGCCTAAAGTAGTGTGCATGGACCCATAGGATACCACCATTTAGCTCCTAGGAGCACAAAAAAATGCTAACCGCTTCTAGGAGCTTAAAAAATGCTGGTGTGCATGAAGCCTTATACAGGTTTTTTTTTTTTTTTGTATAGCTCCAGTTACAACAATTTTATGAACATCTCAGCCCTTTTCACAGAAAAATTAAAATGCTATGTGCACTTGTAGTATCAGATATGTATGACATGCTGCTTGGAACATTTAGATCTACGTTTCCACTAGTGCAACTTGTCATGCGACTTTGGACACCTAAAGTTGCATGACAAGTCACAGCTCATTGATTTCAATGGGACCTGTTTTATTTATGCGACTTTGAAAATCAGCGAGTTTGAATAGGTGCATGCACTACTTTGATGCGACTTTGATCCAGAGGATATAGAGTTGGAACAAAGCTGCATTCAAAGTCTCACTCTAAATCATGTGACTTTGGGGTCGCAATAGTGGAAACATAGACTAAAGGTCTGGTTGTACATACTGCAAAAATCTGAATCCATTCTGTATAGAGACCAGGGTTACCATGATGGAAAATGCAGAGAATACCTTACAAATACTGTACAAGAAACTTTTTCCTTGGAGGCGAGTATCCACTTGTCACAATGTATTTATTGTATCCAAACAGGACACACAATTGAAAATGTATTTGTTGTGGGCTCTTCACATGTCATGGCTTTCTACAGTGCGATGCCAAGCTAGCCAGGTGTGGTGTCTGACACATAATGGTTACATTTTATTATATAGTATTACTGAGCCATTACTGAAAAAGTATCCCTGCTGAAAAGATTGCATCCCGTCACTCTGTGCAGATCACTATCATGGTGGTGATACGCCTGTAATGAAAATGTAAACATTACGTTTGCAACTTTGATGGAAACTTTTTCTTTGTCAATGACTATAATCTGGATCTGCTTTAGAGAGGCAGACAAAGGGAAACCTGTAGCTGCCGGCAGTATTCCACTTTGTTCCCTGTTCTGTCCCTAAGCTGAACATTTTAATAGGCGCTACCTGTAAAGATGGTGGCTACCTGTAAAGATGGTGGCTACCTGTAAAGATGGTGGCTATCTACCTCTCCAGTAGACCGTGGCGCTAAACACCATTCCATTGCTGAGAGATTGTCCCCTGAAGTAGGAGTGTCAACCTTCTGGTCCACTGCTGCACTTAGCAATTCCTTGCACCAGCCTTCACATTTCTATAGGACACAGTAATGATGTGAACGGTGGTGGGAGGAAACACTGTGTGCAGCAGGGGACCAGGAGCATGACCCTTCTAAAAAGGTTAGGCAGCCCATAGATGACTTGATTTTCCTTCCTAATGCCTCGTATGCAAGCATCGATTATTGGCTGGGAATTTTCAGCCAACGTCCGATCGGCCGATTTTCGGCTTGTTAGTATGATGCTTCCGACAACCGACTCCGATTTTTCGGCCAAAAAAAATCTGGTGTGCAGGCTATAAAATTTTTGTTGGCCGTCAACACAACGGCCGATTATCCATCGGTCAGTACAGATTTCGGCAGACAAAAATCTGATGAGCAAGACTGGGCATGCTCAGAGAAGAAAAAACACACGGAAAGTAAACCAACACATGACATCACTTCTGAAGTAGATTTTTGTTGGCCGAGAAAATGTGTGTGCAGTCTAGGCACATTCCAACCAACAAAACACCACTCTGGACAAAAGTCGGACGATCGGTCGGCCGATAATCGTTGCGTGTGTACGAGGCATTACACAACAGTGTTGATGGGTGAATGCCTCCAGCAGCGCTAGTGTGTTTACCACGCAGGAAGCCTTCCCAGTTGGCAGAACACAATGATTTCTGCTAGCAGTTATAGCCACCGGCAATTATTGAATGTAAAAAATCCAACTTTCTGAGATATAAAGGAGTTGGGCTTACAGATTTTGAGATCTGAAGATGAATAAATTGAGTCGAATCCAAGTTGAGGTGATGCAGGATTTGTGGCTGATCTGAGGAGTAAAGGTGTAAGAATTGGGGCTGATCTGAGTTGTGAAGGTGCAGGGATTGGGGTGATGTGAAGGTGCAGGGATTGGGGTCATCTGAGATGTGATGGTCCAGGGACCAGTATGGACCCTCCAAACTTCATGTAGGGCACATACCGATTCATGTTCCCATCTTTGACAGGTACATGAATTGGGTGCAAGCACCAACAATGTCAATGCTGTGACACCATGTGTTGGGGTCCACACATTCTAGGGAATGCTCCTTTCTACTGGATCCACCTTTTACTGCAGTAAACTAATTTTATGTTTAGTTTGTGTTTGTTCACATTTTAGAAAATGTTGCATTTTTTTTCTTTCCATGAGTGTAATAATATTACTATTTTTTCTTTTTCGGGAAACTAATTTACCAATTGCATAATTTTGAACCTCATTTGTTGTAGTGTGTGTGTTTTTTTTTTTTTTTTTTTTTTTATAATATAATGGACCGGATGGATTTGTGTAGTGGTTTAAGGATAAATAAGGACTTGTTGGGTTGTTCATGGCTGCGCAAGAAAAATAGAGTGGTGTTTGAATATGGCTAGGGCGAGCACTTATTCATAATGCATATTTGTAAGAGGTTGGGCGCTGTACAGAAGCTTTTGAGGGAACGTTTTATTTAACTAAACATCTTTTCCATGTGTGTAAGCTGCCTTACTGTGTAATATATATAAAGTCATTTTTCATAGATTGCAAGTTGTATACATGCACTATATTGTCAAAAGTATTGGGACGTCTGCCTTTACACACACATGAACTTTAATGGTATCCCAGTCTTCGTCCGTAGGGTTCAATATTGAGTTGGCCCACCCTTCCTAGCTAAAACTGCTTAAACTCTTCTGCGAAGGCTGTCCACAAGGTTTTGGAGTGTGTCTATGGGAATGTTTGACCATTCTTCCATAAGTGAATTTGTGAGGTCAGGCACTGATGTTGGACACGAAGGCCTGAATTGCAGTCTGTGCTCTAATTCATCCCGAAGGTGTTCTATCAGGTTGAGATCAGGACTCTGCAGGCCAGGTAAGTTCCTTCACCCCAGACTCGCTCCTCTGGCTTTATGGACCTTGTTTGTGCATGTCACGTCTTGGACCGTGCTGAATCACGAATTGTGGTATTCACGGTTTGCCTAGCTGGAATTATATATTCTATATACTGGGTGCCAGAATACCGGCACCCTAAACTGTGAGTTAAAATATTTCTGTCTTTCATTTTTAAGTATAAACGTTATGGTTTTACACTATGTGCTATCCCCCCACCGTTTCTTGGGGGGATAGATTAACCCATTGAGGAGTCTGCCAGTAAAGACACCACCCAGGGTAGGATTCCCTAACAAGCGCAAGTGACCACACTGGAGATAGGTGGTCAAAATCCAGAGTGAGTGTACATCTATGTGGGGCATCTGAATTGAGCACAAGTGGAGCACCTGTCCTTCCTTGAATTTATGAGCACGAGTCCTTTACCTAACCCTATGGGACTTGTTTATTTATTTTAACTATGGATTATTGGATGGATAATGTTGAATAACTAGCGTGGTTTATATTTACACATATCTGTAGTTTTGCTATTAAGCTTGCATTAAGATCACAGCTGGCTGATCACTACGTCGGTATTCTTGGTTTCTATTTAATTTTGTTTTATACACCTTTTTATAGTCTGCGGTGCTAAGTTTTATATCATAATTGAACCAAGCCATGTTTCTATATCCTATCTCAAATATAAACTCAATATGTGATTTATTTCATATACGTGTATACAAATAATCAACAACCAATCTTGTATAAAGTGCTGGTGCACAGTCACAATTAATAGTTAGTGCAGATAAAGTTCTGAGGGGTCCCTAATATGAATATTCTCAGGATCTTCATATAATCTGTAAGTTCCATCGGTGCAAACAAAGTGAAAGCGCTGATGGGTCCTTTTAAATGTGTGTCCGGTGCTTTCTCTCCCTGCCTTCACTCTCCACTCGCCGACCATAAAGGTCAAATAGACAGGTAGTTATCCCAATGTGATTTGGAAAGATATGACTCCTTACTCCTCTGATTACCAGTTCCTCAGCAGTACAATAGGTTTATTGCATAAGATGTAATACAAAGGGAGAGCTCCATGGCGTAATTGTTATATTTAAAAAGATAAAAGCAGTTACCCTTACAAAGAGATTTAAAGTTCAAGCATTGAGCTATGGTCGGAGCGCCGCCTAGGTGTGTGTGCCAGTTACCGGAAATTACTTCACTACTTGTCCCTCGCTTGATGCATTTTGCCCCTTCTCCTGGGCGTCTTCAGAAGCTGGGGGAAGCAGTGACTGGGCTGTTTTTATATAACCGATTTCCCTCCCTCTACTACACCCCATGCGACCACGTCCTATTCCTATGGTGTTGCATCACTTCCTTTTTATGGGTTCTTTGTAACCAGAAGTTGGACAGCCGCCAACAACCTTAGCCTGAATGGCTCTGGGTACTAAAAGAGGCTCCCTATTGGATACACCATCTTACTCCTCTCTCCTCATTCCCTCCTAAAACACACATAGGTTTTTATAAATAAATGGCTGCCATATTAGTACTCCCAACCACTATCCAAGAAAGCAAACCCCTTCACTTTCAACTAGTCGCGTTCACCATTCTATCTATCGCGTTCACCATTTTACTCCTCTCAAAATTCATACATAATGCATTTTTGCTTCTTATGGCATACGATTCAATGAGTAAATGGGATATTGTTTAGTGTCACCTTAGCTGTAATGTGAGTAGAATTCTAAACCACTGCTGCTAGATTTCCCTCATTAGTGGGGTGGGTGAGTTTGGTTTTGAAACAGTGCTCTATCTTTCTGCATGGTGTATCACTAGGCAGATTTGAATGTGAACAAGAAAATTAGGTTATAGGTGCAGAGGCTTGGTCATAATACCTAATCTGCAAGAAATTTAGTTATAAGGTATAAAGCCCCGTACACACGTAGCGATCGTCGGCCGTCTTTTGTCCAGGGCTGTCGTGTCTGTTGAAAACTGCAAAAGACTGCACACGAATTTTTTCCGCCAACTAATGCTGACTGCAGAAGTGATGTCATGTGATGGTTAACTTTCCTTGTCTTTTTTCTTTTCTGAGCATGCCCAGTCTTGCAAATCTGCTGATTGTCGGCCGAATTCTGTACTGACTGGTGAACAATCGGCCGTTCTGGTGTTGGCCAACAAAAATTTTAATGCCTACACGACAGATTATTTTCGGCCGAAAGTGCGCTGTTGGCTGTCGGAAGCATCATACTAACATCATACTAACAAGCCTACGATCGGTCGTTGGCCGAATATTTTCGGCCGACAATCGGTACGTGTGTACGGGGCTTTAGTCCAAAAAATGTCCAAGGTTCTAGGGCAGGCTTCTTGGAGGAGTTTAGGAGACTCTGGATATATGCAGACAAAAATAAAAGCCTCCTAAGTGCAGTAAGATGGTGTATTTTAACAAAGCCCACCACAGGGCTACATACAATAGATGGGTACAAAATAGGCACATCAATAAGTGTAGGTCCTGAATGCCAGTTGGCGTGGGCAGCGGTAGCTGCTTGTGCTGCCAGGTGGAATGTGACAGAAATCCCCGTGTGGAGGAGAAAGTCATCCAAAGTCCTTCCTGACGCGGTTGAAGTGCAGTGTGGGACACTGCCCAGGATGACGCGGGCAGGACTCGGGACCAGAATGCAACAAGTTTCAGAGCATGCGCTGTACCAAAGGGGCATGCGCGCTCCCTTTTCAAGCACCTAATGATGTGACGCCAGCCAGAGGTTTCCTGCGAACTTGTGGAAAGAACTGAGCAAGGCATGTACACAGAGATCTATAGTAACTAAGTAGAACTACTTCACTACTGTACTTAAGTACCGAAAGGCGATATCTGTACTTTCCTAGAGTAGAATTTTTTTCTCCTACTTCCACTTTTACTTCACTACATTTTTTCAATGATTTCAATACTTCTACTCCAATACTTTTTTTTTTTTTTTTTTGTGCTGCATAGTTACTCGTTACTATTATAAAAATTACCACCACTGCCAGAACAGTAGATGGCAGGTTTCATGAAGCTCAAAACATGTGTATTATCAGCGCATACGAAAATAAATGCTACTGTATGTATAAATAAAAGCTGCATTTGAAATAAAAAAAAAAAAACTATGATGTTCAAACTTTTGACTTCTTTCTTTAATAACTACATAACACAGTACTTGTACTTTTACTTTCAGTACTTGAGTAGCATTTTTTTTTTTTCAAAACTACTGGTACTTTTCCTTTCAGTACTTGAGTAGCAAAATTTTTTAAAAAAACTACTTGCAGTACTTGAGTACAAAAAATGTTGAATACTTTAGTACTTCTACTCAAGTCACTTTTTGATCGAGCACTTCCACTTCTACTCAAGTCAATTTTGATCGAGCACTTGTACTTTTACTCAAGTATGGGTTTCGAGTACTTTATACAACTCTGCATGTACATAAGAATTAAAAACTGTTAAATCTTTACAATGTAACCCCTATATAAATGCATAATAAAATTTATAAAGATATTTTAGATGGACATATGTGAACGATAATACAAAAAGATCATTACTTGATAGATCTTTCATGGGGTAAAAACCTAAAACTGGACCTTAACCACTTGCCGACCAGTCTCGTTGACTGTACTGCGGCAAAGTGGTTCGTTATCGCTACGTCGCTGGACTACTCCCTCTGTAGGCAGCGTTAGCGCGCCGCCAGAGGCGCGCTCCCGCTGTTTTCAGTCACAGCGGGAGTCGGGCCAGGGGAGGAGCGGCGGCGATCGCCGCTGCTCTTCCCCGATCGTCGGGGAATCTAGTTTGGAGATCCGCCCGCTTGTGTAAACAGAGCGGGCGGATCTCCTAAGTGACAAGGAGTGACAGGTTGCAGTGTTCAGCATAGCTGAACATGCAATCTGTCCTTGTGTCACTCAGTCACCTCCCCCCCACACGTTAGTAAGCACCAGGCATACATTAACCCCTTCCCTGCCAGTGACATTTTTACAGTAACAGTGCATATATATAGCACTGATTACTGCAGTAATGTCACTGGTACCCCCAAAAGTGTCAAAAATGTCAGTCAAGGGTCTGATCTGTCCGGCGCAATGTTGCAGTCCCGCAAAAAAAATCACAGATCGCCGCCATTACGCGTTAAAAAAACAAAACACCAAAAATGACAAATCTTTCCCTTAGTTAGTAAACGCAATAACTTTAGCGCAAACCAATCAAAATACGCTTATTGTGATTTTTTTTTTTTTTTTTGTTTATAGCGCAAAAAGTAAAAATTGCACACGTGATCAAATACCACCAAAAAGCTCCGTTTGTGGGGAAAAAAGGACGTAAATTTAGTTTGGGTACGGCGTCGCACGACTGCGCAATTGTCAGTTAAAGTGCCGAATCGCAAAAAGTGGCCTGGACGTAAGACAGCAAAATCCTCTGGTGGTAAAGTGGTTAATGGAGGGGGAGGGGTTAGACGGGAAGGGAAAGGTTATATGTAAAAATATATGGGGCGTTCTGGGGCTAGGACCACTCCAAATGGATAGGGATTAACCATAAATAATTGGACCAACTGTTAATTATTGCTTCAAAGGAAGTAAATACATATTCAGTCTAAGGTAACACTGATGACCGAGTCCTGTGTAGATTCCATACATGTGGGGAGACGTGATGGTGTCCACGTGCATAAAATCCAGGGGTACAAGTGTGAAGAACAGAGCAGAGGGAAATGGGACTAGGTTATAGGATGGTACTGACATCCAATTCCTCATTGAGGCCCTTAGGTGAGAGGGTGTTGAAGATGAATATCCAGTAGGTCTCTGGTTGGCAGAGCCCCTGGAAACACTCTGCCTCAGAGACCTCCTCAGACCCTCCGTGGACTGATCATGAAAATTATGTGGTACACTGTTTATCCTTACACTCCCCCCCTCCCCCCCCCTTCCCCCCAGGATAAACAATATATGACATGATCCATAGACTAGAATATCCTTAGAATATAAATGTTTTCTCAGTATAGACTGGTCTTGATCAAATTCAGGGCAGTGGTGCAGTAAGAACAACATGTGATGTGGCTATTTTAGGGAGTTGTGTGCTGAGACTCTGCTACAGTATCAACATTGGCTGACCACCTTAAATTAGGAACTGAACTCTGGAGGCTTTGCCAAAAAAGATAGAGGGCAAAAGACTAGTCACCATTTAGGGCAATGCTGCTGTATCACAGCCGCCACTGCCATGCTGAATGGTCATACTGCTCAAGCGGGTGACGGCACAGAGAGCGAGGTGGAGATTTGAAGATTGCCCACTCGCCTTTACTAGAACTAGAGGTAAACGCCATGATCATGTGATTGCTGCTCCTTCTGGTGTTAGGGGGGACCTCACAGAGGATTGACAATTTGGAACTATGTGTCTTTTTGGACAAAGTTCCTTGATCTATGGGCAGCAATGCTGAACCCAGATATACAACCTTTGCTGATTCAGTCTGGGCTGCTGCAGTGTGGGAAGTACACTATATATTGTCAAAAGTATTGGGACACCTGCCTTTACACGCGCATAAACTTTTAATGGCATCCCAGTCTTGGTCTGTAGGGTTTAATGATAAGTTGACCTACCCTTTGCAGCTTTAACTCTTCTGGGAAGGCTGTTCATAAGGTTTAAGTTTGTGTGTGCATATGGGACTATTTTTTTTTTTTTTGTCGCTCTGCCCGGGATTCCCCGTCCCACCGGGAGACCCGAGCGACCAGCCGACACGTCCACCCGCTGGCCAGAGACCTGTATAAATCCGGAATCGGCTTTCATCGTGTCTCCAATTGTAGTAACCTGGAAGCAACGTCACAACCTAACTTCCAGTTTACTGGAGTCTTAAAGGTGCCAGTTTTAAAAATGTGAAAGTATTAAATTAAACGCCGGATCCCCCAGATCTCTCCATAAAGAGTACGTGTGACGTGCCTATTGCTACCTTGCTTGTGACAGCAATAAAATTGATTAATAAAAATTTAAAAAAATTAAAGATACAGCTAAAAAAAAAGTAAAATAAGAAGGGGGGGGGGATTTTATTTTTTTAGAAGCCCCTCCCATGCAGAAACGAGTGCATATTTGAGGTATCGCTGCAATAATTCTAGCCGAAGTCTTCCTCCTAACTCTTAAAAAAAAAAAAAATTTTTGTAAGCAACAAATGTCAGAAAAAGGCCTAGTCTTTAAGTGGTTAAACATTTCATACATTTTTTTTTTTTTTTTTTCTATTGTGAATAAAATATGGGTATGAGGTTTGCAAATCATTGCATTATGTTTTTTGTAGATATTGCACAGTGTCCCAAGTTAATTGGAATTGGGGTTGTATATTTTTATTTGGGTTATCACCAAAATTGCTAAACTGTTAATTTTTCATAAAGTAAAATCCAAAAATTTCCAGGAAACTTGCCTTTTCCTATAAAATTATTGCCATGTAGTTAGCCCCACCCCAACCAGTATTGACTGTTTTTCCTCCTTGCAACTGATCTTCCTCCCATTACTGATTTTTTTTTTTTTTTTTTTTCCCTGTCATGCCTACATTGTGTCTGTGTGTACACTAATCTTAGTAGAGACAGGACCTCCACATCTGCTGACACTAGACCCAGATGTAGCAGTAACTTGCATGTCAAAGCAGGCACCCTGGCATACAAGAAGTGCACTACTAGTTTTCAGGAGGCATTCAAACCAAACAAAATGTAAAATCATTCAAAGAACTCCTAAAGCAGAATTTGCCTAAAACCTTTAAAAATGTTGCCTTGAACTTGGCAGATCTTTTTTTTAGTTCAGGTCCTCTATAGAGAACTCCTAGATCCAGCATATGTTTTTTTTCTTGACCTATCTTAAAATTATTTGCAAATGCGTTGACGTAGAATACTGAATGTTGGAAAATGAGTCATGGCTTCTCTCTCAAATGAAGTGAGTTAAAGGATAACTTCACTTTAAGTGATCTCCTTTTTTGACTAGACTCCTCCCCAATAGATTACCCATAGTTAAAATGGTTGGTAAAGCCTTAGTTTTTTACGTTCAAAAAGTGACATTAAACCCAGACTATGAAAAACTCTCGTTGCATGCTATAGAACAGACTGTTCATACTCACAAAGCTACTAAAGAATTTGTTTTGTGTAGACCTAATGTGAAATATACTTGGTTGATCCTTCCTTCAGTTGCCCCTCCCATCTTTGTGTCCCCATTGCAGGTTGAGATTGTGTAGACCAGCTGGTGTCCTGTACTGGGCATGCTCAGTTCTAAGCTCTTCATTTCCTCTTTCTTCTCTGTGCAGAGCATGTGGGCAAATACACAGTGGTAAGTGATCCTCCCTTCCCTCCTCTATGTCCTCCTATTGCTATACACTATTGGGGTGTGATATATGATGCTGATTGACTTACATTTGCTAAGAAACTCACAAAAAAGCTTAGTTTAATATAAATCCTTTAATGAGCTCCCTCTGATCCAGCGATGTTCACAATGGCTTTGGCTGTCCCAGGACTCTCCCTCCTCATTGGCTGAGACAGCCAATGGCTCCCACTGCTGTCAATCGCACCCAGTGGTCAAGTGAGGAGAGAGTTGGGGGGGGGGGGGGGAGGGGGGAGCAAGACAAAAAAAGAAGCTTTAATACAACTTTAAACAAATGTAACTTTTAATGCCTGTATCGTAAAAAGAGCCTTGGATACAGATGCTGTCTGAACAAAATTAAAGCCAGCGTCTTTTTTGTTCTCCGCCTACACCTCAATAATGCACAAAAAATACACCTTTTATGATGTTCAATAAAGATTTGTAGGGAGCTATAAGGTTTTTTTTGATATTTTATCATTTTTTTTTAATTGCTCTTCTGAAACAGTTTTTTTTAATCGTGTGACTGGCACAGCACCAATTAGGGCTGTGCAGACAAACTTGTACTGTAATAATAGAAGCCCATCCTCCCAAGGGTCTTTTCCCTGCAGATGCTAAAGAACAGGAAAAGATCATGTGATCACACAACAGCGCTGCATGAATAAGGTACTTGGAGGATTTACAAAACAAAATAGTGGCATGATGTATCATTTATGTGAATGCATTTTGGCAATTATCTCTGTTTTAGTATAATTTTTATGCATGAAGGTAAAAAAAACCTTCTGTACTGCATGTACCCCCCCTTATACTTTCTGAGCCCCATCTGGATCCAGTGATGTGCACGAGCGGAGCCTGGCTCTGTCCCTCCTCACCGCACAGATTGATGGCGCTGCTGTCAATAAAATTCTGTGAGGAGGGGGCGGGTCCAAGCCTCCCTGTCTGTCAATGGATGCAGAAAAGGAGCTCGGGAGCAAGCCCGCACGAGTACCCCTATCGGAAGCAGCATCCTATGGGGGCATTTTCCGAAGAGAAGGAGCCAGGAACGATGGTGGGGGACTCGAGAGAGAGAAGAGTAGGGCAGGGCCTGGGAGAACAAAAGGCTATGTAACACTGGGCAGGGCCATACAGTGAAATTCTCAGAAGCAGGCCAGTTTGTCCCTAGAGCAATTTTTTTTATTTATTGCTCACATGTAAATTGTGTTTATGTGGGGGAAAAAAATGGCTTGACCTGAAACCTCCAGGACATTATATAATCTGTGAAAGCAGAAGTCCTTTAGAAGAAAAAGGTAGTAGTTGCAATTGTTTGTTGCATGATATATTTGCATAACTATTTATCAAATGCATGTGTTCAGTTAAAAATATAATAACTTGAATTTAAGTGCAAACACACTGTGTGTGTGTGTGTTTTTTTTTTTAAGCGCTGAGAAAAGATGGAGCTGCATTGACTTAATAGACACTAAACATATCTCAGCACATCTCTTTTGCACACACTACCCACTCTTAAACCCTCTGCACACACTGCCTGCTGACGTGCCCTCTGCAATCCTCTGCTGCACACCATTGCAGTCGTTATACCCCTCAACCCTTCTACTGCACACAATGGGCATCTTTATACCTTTTTGACCCCTCTACTACACACACTGCCTGCCCTTATATTCTGCACTCTATTGCATGCACTGCCAACATGCTTTCATTCATCCCTCTGCACACACTGTTCACCTTTTTTATACACTCGGCACTGCATTTTCTGAACACATGGTTTGCAGTGCCAGTTTATAATGCTTATACATAAAATGGAAAAAAAAGCAGAAGTCTCATTTGTTAATTTTAAAAAAGAAAAACAAAAAAAAAATTGAACAGAAGTTCCTATGAACACCAAAAGGGAAGAATAAGTATCTTAAGGAGTTTGGTTTGCAAATATAGGTGGTCCTATTCGTATGTAGGTGGTGGCTTATAACATACCAAGTATTGGTAACATTGTTTTAGTTATGGGAAGGCACTTTGGTGACAACACTGCAACCACATTCTGGTGTAACATCCTAGAGGTTGATTTGAGGGGAGCTCTTGCGTAAATTAAGTGGCAATACATTGTGAGGAAAGCTGTATGTTAAGCCGGACATTGCACAGCCCATATATTCCTTTTTTACTTAGTTCATAGATCTATGGATAGTTGTTGTCGATGAGTGTGTTAGTTTGCTTTATTCAGAATGGAACATTTCTGCACTCCTGTATCTAAACTTTTGGAGTATATATGACAAGTGAATTGTGTAAATGATTGCTGGATTGTTTTGGTCAGGGTTATAACAGTGCCTTGCCCTGCCATGGAACTCTGTGATTTATATGTATTATTATTTGGTCAGATATCTAACCCAAAAAATAGATCCAATTTACTGTTTTTTATTTTTATTTTTTCTGTATCTCTGTGCAGCAGATCTGCCTTTTTTAACCACATCTATTTGCACAGCTTCTGTCTATTTGTTTCAGGGTCCTCTGCAAATTATCACTGTATACCAGAGTCCTTATAGTAACCATGGGTGTTACCATTGGTAGTCCTCCTCCGCACAATTGGGGGGGGGGGGGGAGTAGTCCCCTATACCAGATGGTGTTTGAACATTGCCTTCATTGTACACTTATTTTCATGGAAGCAGCAGATTTCAAAAGAATGTAAGCTTTTGCGAATGGCATGAACATGTCAAAGCTTATGAGATTTTGGTCATTGGCTTTAGGGCTAGTTTTAGTGCTTGAGTTTTTTTAATTTCAATGGCCATAAAAAACATTCTGGACAATTGACTTCAATGCCCAAGTGCTTGACGCTCCTAAACGCATCTGCAAAAATGTGGCTTAGGCACATTTTTAAAGCTGATCTTTCTCCTGCCAGGAAAAAGTGTTTTTAAAAGCGCCAGTGTGCATGAAACATAAGTCACCAGAAGAATCTGCTCGTACTCCCCCCCCCCCCCCCCCCCCCTTTTTTGCAGAGCTAACCTTCCAAAATAATGGATTTTCAAAAACCCCTATGGGAGATTTCCAATAACCAACTATATTTTAATATATTAAAGAGGAGTTTCAGGCACCTCTTTAAAAATAAATAAAAAGGCAGCAGCTACAAAAAGTGAAGCTGCTGACTTTTAAACAGCCACTTACGTACGCGACACGTTTCGTCCTAATGGATGTAGTCACAGGGTCATTTGGCTTCGAAATCCTACTTGAATTTATGTACCTTAGTGTCCCCCGATCTGTAGGTGTGAAAAATTCATCCAAAACGCTTCAACCGGAAGTGGCTGAACGGCTATATTTGCTTGGTCACAGGAAGTGGGTTTATCCACTAAAATAGATCACAAAGAAGGAAGCGTAAGAGCAGCCATATTTGAATAGGAATAAACAGGTAAAACTAAATTGAAACATGATCAAATAGACAAACGTCTACAAACCTGGGCAATATGGCATGATTATACAAGATAAAATGAAATAAATCCAAGCTGCCACAAAAATAAAATTTATAATATCCAATTTAGGAAAAAAACCTGCAGAGCGGGCAAGTACAGTAAAATACCAGTAAAATAAATAAAACTAGCCTATAGTTTGCATAAATACATGCAATCTATACGTTTTAAAAAAAAAAAAAAAAAAATTGTAAACCTTTTTTCTTTAAAAAAATGTATACATCGAATAAACAATGCAACAATAGTGATTTATTTAAAAGGAAAAAACACTACATTTAAAATGGCTAGCAAATGGGAGATTATTACTTGGTGTCAATAAAACCGTTAATATCCCAGTCTACATTTAACCCCGTTTCATGTTTTAGAGATTTCCCTCGTTTTTTTAAATCCTCTAGTAGGGTTCTAATCTGTCAATCCCCACTAACGAAATTTTGTTAGAATATTTGTTATACATATCTCTGAAGTGAGCCGAGAGGCTATGATCCTTAAAACCCCTTCTAATATTATATACAGTCAGGTCCATAAATATTGGGACATCGACACAATTCTAATCTTTTTGGCTCTATACACCACCACAATGGATTTGAAATGAAACAAACCGGGTGTGCTTTAGCTGCAGACTTTTAGCTTTAATTTGAGGGTATTTACATCCAAATCAGGTGAATGGTAGGAATTACAACAGTTTGTATATGTGCCTCCCACTTTTTAAGGGACCAAAAGTAATGGGACAGATAACCATCCTAAATCAAACTTTCACTTTTTAATACTTGGTTGCAAATCTTTTGCAGTCAATTACAGCCTGAAGTCTGGAACACATAGACCTCACCAGACGCTGGGTTTCATCCCTGGTGATGCTCTGCCAGGCCTCTACTGCAACTGTCTTCAGTTCCTGCTTGTTCTTGGGGCATTTTCCCTTCAGTTTTGTCTTCAGCAAGTGAAATGCATGCTCAATCGGATTCAGATCAGGTGATTGACTTGGCCATTGCATAACATTCCACTTCTTTCCCTTAAACTCTTTGGTTGCTTTTGCAGTGTGATTTGGGTCATTGTCCATCTGCACTGTGAAGCGCCGTCCAATGAGTTCTGAAGCATTTGGCTGAATATGAGCAGATAATATTGCCCGAAACACTTCAGAATTCATCCTGCTGCATTTGTCAGTAGTCGCATCATCAATAAATACAAGAGAACCAGTTCCATTGGCAGTCATACATGCCCGCGCCATGATACTACCACCACCATGCTTCACTGATGAGGTGGTATGCTTTGGATCATGAGCAGTTCCTTTCCTTCTCCATACTCTTCTCTTCCCATCACTCTGGTACAAGTTGATCTTGGTCTCATTGGATCATGAGCAGTTCCTTTCCTTCTCCATACTCTTCTTCTCTTCCCATCACTCTGGTACAAGTTGATCTTGGTCTCATCTGTGCATAGGATGTTCCAGAACTGTGATGTTTAGATGTTGTTTAGAGTTTGCCAATCTGGCCTTCATGTTTTTGAGGCTCACCAATGGTTTACATCTTGTGGTGAACCCTCTGTATTCACTCTGGTGAAGTCTTCTCTTGATTGTTGACTTGACACACATACACCTACCTTCTGGAGAGTGTTCTTTATCTGGCCAACTGTTGTAAAGGGTGTTTTTCTTCTCCAGGAAAAGATTTCTTCGGTCATCCACCAGTTTTCCGTGGTTTTCCGGGTCTTTTGGTGTTGCTGAGCTCATCGGTGCGTTCTTTCTTTTTAAGGATGTTCCAAACAGTTGATTTGGCCACCCCTAATGTTTTTGGCCACACCTAATGTTTTTGCTATCTCTCTGATGGGTTTTTTGTTTGTTTTTTTTTTTTGTTTTTTTTTTTTTGTTTTTTTCAGCCTAATGATGGCTTGCTTCACTTATGGTGACAGCTCTTTGGATCTTATATTAAGAGTTGACAGCAACAGATTCCAAATGCAAATTGCACACTTGAAATGAACTCTGGACCTTTTTATCTGCTCCTTGTAAATGGGATAATGAGGGAAAAACACACACCTGGCCATGGAACAGCTGAGCAGCTAATTGTCCCATTTACTTTTGGTCTCTTAACCACTTAAGCCCCGGAAGATTTTACCCCCATTCCGACCAGGGGGTATTTTGCGATTCGGCACTGCGTGACTTTAACGGACAATTGCGCGGTCGTGCGACGCTGTACCTAAACGAATTTGGCGTCCTTTTTTTCCCACAAACAGAGCTTTCTTTTGGTGGTATTTGATCACCTGTGCGATTTTTTTTTTTTTTATTTTTTTTTTTTTTTTTTTTTTTTTGATCACGCGCTATAAACAAAAAAAGAGCGTCAATTTTGCAAAAATAGCAATATTTTTCACATTTTTTTTATATGAAATTCCCCCAAAAAAAAATTTAAAAATCAAAATTTTTTTACTTTTTCGGCCAATTTGTTTTATGCTACCTATGTTTGGTAAAAAAAATCGCAAAAAGCGTATTTTGATTGGTTTGCGCAAAAGTTATCGCGTTTACTAACAAAGGGAAAGATTTCTGTCATTTTTGTTTTTTTTTTTTAACGCGTAATGGCGGCGATCTGCGATTTTTTTTTTTTTTTTTTTTTTTTTTTTTTTTTTTTTTTTTTTTTTTTTTTCGGTACTGCGACATTGGGGCGGACAGATCGGACCCTTGACTGACATTTTTGACACTTTTGGGGTTACCAGTGACATTTCTACAGTAATCAGTGCTATATATATATATATGCACTGTTACTGTAAAAATACACTGGTAGTGAAGGGGTTAACTTTATTTGGGAGGGAGGGGCTGTGTGTATCCCTAGGGGCGTGCTTTCTACTGTGATTGGCTGGGGCTTGAGCTGTATGGACACTGATCAACGGATCTACATACTAGATCCGAGTGATCAGTATCCTAACAGCAAGGAGAATGACAGGCAGCTTGTTTACACAGGCTGCCTGACATTCTCCCTCTCCCCCGCTGATCGCCGAGTGACCGGCGGACATCGGGTCCGCCGGTCACACGCGCGGGGGGGTCCGTGACCACGCCTCCGGGGGCGCGCGCTCGCTCCCTAGACCCTCACAAGCTAGTGACGTAGCCCTACGTCACTTTGCCTGTGAGGGGCTGACTGCCGACGTAGATCGGCGTTAGGCAGTCGGCAAGTGGTTAAAAAGTGGGAGGCACATATACAAACTGTTGTAATTCCTACACCTTTCACCTGATTTGGATGTAAATACTCTCAAATTAAAGCTGAAAGTCTGCGGATAAAGCACATCTTGTTTGTTTTTCATTTCAAATCCATTGTGGTGGTGTATAGAGACAAAAAGATTAGCATTGTGTCGATGTCCCAATATTTATGGACCTGACTGTGTATGTATGTGTGTGTTCTCTAAGACTATGACGCAAGCGCCTAGTAGTTCTCCCTACACACTGTAAACTGCAAGTACATTGGAGGAGATAAACCACATGCGTAGAGTTGCATGAGATAAAGGAATCCACATTATAACATTATAAGATTTATTTAGTATCATTTGAACAAAAGCGGCCTATCTTTTTTACAGCTACCACTACCACCCCTGTGTGGTTAAAGAATATCCCCAAGGGGTAGATAAGGGTGAGGAGGAATTGTACTACACTGAGCGACTTTTGGGCTCTGAGTCAGATACTTAAAGAACGTTTCATAACACAATAGAACTGGATAACCTAATTAGAGAGGTGGAGCTTTCTGATAGAACTTCCATATTATCTAATGGAAAAAAAACAGGATGCAAGTACAAATAAAAATGTAGTTTGCCCATTTATAACTAATCTACACAACATTGGGAAATTAAACAAATCCTTAAACACCACTGAGATATACTTACAAGGGACCCAGTTCTGAGTACAATTTTATCAGGTAACCCATCAGTATTTTTCAGGGGGGCACCCAATTTACGTGATAGGTTATCTACCATTGAGACCCAGTATGAAAGGTTTCTTTCCGTCTAATAGATGTCATCTGTGAGGTTAAGGGTGGTATCTGCAAAAAGACCTTTGTTCAAATAATACTAACAAATCTTATGATGTGGATTCCTTTATCTCATGCAACTCTACGCATGTGGTTTATCCCCTCCAATGTACATGCAGTTTACAGTATGTAGGGAGAACTACTGGCGCTTGCGTGATCGTCCTAAAGAACACGTCTATAATATTAGAAGGGGTTTTAAGGATCATAGCCTCTCGGCTCACTTTAGAAATACGCATAACAAAAATTCTAACCATATTTCTTTTGTGGGGATTGACAGATTAGAACCCCACTGGAGAGGATGTAATAAAACTAAGGAAATAGCGAAAACTTTAAACAAAATGGATTTTTGTATTGTGCTCACATGCCCCCTATGGGTTAAACATAGACTGGGATATTCACTGGTTCATTGACACTAATGCCTCGTACACACGCAACGATTGTTGGCCGTGAATTTTCGGCCAACGTCCAATCGGCCGATTTTCGGCTTGTTAGTATGATGCTTCCGACAACCGACTCCGACTTTTCGGCCGAACAAAATCTGGTGTGCATGCTATAATTTTTGTTGGCCGTCAATACAACAGCTGATCGGTCGGCCAATAATCGTTGCGTGTGTACGAGGCATAAGTAATCTCCATTTGCTAGCTATTTTAATGTATTGTTTTTCTTCTTCCTTTTTAAATAAATCACTATTGTTGCATTGTTTATTAGATGTATATATATTTATAAAGGGAGAATGTTTATGATCTTTTTTATATAAAAAAAAAAAAACTTATGATTGCATGTATTGTTTTTAATTTGATGTATGAATTTATGCAAACTAGAAGTTCGTTTTTTATTTATTATGGTATTTTTACTGTTTGCTCTACTTGCCCGCTCTGCAGGTTTTTTTTTCTAAATTGATATATTATAATTTTTATTTTTGTGGCAGCTTGGATTTTATTTTATCTTTTTATAATCATGCCATATTGCCCACGTCTGTAGATGTTTGTCTATTTGATCATGTTTTAATTTAGTTCTACCTGTTGGTTCCCTATTCAAATATTGCTGCTCTTAGGCCCCTTTCACACAGGCGGCCCGTTCAGATCCGCCTGTCCGGGTTTTTTTTTTTTTTTTTTTTTGGCGGAGCTGAACGGTCCCCCCATGCATCCCTATGGGGCATCGGATGTCAGCGGACACATGTCCGCTGACATCCGATCCGTCAAATCTGGACAGATGGAAACCCTATTTTCCATCTCTCCAGCAGATGGGATCGGATAAGAACGGACCGATGGTCCGTTCCCATCCGATTTCCGCCATAGAGATGCATGGGGAACTGACAGCTGTGTCTCCGCACGGAGACACAGCTGTCATCCTCCTGCTCAGCGGGGGATCGGCGGATCGATCCCCCGCTGAGAAAAACTGACTCAGTGTGTGAAAGAGCCCTTAAGCTTCCTGCTTTGATCTATTTTAGTGGATAAACCACTTCCTGTGACCAAGCAAATGTGGCCGTTCTGCCACTTCCGGTTCTTCGACAAGATGGCCGCCCGGTCACTTCCAGTTTCGATGCCAAATGACCGTGTCCATTAGGACGAAATGCATCAGGGCACTCTTTTTGGCATTTGATGTCCGTGTTGCTGTGCGATTCCAGGTCGCCAGCAGCGTTCTATGTAAGTCCTTTGGAATGTTTGCCTTTTAATTCGATGTATAATGTGCCTGAATACATTTACTACATGATGATCTCACTACTTCTGGGCTCCGTTTTTAAGCTAATTTACTTCCCGGTGGATACTGTTGTGGTGGTTCACATCTTCCATTGGCATCCAGAGTTGATCCTGGCATATTGCGTTTAAGGTTCATGTGCTACTGTGGTGGTAGCCACAACATCTGGTGAGTTTTCAGTCTCTCTGATGGTGGCGGTGTCTTACGAGTGATCTATTGATGCGCCGTCATTGGATGGATTTGATATACAGTATCTCACAAAAGTAAGTACACCCCTCACATTTTTGTAAATTTTAATTATATCTTTTCATGTGACAACACTAAAGAAATTACTTTGCTACAATGTAAAGTAGTGAGTGTAAGCTTGTATAACAGTGTCCCCCCTCAAAATAACTCGACACACAGCCATTAATGTCTAAATCACTGGCAACAAAAGTGAGTACACCCCTAAGTTAAAATGTCCAAATTGGGCCCAAAGTGTCTATTTTGTGTGGCTACCATTATTTTCCAGCACTGCCTTAACCCTCTTGGACATGGGAGTTCACCAGAGCTTCACAGGTTTCCACTGGAGTTCTCTTTCACTCCTCCATGAAGACATCACAGAGCTGGTGGATTTTAGACCTTGCGCTCCTCCCACGTTTCATTTGAGGATGCCTCACAGATGCTCGATAGGGTTTAGGTCTGGAGACATGCTTGGCCAGTCCATCACCTTTACCCTCAGCTTCTTTAGCAAGGCAGTGGTCGTCTTGGAGGTGTGTTTGGGGTCGTTATGTTGGAATACTGCCCTGCGGCCCACTCTCCGAATGGAGGGGATCATGCTCTGCTTCAGTATGTCACAGTACATTTTGGCATTCATGGTTCCCTCAATGAACTGTAGCTCTCCAGTGCCAGCAGCACTCATGCAGCCCCAGACCATGACACTCCCACCACCATGCTTGACTGTAGGCAAGACACACTTGTCTTTGTACTCCTCATCTGGTTGCCGCCGCACAGGCTTGACACCATCTGAACTAAATAAGTTTATCTTGGTCTCATCAGACCACAGGCCATGGTTACAGTAATCCATGTCCTTAGTCTGCTTGTCTTCAGCAATCTGTTTTCGGGGTTTCTTGTGCGTCATCTTTAGAAGAGGCTTCCTTCTGGGGCAACAGCCATGCAGACCAATTTGATGCAGTGTGCAGCGTATGGTCTAAGCTCGGACAGGCTAACCCCCCATCCCTTCAGCCTCTGCAGCAATGCTGGCAGCACTTATACATCTATTTCCCAAAGACAACCCCTGGGTATGAAGCTGAGCACATGTACTCAACTTCTTTGGTCTACCGTGGTGAGGCTGGTTCTGAGTGGAACCTATCCTGTTAAACCGCTGTATGGTCTTGGCCACCATGCTGCAGCTCAGTTTCCGTCTTGGCAATCTTCTTATAGCCTAGGCCATCTTTATGTAGAGAAACAATTAGTCTTTTCAGATTCTCAGAGTTCTTTGCCATGAGGTGCCATGTTGAACTTCCAGTGACCAGTATAAGAGAGTGAGAGCGATGACACGAAATTTAACACACCTGCTCCCCATTCACACCTGAGACCTTGTAACACTAACAAGCCGCATGACATCAGGGAGGGAAAATGGCTAATTGGGCCCAATTAGGACATTTTCACTTAGGAGTGTACTCACTTTTGTTGCCCGCGGTGTAGACCCTAATGGCTGTGTGTTGTTTTGAGGTGGACAGAAAATTTACACTGTCATACAAGCTGTACACTCACTACTTTACATTGTAGCAAAGTGCCATTTCTTCAGTATTGTCACATGAAAAGATAAAATTAAAATATATTTACAAAAATCCAAGGGGTGTACTCCCTTTCGTGAGATTCTGTATACAATCATCTTTTTGGACTTCATAGAACCTCTGTTTACAGACCTTTTTATTGCTGCTAGAATGCTACATTTTTTTTTTTTTTTTCATGTTTTTGTATTTTAGCTGCATATTTTTTAACACACAGTGCAGGTTATTTTATTATCTATATCACTTAAAATACATTTGTGTAAAGTTTGAGTGAAAATTATTTGTCGCCTGATGAAAATAAAAACGCTAAAGGTATGACTGCAAGAGGCTAATACCAGGTCATATTCAGGTACTTAACTGCTTGCATTTCAAAACTACAATTATGTGTTTGGATTAACAGAGCCCCATTACTTTTTGTGTCTTTTTATATATTTTCCTAGAGTTCGGCTTTAAGCCAAAAGGTGATCCTACCTGGTACTAGCTGGGTGTATCTACTGTTAAAAGGGCAAATCAAAATTATCTTTGCCTAAATTAACAGGTTCCTTTTTAGACGCTTTATTAAAGGCTTCATAATATGGCTTTTGTATACAAAATGTGTGAAATAATTTTGGAATCTACATTGTACGCCTGGCGTCTTAACCCTGAGACTTCACTTTTTTTTTCTTTTTTCTTTTTCTTTTCTTTTTTTTTTTCATTTTTTTTTTTTTTTTTTTTCTTTTACTGGAATCGGTTCACCCCTTACCAGTTGGATATTAGTGGATTCCATTATGGCTTGTTTTGAACATAATAAATCCATGTTTACCAACCCAGGCAGTCAAATGTTCTCTGACTGGAAGTCCCAAAATGGCAAATTTCATCAGAGGCTTCGAACATGAGTATTTCACTTTCTGAATGTTTTTCTTTGATAAACTTTAGGAATATATTGGCAAATATGAGCATAAATTGGCAGTGTGTCAAGGACCATTTTGATAGTTTGCATTTCCTGGCTTTTAGACAGTTGAATGTATTGACCTGTGTGATCAAGCGCATAGACACTCTGGCCATTAATGTGTGCACACATTAAGGTGTGCTCAGTGTTTTAGAGTTTAGTGCATATACTGTAGTATTCGGATTTCTAATGCGCCAACAGTTTGTGCAGCACTGAACAACATTATAACATTGTTACAATACAATTCAATACAGGAGGAATCAGAGGTCCCTGCTTGTTAGAGCTTACAATCTATTCTATTTATAGAAACCTTTTTGCTTTTACTCTTTGTAATATACCCAAACGCTTGGTCTTTGATTATGAGCTGCAGTTTGCTGATATAAGGGATATGGCATATGTAAACATTACAATTTAAGGGTGGAATTGCATTTGCTATCAGCTGGCCAGTGACTCATGCACTAATATAAACTGACATGAAGGTCACTATATCAAGCGGCAACACCAGGTAACAAAACCTAGCTAGGAAGTATGCTGTCCATGAACATTTCCACTAAGTCTGAGGCTTACCTTGGAGCACAGAGATGTTGATGATTCTACCGCTTGCTGCTTCTTGGTGAGAGTACAGCTGAAGGGTCTACAGCTGCACCCAGGTATAATAGCCAAGTCTGAAGGGATTCTTTGTTTCCCATATTTTAATGCTTGGCCATGTACAATATTCTCTTTAGAGTACCAAATTATCTTTTTATCATGTGATTTTATGTCTAATTTTAAAGTGGTTCTAACGGCTCGAGTTTTTTACCTTCATGAATTCTATAAATTAAGGTAAAAGCACCTTCTCTGTGCAGCAGCCCCTCCTAATACTTACCTGAGCCCGGTTGTTTTTTTTTTTTTTTTTTTCCTTCAGAGCAGTGCACAAGCTCCTCGGGGACTCTCCCTCATTGGCTGAGATGGCAGCGGAAGCCATTGGCTCCCACTGCTGCCAATCGGAGCCAGTGAGAAAAGGGAGGGGCGGGGGTATGAACTGTGGCTTTGTGTGTGAATAGACACTCTGCGCAGCGGCTCAGGAGCAATCCTGCCTGGGTGCCTCCATAGCAAGCTGCTTACTCTAGGGGCACTCGGCAGGAGGAAGGGACAAGGAGCGCTGGTGGGGAACTCAAGAATTGAAGGATCAAGGCTACTCTGCAAATCTACTGTACAAAGCAGGTAAGTATAACCTAATGTTAAAAAAAAAAAATCCAAATCTTTAAAATCCCTTTTTTTTTTTTTTAATGCATTTAATTTTCATCCAACTTGGTATTTAATTTTCATCATCTTGGTAGATAAAGTACACTGAACAGTTAGAATGTAATGTGTGTGGACCGCATTTGAAATCTCTTGAACGTTACCAGAAATATTGTTCTGTTGAGAATGTTTGTTTTGCCAGGTAAAAAAATCTTTGTTTAAATTTGTTTAATGTTTTTTATAAAAATATTTTTCATATTTCTTCATAGAAAACACAATCTTATGCCTGTGGGTAGGTGGATGTGGAACACCCTACACTATACTATTTTTATTAATAATTTTAAGAATTTAGATAGGATTAAAAGCATGGTTAGTAAACTCGGACAAATCTATACATAAATCTTTAACACTTGTACTGGGCATGGATGTCAAGATATCTCTGCTTGGTGTCCTAGAATAATTTTCATGGCATATTCCATAATGAGTTGACAGTACATAAAATAGGGTAATCTCTCCGCCGCCTCCCCCCCTCCCCACGAACACACTGCCACACATCCACTGGCTGACAGCGCTGCTCAGATACTGGTTTTCAAGCATGCCAGTTTGATGACCAGCTTCCGAGGATAGGCTGCTGAATGTCAGCCGATTTCTGCTGACTTGGCTGTTACTGGCCGATATTCGGCTTATGTGTACCAGCCTGTAGACAGTCAAAAGGGGTTGATTTACTAAAGGCAAATACACTGTGCACTTTGCAAGAGCAGTTGCTCCAGAGCTTCGTAAATGACAAAAAACTCTGCTGACATCCATCATTCAATCACATGCAAGCAAAAAGTTTTTTTTTTTTTTTTTTTTTTATTTCTCACTCTATCATTCATTGACAGACGCAGCTCCATATTCTTCTTAACCATTGGGTTAGGCTACCCCCTAGAGGAGTAGGACACTAGGCAGGAAAAGTCTTTACCACGCCTATGGGGCAGTCCCTGGGGGTATACACCCACTCACTCTGCTATAGGCATTCAGTTTTTTTTTTTCTCTGCCTATTTCAGGAGTAGAACCTTGTTCTCTGCTGGGATTTCAGTCATAGCATGTTTTTTAAAGAGGGGGAAAAAAAGGGAACCCTGTGTCTAAATTTTTTTTTTTTGGCTAATTATGTTTCTGAGAACTACAATCAACAGCCCTACTGGGCTCCTAGTCTGGCCAGGGAGCGTGTACAGGTCGCAGCTTCACGCTAGGCCTCGCCACGACATGACAAAGCCCCACTGGACGGGGGCTGGTCTGCGAGTAAAACTCCTCGCCAGGACGCACATGACCTGGTTTGTCTTTGAGTCGCAGCCTACCCCTTTGCCGTCAGAACCCCCACCCCAGGTGGAGAGATAGTCTGTATGGAGTGGCGCCCACCTGCATATCGTTGGTATGGTAAGTAGTATCCCCCAAATCTCTTGGGGTGAACGTGGGCCCCTCCCTGGGACTGTCGGCCCATCGGGTTATTCCCCATGTCCTGCCTTGTATGTGGGGTCCATAGGGAACATTCCCCCCCCCCCATTGACCATCCAAGGCTCCCTCAGGCTGTCCTCTATTTCATAGGGGGTCCCTACCTTAGTCGGGTATGGTGCCAGGGCTGTAGTAGGCAAAGGGGGGATGCACTGATTGCACAATCCGCTGGGGGGGGAATAAATTGGGGGTCCCTGCCAGTGCCCCTCTATAGTAGCGGGAAAACACGGCTGCAGGATGAACTTTTCAAAGGGCTTACAGGTGGGAAGAGAGTACTCTTCTTCCCCAGTCCGCTCCGCAAATGCTTTTTTAAGCACACAGACTGCCCTTTTGTGCCTCTGGCATGCAGGAGACAGGATCTAAGCCATTTAGATCATCTGGGGGGTTCCAAGAAGCCGTGGTCGGGTAAGCCAAGAGCAGGCCCCTCCAGATCTGCAGACAAGTCCCCTTCTGCATGAGGGGCACCCACACTTGTAACTGGGGTGGGGGGGGGGGCTGTCCTTTGTTTCTTTCCAGGACCATGGACCTCCTCGTTTCAGGACAAATGGGTCCACGAACTGATCTGATGTGGTTACAAGATCGAATTCAGGTCTCGACCGTCGGACAGATTTTTTCCAGCCAATCTACGCCTATCTCCAGATCAACTAAGGGATCTACGAGAGGTGGTACAAGATCTGCTGTCACAAGGGGTGATTGTGAGTTCCCTCTCGGGAACACTTTCAGGGGTACTAGTCAAACCTGTTCAGTGTTCCCAGGGAAGAAGGCAAAGTGCATCCAATACTGGACCTCAAGGTTTTAAACTGCTTTGTGCAGGTACAGAAGTTTCGAATGGAGTCCATTCGCACGGTAGTGGCGTCCCTACACCTAGGGGACTTTTTGGCCTCCATCGATATCAAGGACTCATCTCTACACATCCCTATTTATACTGGACAATAGCCTTTTCTTCGCTTCGCTGTAGGAGAGGAGCATTATCAATTTGTGGCGTTACCCTTTGGTCTCGTCTCTGCTCCCAGGTTCTTCACCAAAGTGTTGGTTCTGGTATTGGCATTACTGTGACAGTGGGGGATTGCAGTAGATTGCAGTAACGGGGGTACCTGGACGATCTCCTCCCCTTAAGAGCAGACTCGCATTCAGTCCTGTTGGGCGTCTTGTCAAAAAATCTGCTCTGGTCCCATCTTACAAACTGGATTATCTGGGACTGACTCTGGATTCAGCCTCACCCTCAGCAAGGGGGTTTCTCCCTCTGGAAAAGCTGAAAAAATTGCAAAGGGCGATTCGCTTGCGGTTATCCAGCAATCTGTCCTCTCTGACGACTTGCATGCGAGCGCTAGGCCTGATGGTGTCTATCTTCAAGGCAGTTTCGTTTGCTCAGTTCCCCACAAGACCTCTGCAAAGAGATTCTTGTCAAGTGGAACAAGGATCCAAAATCTTTGGACAATCTTGATTCGGCTGAGCCAAAACACAAGAAGTGCTCTACTGTGGTGGCTCTGTTCCTTGGCTCTGCATCAGGGCAACTCCTTCCTTCCCTTGTATTGGACCGTGGTAACCATGGATGCCAGCCTGTCTGGTTGGGGTGGAATGCTTGGAAAGGTGTGTGTTCAGGGGACCTGGTTGGGGTGGAATGCTTGGAAAGGTGTGTGTTCAGGGGACCTGGTTGGGGTGGAATGCTTGGAAAGGTGTGTGTTCAGGGGACCTGGACTCTTGGAAGAGTCCAGACTACCGATCAGTATTCTGGAACTGAGGGCGATAAAGCTGGAGTCACGGGACAAATCGTCTACAATGCTATCCGGTTCGGATTCAAACAGTGCCACGGCAGTGGCTTACGTCAGCCCTCATCAAGGGGGCATCAAGAGTGTCCTGGGGCCCGGGAGGTGGCCGAGATCCTAAAATTGGCAGAAAACTTTGTTCTAGCTCTGTCGTCATGCATATCCCCGGAGTGGAAAAATGACAGGCCGATTACTTGAGTCGTTGGGTGTTGCATCAGGGGGAATGGTCCCTTCATCCGGAGGTGTTTCACCTGCTGTCTGGGGGGGGGGGGGGGACACCAGATGTGGACCTGTTAGCCTCTTGACTCAACAAGACAGTACAGAGGTTTGTGGCCAGGTCTCGGGATCCTCTGGCCAACGCCACAGGCACACTGGTGGCTCCTTGGGGTCAGTATCGGCTGATCTATGCATTTCCTTTTCTAAAACTTCTACCGAGGCTTCTGCGCAGAATAGAGATGGAAGGGATTCCAGTCATTCTAGTGGCTCCAGACTGGCCTGACTGTTCTTGGTATGCTGATCTGGTAAGTTTCCTCGCCAATGTTCCTTGGGAGACTTCCTTTCGGGAACATCTGCTGTCTCAAGGGTTGATCTTCCATCCTGCTTTACAGTCACTCGCTTTAACGGCGTGGCTGTTGAAAGCCAGGTGTTGAAGAATAGGGGTCTTTCTGATTCTGTGACTCCTACACTGTTGAAGGCTAGGAAATCTACCTTTAGGGATATTTATCATCGTACATGGAAAATGTATATTGCATGGTGTGAATCGATGAGGTGCATCCATGCTTCTTTTTTTTTTTTTTTTTTTTTTTTCAGTGGCTGGATATTGGCCTTCCTCCAGAGAGGGGTTGAGCAGCAGTTAGCCTTGGGTACTATTTAAGGGCCAGGTGTTGGTCTTGGCAGTGGTTTTTCAACAACCTTTAGCTATGCATTTTTTGATTCGCACCTTTTTATCCAAGGAGTTTGCCATGTGGTTCCTCCGATACGGTCCCTGTTACCGTGGGATCTTAACTCGGTACTGTCAGTCCTTCAGAGACCTCCCTTTGAAAATATTAGGGAGATTCCTCTGCTTGCACTGTCACAGGGCTTTCTTGGGCTTTTTGCCATCAGGTGTCAGTAATACAAGTTTGCAAGGTGGCAACTTGGTCGTCTGTGCACACATTCACAAAATTCTGCAAAGTAGATGTGTTGGCTTCCTTTGGCCACAAGGTTTTGCTGGTTACTGTTTAAGAGAGAATTAAGTCTCTTTGAGGGTGTATGTTGTTTCTAGGTGAGCTCCAGTTGATCCTGGTTGAGCTCCATGTTACCTGGTTGGCTAAGTTTTTTAGCCTTTGGAAACGACGTTCCTTTCTGCGTTTTCCCAACCCTCGTGTTAATACTGCTTTGGGACGTCCCAATGGTTAAGAAGAATATGGAGCTGCGTCTTGTCAATGAACCCTAGAGAACTGGATTTGATGACTTGCCGTAAAATCCTTTTCTCTGAAGTTCATTGACAGGAAAAGCACCCCCCCCCCCCCCCATATAGGAGTTGGGTTGTTTTTTCTTCTGACACTGCTTGCAACAAAACTGAATGCCTATAGCACAGTGAGTGGGTGTATATCCCCAGGGACTGCCCCATAGGCGTGGTAAAGATTTTCCTGCCTAGTGTCCTACTCCTGTAGGGGGCAGCATAACCCCATGGTTAAAAAGAATATGGAGCTGTGTCTGTCAATGAACTTCAGAGAAAAGAATTTGGCGATAAGTCCAAAATCCATTTTTTTTTTTTTCCTTGCATGTGACTTTTGCAAAGAGAAGCTTTACCTCATCCTACTAAGCTCTGGAGCAACTGCAGTCTATTTGCCTTTAGTAAATAACCCCATAATGTCTAATCTGCAATGTAAGCTGCCTTTTTCCATTGAATTGAGATTTACCTATTCATTCGTGTTTGTAGTTGACAAGCCTTCAAATCTTTGTTGTGCCTTATTTAGCTCTATCTTTTCAATCTAGGCATTGCTGTTGTGGGAGGTTCATATAAAATACATAAACATGTTATTCCCACAAGTTGTGTTTGTGTTCAAAACATTGTAAGCAATTTGTGATACTGCTAACCTATACAATCTTTTTTTTTTGTTTGAAATATAAACAATGAAAATGTTTAAACACTTGACTTTAAATGAATTGTCTAGATGATTATTCTTTAGGAATTTTCCTCCTATGTTTGACCTGACAAAAAAGTCACCGTCATACCTTTTGGTGGTGAGAATGTGTGTTTTTTTTTCTTACAAAACCACATTTTAAAAATATTTTAATACAGTATTTACAGTGGGTCAACTTTGTATGGAATTTCTAGACCTATTTGATTTGAGTCCTTTTTGTTTGGTCAAATTTTTTTTTTTTTTTTTTTTCACGTGTCTTTATTGAACACACACCTTTAAACATTCACAGTGCTGGAGGAGAACGTAAGTGAACCCACAGACTAATTACTTCAATGAAAGCGAATTGGAGTCAGTAGTTTGCACACCTGGAGTCCAATTAATGAAATGAGTTTGGTGTGGTTTAGCCCATGTTCATATTGGTTCGATTTTGACATGAAATGCAATGGCACTGTCCCAATCGGTGCGACGCCACACCGATTTTCCAAAGTAGTTTCTGTACTACTTTTGGTGATTTCCATAGACATCTGTGCAGGAACCCGCACAGACGTCTGTGAAATGGCCCCCGAAGTCGAACTGAAATGTCGACTTGAAATTGTGCAAGTTCAGGTGAACTTGCATGATTTCAAATCGGCCTCAGTGTGAACCTGGGCTTAGGGCTACTTTTGATGGGACACTCAAACATTTTAAGATTGCTGTTCATAAGTGCCATCAGCTGGTCTGGACCATGGTTTGAAAAAAGGAGCTCTTCGTAGAAATACGATAAAGAATAATTGATTTGCATAAGGCTGGAAAGGGATACAAAGCCATCTCAAAGTGTTTAGGCATCTATCAGTTCACAGTTAGACAAATTGTCTAAGTGGAGACAGTTTAGTACTGTGGCTACTCTTCCAAGAAGTGGACACCCAGCCAAGATAACTCCCAAGGAAAAACGCAGAATCCTTAGTGAGGTAAAGAAGAACCCATAAAAAAAACAGCTAAAGGCTTAAAGATATTACTTGCACTGAGAAACCTCCTCCTGTTCATGAGTTTACCATACACAAATCTTTGAACAGGCAGGGTGTCCAAGCTAAAGCTCCTTATATTGTAAATCCAAAACACTTTGTGCATACAAATCAGGATCACTACAATCACCACAAACAAAGCATGACCACAAAAACCCCAATGCTATGGGCACAAGTATGTAAAAAAGAAAATGAATTGAATTAAACAAAAAAGCAAAGAGGCTCGGTTCAAACTGCTGCGATTTGGAATCCGACTTGTGAGACCCCAGGGCGTGTGTCGTGAAATCCCTTATTAGTTAATGAGAGCTGTCTTAATTAGCACTACTGAAGTCACTCTGACATTAGAAAAGGTTCCAGTACTACTTCAAGGTGACTTCTATCAGATTTGTGCCTTAAAGTAGTACTCAAGTTGCCTGGAAGTAAGTATCCTGGCAAAGTCTCACCGTAAGTCGTGTGAGTTTCAGGTCAAGGCAGTGTGAACAGAGCCTAAAAAAAAAAAAAAAAAAATGATCACATTGATTCCTTAGAGAGAATAAGTGGATGGAAATAATGTAAGCACAAAAACCCAGTTTTCATAAATGTAGTATCTCCAAATTGTAAAGGTATCTCTCTCTCTCTTTATACTGGTAAGGTCTGAAGGATCTCATTTCTGTTTCAAAATGCAGATGGTAAGGTCAGAATTTGGTGTTCCATGCACCTCCAATCTTTTTGGTATATGGTGGATTGGGAGGTTTGTTACAATAATGTGTGACGGACAGATCTGCAGGAACTGCCAAGCTTGCTTGGAACAAAATCTTAAGGAATGTTCCCAGAACCCTGTTGTATCAGTGTCACAAAATTCAGGCTGTGCCTTAATCCTAACTCCAGCCAAAATAAAATAAGCCATTTAAAAGGAAATTAAAGTCAGCATTTGCTACACTATTCCCCTCCAATCCTAGAGATTTCCCCCCACAGTACATTTTTTATTTTTTTTTCCAACTCCTAGATGTCCTGTGTCTGGAATCAGCAGCAAGGATGGCCAAATATGGGTCGCTACACTAGAAAACTGGGACCAGACTATATCTCAGCATAAATTAATACACCCCAAGAGATTTGTCCGAAAACCTTTTTTACTCTCCTTTCAGAATCAACATTTTTTATGGGACACTATGCTACAAAATACTCCCACAAATGCAGGCACATTGATTGCAACCAAGATTTGTTAATTTACACACAGTATTTGTACTAACAAATTCATTCAAGATCATGTTGCAATAATAATACACCCCAATGAAATTCTTGGGAGCAAAACTAAATTTTAGACAACAAAATCCTAATTGACAAGGATTCAAATACAGGGTATGTATACAGTGGGTACGGAAAGTATTCAGACCCCCTTAAATTTTTCACTTTGTTATATTGCAGCCATTTGCTAAAATTTAAGTTCATTCTTCTTCCTCATGAATGTACACATAGCACCCCATACTGACAGAAAAACACAGAATTGTTGACATTGTTGCAGATTTATTAAAAAAGAAAAACTGAAATATCACATGGTCCTAAGTATTCAGACCCTTTGCTGTGACACTCATATATTTAACTCAGGTGCTTTCCATTTCTTCTGATCATCCTTGAAATTGTTCTACACCTTCATTTGAGTCCAGCTGTGTTTGATTATAATGATTGGACTTGATTAGGAAAGCCACACACCTGTCTATATAAGACCTTCCAGATCACAATGCATGTCAGAGCAAATGAGAATCATGAGGTCAAAGGAACTGCCTGAAGAGCTCAGAGACAGAATTGTGGCAAAGCACAGATCTGGCCAAGGTTACAAAAAGATTTCTGCTGCACTTAAGGTTCCTAAGAGCACAGTGGCCTCCATAATCCTTAAATGGAAGACGTTTGGGACGACCAGAACCCTTCCTAGAGCTGGCTGTCCGGCCAAACTGAGCTATCGGGGGAGAAGAGCCTTGGTGAGAGAGGTAAAGAAGAACCCAAAGATCACTGTGGCTGAGCTCCAGCGATGCAGTCAGGAGATGGGCGAAAGTTGTAGAAAGTCAACCATCACTGCAGCCCTCCACCAGTCGGGGCTTTATGGCAGAGTGGCCCGACGGAAGCCTCTCCTCAGTGTAAGACACATGAAAGCCCGCATGGAGTTTGCTAAAAAACACCTGAAGGACTCCAAGATGGTGAGAAATAAGATTCTCTGGTCTGATGAGCCCAAAATAGAACTTTTTGGCCTTAATTCTAAGCGGTATGTGTGGAGAAAACCAGGCACTGCTCATCACCTGTCCAATGCAGTCCCAACAGTGAAGCATGGTGGTGGCAGCATCATGCTGTGGGGGTGTTTTTCAGCTGCAGGGACAGGACGACTGGTTGCAATCGAGGGAAAGATGAATGCGGCCACGTACAGGGATATCCTGGACAAAAACCTTCTCCAGAGTGCTCTGGACCTCAGACTGGGCCGAAGGTTTACCTTCCAACAAGACAATGACCCTAAGCACACAGCTAAAATAACGAAGGAGTGGCTTCACAACAACTCCGTGACTGTTCTTGAATGGCCCAGCCAGAGCCCTGACTTAAACCCAATTGAGCATCTCTGGAGAGACCTAAAAATGGCTGTCCACCAACGTTTACCATCCAACCTGACAGAACTGGAGAGGATCTGCAAGGAGGAATGGCAGAGGATCCCCAAATCAAGGTGTGAAAGACTTGTTGCATCTTTCCCAAAAAGACTCCTGGCTGTATTAGATCAAAAGGGGGCTTCTACTAAATACTGAGCAAAGGGTCTGAATACTTAGGACCATGTGATATTTCAGTTTTTCTTTTTTAATAAATCTGCAACAATGTCAACAATTCTGTGTTTTTCTGTCAGTATGGGGTGCTATGTGTACATTCATGAGGAAGAAGAATGAACTTTAAATTTTAGCAAATGGCTGCAATATAACAAAAGTGAAAAATTTAAGGGGGTCTGAATACTTTCTGTACCCACTGTATGTATATGTGCATCCTATAAAATTAGAATATCCTCAAGTAGTTTTTTAATTTTTAGTAATTCAAAAAGTGAAACTCGTATATTTTTATATAGATGCATTACACACAGTGATGTATATTTCAATAATTTCTTTCTTTAATTCTGGTGATTATGGCTTACAGCTAGTAAAATCCCAAAAGTCAGTATCTCCGACAACTAGAATATTACATAAGACCAAAAAAGATTTTTAATATAGAAAATGTACAGTATAGTATGCAGTCAATACATGGTCGGGGCTCCTTTTTTGCATGAATTACTGTATCAATGCGGCGTGGCATGGAGGCGATCAGCTTGTGGCACTGTTGAGGTGTTTTGGAAGCCCAGGTTGCTTTTGATGGCGGCCTTCCAACTTGTCTGCATTGTTAGGTCTGATGTCTTGTCTTGTCTTCCACTTGACAATACCCACAGATTCTCTATGGGGTTTAGGTCAGGCAAATTTGCTGGCCAATCAAGCACAGTGATACCATGATCCTTAAACCACCACATATTGGTACTTTTGGCAGTGTGGGCAGGTGCCAAGACCTGCTGGAAAATTAAATCCGCATCTCGATAAAGCTGGTCAGCACAGGGAAGCATGAAGTGCTCTAGAATTTTTCCTGGTAGATGGCTGGCTGCCTTTACTTTGGACTTGATAAAACACAGTGGCCCAACAACCGGATTGGATTCTGTACCTCTCCACTCTTTCTCCAGACTGGGACCTTGATTTCCAAATGAAATGCCAAATTTTCCAGTCAGAGGAAAACCAATACCTGGTTTATTGATCATGACATCATTGTGCTTGATTGGCTAGCAAATTCGCCTGACCTAAACCCCATAGAGAATCTGTGGGGTATTGTCAAGAGGAAGATGAGGGTGGCTTGGCAGCAGATGTAGCCGGACGCTGGCTCTGCTCTCTCCGCTGAGTATCCGCACTATTATCCTTCTAGCACCTAATAGACACCGTCAAGAGAAGTACAAATAGCATCATCTGACTCCCTGAAGACCCTGCTCTCAGCCGATCACGCTACAGGGACTCGGCAACATGTCTAAGCGGGGCTACGCTGCTCGTCTGGCGGCAGACCATGCTTCCCAAGATGGCGGCCTACCTCCTCGGCCAACAAAGTAGAAGTATATGGAGGCTGCACAAAAATTATTTGCTAAGGGAGCCCCACCACAACCTACCTCTTCCAGCGATCACAGTGTGGAACAATCGGACACAGTTCCTTTTGGAAGACATTGCTATCTCCTTAACAGACTGGGATCATGTGGGTACACCTGCAGACATGTCTGCTTTACATGCTACGCCAGCCCTTGGCTCAGAGGGCCCAGAACCCACTCTCTGATATTTTCTCAGCAGTGACTACATGCAATAAATCTATTACTTTATTAGCTAATGATATCAAAGGAGTCAAAGCTGAAGTGTCCTTTTATTCTTCAAGATATGCAAAAGCTCAGGGACCGTACTACAGATCTTGAAGGCTGAGTAAGCACTATTGAAGATGATCTAGTGCCCATATAACATGATCTTGCTCATGCATATTCACAGTTACTACATATGCTGCACTGTTGGAGGATCTTGAAAACAGACTGAGGCAAAACCACATCCAAGCTATAGGGATTCCTGAGAAAGCTGAAGGGAAAAACCCGGTCACATTTATTGAGCAGTGGCTACTGTCTCTGATAGGGAAGGATTCTTTGTCTCCTATGTTCTCTGTGGAAAGAGCACATAGAATTCCTGCACGCGCATTACCACCAGGCTCTCCCCCTTACCCCTTCATATTAAGTTGCTGAACTATAAAGACGGAGACCCTATTCTATCCAGGGCTAGAACCCTTGAGGCGGCCCTAGTTGTGGATAACTCTAAAGTGTTTTTTTTTTTTTTTTTTTTTTTTTCTTTTATTCCCCGACTTTTCTGCTGAGGTACAAAAACCGAGGGTTCACTTTATGGATATTAAGAAGAGGCTGCAAAATCTGGCCATACAATATGCCATGCTATATCCAGCTAGGCTACGTATCGTGGCTAAAGGTGAGGTGCATTTCTGTGACAAGCCAGCCCTAGCAACACAATGGCTGAATCAGGAAGAAAACACTCTATGGGAGTATGTTGCAAATCGTCACTTACCCACTTGAGAAATGTTTTTTTCTACTCCTTTTTTGTCCTTAAGTTCTGCGTTACCTTTTTTTAAGGATGTGCCCCAGGCTCTTTTTTTGTCAAGGTGGTTGTTTGCAAGAGCCTGGTGAACCCCCCCCCCCCCCCCCCCCCCAACTCTGGACTGAACATGGTCCTGTACGCTGGGATATTTAACCCAAGGAGTAGGCACGCTTATAGGTTTCCCCCAAAGTTGTCCCACGTGGACTTAACAGTTTGCTTTGAGTTTCAGGACCCAGTTGGTCCAACTGTTCTTTCAATTGAAGTACATGTCTACTTGTGTTTTGCTGAAATGTTTGCTTCTACTTTCATCGCAACAAACCTGTGAACGTCGCATGTTTACTGTGGTTACTACAATATCGCTGCTTGCCAGTTCTCTGCCAGACTATATATCGCTAGAACTGTTTGGCACATTCGAACAGTTGTATATCTCCCAACTTCCTATGGCTAAGTGCTCTTTGACTTTATCATGGAATGTGGGAGGCTTGAGTAGCCGAGTAAAGTGACTTGCTGTCCAGCGCTTTTGCGAGACATTTAAGTGCTTCCATCGCCATTTTCTCAGATTATATACTCACCAATTTCATTCTACTTATTCCTCATACGCTAGTGGAGTTAGTGTATTGATTCCCAGAGATATTTAATTCTCCTGTGTATATCAGAATATAGATACCATGGGAGGATATGTTTTATTGCACTGTACATTGGAAGGTCAAATTCTTGTGAAAAATAAATAAATTGTATATATCCCCCCCCCCACCCTTCTCAGTGGGAGTCTTGAAGTTGGCGACCACCTTTTTGGCACCCTGGCATTCCTGCCCTTGTGGGCGATTTTAATAATATCCTGGATGCCGCCTTGGACAAACTTTCGGTGCGTGCCTCGATTGGCGTATCACTCGGGGGCAGGTGGACCTTCTCAAGGCTTGTTGCGGAGATGGACTTGAGAGATGTCTGGAGGGTTTTTGCACCCCACGAAGAGGCAATTTTCTTGTTTTTCAGCAACCTATGGAGGTTTATCTAGAATCGATTTAAGCCTGATTAATGAGGAAATACTTACTTTGATCTCATCAGCTGGGTATGAACCACGTACAATATCTGATCACTCTCCCCTATGGGTAAAACTAGCTAGGGTGGGACCCCTAAAGAGGACCCTTTGGAAAATCAACCCATACTGGTTGACATTATATTCCAGCCCTGATCCGGTTATGGAAGCAATCTCCCACTTCTTCACCATCAATAAAGATACTGTACCCCTAGGAGTACTATGGGATACCCTTAAGCCTTTCAAGGGGTCAGTTTTATAAAGGGTAATTTCTCAGATGAAGACGGGTACCAAGGAATGGGAGGGTAAGGTCTTAGAGGGCTGCTGAGGCGGCTTTTGTTGAACTCCCAGCTAATGACACTAGGAGGGCTTGGTTGGAGGCACAGGCTATGGCACAACAGATGGCTATGTCTAAGGTGGAAAACAAACGTTTTTTTCCAGCAACAAACATTCTTTGAAGAGGGTGAGGGTTCTGGACATATGAAAAAAAGTGCTAATGTGCAAAGTGAGAAGTGCCGCTGTCTATATTCGAGGTAGACTTGAATGAAAATAAATTAGTGACAGCTAGGTATCTCTACTAGCTGTGTGGGCTCATAGGCCAGCCCACTAAACCATAAGTGTATGTGGTTAAACGTATAAAAAATACTGGTTAATTGCTATACAACACAAATACCATGTGCATGCAGTAAATACTACTTCCATAAGTGCTACTGTGCTACATTCATATGCAATGTGTAAATCGGGGCAATACTGCAAGGTTCAGAAGTGCAAACAATTAATAACAATGAGCAAGGTATGGGTGGCAGTTCCCTTTTTGCCCAGTCTGTATGTGTGTCCATGTGGGGCCCCTTAGCCATGTGTCCCTCTAGCCAAATAGTGAGGACAGTGCTGTATAATAGTCTGTAGGCGACGGATCAGTGCCCTTATGCAGGACTCCAGCCTGACAGTATGTCTGATGGTGAAATACTTGGTTAATCCTGGAACACAGCCCCCGCTTTACGGTAGATGGTGCCTTCACTCGTGCCTTCCCCTCGGGGTGAACACTCGCCAGATGTCAGGCCCCTGAAAAGAGGTGATCAGCCTTAACACAGTGGTGCTGTTCGTGCTCCTCTCCCTGCACTGGAACTCGGATGGGTAGTTCCTCATGAATGTATAGAGTACCAGTTGTGCAGTATGTTAGATAATCCTTTATTATGAAAAAATATACCACTTAAATAAAAGGACTGTGATAACCAGTACTGTGCCATCTGTCGGATGTCCGGGGAATCTTCCTGCGTTCCACAGAGAGAAACAAAAACCGGAAGTGATGCTATGGTGCTTGGCTCCGCCCAGTATGGGACATATGTTAGCAATGATGGCCAAAGCGATTAGGGGCACCTCCTATATCCCTTCTATAATTTCTACCCAAATCTCTTCTACAGGAGAAGGTGGCATCATTCCTCTTAGATTGCCCATTACCTTCTCTGGGTGATTCGAACTGTGCCCTGTTAGACGCCCCTCTTACTGTAGAGGAACTGCGAGAAGCCCTTACATTATCTGCCCCTGCTAAGTCTCTGGGTGCTGATGGGCTACCAGCAGAGGTCTACAAAAGATGTGCAGACCTATTACTACCTAGATTGAAACATACCTTTTACAGAGGCCTTGGAGCAAGGTCGCCTCCCTACCTCCCTGACTCTATGAATCAGGCCATTATTGTACTCCTGAAACCGGGCAAAGCTAGCCTATCTCCTGACTCCTATAGACCCAGCTCCTTATTATTCACGGATGTCAAATTACTGGCAAGGGTGCTCTCAACTCAAATAGCTAAAGTTTTTTTTTTTTTTTTTTTTTTTTTTTTTTTTTTTTTTTTTTTTTTTTTTTTTTTTTACTCCTACATGGAGACCAATCCGGTTTCATACCAAACAAGCCTACGGCTTTAAACATTCAGACTATTTCTCAAATCGCCTTTCAGGACAGCACCTGGAGAGAGCGTAGCTCCACCCATTTTCCCAGGAATCACTGCAGTCTTTAAATCCCTCCTTCACCATGCCTTCAGTTATTGTGTTCCCTCTGCCATGGTGGAAGCGCTGCTAGGAACCTCAGGGGGTCTGCGCTCTTTCTAGGTGGGGAAAGGGTGGCTTACCTTCTAGTTTGATTATTCTTTTTTTCCTTGACCATCCCAGCAACCCTCCATGCAGGGAGGGGGGGGGGGGGGGTGTTCTGGAGTTGCTGATCCTTTTGCTCAGGGAAGTGGAGGCCCCGCCGGATCTCTTTGCCTGGGTGCCCGGGATCCGCAGGTCATGGGCTATGGCAGCCTAGGCCGAAGTTTGTAAATTCGAATTTCCCAGCATGAGGGTCCCAGCTAGTGAGGGTGCATGTCTGGTAGGCCGGACTTCTGGTGGGGGCATTGCGGCATTGGTTCCTGCTGTTTGGAACGCAGGGATCATCGGCAGGTTGGTGCTTCCGCTTCCGGTCCCTGGAACATGGGACACCAGAAGCGGCCCTTTTTTAGCGAGGTCTGTCCTTTCCACTGCGCTCTCTGCACAGGAGGGATGAGAGGTCGGTGGATGCAGGCGCCATAGCTCCTGTCAGGCACAGGTAAGAGGGGTACAGGGGTACCTTCATCTTTACTATTGGGCCTTATCGTGGTTTTTCTTTGCCTCCTGAGGGAGCCTGCTGCTATCTGTGCTAGGTTCACAAACTCTGCCTTACAGTGATTTGCTGGGAGTCTTGTCTGGGTGTTGGCTGGTTTGCACTAAGTAAAAAAAAAAAAAAAAAAAAAAACAGTGAAGTAAAGTCGCTGTGAAATCCAGGTCTCCCTCTGTATTAAGGAAATGTCCTTCTTGCAAGAATCCTTTGAGAGATACTTGGACAAACCTTTGTCCAAAGTTGGGATAGCGGACCTTGTTAAAGAAGAATCTGCACAGCAGTGCAGGGATTTATTTTCTTCTGTGAAAGAGTTAACCGATACTCTGAGCTCTATTTCATTCCTTATGGGTTAAAGCTCCAGTAACACAAACAGACTCCCAGCAGATTATCTTGTCTAGCGCCTTGGCATCCACCTCAAAGTCAACGGGCCAGTGACTCAGAGGTAGAAGGAGCAAGTACCCTTCTTTCCCTTAGAAATTCAGGAAGAAAATGTCCAAGTGTCTGTACATGATAAAATGTATCAGGGTTTGGATGAGGCCAAGCACAGGGTTTTCCCAGTGCACAAGGCTCTGATAGATGCCATTAAAAAAGAATGGAAAGAGCCTGAAAAGCCCCTTCTCAAACTCTTAGATTTCCTTTTGGGAATAAAAGGCCTAGAGTTGATGAAGCCTTTTCTCAAGTCTCTCGCCGCTCTGATTTGGCATTTGAAGACATGGTTATTTTAGGGGATGCAATGGATACAAGGGCAGATTCACTCCTTACAAGGCTTCGGACTCCTCTGAGTCTAGTCTTAAGCTGGGGTATGGCATCCACAGTGGTGGCCAGGAATTTGGGAGTGCTGGTTGGAACAGCTCAAAACTCATGTTGAAGCTGGGACACCTAGGAAAGATTTATTGGAATCCTTTCCTTTACTGTTTAAGGCAGTTAAGTACATGGCTTAAAATGTCTGCTAGATCCTCATCTCTGGTCAACTCAGCCAGGCGTGCTATTTGGTTGAAAAAATGGTCAGGAGGCTGAGCTTCTAAGATCAATTGTGTGGACTGCCTTGTTCTGGGGATCTTTTGTCGGGCCCAGAACTGGAATCGGTCCTGGATAGAACGGCAGATAAAAAGGCTTTTCCCTCTAAAAGACCACAGGTCTAAGTGGTCCTTGCATTGGCAGGACACATACTGCATATGAAATGCTTCACAGCAGTGTGGCCCCTTGCGCAAGGCGCATATAAGGGAAAAGAGTTGGGGTTCTTTTTCAAGCCCCCAGATCAGCCTTCCAAAAGTAAATAACGTCCCCCCCCCCTGCTGGAGGGAGGGAGATTGAGGTTGTTCCTCCCATAATAAGAACAAGCCGCTCCAAGTCCATTCCCTCCCATAATAAGAACAAGCCTCTCCAAGTCCATTCATCTGAAGCATTGTGTCTTGGGTTAAAATCTGGAGTTTTCAGAACCCCCCCCCCCCCCCCCAAGCAGGTTCTTTGTCACTCCGTTTCCAAAGAACCAAGAAAAAGCTTCCGCAATGATGACTCTTTTACAGTAGCTGATGCAACAGTAAGTAGTCATCCAGGTTCCCAAGGAACAGGAAGGCCGGGGCTTCTATTTACATTCTTCGTTAAGAAGCCTTCAGGTAAAACTAGTTTGTACCTTTTTTTTTTTTTAATTATAGACTTGTTTAGACTCTTATGTTTTTAGAATCCAAACATTTTTGGATGGACACTATCTAGTCAATTTGGAATCTGTAATTCAGGGCTCTCCCATTTGAACTTTCGTCCTCCCCCCAGAGTCTTCACCAAAGTGATGGCGGAAGCTCTAGAGCCTCTGAGGCTAAGAGGGATCACTGTAGTCCCTTGTCTGGACGACTTACTACTTTTTGCAGATTCCAAAGAGAAGATGTTAGAAAATCTCCAAAAGGCTTGAATTCATCTCGAGTGTTTGGGTTGGCTTCTAAATTTAGAAAAGTCCAACGTGACCCTATCTGGTTTTTGGGATACACTATTTATTCTGTGCTTCAAAGAGTGTTTCCCCCTCAAGAGAAGATGGTAAAAGTTCAATCCGCGGTGGTTCAGATTCAGACCAATCCCAGTGTCTGTTCGGACTGCCATGGCAACACTGGGGCTCTTGACTGGATCCATTCCAGCCATCCAGTGGGCCAGATTACATTCTCGCCCAATTCAAATGGACATTCTTCGGAAGTGGTCACATCCACAATCCTTAGAAAAAGGAACCAGAGTCTCTACAAAGGTAAAGGGCTCTCTGGTGGTGGCGGAACCCGGTGAATCTAACAAAGAGCCTAATTTGGTCCTTTCCTCTGAACAAACGTCTGACCACAGGTAAAAGCGCATGGGGCTGAGGAGCCCACTTAGACGACCATACCCTTCAGGGTACTTGGTCCAAGGAAGTAGACAGGAAATCTTTCAACTGGCGGGAACTGAAAAACCTCTTTCTGGGTCTATTGTCCTTTCATCAAAGGATCAGGGGCAACATGTCCAGGTCCTATTGGACAACATGACGGCAGTAGCCTATGTATCAAAACTAGGGGGAACGAAGAGCAAAAGCTTTAGATCTGGCCACACAATGGCTTTTTGGGCAAAGCAAAATGTGGCTTCCCTGACAGCTGTCCACCTGAAGGGTTCACAGTCTCCCAGTGGATCTTCTAAGCTGGAAGAAAGTTATAGATGCAGAATAGAGACTGAATCAGGAGGTGTTCCTTTTGATCACAGAGCTCTGGGGTCATCCCTTGGTGGTTTTGTTTGCAAGCAAAGCACCGTAGAAGTCAGTGTGATGACGAAACATGTCAGGGCGTGAGCACACGGGCTACCTTGACATCAGTACTGTGAGCAGCTGCTGGGGACTTGCCTATACATCCTCCTGAGGCTGACGAACAGGAGAGAGGCGGTGAGCTTCCGGGCAGCGCTACTGCTGTCAATGTTATCTTGTTACAAGTGCCTTTGGTCATTTGATTTGATGTGAGTGCATAGAGTGGGGGAGCTTGGGGTAATTTTTAACAATAAAGGAGTGTTGAGCTACTACCCTATGAGCCCTTTGTTTTCTATATCACTCTGCACACATTTGTTGGACGAACCGGTATATGGTGTCTATGCATTTCCTTTGATTCCGATTGGGGAGATATTGGTATTCAGGAGTCCGGATTTGCCTGTACCTGGTCCTGTCTGATGAGAATGAGGAGATTAAAGGCCTTTTTTGAATCTGTCTGGTGAGTGAGCAATACCCTAGGGGTCACGAGGTGTGGTGGAAGCCTTTTGATCTTTTCTACGCTCCATAGATCCTCGCACTGTGGAGGTGCTTGCTGATTCACCATTATCCTTTAAGGGGGGTCACACTCGTTACAAGCGCTGCTCATGTGTTGGACTTTTCACTGCATGGACTTTTGAAGGGATTGACACTTTTTTTTTTTTTTTTTTTTTTTTTTTTTTTTACAAAGCTTCAGTATTCTTTCCCCTTCACAGGGAAAATCAGCCCTTGCTCATCCTTGGGACTTCTCTTTGGTCTTCTGCGTTGCTCATCCCCCCCCCTCCCCTCCCGTGGATACCACTGGTCCTCACGAAGATCAGGTAAGAAGCTACAGATCTAATCCTGATTACTCCCTTTTGGCCAAAAAGGTCATGGTTTGCTCTACTACTAAATCTAGTACAAGACCTCCCCTGGAAGCTTCCATACAGGAAAGAGCTTCTGATTCAAGGGACCCTGAACTATCCCGAGTGGATTGGCTTCAGTTGAGGACCTCCTAAGGGCTAGAGACCTGTCAGAGAAACTTATTTCCACTCTCCTTTTTCGGTAGGAAAATAGTGACTAGAGCTATCTATATAAAGGTCTGGAAGAAATATAATTCTTGGTGTTCTTATAAGATACTTCAAGTTAAAAATATAATTTCAATTTTGGAATTTCTCCGTGAAGGAATGGAGAAGGGCCTGGCATTTAGCACTCTGCAAACCCAAGTAGTGGCTCTTTCAGTGTTTTTCGTGAAAACTCTGTCACAGTTTTTTAAAGCCTTAATGCGAAATAGGCCTACAGCCTTTAAAGTTTTTCCCAAATGGGATCTATCCTTTGTTTTACGAGGACTTAGTAAGTCTCCCTTTTGAACCTTTAGAGGAAACCTCTCTGAGGACTTAGTTCTAAAAATTTTTCTGGTGGCAATCAATTCGGCTAGGAGAGTCAGTGAAATTCAAGCCTTATCAATTTCAAATTTTGCTTTTTTTGATTATTTTTCCAGATCGAATAATTCTCGGAACAGATCCATCCTTTTCTTCCTAAGATGGCTACATCTTTTCATTGTACTCAGGAAATAGTACTGCCTACTTTTCTTTTTTTTTTCTCAGCTCCAGCTAATGCTAAAAAGGAATCTTTTCATACATTAGATGTAAGAAGGTGGTGGTCCATTATTTTTCCATGACCAAATGGTTCAGAAAATCAAATGCACTCTTTGTAATCTTTATAGGATCCTGCAAAGGTGAAAAAAGCCTCCAAAGGTATTTTGGGTAGATGGCTTAAATGGGCAATCAAGGAAGCCTGCATGGCTCAGGGGGAAGCTCCTCCCTGAAAGCATTGCAGCTGATTCTACTAGGTCAATGGCTGCCTCTTGGGCCGAAAGGGCCGGTGCTTTGCCTAAACAAATCTGCGAGTCAGCTACCTGGTCCAGTTTCTCTACTTTCCTTTGGCATTATAAACTAGACTTACTGTCAGCTGCAGATCAGGCCTTTGGTAGGAAGGTACTGCAGGCAGTGGTCCCACCCTAGGGTAAGTTACTTGGTTATCCTTTCCAGGTGCTGTCCTGAAAGGCGATTTGAGAACCTTAGTTAGACTTACCAGTGACGGTATTTCTAAGCCTTTCAGGACAGCAGCCACTCCCTAAAGTTTTTCTAAGAGTATGACTTAATAACCTGTTATGTTGGTGGTAGTTATGTGCTCTGTTTTTCAGCATGTCGGGAGGCTACTATATAACTGAAGGCATGGTGGAAGAGGAGAGATTTAAAGACTGCAGTGTTTCCTGGGAAAATGGGTGGTGCTACGCTCTCTCCAGGTGCTGTCCTGAAAGGCTCTTAGAAATACTGTCACCGACAAGTTGAACTAAGGGTTTTTTTTTCCCCTCAATGCTGCCAAGGCCTTTGATAGCATTGAATGAACATATCTATGGGAGACATTGACTGACTCGTTTTGGTTTAGGAACTCCGTTCATAGCAAGGGTCAAATTGTTTGCCCACAGTGCTAGGATACATGTTAATGGGAATCTCACAAAGTCCTTCTCACTTCATAGGGGCACACGGCAGGGATGCCCATTGTCGCCCCTGTTTTGCCCTGGCAGTTGGGCCCCTGGCTTCTGCTATAAGAAATTCTTCACAAATAGTGGGGTTTAGACGTGGTGTGGGGGGGAAGACCAAAGTCTCGATGTATGCAGATTATACTCTTGTATATCTGGGCGATGCTGATGCCTCATTGTGCCAAGTCATGTCTTTGATCACTAAATTTGGAGCCCTATCTGGTTTCTCCATTATCTGGGAATACAGGTTATGGCTGACCCCTTAGATTATTTGCAATTAAACTTACTTCCCCTCCTCAAACAATTCCAAAGTAAGTGCACCACGTGGTGTAAACTGCCCTTAAATGTCACAGGTAGAGTTAATTTGATAAAAATTTGGGCCCCACAGCTTTTATACATTTTTCATAATGCCCCCGTCTGGATAGCATGTTGATGGTTCCAACGTATTGAAACCCTGTTTAGGAATCTTATATGGCAGGAGAAATCTGCTAGAATACGATTTTAAATACCATGCATTTTGGAAAGATCAGGGAGGGTTGGCAGTGCCTGTCCTCAAGCTCTATTTCCTAGCATCTCAACTCCCAACACTTTGGAGGATGGGAACTTTCAGAATTGAAGGATCCCATAGTTGATATCCTTCGGGGTAACTCTTCAGAGGAGAAGCTTCTGACCCACCTAGAGGGGGGGGGGTTTATGTCCCTAAGCGGAGAGGTCTCACGTTTCTACTGATGACGAAAGTTTGGTCTATGCTTAAACAATTGAAATTCACTGGTTACCTCAGGAAAACCCCTTTGTGGCATAACCCCTCTTATGTAGAATTACTCAAGTTGGAGGGTTTTCAGTTCTGGGACTCTAGGGGCCTAAGGTACGTGTGTCAGTTGTATTCTCAGAATATATTAATCTTTCTCAGAATTGCAGGAGGAGTTTGGTTTACCTAGACAACAATTTTACCACTACCTCCAGCTAAGGCATGCTCTGCAGGCTCAAGCACGAATATCTATTATGCTATTGGTGGAGCATGCAGTGGTGAGAGATAATGCAGGAGAGCAACAGGAAGGGCATGATCTCTAGAGTCTACAGTATATGGCATTAGCCTCTAATGTACAAGACCCATCCCAACTACCATGTTGGTGAAAATGGGAGCAAGATATGGATGGTGAGGTTTGGGATTTATGTTTGCACTCGATACCACTGACCTCGGTGTCTGTCTTATAAACTGTCACAATTGTTTATACTACATAGATCTTACCGCACACCAGTTCAGTTATTTAGCTGGGGTCGTAGAGACACTCCCCTCTGCCCAAAATGTAAGGTGCAAGAGGAAGATTTGGTTCATCTGATGTGGAGATGCCCAAAGCTCTTACGATACTGGAAGGAAGTGATGTTTATCATATCTAATGTATTCTCTGCTACAGTACCAATGGATCCAGTGATATGTCTCTTGGGAGCGGTGGATGAGGAGGTTTTTTTTTTTTTTTTTTTTTTTTTCCCCCCCCACCCCTGCATAGTACTGTCGTCAGACTTTTATATATAGCCCTTAAACAAATTTCTAGATTATAGATATCTCCCTATGCCCCCACAGTTAAGCGATGGATTGAGCAGGTTAATAATGTTTATACATGAGAAACTGGCGTATCAACATAGGCGAGCCCCTCGTAAATTCTATTCATTATGGCAAGCCTGGCTTGACATGCCAGGTCTCGCTCCCCCTCTATGGAACATTTGCTACATTCATAGTAACTACCTGTTGTTATGTAGAACAGCATTGCGATGGTTCACAATAATACTTACTCATTCGAGCTGGCGGTGTCAATTCAAAGTTAACGACACCCCCAGATCAGTTCACATATCGCAGTGCGAACTGACATTCGGACATGACTCGGATCGCATAAGTGTGAACCACCATGCAATCCGATTCTGGTGCGGACCAAAAAAAGGGTCCTGTGCGTGTTCGTGCCGAATCGGATGGGAATTCAGCCATACAATCTGTATGGCTAAATCACATCGCACAGACATCGCATGTGATTTTCAGAGCAGTGAGCTCCGAATCGCATGCAATGTCTGCCATCGCACTAATGTGAACCAAGCCCTAATCAGTACAGTATTAATCTGAAAAAATTGGAAGAGCAAGACCATGCATACTCTGAAATGAAAGCATTACATTACAGTACAATACAACACATAACCTCACTTCTGAAGCTGATTCTGTTGTACGAGAGTTTCAGTAAGTTTTTAGTAACTTCTTCATTTTCAATGAGATTAGCATGCATAAAAACTGATGATCGTTTTTCCAATTTATATTCTCATTGTGTGTCAAAAGGCTTTTGGACTCTGTCTAATCTTCCCTTCTGCAGTGTAAGCTGCTATATTCCATTGCATTGAGATTTATCTATTCACCTTGTTTGTCTGCTGTAGTTGTGTTGTGCCTTATTTTGTAAATCTGGGGATTGCCGCTCTGGGGGTTCATACACAACCAAGTTCTTATCAGTGGCATGCAATTAAGTGCACTTGCAGAATGTATAATGTACAAGTTGTGTTTGTGTTCAAAACATGGTAAGCAATTATGTGAGACTGCTAACCGAAACAATCTTTTGTGTTTATAATGTAAACAATTAAAATGTTTATACACTTCAGAGAATCATTTTTGTCTAGGTCATTATTCTTTTAGGAATTTCCCACGTATGCTTGACCTGACTAGAAATTCAGTCTTTCTTGAACAAGATTCGTTTTTTTCTCTTTTTAACCACTTGCCTACTGGGCACTTATACCCCCTTTCTGACCAGGCCAATTTTCAGCTTTTAGTGCTCTTACACTTTGAATGACAAATACTCAGCCATGTAACACTGTTACTTGCATGAAAATGTTGTCGTGTGTTTGTTTTTTTTTGTCTTTTTTCACACAAATAGAGCTTTCTTTTGGTATTAAATCACCACTGGGTTTTCTATTTTTTGCGCTTTAAATAAAAAGACCGAAAGTTTTTTGTTTTATAAAAAAATGCATTTTTTTTGGTTGTTTTATAAACTTTCAAATTAATACATTTTCTTCATAAATTTTGGCCAAAAGTTATACTGCTACATATCTTTGGATAAAAAAACAAAACAAAACCGTGTATATTATTTGGTCTTTGTGAAGGTTATAGAGTCTAGAAGCTATGGTGGCAATCATTTAAAAATCGATTACACATGATGTACTGATGGCCTAGCTCATTTCTTAAGACACTATCAAGCCAGGAAAGTACAAATACCCCCAAAGTAGACTTTCTAAGGTATTTAGTAAGCTGCATTTTTTTTTTTTTTTTTTTTTTTTTAGTGGAGGGGGGGATTACGGTGTGGGGTTGTTTGAGGTTGGGCTTGGCCCCTTAGTTCCAGTGAAGGGAACACTTAAGGTGTCAGCATACCAAGACTTTTTGGACAATACCATGCTCCCAACTTTGTGGTAACAGTTTGAGGATGGCCCCTTCCTGTTCCAACATTACTACACACCAGTGCACAAAGCAAGGTCCAAAAAGACATTGATGAGCAAGTTTGGGGTGGAGGAACTTGACTGGCCTGCACAGAGTCCTGACCTTAACCCAACCGGACACCTTTAGGATGAATTGGAGTGGAGAGTGCGAGCCAGGCCGCCTTGTTAAACATCAGTGCCTGACCTCACAAATGCACTTCTGAAAGAATGGTCAAACATTGCCATATAGACACACTCCTAAACCTTGTGGAAAGCCTTCCAGGAAGAGTTAAAGCTGTTATAGCTGCAAAGGGTGGGCCAACTCAATATTGAACCCTACAGACTAAGACTGGGATGGCATTAAAGTTTATGTGTGTGTAAAGGCAGGTGTCCCAGTTATGTGTAATAAAATGGAATGACACAGGTAAAAAGTATTGAACTCGCTAACTGAAATGTATTTATTACTTCGTACAAAACCCTTTGTTAGTGATGACCGCTTCAAGATGCCTCCTGTATGGGGAAACTAGTCGCAAGTATTGCTCAGGTGCGATTTTATTTTATTTTGGCTCATTCTTTCGCACAAATGGCCTTTAAATCTTGAGGAGTCCGTGGGCCTCTTCTTTGAACTTTGATCTTTAGTTCTTTCTATAGATTTTCTATTGGATTCTAGTCAGATAATTGGCTGGGCCATTCTAGCAGCTTTATTTTCTTTCTTTGAAACCAGGATTGCATTCTAATTACAGATAGATTTCAGCTGGTATGTTGGCTTTCCATTCCTTTTTGCACCTCTTTTTCGTTGTGTTCAATACTTTTTTTTTTCCCTGTCATTCCATTTTATTACACATAAATTAATTTCTGAACGTAAGGCCCGTACACACGATAAGAAAATCTGAAGGGAAATTTCGTCCGACCGATCTGCCGATTTTCGGATTGTTAGTATGGTGCTTTCGACAGCCGACTCCGAACTCCGATTTTCATCTCATTAGTACAGATTTCAACTGAAAAACTTAAGAGCAAGACTAGGCATGTTCAGAGACGAAAGAACACATACTAAACAATCCAGCACATGACATCTCTTCTGAAGTAGAATTCTGGCGTACGGGAAAATTTGTATGAAAAAAAACCTCTTCACTTTCCACATCAGACTAGCATGCCACAAAAAACGGACGACAGATCGTTCGATAATCTGATCGTGTGTACGGGGCTTTAGATGTGATGGCTGCATTTTATTTAGCCTTTCTTTATTCTATTTTCATCTGGTGATCCAGCCAGTAAGTCTGTTCTTTTTCAAAAGAGTCTCCAGCAGAGCATTACCAAGATGAGACGTTTAACACTAGCAGGAGTGCTTGCAATGGTCTTTATTCATATAAAACCTTTATCCCAAAAGGAAAAATATGTTATTTAGTGTATTTAGATCTGCTAGTACATATAAAATTCCCCCGGACTGACCATGCTGCTGTCAAGAGGTGCCCCTGTGCTCCTTCATCCAGAGTGGGGGCACTCTAATAATTACAGGAGGTATGTTACTGGCTAGATCACCAAGTAAAAACACAGCGGGAAAAGCCTAAAAATAAAACGAATGCAGCCACCACATCGAATGATTGGTAAGCTGCAATATATTACATTTTTAGTTTTTGTTTTTTTTACTTTTTACTGTATTTCTTTTTTTATTAAACCTGAATCAAAGGTATGGATGTTTTTGCATAGTTACATTGGTCCCACTTAGACCAGTAAGTATTCATATTTTTACCTGTGGGATCCATGTGGAATTTCAGAATCATTGTAGTAGCCACCACAACTACTGTGAGCCTCCCTGTCTTTTGGATCCCATGGCAAGAAGCTGCCCTTTTTATATATCAAATAATTGCTTGGTACTGGCGCCATTCATAAAATGTATTGTATTTTCTCAATGACTAAAAGCATTCTCTGATTGGACGAGGTGGAGAGATGGGGCAGTGACTTTAAAATCTGCACCTTGTCCAGTCTGGGAATGCTTTGCATTCATTGAGGAAATGCAAGGTGTTCTGTGAATGAGTAGCATAGTGTAGGTAGGAATGCATGTGGTATGATGGGCATACTGGATGATTTTCAAGGTCTGATCCATTTGGTTGTAAACAGATTTCAAAAAGATTGCCCTAGATGTTGATATAAGACAACCATATGATCATACGCGCACATGATTTACACAGTTCCTGAGGCTTTCATAAGAAATGCTTTGTTTAGCCTGGTGAAGGGATCTTCCAATCCTCTTAACCAGAGAGAGCTAGCCATTTTTTTTTTTCTATTCCTTTCCACCCCCTTTTACCTTTTTTTTTTTTTTTTATGCATTACCTGTTCCTTCTGTGTTGTAGCCTCAGATATATATATAGTGTCTACGGAATTCAGCAGAGCCATAGAGTGCTGCTATCATTAATATGCTGTTGCCCGCTCTGTACTGTATAGTCTAACTGAATTCTGTTTTGTAATGTGTGCTCTGTTGCCAAACCTAGAATGAATATCCTAAGTTTATTTGATTTATACACCCATGCATTTAAAAAAAAAAGAGAACAAATAATGGTGGTGCAATTGCTAGCAATGAGGAAGAATGTATATGGCAATAGACTTGTGTAACAAGGTTTATACCCAAGAAAATAAAAAACACTTTATTGCTATATCTGCTTTTGTTCTGTCTTCTGGTACAGAGTAATGTGTATGTAATCCAAGCACAAGATGTCCAAGTACCTGAAGCATTTCACCTCTGTTGGTGACAACCATAATGATAAGCAATGGCATGAAGATGAGGAGAAGCAGCAGGAGCCAGAGGAAAAAATCGAAACACCTCATCCATTTACGTCGTCCTACACCTTCCGGGATGCCCTAAAATGGCTTTTTAGCTGTCACAAGTTTCAGGTGCGATCTTTGTTTTGTCATAGATCATTTCCTTAGTTTTCCATTAGTGGAAGCCGGAAGGCTCCAGTATTCTACTGCATGTGTAATTAATCAAGGATGGGATTTTGGAGATTTTTCCAGCATGTGATCATACACTACTTAAAAATTAAAGGAACACCTTGAAAACGCATCAGATCTCAATGGGGGAAAAATATCATGCTGGATATCTATACTGATATGGACTGGGTAATGTGTTGGGAATGAGAGGATGCCAAATCATTTGATGGAAATGAAAATTCTCAACCTACAAAGGGCTGAACTCAAAGGCATTCAAAATGGAAAAAAAATGATCCAGCAAGCTAGTCCATTTTGCTGAAATTTCATTGCATTCTATTGGATTTATGTCAGGCGAGCGTGAGGGCCATTCAGTGGGATCAATTCCTTCATCCTCCAGGAACTGGCTGCATACTCTCACCACATGTGGCAGGTCATTGTCGTACACAAGAGGAACCCATGACCCACTACACCAGCATAGGGTCTGACAATGGGTCCAAGAATTTCATCCTGATACCTAATGGTAATCGGGGTGCAATTGTCTAGCCTGTAGAGGTCTCTGTGCGTCTCTCCATGGATATGCCTCCAGACCATAACTAGCCCACCATCAACCCAGTTAACCTGCTCTCCTCTGTGAAAAGCACAGGGTGCCAGTGGCGGACCTGCCAGTTCTGGTGTTCAATGGCAAATGCCATCGAGCTTCACTGTGCTGGGCAGTAAGCACAGGGCCCGCTAGAGGACGTTGGGCCCTTAGGCCACCCGCATGAAGTCAGTTTCATTAGAGACCTTCACACCAGTGGCACATCTGGCAGTGCTCATCCTGTTCCTCCTTGCACAAAGGAGCAGATACCGGTCCTGCTGATGGGTTAGGGACCTTCTACGGCCCCGTCCAGCTAGAGTAACCATGCTCCTGAGACTGTACTGGGAGACACAGCATACCTTCTGGTAATAGCACGTATTAATGTGCCATCCTGGAGGAGTTGGACTGCCTGTGCAACCTCCTATAGGGTCCAGGTATCGCCTCATGCTACCAGTAGTGACCTTGACCCTAGCCAAATGCAAAACTAGTAAAAACAGTCAGACAAGAGGATTAGGGGAAAAAATGTCAGTGGCCTCCACCTGTAAAACCACTCCTGTTTTGGAGATCATCTCATAGTTGCCCATCTGGTGCACCTGTTAATTTAATTAACACCAAAGCAGCTGAACCTGATTAACAACCCCCTCTGCTACTTAACTGACCATATCAATATGCCAGGAGTTTAAATGACTTGATGCTTTACTAAAAAGTGTTCCCTTTTTTTTTTTTTTTTTGAGCAGTGTAGTAAGCAGGGCTTTTAATGGTCTCCTCTTCTACAAAAATCACCTAGTGTATGGCCATTGGCCAGCCTTTGGGTCCTTTCACAACATATTACCCATACAAATGCATGTTTAGTAATGTGCTTTTACTTGCATTTCTGTGTGCATTGCATTATTAAGCATGTTATGTTGCATTTATATGTTGGCATGCATTTTAGTGCTCATCCTTAGAGGACCATTTTGCAGATCTATATCCTGTTTCATCATTTTCACTTCTGGTTGTGGGTTGAGATAAGAGAGTAAAAGAGAAAAAAATGCTTTTTCTTTTTTTTTTCATCATTCATTGACAGATGCAGCTTCATATCCTTCTTGACCATTGGGTTATGCTGCCCCCCTACAGGAGTAGGACACTAGGCAGGGAAAAACTTCACCATGCCTATAGGGCAGTCCTTGCAGGCATAACTTCACACACTCTACTACAGCCCTCAGTTTGTTTCTGCCTTGTTAGGAGTCACATAGTTCCCTTCTGGGACTTCGGTCTTGGCTGTTATTTTTTTGGGACCCTCTTTTGTAATTTATTTGTTTTAGAGTTCCTGGAGAACTACAAGCAACAGCCGTCTGGATTTCAGACTGGATATTCTAGATCTTTAAGGTCTCCCAGCCTGACCAGCGAGCGTGAGCAGGTTTTAGTCCAGCACTAGGCCTCGCCATGCCAGAGCCCCGTTGGATGGAAGGGCAACAAAAATAATTAGGGGAATGGAGGACATCGGCTATGAGGAAAGACTACAAGCACTGAACCTATTCTCTCTGGAGAAGAGATGCTTGAGGGGGGATATGATATCAATGTACAAATACTGTACTGGCGACCCGAGCATAAGGAACAAACTATTTAGAGTAAGGGAATACAATAAGACACGTGGCCACTCACTAAAACTAGAGGAAAGGCGGTTTAACCTTAAAGTGCGTAAGGGGTTCTTCACTGTAAGAGCGGTAAGGATGTGGAATTCTCTTCCGCAAGCAGTCGTATCAGCGGGGAGCATTGATAGTTTCAAAAAACTATTGGATGGACACCTTAAAGACCACAACATACAGGGGTATACAATGTACGGTTAAAAGCAAACACACACACATAGGTTGAACTGGATGGACTTGTGTCTTTTTTCAGCCTCACTAACTATGTAACTATGGGGACGAGCACGCGAGTGAACCGTCTCACTGGGACACAAAAGACCCGGGACGCCCTGTGTCGCAGCGTATTTCCTGGTTGGCAGCACCCCCACCCCAGGTGGGAGGTAATCTGTGTTTGAAAGGGCGCCCACCTGATATTGTGGTATGGGGAGTCAGTGTCCCCCCCCAATTCTCTGGCGGTCTGGGGGGGGGGTGTAATATATTTGGACTCATTAATGTTAACTTTTTTTCTTCATTGCAATGCATGAGGGCGGCCATTTTCTTGTAGTCCACAATCGCTGGACAGCAAAGGGAGACACTAAAGACTCTAGGCATGACCCAGGTGCTTTCTATTTCATGACCCAGGTGCTTTCTATTTCCTGTGTCAGATCATTCTTTATGCTGTACAGAACGCTCCTGAAAGCCTCCTGCTTGCTTTGGTAATGTTTTTGGGGTCTCTTGTAGGTATTCCTCACTCACACTGCTGACACTGTTAGGCTGGGACTTGCTATACCGTTAGTGCAGCGATCGCGTTTTTTGTGAATTTTTTGAAGTGACAATGCATCTTTTTATATTTTGTGTAAAATGTAGTCCCAGGACAAAATTTCACTACAGACCCCCCCTCAGAGCGGCAGCGGAACCCTCTGGGTCGAAGCCCCTGTCTGTTTTTACAGCAGTTTTGGAAAGCATGGTATCAAAAGTGGATTTAGTGTTGAAAAGTACCACTAGCTGTAAGCGCCCTTTTGCCTTGTACTCCCTCTGTAGTATCTTCAGATTCTGAGGCAGATATGGCCGCCGCAGACACACCCCCACCTTGGTGGATCTAGATCATCGCATTCTGATGGTGAAGAGGACATGTCTTCGTCAGCTCCCGCGTGGGAAAAACGCATTGGTGGAATCGCTTATAATTTCAGTCTGGTCCGGAGGAGTGGTGTCAGGCTGGCCGCCCCGCCTCTCCTGGCCCTGGGACCGCCCTGCTAGCGTACTCTGCAGTTGAGAGGGGATCGGCGCCGGCCCCTTTTTGTGGATCCTTCCTACATTGTGTCACTGTCATGTCGGGACGCTGCTTCTAAGTGTCTTGCTCGTTTCCTGCTTTCTGGCCGCTCTCCTCCTCCCGCTCCTCCTCCTCTGAGTGATCGGCCATTCAATGTCAGAGGAGAGCGGTCACATGATCGGATTTGAGAGAACGGCGCTGACAAGGTATTTGGAGGCATCGGTTTGCTATGGCACTGACACAATGTGGGAAGCTTCTGTGAAGGAAGATTTCTTACAAATCAGTCCAAACTGCTGCCTCGTGGGACCTGTAGAGGAGGGTCCTCTAAAACCGTCTAACCCGGGAGCTGAGGGAGCCATACAGAGCGCACGTGGGGTTGAAGGATAAAAATACAGTGTGAGAACCATTTTCTTTGGAGGGATAACAGTTCCCTCAGATGCCCGTCCAATGTGGTTTCTAAAAATATAGGATTAAATTTATATAATGATATAGAAAATTATACAAGTATAATCTAATGGCAAAGTGATGGGTATTGGGAGACTGTAGTAAAATCCCAAGGCCAGGAAGAAAATAAGCAAGGGAATAGCGAGTGGTGCGTAGTAGATACGTGCATGAAGGTGATGATGTAGAAGTATAGTAAGCAGCGCAATACTGCAAAAGAAAAGACCGGTCACTCAGCTATAGCGATGCCCTGAGGGGGGCGCCTGATCTCCAGGGGCATCCAAAAGGTGTTCAAATGTCTTAAACCATTATAAACCCCCAAATAAACAGCATTATGCCCCCATGTCAAAGGTCGTAGTCTGAGCCATGCAACGCACTGTTTTTTAATGGGATGTAAATAGCTACAGGTTTAAGAAGGCAGTCAAGGACAGCCATCCCATGCCGGATGACTCACTGAGGGCACATATTTCTTTGATTCCTAAGGATGGTAAGGACCTATCCCAGTGCTGTAACTACTGCCCCATTGCGCTCCTGAATACGGATCTTAAATTGTTCACCAGAATCCTGGATAATAGACTTATCCTGCATATCCAGTCTCAGATCCACAATGACCAGGTGGGTTTTGTCCCTCTTAGGGAGCCGCCTGACAACACCATCTGGGTCCTAAATTTAATCCATGCAGCCAGATCCTCCAGGTCCCCCCTTCCCCTGCTATCTACGGATGCGGAGAAGGCCTTTGATGGGGTCAACTGGCAGTTTATCCGGGCTGTACTGAATCGCATTGGGCTGGGGCCCTCCATGTTGTCCTGGATCCTTTCCCTCTATTCATGCCCTTCTGCGGCAATCAAAGGTAATGACACCCGTTCTGATTTGTTCTGATTTTTTCGAGATGCCAATGGGACCCGCCAGGGATGTCCCCTTTCGCCCCTGATTTTCATCCTTGCCCTGGAACCATTCCTCTGCACTATTTGAGGGGAGCCAGAAGTCGCAGGCTTCTGAAAAACCTCAAACCCATAAGGTTGAGGCATTTGCCGAGACAAACTGATCATTTTTGTTTTCTCACTGACCCCTGGACCTCCCTCCCTGCCCTGATACGGGGCCTATATCGTTATGGTGACTTGTCCTTTTTTCTGTAAATTTCAAAGTCTTTTGCTATGCCCATCACAATCCATGGTGCCACGATAGAGAGCCTGCGGATGGTTGGCTCATTCCAGTGGGCTACTGACTCCATTAGTTACTGACTCCATTAGTTACCTAAGGCATGAACATCACACCTGACCCTGCGGCTCTGAGGCAAACTTTACTCCCCTTACTCACGCAAATTAAGACAGATCTGATGCACTGGCATTCCCTCGGTAGGTGCAGCGGTCTTAAAATGACTACTCTAGCTAGGATTCTGTACCTGATAAAAGCCCTCCCTGTACGCCTCCCGTCCAGTTTTTTCAAACGGGTGGACACTCTGTTTCGGGAGTTTGTCTGGTCCCATCGCAGGCCCCGCATCAAACTTTAGCTCCTCTATCTCCCTAAGACTTGGGGTGGTCTGCCGAATATCAAAGCCTACTTTAGAGCAGCCCACCTGACCAGACTAATTGACTGGCATTGCCATTCCGGAGCTAAGCGGTGGGTAGATATGGAGTTGGAAGACTCGGGTGGCATGGCAAAAAGCTGGCCGTGGAACTCCATGCCTCTTCCTAGGAATTTAAGTGGTCATCCCACCCTGGGCTGTACGCTCTTGGTTGTCAGGGACGCTTTCCTGCACTCTGCGGTCTCCCTGCGCCCTTTGTCGATGGTACCTGTGGTGGGCAACTCTGATTTCCCCCCGGGTCTGATGGTGGCCAGTTTCGTGGACTAACTGCTGCGGGCCGTCTCCATCTTGTGGACTTTCTGGGGAGCGATGGTGGCCTCTCTGTGGTGGCTTTGTCTAGGTCTGTGTACCGTCCGCTGGATTTTTGGAGTGTCTCCAGATATTGAGCTTCTATGCCATAGATGAGAACCCACCCAGCACAGCCTCTCTGTTGCAGCCCTGATTAGTCCCCTGGCGGACTTCTCCCCTCCCTTCCATGCACACTGGGAAACTGACCTGAATACGTCACAAATGCCCAAAAGGATAAGATCCTTCTCTTTGTGCAAAAATCCTCTATTGCCTCCAAGATACAGGAGACGGGCTACAAGATCCTCAAGCGGTGGTATAGGGCAGTGGTCCCTAATCCTGGCCTACAGGGCCCAGTAACAGGCCAGATTTGCAAGATAACTGAAATACATCACAGGTGATATCATTTGCTGCTCAGTGATTGCAGTACTCTAGTCTGCATCTCCACAAGGTAATACCTAAAATCTGGCCTGTTAGTGGGCCCTGTAGGCCAGGGTTGAGGAGCACTGGTATAGGGTACATTCCTTTGCTGCATCGTTTTTTTTCCCCCATGTATCGGATAGATGCTGGTGCTGTGATGCCGCTAAAGAACGATGTTGCATATTTTCTGGGAATGCCCACTGATTAAACCTTTTTGGCAAGCAGTGACCGACACCATCAAACCGCTTACTATGTCGACGTGGTGGATGACCCTGCGGCATGCCTGCTGCATCTCACCCGAAGGTCAGCTAAAAAATACAAAGGGTCTTTGACTATTCAGCTCTTGAATGCTGCCAAACCCTGTATACCCCTTTGTTGGATATCGTCTGTCCCACCTGCGAGGTCTCTGATTCTCCAAGGTTAAGGAGCTCCGGGACATGGAGGACTTGTTGGCCACTTTGTACAACCGGGAAAGTGCTTTCCAGGACAAATGGGGAACATGGGACTACTTCACCTGCATGGACACATACCTATGGGAGCTCCCCAGCCCTGGCTGAGGAGCGGGGGCGTGGGTCTGGGGGCCTGGGTACTGCTACTGCTTTCTCTCTCTGTTCCACTTTCACACGTTCCCTTCTCTCCACCACTGCTTCTTCCTCTTCTTGTCTTCTCCCCTTCACGTTCTACTCTAAACCTTTCTTAGTTGTCCCCTCTGTGTATACTTCAAACTATATCTCTGCTACTTGGGACCTTCCCGTCTGCTCCTCTCTGCTCCCTAGAAGTTCAGAGCTTGATATTTGCACTAGTACTGATTGGGAGTCCTTCCGTCGGTACTACATTTGTACCCGACACAAGTAGCTATCACAAAATTTGGTTAACTGTTTTTTTTCTTGACTGTTAATGCCTGTATAATATGGTACATCTGTCATTGCACTCTGCCTTGTTGGAATTTCGCCCACTCCTCCCCAGTTGGTCTTTTTTTTTTTTTTTCTACTGCTTTTGAAGTTATGTGGAGCATTGTATCCTGCATTACTGGATGGGTTTTTTTTTTTTTTTGTATTATTCCATTTTACTCAATGCACTGTTTTCTCATGTGTTTTTTTTTTCTCACCTTTTTTTATTAAATAAAGAAATAAAATTTTTTTTTTTGATAGTGACCGTTTGTGGACTGCAGTCTTTAAGTCATTCCACAGATTTTTAATGGGGTTTAAGTCTGGGCTCTGACTAAGCCGTGCAAGAAACATCCCCTTTTTTTTCCAACCACTGTGGTAATTTTTGCTGTGTGCTTCGGGTCATGGTCATGTTGGAAGATAAACCTTTGACAACTTTCTGGCAGAGGGCAGCATATTTTTCTCAAGCATTTAATGGTATTTTGTCCCATCCATCCTTCTGTCCTGACAAGTGCTCCAGTCCTTGCTGCAGAGAAACACCCTCCTAACAACAGGATATTACCACCTCCATGCTTAACTGTAGGAATGGTGTTCTTTAGATCGTGAGCTGTATTGGAATTCCACCAGACCTCGTTTCGTGTTGAAGTCAAATAATTGAATTTTAGTCGCATTGGACCATAACCCCTTTTCCATGTGGCCGCAGAATCTTCAAAGTGCATTTTAGCAAAGCTCAGTTGTGAGACTGCATATGGTCTTTCTTGAGGAGTGGCTTTTTATTCTTGCAACCCTCCCATACAAGCCACATTTGTGGAGCATTTGTGATATTGTCAGATGCACACCGTAAACACTTTGTCCTAAATTTCTTCAACTGCTTCAGAGTTACTGTAGGTCTTTTGGTAGCCTCTCTGACCAGTTTCCTCCTGGCTCTTTCAGTTTGGAGTCCTGATCCAGAGAAGAGTCTGTGTTGTACCAAATACCTTCCATTTCTTAATATTAGACTTCACTGTGCTTCTAGGCAATGATAAAGCTTTTGAAGTTTTTTTTTTTTTTTTTTTTTTTTTTTTTTTTTCTTTTGTATTCATCTCCTGACTTGTGCCTGTCCACAACTTTATCCCAGAGATTTTTTTTGACAGTGCCTCTCCACCCATAGTTGATGGTTTGCCTTCAGCTCCACCAGGGACTGAAATGCTCAAGGAAAGCTTTCATGCTGAGCTAATCAAAATACCACAGCTGGTCACAGTTGAAAGTCAATTGTGTGCCTTTTGAGAAGGTGATTAGCTACACCTGGTTTCAGTTAAGTCATTTAATTCTGTTTCTTTTTTTTTTTTTTTTTCCCTGACATGTTGGTGTTCTATCTTTAGTTTTGGATGTTATATGTTGAGTAAATACAGCTGGATAAAAAAAACAAAAAACTTTTGTCTTTTATTTCAGGCTGCAAAGCAACAAAATGTGATTGTTAGAGGGGGTGATTTTCTATACCCACTGTTGATAGGCAGAAAAAAAACATAGGTTACTGAAATGCTCGTTTTGAAAGGGGACCTTTTCATAATTTAACCTGTATGGTTATAATATACTTCATTGACTGCCTTAATCAGTAACTCTGTTTGACTACAAAAGTATGGGTTAAGCTGGATACACACTATCCAACTTTTGTGGTTAGATTTCCTTCAGATTTACCTTTTCCATGTAGTGCAAGGGCCTGCCATATTGCATACAAATTGAAAGTGTTTAGGTTTGACCTCCTCTTATTATTATTATTATTATTATTATTATTATTATTATATGGTTTTGGTAAGTCTAAAGGAAAGTCTTCAGAAAATCTTATAGTGTGTATAGCCCTTTAGATTGACCATTATCTGAAAGCTAAGTGAACGGAAGTCTGCTAATGGAGACAGATGGTTATAGAGAGGTTCATTCTTCTTTTAGCATATGACAGTGATGAATTTATATGCAGATGCATGTAAATGTGAGACAAGGCAAAATTGAACTCTTCCCTGGTATCTTTCTCATTGTATTTCCTTGATACTCCTTCATAGAAATAATGTGATTGAACTGTACATATGGAAAAAAGTTACTAAATATTGCTGCCCTGTCTTTTCAGATTGTCATTGTTTGCCTTGTTATTCTGGATGCCTTATTTGTGCTAATTGAAATCCTTCTCGACTTGGAACTGTTAGTGGAAAAAGTTGATCATATTATACCAGAGGTAAGGACAATGTGGGAAGCAGCTATAAAAAGATTGGGGAGGCTGTGCAGGGAAAGACAAAAAAATAAAAAATCTCCAAAAAACTGGGGTCAATGCTTATTGCAAAAAAAGTCTACCTTTCATGCCTAAAATTACCAACTACCATTTGTTTTACAAATATTCTGCTCCAAATGCAGTGAACAGATTCTTTAAAAACACTACAATCACACACCTTTATTGGAATATACTGGTGTATTTCCTGATCCTTTTTTAGACTTTTTTTTTAGCCCTTATTTTTTTAGCTATTAGGTATTTTCCCTTTTTTTAAGCCACATATTACATTGTTTTAAGAAATCGAATAAATTTTGACGTCTTCAGGTTTTTTGCTACTTGGATGGAACACATCTCTTATCTGCCAGGGATGACTGTATTATAATTGTTTTAATTTAGTGCATTATTAAGTCTATTGGTTGTACATTGAATATTTTGGATAAATTGTGGAATTGTGTCTGCTGCTTACTTTACAGGTTATTTTTTTCTTACTGCGTAAGCACTCCCTTTTTTATTAAAGTGGTTGTAAATCTACTCATATAACTACCCAATGAAGTGAACAGCCTCGGGTGATACAGAGATGAAAATAAATTCTTCTTCATAGGTTTTTCTTGTTTATCTGCAGCCAACTCTTCTCTACACCCCTTCAAAAGGCCAGAATCGTGTACAAATCCTTCTCCATCTGTGAAAAGCAGAGAGGAGGGGGTGGAGAGGCTTCAGTTACAGTGTGTGAGGGGTGATTGGAGGAAAGGAACTGCCCCCCCCCCCCTCCAACAGCAGAACTGTGTTGCGAAAAGGCAAGCTCTGTGCTGAGCTCCCTCACCAACACAAATTTTATCTGGTGTTGGGGAAAACTTCTTAGAAGTGACTCCTGCTGATAACGGAGTAACGAAGCACCAGAGAGAAACACTCAGTGCTGGTTCACATTGGTGCGATTCGGGAACCCTGCAAATCCACTCCGGGTTCCCGCATCGCACCCGACTCTCAGGCAGTTCACGCTGCCCAGGGGAGGACTGGGCCGCTCTGATGCTCCGTAAAAGGGCTGCACTGCTTCTGCCACAGACATGCCTAAAGAATTCCTGGTGAAGAGACGTAAAGTGTTTTTTTTTTTTTTCCCTGCTGACCTACTGCGGGCAGGATGAAGACAAGAACAGAGTGAAGGCCTCTTCCCCCCCCCCCCCCCCCACCGGCCTCTGCTTAGACACTCTTCTCCCCCCAAACACCCCCTGCTGGCCAGGTCAGGAACCCGGGTTCAGTCCGTAATTAGAGTATCTGGAGCAGGGCTTCAGCTTGGAATGGGGGTCAGGAGGAGGATAGGAAGAGGGAGGATGGGAAGAGGGAGAGTGGGAGGGGGGCTGAGTAACTACACCACGGGCCTCTGGTTTGTATTTGCCTCCTGGGCTGAAAGTTGCCAGTCTGCCCCTGACGCTGCCATATGCAAACTGCTCGGAGTGTCAATACAAAGTTAATGACACCCCCAGATTAGTTTGCATATCGCAGTGCGAACCATCAATTCAGACAGGATCCGATTCTGGTGCAGACCAAAATAGGGTCCTGCACGACTTTGGTTCCAATATGATGCAAATTCGGCCAAATCTGTATGGCTGAATTCACATTGCACAGACCTCGCATATGATTTGCATAGCAGTAAGGTGCCAATCACATGCGATGTCTGACATCGCTATAGTTTGAACTGGCACTAGTGCTTTGGAGAGAGATATGTAAACACTACAGATATACACACTATATTGCCAAAAGTATTGGGAGGCATGCCTTTACACGCACATGAACTTTAATGGCATCCCAGTCCTAGTCCGTAGGGTTCAATATTGAGTTGGCCCACCCTTTGCAGCTATAACCGCTTCAACACTTCTGGGAAGGCTGTCCACAAGGTTTAGGAGTGTGTCTATGGGAATGTGTGACCATTCTTCCAAGAAGGCCTGGCTCAGTCTCCTTACCCCAACCCAATAGAACACCTTTGGGATGAATTGGAGCGAACAGTTAAGTTTTTCACTATCACAAACTTGCTCATTTTATGTCTTTCTGGACCTTGCTTTGTGCACTGGTCCAAATCATTTGGTTGAAGGGGGATTATGGTGTAGGGTTGTTTTTCAGGGGTTGGGCTTGGCCCCTTGGTTCCAGTGAAAGGAACTCTTAAGGCATCAGCATACCAAGACGTTATGGAAATTTTCATGCTCCCAACTTGTGGGAACAGTTTTGGGATGGCCCTTTCCTGTTCCAACATGATTGCATGCCAGTGAACAAAGCAAGGGTCATAAAGACATGGAGGAGCGAGTTTAGGGTGGAGGAAGGGGATGCCATTATATTTCATGTACGTATAAAGGCAGACATCCCAATACTTTTGACAATATAATGTATGTGCTTTGCTCAGATTTCATGACTGAGGTTTACAACCACTTTAATTATGATCTGCATTAAAAGACCTGCACCACCTGATGTTTGGCAGCACTGGGCTCTATTCACAAAGTGGTATGTTACCACATCCAAGTATGTGGTAAGATACCACACAGCGTTTTTCAAAAAATGTTTTGGCATTTACTAAACACTACTAAAATACCACATGCACTTTTATATGAAGTCATGCGGTATTTTAATTGTGAAAGCCTGCAGTAATTTATCACTTGTAAAAAAAACTGTTTAAGGAGCAAGCTGCCACTGCATCCTTAACTGATGAGTCATTAGCTGTCAGCTGGGTTTACTCAAAATGTGCCTCAAAGCCTGCTTTTAATGCCAGTCTGAACAGGGCTCAACTCTTTCTCACTGTTCCCAAACTGAATAAAAGCCTTTGGTTGAATATCTGGAGGTTTTATTTTACCCAGGTCATGTCATTTTGGTATTTAGCTTGACTTTTATTGAAGACACTCATCACTCATCCAACCAACTTCCTGGGTGGAACATACCTCAGCATTTTGGCTAAATTGACAGTTTAATGTACCTAAAACGTTAAATCATTAAAAAACCTTGTATTATGTGGGAGATTTTATGTCTTTTTTTTTTTTCCCCCTCTAGGTCTGAAGTACACCCCCTTCACTTTTAAATGCAGCAGTGTTACCACCTTAAATGTGTGTTCCTGTGCCAAAATATGTGTCACCATCTTATTTATTGGGTCAAATGTTTATTGCTGGAGGGTTTAGTTGTACCATAAATCCATCTACAGCTTTCAGAAAACAAACATTGCACAGATTTAATTCATCCTGTCACCACTTACCTTATTATTTTTGATTATACATTCATGTTTGGGATTATTTGAAATTGTGCAAAGTAATGCTGTAACCTATTGGTCACCATAGGTTACACTACATCTGCCTTCCAGTTAATTTAGGCTAGTAATCTAACACTTTGATATGTGGAAAATGTAATCTGCTGAGTGTCAGTTAACAATTTTTTTTTTTTTTTCTTCTTCTAGATCTTTCACTACTTGAGTATTTCTGTCTTGTCCTTCTTCTTGGTGGAAATTGCGGGTAAACTGTTTGCTTTCAGACTTGAGTTCTTCCACCATAAGTTTGAAGTTTTTGATGCAGTGATTGTTATCATATCGTTTATCATTGATATCGTCTACATAACCCGGGAAGATGTTTTCAGTGCAGTGGGGCTACTCATTTTACTCCGGTTGTGGAGAGTGGCCAGAATTGTGAATGGTAAATACATAACATGAAATAAATATATGTATAATGTAGTACTGTATGTGACCCATTACCTTGTAAAACAATCCACTCTGTTTTAAAATAGAAATGAAAGGGGAAAACTTTTGTATATGTGTGAACAACATTGAAAAAAAAATGTATTTAAGTGATCACATGAACTCTGTTCTCAGGGAAGGGAGAGTCTGACGCATTTTAGCAGAAGTCAGATATATATATATATATATATATATATATATATATATATATATATATATATATATAGCATTGAAGCAGGAATGTTTCTTTAGTTGAGAGCAATAATATTATAAAATGCCTCCTTGAGGCCTGTGGCAATGACATCAGTTTTAAGATGCTCCTGAGCTCATTCAGAATTCATTATCAGGTGCATTAAATTTTCAGCTGACCTACTTCAAGTGGCTTTTTCCCATAGACATGTATACTCATGCAAAACTTGTTTAAAGTGAGCAATAAAGCATTGGCACACATACTAAAGGTAAAGTAGAATAATTTCAGTGAGCACATATTTTGCTTCTGATATGCGAAATGGATGTTCCCTTATATTTTTGTTATTGGATTAAATCCTGTATATTGCATGCAAGTTGTATATTGTCCAATATAGGCAGGATAGATTAGCATCTGCAATATTTGCCTAAAAAGGATCATCCCTACAAGGACTGCTTTGTTTTCAATGCAGCAAACTTCTCTTAGACTTGCAGTGTCAGGAAGAACCCTAAAATACATGTGTTGCACTGCAAAGCAAAAAGCCGAGCAGGAGTATGTAATGAGTAATTATGGCGGTCTTGGTATAGATTTTGCATTGCAAACAATACATTAAAATCTTAATAAATCTTGGTTATTTTTAAACCAAACTGAATTTTTGGGTGTGCATCTTAAAAAGAAACTTGAAAGGATTATACAGTACATTTCTTTTAAGGTGCCAGAGACTAAAGCATTCTAAACCTCTGTTTCCTTTGCCCAATGTCAGACCAGTAGTGTTTATGTTTCAGGGATTTCCACGCAGGCAGCTAAATCACTTGCTGATTTTACAATTTTAGCTGTACATGCGCTGTGAGCTTATCTACAAACAAGTCCTGTTGCAATAATTGGGGATAGGTTTAGGGAACAGTAGTCCAAGAACAACAAACACGCACAGAAATGGTACCTACTAATTAGAACTCTGTATTAGAAAGAAAAGTGGTCAGATTGGAGATTCAGCCCTTCTAGATTATGGTAATCTATGCTGCAAAAATGTGAGAACAGAGCTCAACGTTCCTGTATCATCAGCATCATGTGTATGGTAAGATGACCAGACTTTTTTTTAAAAGGAATTAGTAATGGTGGCAATTGGCGACCTTTTAGCAGGACTGCAATGTGTCAAAGTGACACTTTGTGGGAACCAGTGACACTAATTCAGTGCTAAAAATATGCACTGTCACTGTACTAATGACACTGGCTGGGAAGGGGTTTAACATCTAGGGCAATCAGAGGGTTAAATATGTGCCCAACAAGTGTTTTCTCACTGTGGGGGAGGTGCTTTTATTAAGGGAAGGCAAAGACCCCTTTCCCTGCTTTGCAGGAACACAGAATCAATGTCTTCCTTATGGGCAGAATGGCAATCTGCCTTGTTTACATAGGCAGACTGCCTGTCTGCCTGTGTACAGAATGATCCGTGGGTACTGGCGGACATTGAGTCAGCTGGACCCGCTGATTGGCTCCGATACCCAGAAATGCCCTGTAGCAGGAAATCTGCTCTAAAACGATTGGCAACTAGTTAAGATCATCAGCATTATGATAACTCAAAGGCAGCAGGCACTCTATCATGGTTCTGGCTGGCTCTGTCACATTGTGTCATATGACATGGCTGCTGGGGGCTGATGATGGATTTATGACCAATAAGTTATGAAACACACTGTGACAGAGCCAGTCAGAGTCATGATGGAGTGCCTGCTGCCCGTGAGTTATGATGCCATCCATGATGCCAGAGAGAGACAGACTCGGTGTCAGACAGGTCTCATTCTCTGGGCCCCGGCTACTACTCTGCTGGGGAAAGGCAAGGAAATAGGCAGGTGGCTGGCCGGGACTTGAGTCAAGGCAGAAGAACTTGGGAGTGGAATGGGCATGTGCCCAAAACTGAAGAAATGGCTCCTCCGCTCCAACCAGCACATATTCACCAGAAAGGGGCACAGATAATAGAAAAAATACACCCGCCTGAACTAGTAGGAGAAGGGGGGGTGTGGGGTGTTATTCAGGGTTTTGTTTTTAATGCTGCACTGACTGTCTTTGAAATTGCCCAGGCCGCTGTTCAAATCCAATCTGGGGACAAAACTGGGGACAGTGTCCTCATTCTGGGGACGTCTGGTCACCCTAGTGTATGGTCGCATATTTTAACATCAAGTCATGACTTGGTTCTGCTTCTGTAACTAGAAGGTTGAACTATAATTCATGCCAGCATTGCCACATATGGTGTCAGTGTACATCTCAAATCAGGTGTACAGAGGACTGCAAATGATCATGAAAGGCATTTCTTTTAAGTTATAGGTATGAACCTGTGTTGTCTTGCTGTGAGCAGAAGTGTCAAACAATCAACATGTATGCGTTCATTTATAAATATTATATTTGTTTCTTGTTTTAAAGGTGTCATTTTGTCTGTGAAGAGTCGAGCAGAAGAGAAGATCAATACGTTAAAGGCAAAGCAGGTGACCCTACTGGCCAGAGTATCCGAGTTGGAACAGCAGTGTTCCCAGCAGGTAATATCACACTTACTACTGGTCCTGTGACCAACTACAAAAAGATGATTAAAAAAAAAAAATTCAATAATAATCATAAAATGAAATCCTAGGTGTAGTCCCATCCACTGCTATACATAAAGTATATTTAAAAAAAAAACAAAAAAAAACCCAAATCGCAACAAACACCACAGTTACCCACTGATGTTGGAGAGGATATGTAAGCTGCAGATCAGAAAGCAGACTTTTGTGAGGAAGGGGCTCAAACCAGGCCATAGCTGCCATTTACTTCCTGACACAGGTCTGCTTTCTGATGTGCAGCTTATTGATCCTCTTCCGCCATTGCTGCAGCTTGTAGCCTGGAAGAGCTCCCTTTACAGCCAGCACTAACAGCAGTATAGCCCCAGATCTCACCTCTTACCTGAGCGGCACCTATATTTTGCTTTAGGGTCAGTTACATATAATCGTAAAATGAACTATAGTTTTAGCCCCATCCATTGCTACACATAAAAACATAGTCCCCAAAATCGCATACAACAAAACACCTCAGTTACATACTATAAATTTACCCCCCCAAAAAAAGCTTCATTAAATATTCATGCCTGACTTGAAGAGAGCTAAAAACGAAATGTTAAGCTGTCTGGCAGGACATGGCAGAGAAAGAATGGAAGTTGTCAAGGACAATAAATGCCTTTTTATAGACACAAAGTAGGAAACCAGCTTGCAGGATACCCTGTCCAAGTGTAAGAAGAAGAAGAATCCAAGTTAAGTACAGCTGTTGCTAGGAACAGGAAAAGGGTCTATTCCTCACAGGAACCCTTTTCTTTAGGCCCCTTTCACACTATCCGTCCGTCGGATTCCGTTTTTCTCAGCGGGGGATCGAGCCGCCGATCCCCCCCGCTGAGCAGGAGGATGACAGCTGTTCTCCGCGCTGTGTGCGGAGACACAGCTGTCAGTTCCCCATGCATCTCTATGGGGGAAATCGGATGGGAACGGACCGTCGGTCCGTTCTCATCCAATCCAATCTGCTGGACGGATGGAAAATACGGTTTCCATCCGTCCAGATTTGACGGATTGGGTCGGATGTCAGCGGACATGTCTCCACTGACATCCGACGCCCCATAGGAATGCATTGGGGGACCGTTCAGATCCACCAAAAAACGAACATGCGGATCTGAATGGTCCGCCTGTGTGAAAGGGGCCTTAGAAAGACAGGGCTCAGCTTGGCTACAATGTCCCAACAGGTGATAAGGAGGAGCCCTCTTCAGTAGAAAGTTGCACAGGAGCTGCAAGGTCTCAGGAGATTCCAGAATGTACAGTGTCCTAAATTGCCTTAATCTAGGCCAGGTCAAAGGATTTACAGAATGAAAGATGAGTGGGGAACTCAGGAATAGGTTGTTTATCAGACCAGTAGGTAGGACTGTGTTATGGGAAACTATAGAGCAGGGGGAAATCAGCATGCCTGAATGAAGATGCAATGGGGCATCTGACACACAGGAATATCCAGGAAGTCACCTGAGAAGGCTACTGCCTAGGCTAAGAAATCTGAGAAGGACAGACAAGTGCTGAAGCTCCTATAGAGGAAAGGGAACCACTTGAGAAATCCTGGGAACAGGGGCATGACAACTTCACCCAGTACAACATTTGTAAATGAATCCACCAAGGTCAAAACCTAAGAATAGCTGGATAAGTGGCCTAACGCAGAATCATTTGAGGAGTAGTTGTTCTACAGGATTTTTAAAGCGCCAACAGTTCACGCATCGCTTTACAATGTTATGGCAGACAGTACAATTTCAATACAGGAGGAATCCGAGGGCCCTGCTCCTTAGAGTTAGTGATTTACAGACATGGAAGGGGTAGGAACCGACTTTGTGGCTTAGGACAAGGCTTGAAGCCAACAAGGGCATGCCATGGCAAACAGAGCAGCAGGGATTCTAGGTTGTGAAGTAAACTTCACAAGTGGAGGCCATCAGGAACTAGGGACCTGAGAGCATTAAACTACCCCTGGGCTAATCCAAGGAGAACCCACACTATATGACAACAGGGCTTGCTTTTTTTTTTTTTTGGTAGCATGGTTATGGCATAGATGAGAATGTCTCATGAAGTAGTATCAGGAAGGACCTTAGAACCTGGACAAGAAAAGGTGAGGGAGAACAATCCCAGAATGCTGCAAGTTCAGCCTTAAGGGATTGTGGCAAGCAGCAGCTGTCAAGTACCTGCGTACTGAATTCAGGTTTTGGAGGCCTATGGCTACAGGGCTTCATGGGATCCCCAGGTTATCCCAGGGGTTGAGGAAGCTCCGATGAGCCAGCTTCATTAAAAACAAATAGTAGGTGGTGGGGGGGGGGGGGGGGTGGATTCTTGTTGATAAGAAAGGACTTGCAGCAATGCGTGGACAGGAAGGAGTAAAACGCATCAGACTCCCTTCATTAAAAAGGAGACATTTTGTGACATCAGGGTTGTAGTTTTAAATGGACAGATGACTGGCTCAGTGATGATATCATGGGAGCCTGATTCCCGAACCAGTTCACTGTAGTATGTATATCCTTCAAAATCAAGGGATCCTATGTAGACGTTAGCAAATCCCTAATTTTGTCTCTGATTCGAAAGGAGACAAACACCCATTGTAATCGTAAAATAAAATGGGGTGAGGGAAACTTTTTTTTTTTTTTATATATAATACATATGGGGGTTGTGTAGCACTAGGCGTATCTATCCAAAGATTAGCACACCCTGTCTTGATCAATGTACAATAGCCAACATTTGGTGAGAGGGTAAGGAAGTAACTTCTCAAAATTGTGGGGGGAAAAAAAATATCTTGAGGCACGTCTGCCAGAATATCCCATCCCTTTTGGGTTTTTGCCAGGCAATTCTGGTCTTAGACCAGAATTTATAGTCTGGGGTAGGCAAGGCAAAAGAGTGCTTGCGGCTGATGGCTAAAGGTTGCGCATCTGGAGGGGAGCTTGGGGGGGAAAAAAAATGGGGTTGGAGCAGAATCAGACCTTGCACCCAAATGAGGAAACCATTATCAATTTGAGAAGAATTCAGAGTTTCTTCGGGATCTGTGGCACTCACAGCTATGTGTCATGTGTTCCTACTACCAGTCGCCTGTAACTCTCCATTTGCCTGTCAGTGAACACACCCTCCAAAGAGGTCTTCAGGGTCTGGGAACTATAAGAATGGACCTGTATCACCCTGTGGCTAACTACACTTGTTGCCCTATGTGTTAAGGTGACTGTCAGCTGTAGTGCAGGGCCTGCAAGCCCAAGGGAGATTTTATTTAAAAGTCTCCAAACTCCTAAGCAATGAATCTTTAAAGAAATGGTAGATATAGCTTTAGGCTGATTGCTCCATCTATTTTTTTTTTATGCACATTTTTTTTTATCACCTCCATAAAGCCTTCATGTCCTGGACTGTGCACATGGCCTTGCACAAAGTAAAGGGGGCAAGTCATCCGTCTCCATGGCACCATTGTTGAAGAGTCAAAGAACCTGGCCCTTCAGCTTCCTCAAATATAACCATTGGTGTAATTTACCAACCATGAAGGAGATATGCACGGACCACGCCAGTTCTAGAACTATTGTTCCCAAGAAACTGAACCTTAAAACACCTCTGCACCTTCCCCAAATCCTATATAAAAAGATAGCGTAGAGAGGAGTTTGACACTGGCTGCTATCATGCTGTCACCCATGGCAGTCTATTTGCATAGCACATTGATCCTCTTTTACTTGTGTTGGAGGTATACAATATGTAGCGGTGTTTGTGCATTGAGAGCAAATAAGGAAGCATTTCATAAATACGTGACCGTTTTGGTTGTTTCATGGCACACAGAGCGATTCCAATATTCTCTGTTGGAAAGTGTTAATTTTTCAAGAGGCATAAGGCACAGACTAAAGCCCCGTACACACGTACCGATTGTCGGCCGTAAATATTCGGCCGCCGACCGATCGCCCGATTGTAGGCTTGTTAGTATGATGCTTCCGACAGCGCATTTTCGGCCAAACAGAATCTGTTGTGCAGACTTTAAAATATTTGTTGGCCGTCTCCAGAACGGCCGATTTATTCGGCAGTCAGTACAGATTTCAGCCGACAGACAGCAGATTAGCAAGACTGGGCATGCTCAGAACAGAAAAAAAGACAAGGAAAGTTAACCATCACATGACATCACTTCTGCAGTCGGCTGTTGTTGGCCGACAAAATTCAGTGTGCAGTCTTTTGCAGTTTAACAGACACGACAGCCCTGGACAAAAGACGGCCGATCGTTCGGCTGACAATCAGTATGTGTGTACGGGGCAAATGGTTTCTTGATCTGATAAAGTAACAGGTCATTGGTGCTACCAAGGGCTATAGCACACATTTACAAGAGTCTAAGTGTTGTTCTGTGCAATGTATTCCTGGTTTAGAGTCTCGCCATGTAATTCAACTGTCACAGCCCAAAATTTTGGAAATTAAGACAAGCATGTTAAAGTGACACTGAACAATTTCCCTTTTCTCCAAAAATACATACCCCCCCCCCTCTTCTGTTTGTTTGGAACGAGCAGTGCACATTAGTTGCAGATGTGCACTGCCCTGTGCACTCAACAAATCCCATAGTTCCTGGTCCATCTTGGGAGATCGGCTACATTCCTATATACAGTGGGAACACGGAGAACAAACAGTCACCCTCTAACAGGAATTTAGATCACAGCAGTGTAAAAAGCAATCTGCAGGAGGCTGAGAGCCACAGAAGGTACTTTTTTAGTTGAGAATATATACTTGTGTAGAATTAAAAAAAATAAGAGTATAGTGTCACTTTATTCTTTCCTGAAATATTGCAATATTGGGAATCCATTTTGCCAATTTTAATCAGATAAAGCTTAGCCAGTTGTGAGGAATATTCCCAATGTGCTAGTCAAGACCTCATTCACATGAGAAAACCAATCTGTACGGCAGTGCAAAGGGCCATCTTGAGCTGCACAGGTGTTGAGTGAAGGCCACCTGTTAAAATCCATGACAGGTGGCTGGCTGCATGGATTGCCAAAGCACAGATCAGAACGCAGTCTGTCTGCGTCCTGGTCCATGCATCAGACTTGCACAGATGTGTGCTCCCGGATGCACATGGAGGTCAATGCATCCAGGCATATGTCATTTGATTTCAATAGGCTGCCTGCACGTCCCTGCATTAACTGCCTGTGCTAAGGGCTCAAGATGGCCTCTTGTACAGGTGTATAGATCTGTACAGCTGTGTAAATGAGGCCTAAATGGGTTATATAGCAAATGTTGGATTACAATGTTAACCTTTTATGGACCGCCCCATGCAGATATACTGTGGCAGGGCAGCCCTCCTGCGCGAAATCACGTACGTCATTTTGTGCACAGGGTCTGGGGCGCACACCGCTCGCGATTCACTCCTGGTGTGATTGGACACAGCGGGAGCCAATCTTTCACAGGAGAGGCAGAACAGTGGTCTTCCCCTTCAGTCAGAGGGGAAGAAGGAGATCTTGTGTTTCTGCTAAGCAGAAACATGGCTCTCGGTCTTCCTCCAGTTAAGCCATCATCCACACAGTTAGAAAGTACTCCCTAGGAGCACACTTAGCCCTTTGATCGCCCCTAATAACCTCTTCCCTGCCAGTGTATTTTTTTAGCACTGAATCTGTGTCACTGGTCCCCAAAAAGTGTCCAGTGCCAGGTTTCTAATTTGTCCACTGCAATGTCGCAGTCCCGCTAAAAATCGATCACCGCCATTACCAGTAAAAAAAAAAAAATTAAATTCCACAAAAATACCCCATAGTTTGTAGACACTATAACTTTTTGCGCAAACCAATCAATATATACTTATTGGGATTTATTTTTACCAAAATTTTGTAGCAGAATAAATATTAGCCTACATTTGATGAATAAATTAGATTTTTTTTTTATTGGATATGTTTTATAGCATAGTAAAAAATATTTTTTTCAAAATTGTCGGTCTTTTATTGTTTATAGCGCAAAAAAGTAAAAACCACAGAGGTGATCAAATGCCACCAAAAGAAAGCTCTATTTGTGGGGAAAAAGGCATACATTTTATTTGGGTACAGTGTTGCATGTCCGTGCAATTGACAGTTAAAGGAATGCAGTGCCATATCGCAATAAAATGGCCTGGTCATGAAGGGAGTAAACCTTCCGGGGCTGAAGTGGTTAAAGACAAGTTTTTTTTTTTTTTTGTAGCAACTACAAAGCCATGGCCTTGGTGCGTATGCTGAATTGGGCGCATGATACCACTACTAAACCATGAGTCCCGTTGGAATAGATGGTGGGCAGGAATCTGGTGTGTCGTGGATCCTGGGGGGGCGACAGGACCTCTCCCTGTTGACTAGAGTGACGCTCCGTATATGGGATGGCCTGAATGCAGACTTCTCTTGTGGGGTTTCCCTGGTTCACCCCTGGCGAGGATACCCGTTTCTTTTGCGCCTGGGGTGCAGACGGGAAAACCTACTGTAGCAAGTTTGCACCTTCTGCCTGTGATGCGGGCCCGTCTGACTGGCGGCATAGACAACTGACTGATTTTTATGGAGCAACTCCCTGCATTGCCCCAATCGATAGATCAGCTCTCTGCTTTGGAGAAATGGTTTGTTGACCCCCCCGGAGTCCCGCCACTTACTTTCCCATATGTATAAACTGGTCCTAGGCGCGACCTCTGGCACGGTTCCCTACTATGTTCGGGAATGGGAGAGCGAGTTGGGAGTGGAATTCTTCCCCCCGCGGCTCACCAAGATCTTCCGTCTGATTTACGTCTCCTCTATTAGCACCAGAATTCAGGAATCCTCCTACAAATTCCTGGCTCGCTGGTACAGGACACCTAAATTGCATAGGATGTTCCCTGGCTCTGACTCACGTTGCTGGAGGGGTTGCGGTCAGGAGGGTACGTTTCTCCACATATGGTGGGATTGCCCTCTCATACAACCGTTTTGGGATGCTATTCATCCCTGGCTACAAAAATTGGCTATCACCCCTCCTGACCGTACCCCCTGCAGTACCTGTTTCACGACACCCGTTCCTCTGTCAAGAGGTATAAACGTAGTGTAATCCTGTTTTTGCTAAACGCAGCCAAATGTTTGATTCCGAGACATTGGAAGCCGACTTCTTGCCCTGCACTGTCTGAATGGAAGAGGGAGGTTAACTTAGTTATGGAGGCAGAGAGGAGAGTACTGACCGCGCAGGGCCTACAGACTCTATTCAAGGACACATGGATGGGGTGCATGTTCTACTCTGAGGAGATCCCTGATAAGCCACATGGCTTGGACCCCCTGAGATTGTTCCCCCTTTACAATGTGTTGCTCACATCCCATCTCTATCTCCTCCAGGATACTTTCATTTTCCTCCTTTCCCTCCTTTCCTTTCTCGGCAACCTCGTTGGGAGCCACCCTTTCCTTTACCCCCCCCCCTTTTTTACCTCCTGTTTCTATTCTCAGGCTTCTTTTTTACCCGTATATGGATGGCATAACAACTGCATGATGTTGGCCGCTCTGGGGGGGAACTTCCCTGGAGTATGTGCTAGACGGTTGAGACAGGTTTATTATGAGGGCTATCCTCTGTCTGGCCGATAGGCACCCTCCTCATATTGCCAGATCTGTCCACCTTGATGGTGCCTTTGCTTGCTTTTCATTGCCAGTAATGTAATGCCATGTTACAGCCTTGCTAACATGTTGTTTGTACTTTTCTCTTTTTGCATATTTGAAAATAGAGTACAGTATTTAAAAAAATAAAATAAAATGTATTGTAGCAGCCAAATCTATTGCCGCTTAGTTATCCATTCCCAAGTATTACAGCAACAACCCCCCCCCCTTTCTCATTGAAGTCAAGCAGATAGGCTGGCCATTATACTGAATGGGAACCTACAGTGCTTGCACATGTACTGAAGGTGCTGTGTCCCAGGCCAGGCTGCCAAGGTGACCAGACTGATTCCCAACCGCTGCTGTGATTAGCTGTTGGTGGATCTGTGTATTAATAATGATCATCCTATAAAAAGGCACCAAAGGGAGACATAATATTCTTTTGACCACAAACCACCATTACAAAAATATAACATTCTGATTGGGTGACTATACCTATTTAAAAACACCCAATGGAACTGTGCGCAATTTTTAATGTTTGCAATGTTCACAACTGTTACCAGAGCTGAAACCCTATTTTACTCTGCAGGAGAAGGAAATTGGAAGACTTCAGGAAGTATTGCAGCTCAATAACATTTTTCCTGAACCCTATGAGCCCAACGTACCCTGAAGAAAAATGCTTTAAGGAGCACCTATTCTCAAGGTTGTCTGTAGCCATTGTGTCAGTAATATTAAACATGTAAAAAGAAAATGATGCTTGATTTATATTGTTTAATCTTTCAGAATATAAATATGTACATTTTAATAAATAAATGATTTTGTACACAATTTTATAATCAAACTTTATCTAAAATAAAGGCTTGATGGGCCAGCCACCAAATATGTCTGATGTTTCTTAATAAAGTTTTAGAAATAATCCACAGATGTTTGAAGTCCTAATGTTCCTTATAGACAATAGCATAACTGTGGTGAACCGTCTTGTAGGTAGGAAAACTGTTACCTGAAAGCATAAACAAAACATGATCAAACTACATTCCTAAAACAGAAGGCGCATAGAATGACAAAGTGCTTATGTTACAGTCCAAGTTATTATAAACAAGGGAGATTGTTTTCTGGATTTACACCACTGTGCACATGGAGTGAACGAACTCTTACATGTATTGAAAACCAAATTAGATACATGCTCCATGCAGAACCCAAAGCATCAGTGTAGGTATAGCCAAAATGTTTTTAATTTTTGGAATATTTAAAATCCCTGTCAGGTTGTGGTTTTTCAATTCCAGTCTCAGAGATTTAATGGGAAGTTAGAGGATATTTCCCAAATTGAGGAAAGTTCCCCACTTAAACTGCTGTCCCTGGAAAATTTCCACTTATCTCTTCCACTTGGAAAGAATTCTAAAACCTTGAATTTCCCTCTCACTTTGTTTCTCAGTAACAATGGATACCAGTACAAATAGGAGTGAATCTCCCAATGCGAACACAGCAAAACAAAATTTGAATCCCTCTCCACTCTACACACAGTTGTGCTCATAAGTTACATTCCCTGGCAGAATTTATGATTTCTTGGCCATTTTTCCGAGAATATGAATAACACAAAAACTTTCACTCATGGTTAGGGTTTGGCTGAAGCCATTTATTATCCACCAACTGTGTTTACTCTTTTTAAATCATCATAACAGAAACTATTCAAATGACCCTGATCAAAAGTTTGCATACCCTGGTGATTTTGGCCTGATAACATGCACACAAGCTGACACAAAGGGGTTTTGAATGGCTATTAAAGGTAACCATCCTCACCTGTGATCTGTTTGACCTTTTATACGCACACACTAATTACAAGCAATGAGTTTCTGGCCTCCTGACAGACCCTTGCATCTTTCATCCAGTGCTGCACTGATGTTTCTGGATTCTGAGTCATGGGGAAAGCAAAAGAATTGTCAAGGATCTGTGGGAAAAGGTAGTTGAACTGTATAAAACAGGAAAGGTATATAAAATGGCATTCTCCATTCCTTGGATACCTATCAGCAGTATTCAAACTCTAATCAAGAAGTGGAAAATGAGGGGTTCTGTTGAAACCAAACCACAGTCAGGTAGACCAACTAAAATTTCAGCCACAACTGCCAGGAAAATTGTTTGGGATGCAAAGAAAAATCCACAAATAACTCTTCAGGTGAAATACAGGACTCTCTGAAAACATGTGGTGTGACCGTTTCAAGATACACTAAGGAGGCACTTGAAGAAAGATGCGCTGCATGATTAAGTCACCAGAAGAAAGCCAGTACAACAAAATGCCACAAAGTATCCCGCTTACAATACCCCAAACAGCACAGAGACAAGCCTTAAACCTTCTGGCACAGTCATTTGGAGTGATGAGACCAAAATTGAGCTTTTTGGCCACAACCATAAACGCTACATTTGGAGAGGAGTCAACCATTCCTACTGGGAAACACGGAGGTGGATCACTGATGTTTTGGGGATGTGTGAGCTACAAAAGGCACAGGGAATTTGGTCAGAATTGATGGCAAGATTAATGCGGTATGTTCTCAAAAAATACTGGAGGAAAATTTGCATTCATCAGCCCGGAAGCTGCGCATGGGACGTACTTGGAAATTCCAACATGACAATGATCCTAAACACACAAGGCCAAGTCGACTTGTCATTGACTACAGGAGAATAAAGTGAAGGCTCTGGAGTGGCCATCTTAGTCTCCGGACCTCCAATACATTGAGCCACTCTGGGGAGATCTCAAACGTGTAGTTCATGCAAGACAGCCCAAGAATTTACAGGAACTGGAGGCTTTTTTAACAAGAAGAATGGGCAGCTTTACAATCTGAGTAGATAAAGAGCCTCATCCACAAATACCACAAACAACTTCAAGCTGTCATTGACGTTAAAGGGGGCAATACACCGTATTAAGAACTGAGGTATGTAAACTTTTGATTAGGGTCATTTGGGTAGTTTCTGTTGTCATTATGATTTAAAAAGAGTAAACACAGTTGATTGATAATAAATGGCTTCAGCCAAATACTAACCATGAGTGAAAGAAAAGTTTTTGTATTATCATTCATATTCTCTGAAAAATGGCCAAGAAATCAAATCCTGCCAGGGTATGTAAACCTATGAGCACAACTGTATATATACACTTTAAAAGAGTGGTAAAGTGAAATGTATACAAATCTCTTCATAAAAATCCATATGGGAACTTTGTGCTTTTTTAAATAGAACATTTCTATATGGATAGTAGAATAGTGGGGCCCCCACCTCTTTTCTATCTTTGAAACCCACAAAGCTCAATGTGCCCAGCATGCCAGGATACTGAAGCGCTCACTGACCATTTGCATAGTTTTGTTTTTCCATTATATTCACCATTATTACCTTCTGATCAAGAACTGCTCAGTCTGTGGGTAACATCCAAAAGTGTGGTCCAGTTACAAATACTGTTCCAGGGTACAGTAATGTAGTAATATATCATCTGTTTAAGTGTTTACTGTAATTCAAATAAAGTTGAACTCTAATTTAGTTCTTAGTTTGTGACCCTTCTAGGACAGGATCCTTCCAATGGAGGACCGATTGCAAAACAGGTTTAACCATTTCCACTATATCTAAAACTAACAAAAGATTAAGCTGGAGTTTCCATCTTAGTGATGTACAAAGACTTCCTCTAACCACAGATGCCAGTACTAATTTCTGAAAATGTGAGAAGTTTTAAACAACAGTAGCTGCTATGGGACACCCCTCCCCTCCTATGACATCAGTTACCTAACTCATCATGCACATGTGATAAGGCAGAAATATATGTACAGTCACAGTGCTTGCTAAACACATGTAGCCCCCATGCTCCTTCCCAGAACCAACAAACTATCATTAATTCATTATATTGTCCCATTTGTGGCGATTACTATTCTACCACTCCATGAAGATAATGCCTGCATACTTAAAGTACTCACCCCGGTAATAGTAGAATCATAAAGCACAATATAAACTTGTGACTACATTAGCTTTGTGAGGAAAAGCAGATTTAGCGGTCTCCTAGCTTAAAGTATTCAATATTAATCTAGGGTCAGTATAAACATGGAAAGACATGCCTACTTTTGTAAAATCCACAGTATAGCTAAACCTGCAGAAGCAGGAATATAAATTATTTATATATTCACTTCCTGGCAGTGGCAGTACTCTCCTCTTGGTTACAGGTTCATCTCAGCACAGCCACCATGAATGTTGAAAAGTAACTTGTGTGGCTACTGAAGAATGAAACAGTGTTGCAATATAGTTCAAACAAAAGCAGACACTCCTTTTTACATTCAGCTACAATGTTATGGCATATTACAACATATTTATTTCATTCTTCCCACCAGCAGACACTTTTTGAAGGCAAGCAGATTACATCCCTTCTTCACAATTATTGACTAAGTTCTATAGCATTATGGTCTATCACACCTGGGCTACATCTGAACAACTGTCTGGGTTTACATATATGTAAGTCCGGTTTCCATTCACTGGGTCAGGTGCGAATTCGACACTTAAATTGCACCTGAACTGGACTGAAAAACGCACAGACAGGGCACCTTAATGAATGCACACCGTAATCGGCTCCATTGAGTCTGGTTCACATGTTATGCAAATCAGATGCGGTTCAAAATGCATCCTATTAGCATATACGTGAACCGAGGACTGGTACTATTGGACCAGCATGACAGCTAGCCAAATCTTTATTCAATCCCTCTACAGCAGGGTTCGCCAAACCCCGTGCCGATGACGGACAGCCAGCCCGGACCACGAAGGCTGCACTGACCGAAGGGTGACGGGCAAGAAGAGAGATGACATAATCTCTCACCATCTGCCCTGCATCACCGCTGTTCCGCCATCACTCTAGGTTAGGCTCAAACCCAGCAACTGTGCATGTGTTGGTTTCCCCGCTCTGAGGCAGTAGTGCTGGGGAGAGGCTCAGAGAAGAGCCTTTTACAGCAGAAAAAAAAACCCTAAAAAATTGCCCTAAATTATTAAAGTGATGCTGCATCTGGTGGCAGGCGAGGGTGGCCAGCGACACGCTGCATCCGGTGGCCAGTGACACGGGAGTTGAACTATTTTATTATATTATACAATGCTATAATAGAAAAATGCACTTTAATAATCCTGACACTATATCAACCATGATGTTGTGATAATTGAAGCGCTAACACCAGCCATTGCCCTGTGGAGACTGCCTCCATCATCGCCATAACCCCTGCCCACCCTAGTTCCCCCTACACCCCCAGGGGTTCTTGGCAAAATTTTCTTACACAGAACCAGTTGCTGGTGATAAAATGGTTGGGGACAGCTTCTCTACAGTCAAACAGTTAGTATTGAAGATAGTTTGTTTGGGCCAGCTTGGCACAAATAAACTAGTTAAGGGATATTAAACCTTGAACTCAACTTTAACTGCAGTTAAGCTCAAGGCTAGATCCTAAAGTATGAATAAATAAGCCCCTGGAATGTCTTTTTAATAATACCTTTTTTCTTTCTAACCATTTCCCACTTCACTTAGATCCCGGATACCCTTTTATTGTTTAAAAATAAAGGGAGTATTCCATTCCATATCATGTTGTTTACATTAAAATAAAACTTTCCTGAATAAAGAAAATCTTTTCCTAATCCCTATATCTACACTACTGAATTATGTTACCAACAAAATGACAGTTCTGCTTCTCAAGATTGTATTATGCAAATAAATTCATCTTTAAAATTTTCAGTTTAAAACAATTTCAGAGTATCATGATTGCAGCAGGCTTACAGTAATGGTTATGCACCCTACTGTCTTATCATTAACAAATCACAATGTTTGTAAAAGCAGAAATAAATAACCAACTAATGAGTTACCTGCTAGTTTTTATGCAAAGGGGAAGAAGAAATCAAAGGGCAACTTGGCATCAATAGTTGGCTGAGCTTTGTAACCAGGGCTCGCAGCCTGAGACACATCAAGGAACGTCACAGCAGTAGAGATCTGCACAGTCCTGTCACTTCCCAAGTTGTTCTACAAACAAAGAACATTATATATCTAGATCTTATTACAACTAATTCACTGACGCTGTTGGAAGATCAACATTTTCAAGAGGTTATTTTAATAATCAATTAGCCAAACAAAAATATTGACTTCAGTTAAAGCATACATACAATTAGGGGATTAAACAATCAAGCTATTATTTATGTGGTCAGTTAAAGCTGTTCTCTGGATACAGTAAAAAAACACCCACCGGCAGCTGTGAGCAAGGTGACCCGATATCCTTACTTTCCCCTCTGAAGGTCTAGAGAGGTGAGTGCTGAGGTCATCTGTAGTGGTGCAGTGCATTCAAACTTCTCTCCCAGCACCTGGCTATGAATAACTCCACCCAGGGCCAGACTGGGAATAAAATTCAGCCCTGGAAATAAATTTCATACCAGCCCCATAGCATTATTATACCAGCCCAATAGCATAACGCCATTAATTTCTTGTTCATAAAAGGGAAAACTATACATTTAAAGCACATTTGAAGAGTGTATTATATATAGATAAGACAGATATGAAAGCGCATAGGGCTTATCTATCTATCTATCTATCTATCTATCTATCTATCTATCTATCTCAGAGCAAATTCAGGTTAAAAGTGCGGACATGGTACAGGAGATGCAGGGGCTGTGTGGGCATGGTACATGAGATGCAGGGGCTGTGTGGGCATGGTACATGAGATGCAGGGGCTGTGTGGGCATGGTGCAGGAGATGCAGGGGCTGTGTGGGGCAGGGGCTGTGTGGGCATGGTGCAGGAGATGCAGGGGCTGCGGACATGGTGCAGGAGATGCAGGGGCTGTGTGGACATGGTGCAGGAGATGCAGGGGCTGTGTGGGCATGGTGCAGGAGATGCAGGGGCTGTGTGGGGCAGGGGCTGTGTGGGCATGGTGCAGGAGATGCAGGGGCTGTGTGGGCATGGTGCAGGGGCTGTGTGGGGCAGGGGCTGTGTGGGCATGGGGCAGGAGATGCAGGGGCTGTGTGGGCATGGTGCAGGAGATGCAGGGGCTGTGTGGGCATGGTGCAGGAGATGCAGGGGCTGTGTGGACATGGTGCAGGAGATGCAGGGGCTGCAGACATGGTGCAGGAGATGCAGGGGCTGTGTGGACATGGTGCAGGAGATGCAGGGGCTGTGTGGGGCAGGGGCTGTGTGGGCATGGTGCAGGAGATGCAGGGGCTGTGTGGGCATGGTGCAGGAGATGCAGGGGCTGTGTGGGCATGGTGCAGGAGATGCAGGGGCTGTGTGGACATGGTGCAGGAGATGCAGGGGCTGTGTGGACATGGTGCAGGAGATGCAGGGGCTGTGTGGACATGGTGCAGGAGATGCAGGGGCTGTGTGGACATGGTGCAGGAGATGCAGGGGCTGTGTGGACATGGTGCAGGAGATGCAGGGGCTGTGTGGACATGGTGCAGGAGATGCAGGGGCTGTGTGGACATGGTGCAGGAGATGCGGACATGGTGCAGGAGATACAGGGGCTGCGGACATGGTGCAGGAGATGCAGGGGCTGTGTGGGCATGGTGCAGGAGATGCAGGGGCTGTGTGGACATGGTGCAGGAGATGCGGACATGGTGCAGGAGATACAGGGGCTGTGGGCATGGTGCAGGAGATGCAGGGGCTGTGTGGGCATGGTGCAGGAGATGCAGGGGCTGTGTGGACATGGTGCAGGAGATGCAGGGGCTGTGTGGACATGGTGCAGGAGATGCAGGGGCTGCAGACATGGTGCAGGAGATACAGGGGCTGCAGACATGGTGCAGGAGATGCAGGGGCTGTGTGGACATGGTGCAGGAGATGCAGGGGCTGTGTGGGCATGGTGCAGGAGATGCAGGGGCTGTGTGGGCATGGTGCAGGAGATGCAGGGGCTGTGTGGGCATGGTGCAGGAGATGCAGGGGCTGCAGACATGGTGCAGGAGATGCAGGGGCTGTGTGGACATGGTGCAGGAGATGCAGGGGCTGTGTGGACATGGTGCAGGAGATGCAGGGGCTGTGTGGACATGGTGCAGGAGATGCAGGGGCTGTGTGGACATGGTGCAGGAGATGCAGGGGCTGTGTGGACATGGTGCAGGAGATGCAGGGGCTGTGTGGACATGGTGCAGGAGATGCAGGGGCTGTGTGGACATGGTGCAGGAGATGCGGACATGGTGCAGGAGATACAGGGGCTGCGGACATGGTGCAGGAGATGCAGGGGCTGTGTGGACATGGTGCAGGGGCTGCAGACATGGTGCAGGAGATGCGGACATGGTGAAGGAGATGCAGGGGCTGTGTGGACATGGTGCAGGGGCTGCAGACATGGTGCAGGAGATGCGGACATGGTGCAGGAGATGCGGACATGGTGCAGGAGATGCAGCGGCTGCGGACATGGTGCAGGAGATGCAGCGGCTGCGGACATGGTGCAGGAGATGCAGCGGGTGCGGACATGGTGCAGGAGATGCAGCGGCTGCGGACATGGTGCAGGAGATGCAGCGGCTGCGGACATGGTGCAGGAGATGCAGCGGCTGCGGACATGGTGCAGGAGATGCAGCGGCTGCGGACATGGTGCAGGAGATGCAGCGGCTGCGGACATGGTGCAGGAGATGCAGCGGCTGCGGACATGGTGCAGGAGATGCAGCGGCTGCGGACATGGTGCAGGAGATGCAGCGGCTGCGGACATGGTGCAGGAGATGCAGCGGCTGCGGACATGGTGCAGGAGATGCAGCGGCTGCGGACATGGTGCAGGAGATGCAGCGGCTGCGGACATGGTGCAGGAGATGCAGCGGCTGCGGACATGGTGCAGGAGATGCAGCGGCTGCGGACATGGTGCAGGAGATGCAGCGGCTGCGGACATGGTGCAGGAGATGCAGCGGCTGCGGACATGGTGCAGGAGATGCAGCGGCTGCGGACATGGTGCAGGAGATGCAGCGGCTGCGGACATGGTGCAGGAGATGCAGCGGCTGCGGACATGGTGCAGGAGATGCAGCGGCTGCGGACATGGTGCAGGAGATTCAGCGGCTGCGGACATGGTGCAGGAGATGCAGCGGTTGCGGACATGGTGCAGGAGATGCAGCGGCTGCGGACATGGTGCAGGAGGACATGTCAGAGGCTGCGGACTTGGTACAGGAGGACATGTCAGAGGCTGCGGACATGGTACAGGAGAACATGTCAGAGGCTGCGGACATGGTACAGGAGAACATGTCAGAGGCTGCGGGCATGGTGCAGGAGATGCAGGGGCTGCGGACATGGTGCAGGAGATGCAGCGGCTGCGGACATGGTGCAGGAGATGCAGCGGCTGCGGACATGGTGCAGGAGATGCAGCGGCTGCGGACATGGTGCAGGAGATGCAGCGGCTGCGGACATGGTGCAGGAGATGCAGCGGCTGCGGACATGGTGCAGGAGATGCAGCGGCTGCGGACATGGTGCAGGAGATGCAGCGGCTGCGGACATGGTGCAGGAGATGCAGCGGCTGCGGACATGGTGCAGGAGATGCAGCGGCTGCGGACATGGTGCAGGAGATTCAGCGGCTGCGGACATGGTGCAGGAGATGCAGCGGTTGCGGACATGGTGCAGGAGATGCAGCGGCTGCGGACATGGTGCAGGAGGACATGTCAGAGGCTGCGGACTTGGTACAGGAGGACATGTCAGAGGCTGCGGACATGGTACAGGAGAACATGTCAGAGGCTGCGGGCATGGTGCAGGAGATGCAGGGGCTGCGGGCATGGTGCAGGAGATGCAGGGGCAGCGGGCATGGTGCAGGAGATGCAGGGGCAGCGGGCATGGTGCAGGAGATGCAGGGGCAGCGGGCATGGTGCAGGAGATGCAGGGGCAGCGGGCATGGTGCAGGAGATGCAGGGGCAGCGGGCATGGTGCAGGAGATGCAGGGGCAGCGGGCATGGTGCAGGAGATGCAGGGGCAGCAGGCATGGTGCAGGAGATGCAGGAGCAGCAGGCATGGTGCAGGAGATGCAGGGGCTGCGGGCATGGTACAGGAGATGCAAGGGCTGTGGGCATGGTGCAGGGGCTGCGGGCATGTGCAGTAGATGCAGGGGCTGCGGGTATAGTGCAGGGGCTGCGGACATGGTACAGGAGATGCAGAGCTGTGGGCATGGTACAGGGGCTGCGGGCATGGTGCAGGAGATGCAGGGGCTGCGGGCATGGTGCAGGGGCTGCGGACATGGTACAGGAGATTCAGGGGCTGTGGGCATGTACAGGAGATGCAGGGCTGTGGGCATAGTACAGGAGATGCAGGGCTGTAGGCATAGTACAGGAGATGCAGGGCTGTAAGCATAGTACAGGAGATGCAGGGCTGCAGGCATAGTACAGGAGATGCAGGGCTGCAGGCATAGTACAGGAGATGCAGGGCTGCAGGCATGGTACAGGAGAATCTCTTGTACTATGCCCGCAGCACTGCATCTCCTGAGGAGTCTCCCTTACCTTTTGGTGAGGCACCTTACATTTAAAAATGGCGCCACCTGGCACCAACACGTCACTGGGCATGCGCCGTCTGCCCGGGAATAGCCAAACTTGTACGAAGTACGCATGTCAGGCCGGCCGCAGACATTTTTTTATACAGGTCCTTAGCAGCCCCAGAGCAGGGGGAACTTGCCGACCTACCGGGAAATTTCCCAGGAGGCCAGTCCGGCCCTGACTCCACCCCATCTCCCTGGCATATATTCCCATCATCACCTGTGCCCATTCTAGACTCTAGCAGCTAAAAGATAATTTGAGTCCTTGTGATAACACCATAGGGCAGCCATTCTCAACCAGGGTTCCTCCAGAGGTTGCTAGGAGTTCCTTGGGCCATGACTGACTGACCTCCTATTGGATGTCATCTTCATAGTTGCAAGACCAATGCCACTTGGCAAAGCCAGCAACATGACACCAATGAGCTTTTGAGCTACCTTTAAGGGTGACATTCGGACCACTACTGTAAGGGCTTTATAAATCCTACTGACTACCAATGAATAAGACATTTTTCCATTTTCCCCGGATAAATGTATTTAAGTAAGGGTTTCCTGAGACCTGAAAATTATTTTTGAGGTTCCTCTGTGGTTAAAAAAAAAAAAAAAGGTTGAGAAGGCTGCCATAGGGACTAAGAAGGGAAAATTAACAATGCTAGGACAAGGTAAGGGAAGAGAAAAGGAGGTCCTTCAGCAGGGGTTAAGAGGTGGGGTCCTCGGACCCTGAGGCAGACATGGCTGCCACAGACGTAGCCCACCCTGAGGGGTCGGTGTCTTCGTATTCTGACGTGTCCTCTTCAGCCGCCACGTGGGAATGCGCATTGGTGGAAGCCCTTATAGTTTCAGTGTGGGAAACTTTAAAATTGGCTTATGACTCCACAGTGCCGGGTACGCAGGTGTCTTTTGGCTCTCACAAATCCCATTAATCGGGCAAGGGTTCATAATATTGTGGATGAATAATGGCGGCGCATTAAGCACATGCTGGTGGTGCCTAAGCGTTTTGCACACCGTTACCCCTTTGCGGATGCAGTGTCCACTCGGTGGACTGTACCGCCGAAGGTGGATCAATCAGTATCCTGGTTAAATAAAGCAACTGGTACCAGTGGAAGAGTTTTCAACTTTTGCGACTCCCATGGATAAACGGGTGGAGTCTTTGTCCTGCGATCTACACGTAATAGCGGGTTCCATTTTTAAGACTACCTTCGTGAACAACTACTGCAAGGTATTTTTCAGGCTGCTGTTTAAAGAGAATCTTTTTTTGTTTCTCTTTGAGGGTGTATTTTTGTTCAAAGTAAGCTCCAGTTGTTTCTGGTTTGGCTTCATGTTACCTGGTTGGCTAGGTTTAGCCTTTGGGGAATTACATCTTCTTGCGGTGTCTGCCCACCCCTCATGTTTATACTGCTTTGGGCCATCCCATTGGTCTAAAGATGATGGAGCTGTGTCTGTCGATGAACGATAGAGAAAACTGGATTTTTGTAAGAACTTACCGTAAAATCCTTTTCTCTGAAGTTCATCAACAGACGCAGCACCTGCCCCTCTACTTCTGAGTGAATGGGGTTTTCTTGTCTTCTAAACACTGCTTGCAACTATACTGATTGCTGAGTGTGAGGGGTTATGCCTGCAGGGACAGCCCTATAGGCGTAGTTAAACTTTTTTCCTGCCTAGTGCCTATTCCTGGTAGGAAGAGCATAACCCATTGGTCTAAAGATGGAGCTGCATCTGTCAAACTTCAGAGAAAAGGATTTTACAGTAAGTTTTTACAAAAATCCAGTTTTTTGTGTTTACCATAAAATCTATTTCTTTGCGTTAAAGGACACATTCAGAAACATTTGGGTTATTCCGTCACAACACCTACTGGAGGATTTGGACACTGGCAAAAAGAAAAAAAAAAGTCACCAGTCTAGTATAACCAGTCCCACTCCCAGTATGTCTCAGTTTTTAGAAAAGGAGTATGATCACAAAACAGAGGGGTAGGACCTGTGTCCCATAATGAACTCTAAGAAATGGATTTTACAGCAAGTACAAAAATCACATTTTCTTTTTTGTTCATTAAATGATACAGAATTGAGAGACAATTTGGATGCCCAAACAGCAGTCCAACTGAGAATTGGGCAACAGTAACAAAAACACGAACAGGCCTACATAAAACTGGCGGCTCCCTGCAGAACAAAACACTAATTGAAGTACCTTATGCCCAAAGCTGGCATCAGATGAGGCCTGAACATCTACCTATTAACACTTGTGTACAGAAAATGGAACAGGTGACAGCCTTGCAAATTTGGGAAACAGTTCCTTGATGCTAAAAAGCCTAAGTGGCACTCACAGATGTAATAAAGTGTGCTTAAACAGGAAAGATGGAACAACCCAGCCACGTACGACAAAAAGTAGGTTCCCTTTTATGGGGACCATCAAAAATGTGAGAGAGCGAATCATGAGAAAGAGAGAGAGCGAGAAAGAGAGAGAGAGCGAGAAAGAGAGAGAGAGCGAGAAAGAGAGAGAGAGCGAGAAAGAGAGAGAGAGCGAGAAAGAGAGAGAGAGCGAGAAAGAGAGAGAGAGCGAGAAAGAGAGAGAGAGCGAGAAAGAGAGAGAGAGCGAGAAAGAGAGAGAGAGCGAGAAAGAGAGAGAGCAAGAGCGAGAAAGAGAGCGAGAGCGAGAGCGAGAGAGAGAGCGAGAGCGAGAAAGAGAGAGAGAGAGAGAGAGAGAGAGAGAGAGAGAGAGCGAATCATGAGAGAGAGAGAGAGAGAGAGAGAGAGAGAGAGAGCGAATCATGAGAGAGAGAGAGAGAGAGAGAGAGAGAGCGAATCATGAGAGAGAGAGAGAGAGAGAGAGAGAGAGCGAATCATGAGAGAGAGAGAGAGAGAGAGAGAGAGAGAGAGAGAGAGAGAGAGCGAATCATGAGAGAGAGAGAGAGAGAGAGAGAGAGAGAGAGAGAGAGCGAATCATGAGAGAGAGCGAATCATGAGAGAGAGAGAGAGAGAGAGAGAATCATGAGAGAGAGAGAATCATGAGAGAGAGAGAGAGAGAGAGAGAGAGAGAGAGTGAATCATGAGAGAGAGAGAGCGAATCATGAGAGAGAGAGAGCGAATCATGAGAGAGAGAGAGAGAGAGCGAGAGAGAGAGCGAGAGAGAGAGCGAGAGAGAGCCAGAGAGAGAGCGAGAGAGAGAGCGAGAGAGAGAGCGAGAGCGAGAGAGAGAGCGAGAGAGAGAGAGAGCGAGAGCGAGAGAGAGAGAGAGCGAGAGCGAGAGAGAGAGCGAGAGCGAGAGAGAGAGCGAGAGCGAGAGAGAGAGCGAGAGCGAGAGAGAGAGCGAGAGCGAGAGAGAGAGCGAGAGCGAGAGAGAGAGCGAAAGAGAGCGAGAGAGAGAGCGAGAGAGAGCGAGAGAGAGCGAGAGCGAGAGAGAGAGAGCGAGAGAGAGAGCGAGAGCGAGCGAGCGAGCGAGAGAGAGCGAGAGCGAGAGAGAGAAAAAATCATGAAAGAGAGAGAGAGAGCGAGAGCGAGAGAGAATCATTCTTGAGAGAGAGCGAATCGAGAGAGAGCGAATCGAGAGAGCGAGAGCGAGAGACTGAACAGCCTACTAACAAAGTGAGTCTCCAGAAACAAGGAAGGCGTAGGAGGAAATTCCATCAGGTCTTTACCTGCAAAGTACCAGACACCACCCCCATCACTCCCCCCGCCCCCCCCCCCCCCCCCAAGCTAAGGGATCGGCCAGATACCTACAAGTTAGTGGCTAAAACTGCTATTTGTTTAACTTATTACTTAAAGTGGCACTGAAGGTTTTTTTTTTTACCTTCATGCATTCTACGCATGAAGGTAAAAAACCTTCAGTATGCTGCTTCGCCCGCATCCCCATAATACTTACCTGAGCCAAATCGCAATCCAGCAATGTGCACAAGAGCAGCTGCTCTCCTGGGTCTCTACCATTGGCTCTCACTGCGGTCAATTACAGCCAGGAGGGAGTGGGGGCAGCGCCTAGCCCCATTCTGTGTGTGTTGTGGACACACAGAGTAGGGCTTGGGGCCACTCGGAGAAGAGGAGGAGCCAGGAATGGCAGCAGGGGACCAGAGAAGAGGAGGATCGAAGCTGCTCTGTGCAAAACCATTCCACAGTGCAGGTGAGTATGACATGTTTATTTTATTAAAGTGGAGTTCCACCCATTTTTGGAACTTTAGATCTATGTAATCCCCTTTAAAATGGCTTTTACCAATGGAAACTTTTTTTTTTTTTTGCTAGTAAATACCTTAATTTCTGCTTTATTCCTCCTCTCCTCACTTCCGGGTCCGATCGGCGATGACGTCATTCGGCGATTCGCAGTGTCTGCTGGGATGTATTCTATTCCAGAAATCTCGCAGTAGCTGAGCTGTACTGAGCCATGCCTGCCCCGCCTCCGCCCCGCCTCCTCTCATTGAGTTGTATTGTATGCAATGTATTAAGGCCTCCTCCGCCCCGCCTCCCTCGAGGCGGGGCGGAGGCGGGGCAGAGAACGGCCTTAATACATTGCATACAATACAACTCAATGAGAGGAGGCGGGGCAGAGAACGGCCTTAATACATTCATACAATACAACTCAATGAGAGGAGGCGGGGAGGAGGCGGGGCAGAGAATGGCCTTAATACATTGCATACAATACAACTCAATGAGAGGAGGCGGGGCGGAGGCAGGGCAGAGAACGGCCTTAATACATTCATACAATACAACTCAATGAGAGGAGGCGGGGCGGAGGCGGGGCAGAGAACGGCCTTAATACATTCATACAATACAACTCAATGAGAGGAGGCGGGGCGGAGGCGGGGCAGAGAACGGCCTTAATACATTCATACAATACAACTCAATGAGAGGAGGCGGGGCGGAGGCGGGGCAGAGAACGGCCTTAATACATTCATACAATACAACTCAATGAGAGGAGGCGGGGCAGGCACGGCTCAGTACAGCTCAGCTACTGCGAGATTTCTGGAATAGAATACATCCCAGCAGACACTGCGAATCGCCGAATGACGTCATCGCCGATCGGACCCGGAAGTGAGGAGAGGAGGAATAAAGCAGAAATTAAGGTATTTACTAGCAAAAAAAAAAAAAAAAAAAGTTTCCATTGGTAAAAGCCGTTTTAAAGGGGATTACATAGATCTATGTATTCCAACCTATTAAAAATAGGTGGAACTCCGCTTTAAAAATAAACTTTAAGTCACTATATCAGTAAAGTATCAGTACAGGTATTTGCGGATTGAAAATAATGGTATACATTTGGTGTAAAGACTGCAGAATGCACCACAGCTGCATTTTTGTAATCCTGCCATGTGTATTCTACAGTATAACCCCTTATGAAACCTTTAGGTATATCCCACATTAAATTTGTAAATAAAATTAAATCAATATTAAATAGAAAAACACTTACGGGGATAAATGCGTAAGAAATTGTTTCAGTCACATTTACAATCTGTGCTTGAGGGTTTACTAAAGAACCAAATTTTGTCCACCTGACTTCCAACGCCAAAGAAACTGGGATTTTACACATACTTGCCTTTGAGAAAAAGAAGAAGCAATCAAGAATCGGAAATTTGGCAATAAAAATGAAATATGCATAACAAAGCAGCATCCGTGACATGGCATCCTGTGATGACAACTTTATAAAAACCTTTTTCTTTTCACGTACTTCAGTCAAGCAGAACTAACCAAGAAGAGGTTTTGTTTGCAATCTATAAGCTGCAAGTTCCTGCCCTAAGAAAGAACAGCAGTCCTGGTAAAACACTTAACCATTGTAAAATACTTGCAGAGCCGCTATTTACCAAATTTTGTCTTCTATAAAGGAAGTACTTTTAAACAGATAGCTAGGAACAATGCTAACAGATGAGCACAGGAAGAAAAGTATAGGAAGTTGTCAACCCAAGATTTTAGGTAGGATCAATAGGAAGTTTTCTGCACTTATTCAGATATAATAATTTAAATTATAAATAAATGGTAGGGAGCAAAAAAAAAAAAAAAAAGTATTTTTTCAAAACTTTACATACAGTTAATGTAGATGTAAATCTCAGATAAAACATATCCCTCTATAGTGTGTGCTTGTCTTAATCAAAGTGTCATTTCTGTTTGCTGCCTGGGTCTACTGATATCTGCAGGAATCACTTTTGCTAAGTTTTCTTGACACCAAATAGGTAAAAAGATGAAGTTTGCAGAAACAAAGGCAAAACTATGTATGTACAAACACTTTTTATCACTCTTTGTGACTCAAAAACTGCATATATCTTCAATAACTGAATTGTTATTGTTCATGCATTTCAGACTGGGTGACAAATCTTTGAAAAAGGCTATATTACAGCCGAAACGCGTCAGAAACTGGATGAACTCTGAATTACTACTTTCCTGGAATCCTCTCAGGAAACACAGAGACAACATCCACATATTTGTCACTATAAACCACATATGTCACAGATTCTTTTGAATCTTTTTTCCTACTTCTTCTTCACACTGGGCTTTCAACCCAAGCACTAATTTCACCTCAAAATATGTATATATGTATTATATATGATTAATGGAATAAATCCAAAATTTGTTTTACTCTTTTGTATCTACATTATTACTTGCCCACAAAGTCCCATCCCATTGGCCTGAGACACCAAAAACCACTCTCTTTCAATAGTTAAAAAAATAACAGGGGAGGGAGCTCCAGCACACCATCTGTGATTTACAGCCTTAGCTCTGTTCCTGTGTGCAGTGTGAAAGGGATGTGTGTCCCTTCCCTCCAATTAGCTCTCACTGAGCTCTGCAGAATGAACCTTCAGCTCCTCACCACCTGCTTTCTGAAAGCTCAGACAAGCTTTAAAATTCAGCGCTTTGAATAGATGTAAAGAGAAGAATGCAGATAAACAGGCACAACGTATATAGGATTGGTTTCATCTCTATGTACCATCTGAGGCTTGTCACTTCACTTGGTATATGTAAAACAGGAGTTCCCAAACTGGGTCAGGTGGGTCGCGAGCTGCGTATGAGTGGGTCGCGCTGAGCCGGAAATCACTGAGAGCGGGCCCGCTTAACTTGTGCTGTACGAACCTGCTCAAATTACAGAGAGCCAAAGCAGTAAAATCATGATGGATTCAGGACCCCGCCCACACTGTTTACGGAGGCTGGTCTGCATTTCCCGCAAGGAGGATACTTGCATCAGTGAGTACGTATGTGGGCTGTTCTATACGATATGTTCATGGGGTGCAGAGTCAGCTCCTCAGTCCTGCTGGTGGCAGCGGTGGTGGCTAGACTGGTATCGGGATTCTCTCAGCTATAGCGGACAGAGACAGCAGCCTCTGTGTCATAGAAGGACCAGGTGGCCCGGCGGTGTCAGGAGTTCATGGCAGCTTCTGTGACCCCAGTAGAGGATCTGAAGGAGAAGAGCCAGGACACCAAGACCAGCATAGAGCTCCTGATCATGGAGACTCTGGGTGAGGTGTGCTGGGCCCTGGAGAGGGCAAACAGGGGCTTCACCTTCACTGTGGACCGCTGGGAGAGGAAGGAGGGCGAGTGCCATATAGCATGCTGATCACTGTCCTGGGGTGGTTGATTTCTGTCCTCTGCCTGCCTTATACTGTCTATGAGGGTGCTTCTTACTTACAACTCCGCTTATATGCCACAGGTTTCTGACCCCTCACTTCGAACATCTGGCAAGTGTATTCAAAAATAAATTGAAAAGTAGTAAATTGATATTTTTTATTTGACATCCCCCTCCCCTTTAAAATATGCATTATTATTATTTGCATTTATATAGCGCCAACAAATTCTGTAGCGCTTTACAATATTCAATTACAAGCAAGTGGGCCCCGAAAAATAAATCTATTCAGAAGTGGGTCTAGGCCCAAAAGAGTTTGGGAAGCCTTGATGTAAAGGGTTTACAACCACTTTAAAGGAACATGCTCATTCAACCACACAACAGTAAGGAATCTGCTACTAAACTGATTTAAATGATAGAGAAAAAAAAATATTGACAGACAGGGCAAACTTTGGTGGGTTGTAATTGCATACTTTTAACAAACAAAGAGCATACCTGGGTACTGGCTTGCTGTCCAGGGCTGACCGTATTGATTGCAACCCAATCTAAAACATTCTCTGGCTGGGAATTTCCAAACTGGGCCACATACTCTGGAACCTGCTGCCCTTTAAGTGCATTCAAAATGGTATCTCCTGCAAGCTGGCAAAATGCAGCTATGGTATAATTTAAACTATTTAAACTGTAAAATACACAAATAGAAAAAAATTAATAAAAGCAGAAACTGCGACATGAAGTAACAAACAAAATGAATCTATTTACCGGAGTTTGCAGCCAGACATCATGTTATATCCAAATAACACAGCAGCCCGATTCCCTTCTTCTGTTAGACAGCTCTGGTCTATGGAGCTCTTGAGCAGGGTGAGTTGTCCAAATCTGTTGGTGCTTTGAACAATGCCAGATTTAAAGAGGTGCATTAAGGAGAAATAAGATGAACGAAGATACGAATCTCTGAATGTATAGAACACACACACACTATATATATATATATAAAGAGATATAGATATATATATATATATACACATATATATATATATATATATATATATATATATATATATATACACACACATATATATATATATATATATATATATATATATATATATATATACACATATACATATATATATATATATATATATATATATATATATATATATATAATCTCTATCCCCTGCATTTTTATAGTGCAAAAGAGATTTTTCAGTTATTTTCAGAACGCATACAACCACTAACCTTAGTCCCTGCAATGTTAAGAAAATTATAAATTAATCTCTATCCCTCAATAATAACTCCTAGCAGGTTTCTGGACCGTGGGCATAAAGCCCCAAAAAACGTAGGCAGGACATACCAACAGTATCTTTGAAACAAATCTCAGATCTCAGGTTTGCAAGGCCACAGTTCCATTTCCAAAACTATTGTGCTCCCCAAAGAATGTTTACATCCTACCCAGTTGGGTAATCATGTTGGAATATGGTCATCAGGAACAAACAATAAAAATGTTTTAGGTGGTCCCATGAGGTCCTAGGGACCCAGATATATTTAAAAATGTGTATTCTGATGCTATGACTTATTAATGTGTCCCCACATGACACCACTAAAGGCTTCACAAAGCTAGTACACTGACCGTGATCTCAACTTCGTGAACTTTGTTCTTTGTGAGACATTTCTACCTCTTCCAGTAAAACCACCCACCTCAATTCATTCATGGCTAAGGAATTCCAGGGCTTTTACTTATTGTTTACTAAAGACAAAACAGTACAGGTGTGTATGTGTACAGAAAGCATACTGACCATCCATTACAACATGGCTTGGAAAAATTAGGACAGTTGAAGGGAACATACAGAACAAATCATGTCTCCAAAGATTTAATTAAAGACACCTTAAAACTGAAGTTTCATTAACATTTTTTTTTGGGGGGGGGGGGGGCAGATACAGCACCATACACTATAGTGACTCAACAGTGTGGGTAAAAAAAATCAAGTTGGTGAACTTGAGATTTGGAATCAGTATAGCCCAAACATATGCAGGAGCAAGAAATGTGCAACGCCCTGCTGAACTTATCCACAGATATCCCTATGTATAGAAATATCATGACATCATTATGCATGTTACATCTTCCATGCTCAGCTGATCAGGAATTGTCTGAAACCCAAACTGTGGATGCCCAGTAAATAAATAATATTTGTTCATGGGAGCTGGCCACAATTTCCCAAGAGCAAACACAATCAGGTAGAACCCGCCCCCCCCTTTTTTTTTTTTAACAAACTGTTGGCAACCCTGCACACCCTTAAAAGGGATGTTTTTTAGGCTGTGAGTAGAGGTCTCAGACTTTAGAATATATAGGAGTGTAACCAGCCCATTTCCTGAGGCGACACATGCTCTCTGTGCTTCAGAGACCTCAGACCTGATTCTAAATTGTCAGGAGCAGTAAGAAAGAGATTTTTAGGCAAACACATCATTTAACAATATTTTGGGGTTTTCGAGTTGAGCGGGTAAGAATTAAAATGTTTGCCTTATTTCGGTCTGTGACCCTAAAGACGAGAAATAGCCACTTTAGGACTGGGAGATTTTCCCCCTTCATGACCAGGCCCTATTATGCGATTCGGCACTGCGTTAATTTAATGGACAATTGCGTGGTCGTGCGACGCTTTACCCAAATAAAATTGACATCCTTTTTTTCCCACAAATAGAGCTTTCTTTTGGTGGTATTTGATCACCTGTGCAATTTATATCAATTTTTTTTTAACATTTTAGGCCAATTTGTTTTCTGCTACATATTTTTGGTAAAAAAATAAATAAAATCGCAATAAATAAAATCGCAAAAAGCGTATTTTGATTGGTTTGCGCAAAAGTTATTGCATCTACTAACTACTGAAAAGATTTAGGTCGTTTTTATGGGGTTTTTTTATTTTTTTACTAGTAATGGTGGTGATCTGTGATTTTTAGCGGGATTGCGACATTGCGGCCGACAGATCAGACCCTTAACTGATATTTTTGACACTTTTGGGGGTACCAGTGACATTTCAGAAAATAGCCAAAGACTATCTGCAGCGCTTGCTAGTAGCCCAATACAACGTATAAGTGTATAACCCCTATTATTGGCCTGGAAGGCCTTCAAGCGTATTTGGTCTTAGTGCTATACAGCACAGAAGACCCACTACCTCTGGTAAGTGATCCACTTTTTACCATACGCCACTGGAAAAAGGAACCCACGCCACGAAAGTCACAAACTTTTGGAATATTGAGCACGAAGCACCTGCACTTTGATATAGATCCTGGCAAAGACTGTTTATTTGTCACTTTGTTGGACTATAATTTGGACTAATATTTGCACTATTTGTCATATACTATAATATTTGCCACCATTTATTTATTATTCATCATATATGTATTTTGAATTCACTGAATTTTAATCTATTTTATCTTAACTATTATTATTCATATTTATTTAAATAATTTAATAATCATACACTTATACGTTGTATTAGGCTACTAGCAAGCGCTGCAGATAGTCTTTGGCTATTTTCTGACATTCACTACAATCCTACAGCTGCTGCTATTCACACTTAATTTTGTTAATTTATTAATTTGCAAATTTTGAGCACAGCAATCCACCTAGGCGCGGGGAGATACACCCCAGTGTATCAGAGTTCAGTGTTCTCTTCTTTCTACCAGTGACATTACTACAGTAATCAGTGCTAAAAATATGCACTGTTACTGTAATAATGCCATTGGCAGGGAAGGGGTTAACAGTATAGGTGATCAAGGGATTAAAGCGGTTGTAAACCCTATAAAAAAAAAAATAAAAAAAAAAACCTGCAAGACAAAGGCATAATGAGCTAGTATGCATCGCATACTAGCCCATTATGTGTAACTTACCTTAAAACGAAGCCCCGACACGGACCCCCGGACATCGATGCGGGCGCTGCCATGATCCCTCGTCGTCTCTTCCGGGTTCGGCGGCTCCGGCACGCTGATTGGCCGGAAGAGACGGCTCCAGCGCGCTGATTGGCCGGAGCCGCGATGACGTCACTCCCGCGCATGCGCGCGGGAGTGATTTTTCCGGGAAGCTCCCGGCAACTTAATTGAAGGTCCCCCCGGACCTTCAGAGCGCATGCGCCGCTCGCGCAAGCGGCTGCATGCACTGTAAATATCTCCTAAACCATGCCGGTTTAGGAGATATTATTTGTACCTACAGGTAAGCCTTATTATAGGCTTACCTGTAGGTAAAAGTGTCAAAAAGCGGGATACAACCGCTTTAAATGTCACCCTAGGGGAGTGATTCTAACTGTATGGAGGCTGGGCTTCTGAGATGACCATAGAGACATGTGATCCTATATAGCAGGATCACATGAGCTCTGTGACCGTCCCAGGGAGAAGAAGGACGGTCGGCTGTTTTTACAACAGCCGACCGTCCTCTCTCAGCGGGGAACGATCGAGAGTGTCAGGCAGCAATCGGAGCCGCCTGACACACACATCGGCTTCCCTGCTGACGAGCAGGGGCGGGAGCGCGCTGGCGGCGGCGGCGCGCGCTCGCCCCCTAGCTCTTCCCAGGCAAATCAAGCATGCATACGTGGTTTTGCCTGGGAGAGCCACTCTGCCGCCTTATATATACAGTATGCGGTCGGCAAGTGGATAGAAAGAGCAATGTATGTCAGCTGTGAACTCTCTAAAGGTCCCCCTTCGCCTAAGCTTTCTAATCAGGTCTGCCTGTCAGTTTTTCACGTGGACCTGATTGGAAGCTCCATGCAGCTCTATGGACAGGCGGATGTAAACAGACTTGTGTCTGTTTACATCTGCCCACCTCTGTGTCCATCCCTGACTTGAAGAAACATGATGGATTGGAGGTAACTTGAAGTAAACAGACACAAATCCTTTTACATCTGGCAGCCGATAAAGCCATCACATGGTCTGCCAAAGTCCGCTGTCAAAATGCGGGCACAAACTGGATGGAACAGGCATGGATGTCACCAAACTGACATTCATCCCATTTCACTCTAATTTACAGAGGATCCTCATCTAAAGCTGGCCATACTTTAAACAATTTACTTACTCAATTTGCTTCAGATTTACCTTCAACTGTGTAGTTCAGGGGTCTGCCTGATTACATATGTAGCACTGCCCCCTTGAGGACTGCTGAATTCTTCAACTTTTTAGGTCCCTCTGGGTTACCGTTAGCAACTGCATGCACAAACTTAACACTTTAGTTTACGGGTCAGTCAATGATCAGTCTAGGGGTTGTAGTTTTTTTTTTTTTTTAATAGGGATGGGAGAAGGGATAGAGTGGGATACTTCAGAAATGAACTATTCAGAGTTGATGAGGACTCCTGTCTGTACATGCAGCCAAGCTGTGGATTCACCTTGCCACAAAAATAATTTTGGAATGAAGTAGAAGACTTGATTAAGCAACTATCTTCAAGGTACTCGCCTAGCACCCCCTTTCTCTCCACCAGCTGACACCCGTCCTCTGACTACTCTACTCCGGAGTGGCCCCCTTCCTTGTCAGGCCCTTAGACATGATCCCCTGTACTTAAGATACTGTTTTTCTAAAGTCTCCAGTATCTCAACCCCTCTAGTCAGCTCTCCTGGACCTCTGGGTTCAGCTCCTTCATTCTGGTTCCCCAGGCTGACTGCCTGTGACCACGTGCCACCTGCTACAGAGGAGGAGGCAGCCATCACCCTCCTTCCGGGACTCTGCTCACCAGCCAAAGACCCCAAGCACATGTGCTCCTGGGTTTTATACCAAACCCCAGAATGCACCAAGACAACCAGTCTGTGGCAATCACTAAGGCTGTATCAAAGCATGTGTATCCATTGGTCAGGTTTTCTCCACTGTCCAATATGCCTCCCTATTGGACCAGCATGAAACACTCCCCTAGACCACATGAATCACACACTGAGCACCATGAGCAGACCTAACTCACAGATCCTGCTCTCTGTTAAGCAGAAAGCAATATAGAATTTGCCTGCTGCTCCTCTGACAGGCAGACAGAGCAAAACTACACTCACTCTCTAGCACCTACCTAGGAGGGTGCTACACATACAAATTGAAAGTGTGCTCTTTGGTAAACTTCAGGTGTGCAGCAATGTTGTTTTTTGGGAGAGCAGAGGCTTTCTATGTGGTTTTCTGCCGTGAACGGTGCCAGTTCAAAGACTTGCATATGGAAGACTCAAACAGGATGTTTTCCAGTTCCCGTGATATCTTCAAGCCTTTAGTGGTTACTCGTGGGTTCTTCTTTACCTCATTGAGGATTCCGAGTTGTGCCTTGGGAGTCATCTTGGCTGGGCACCCACTGCAAGAAAAGGTAGTCCTAGTACTAAACTGTCTCCATTCATACACAATTTGTCTAACAGTTGATTGATGGATGCCTAAACACTTTGAGATTGCCTTGTATCCCCGTCCAGCTGTCACGTACCTTGAGATGGTGCCTGACGTGGACAGGAAGGCGATCTCTTACACCTCTGGCCAGGCACGAGTGACTAGAAGTTAAGATGGTGAAGGCTGCAGATGTGAGGTCTGTGCGTACTTGGATGCAGACTGAATCGTGACGCAGGGCAGCAGGTACTTGGCAGGCTGGCGGGTGGCAGAAAGCAGGTACTTGGCAGACTGGCTGGTCACAGGCAGCAGATGCTTAGCAGGCTGGCAGGTCACAGGCAGTAGGCACTTGGCAGGCTGGCAGGAAGCAGACAGCAGATGTCAGGATGACTGAACACACAGCAGGGTCAGGCAAGCCAGGTCGGTAACTAGCAGGCACGTCAGGAACAAAGTGGTAGGCAGCAGAGTAGTCAGGTTCAGGCTGGAGTTGGAAACAGAAAACAGGCAGACAGAGGGATCAAGCAGAGACGTGGTCGAGCAGCAAGCCAGGGGTGGGTTCAGGCAGAGTACAAGCGTGGTCAGATGGATCAGGACGGGAACAGAGTTTAAACACCAGGAACAGGTAGCAGAATGCTGTAGACCATAAGACAAGGTCCTAGTGCAGCAGAGGTGTTTATATAGCCCACTTGGCGCCACTTTATTGGCAGGCGTGAACGCTGGTGCGCATAGGAGCATGCATGTTTGCGAGTCATGTGAACAGGAATTCACTGTCCATGGGTTTGGCTAATAGGTTTTCTCTGTCTGTGGATTTGGCTAACAGACATTCTCCGTCTGCACATAAATATGTGCCTGGGCTTATTTTTTTTTTCCCCGACACCAGCCTTATGCAGATCAACTACTCTTAAATGTATGTCTTCAGAGAGCTCCTTTTTGTGAGGCAAGTTGCGCATCAGCAAATGCTTCTTGTGAACAGCAATCTTAAAATGTTTGAGTGTCTTTTGTCAATCAACATAGCTCTAAACCACACCTCCAAACTAATTTCTTTAATTGGACACAAAGTGTGCACACTACTGACTCCAATCAGCTTTCATAGAAGCAATTAAACTGTGGGTTCACTTATTTTTTCCTCCAGCACTGTGAATGTTTAATGAGTGTTTAATCAAGACACGAGAAATTAGAATTGTGTGTGTGATCAGCTTAAGCACATTGTGTCTGTATATTGTTGTGACTTAGATGAGGATCAGACACATTTTATGGCAAATTACTGCAGAAAACGAGTTAACTCCAAAGGATTCACATAGTTTTTCTTGCTGCCTTATGCGGTTAAATCCAAGGCGTGTGCTTTTTTCACCTTGCAAAACAGACCCAGTTTACAGAGCAATTCTAGGCAACAAAATGAATTACCCCTGCTAAAGAAACTACATTTTACCTAAATGTGAGTTCTGTGTAATCCACTACAGCCAGATTACAGGAAGTTCCTCAATTGAGGGCTCAGTGGGTCTGCTGCCAAAAAGTATTTTGTAAGATCCTCTCACTCTGCTTTATGTATCACCAATCTGATTAATCTTTCCATAGTAGATTTGAATCTGACTGGTGGCTGTACAAAATTCTGTTCTGACATTTGTACACATATGGCTTTCTGTAGGTGAGGAACAGCAATGGGGATACCTGTTCTGCAATACAAACAAAACAAGTAAAGATCACCATATTACTGACAAAAGGCACTGGAACAGCAAATGCTTATCATGGATGAAAATCTGGAAGCCTACATAGGTGGGCGGAGCCCTATATACAATTTCTACAGGAAAGTACCTTCATTGCAAACATAACAAACAATACTGTAATGTGTTAATGCTATGTACAATGTTAAGCAGTCATTGTATGCCTAAATATAATTTAGGGTTATATACGGTTTTATGAAATATAAAAAAAAAAAGGATATTGTGGCAACTTATAGCCAGCAATTAGAGGCATCCCAAATACATAGCCTGGGTTTCCGCTGAGAGCGCCTGGTGTTGTGCCTTCCTATAATGGAACAGAAAGTTACAGCTGCGGTTAGATATAGATTGAGATAATGCTTCTATCAACAAAACACTGTTGACTATTCAGCATTAATATTTCTTATTCCTTTTCAACGTACAAAATGGTATTTACATGAGAAGCACAATCTGCGCTGGCTGTGGTGAGCAATCAGCAACAGTAACTAGGATAAGTTAATGATTTCACACATGAAACTTGCATAAACGTTGATCCCTTCTTCAATTAATCACATTATCTTACATGGGATGACAGGATCTGGATAAGTATGTGTCCTGTAACTATTACTTTTACAGCTTCTGCACCAAGGTTCAATTGTATGGTGTCCAAGACGGTAGCACAGGATAACAAATTTATAATAAAGGAAAATGTGCCGATGGAGGAGGCATTTTCAATCAAAACTGCCATTCCACGGTTATAGTCATTTCTCCTAAAACTTTTAAGGCAAAACAGCACTTACCTGTCCTGGGATCCGATGTCATCCTCACCTGGGCTAGTTCTTCATTAAGGCCCGTACACACGATAAGAAAATCTGAAGGGAAAATTCGTCCGATCTGCCGATTTTCGGATTGTTAGTATGGTGCTTTCGACAGCCGACTGACTTTTCGGCTGACAAAATCCTGATGTGCAGGCTATATAATTTTTGTCATCCGTCAAAACAACGTCCGATTTTCGTCTCATTAGTACAGATTTCGACAGAAAAAAATCTTAAGCGCAAGACTAGGCATGCTCAGAGACGAAAGAACGCATACAAAATAATCCAGCACATGACATCACTTCTGAAGTAGAATTCTGTCGTACGGGAAAATTTGTATAAAAATAACCTCTTCACTTTCCACATCAGACTAGCATGCCACAAAAAACGGACGACAGATCGTTTGATAATCTGATCGTGTGTACATGGCTTTAGTCTATAAAACCCAAGCGCTCACCTAGTTAGGAACCATAGGTGTGCTGCTCTCCTCAAGTGGGGAAACTCCAGAATACTGCAAACAAAAAAGGAGGCGCAAAACGCCTAGTGCATTACCTTTTGACACCTTTAAAAAAATGTTATTGAAAAGCCAAAAACATACTCACAAAACATGAAGAATAAAATCGCATATTGACTCCAGATTGCCAGAAGTCTGCCAAGCAAAATAGGTTGGGCTAGCAGAAGCCAGCAGTGGGATTAGCAGAGAGGGGCAGCAGCCACTGAACAGTTAAAGTGGATCCAAGCACAGGGACGAATCCTCCCCCACATAGGAGGCCAAGCACAGGGACGTGTCCTACTCCACATAGGAGTCGATATGTGATATGCGATTTTATTCTTCATGTTTTGGGAGTATGTTTTAGGCTTTTCAATAAAAATGTTTAAAGGTGTCAAAAGATAATGCACTAGGCGTTTGCGCCTCCTTTTTTGTTTGTTTGAGGTAGTTCTTCATTAGCCTTCAGTTACCCCCCGGCGCCAGCATCCTAACTGTGGGCAGCCGGCTATGTTGCTTTTGGCTTCACAGCCTGCTGTCCACTGTGCATGCGCGAGCCACGCTTTGTGAATGGTCCCTCAGTCTTCTGGGACCCGTGATGTGCCCCAAAAGACTGCGAGGAGGAAGGGGGGAGGAGAACTTCCGCTCAGATCACCTAGACGATCCAAGTGGAAGTGGGAGCAGGTTACCTGTCAAAACTAGGTACCCGCTCCCCCACCCCCACAAATGCCATGCAAAATATGGGAGGGGGGGGAGGAATTTTGGTTGAAGTTCCACTTTAAGGAATACAGTGGTGTCCCCTCCCCAGCTGCAGCCTGCCAGATGGATAATTGACGAGCAGCAATACACTGACAAAGCAGAAACTCTTCGCCCCCTGTTAGCATGTTCCCTGTAAACCAGGCATGTCCAACCTGCGGCCCGGAACCGCAGGCAATGGGGCCCACTGCCCCCTGACCATTTTTTTTTTTTGCTGGGGAGGAAGGAATTTTAGTCGGGGGTACGGCCACAGCCGCTTCCAACTGTAGGCAGAGGCTGCCTCGGAGGGGAGGGGAGGGGGGGCAGCCGCTGTCATACGAAGCCCCGCCTCCTGGACCAGCTCCTATGGTAGACAGCACATTGGTGACATCTATCATAGGAGTCGGTCCAGGAGGCAGGACTTCGTTAGACAGCGGTCGGCGGGTACACGGGAGATCCCCGCTCTGTGTAATCCAGCGGCTCTCCTCTCTCTTCATTGCAGACTGCATTGGATGGGCATGCACTGGTGAGGCTGCATTGATGGGCACTGATCAGGCTGCACTGGATGGGCATGCACTGGTGAGGCTGCATTGATGGGCACTGATCAGGCTGCACTGGATGGGCATGCACTGGTGAGGCTGCATTGGATGACCACTGTTTAGGCTGCAAGTGCCATGCGATCTCCTGTCTGCCGTGGGAGACTTAGGATGTCTGCAGTCAGTGACAGAGCCACTGCTTCCTGTATAGTTCCGGCTCTGTCACAGGCGGGGTAATATGAAATGCACTCCGCCTGTGACAGGAGCCATACATGAAGCAGCAGCTCTGCTCTCTACTGCAGCCGCTGCTTCCTCCAGCAGTACGCAATGTCATGACCAGCAGTACCCGCATGACCAGCAGTACCTGCCAGCAGTAACTGCCCCAGTAGTACCCGCCAGCAGTAACTGCCAGCAGTCTGCAAAATAAGTAGAAAAGGTATGTGCATTAGCGTGTGTAAATTGTTGCAATATGTTTTTTAATAACTAGTTGTGTTTTGTCATAATATGTCATGTCCTATGTCATATTTGATATGTGATAGGGGTGCGAAGGGTGTGAAGTCATATGTGATAGGGGTGCAACTAGACCCCAGCACATAACTAAATATCCCAGCACATGCAGTGTTTCTGACTCCTACCACCATGACCACTTCAAATCACTAAAGTGGTCATGGTGGTTAGAGTGTTCCTTTAATATCCCTCAGAAGAAGTAAACCTCTGTATACCGATTCCATTTCATTTGATCATCCTCTAGTCGTGTTAAACTAGTGTGTGTGTGTGGGGGGGGGTTGCGCGGCGGCGTTTTATTACTTAGATACCTTAACTATAGTATATATTTTATATGCGGCCCGAGAAAATTTCTCTACACTTAATGTGGCCGGAGAAGCCAAAAGGTTGGACACCCATGCAACAAATGCACAAGCAGCAGAGCTTTACAGGGTTCTATTACATCCCCTTCTTCTCATAGCGCAAATTCAGCTAACAGGAGATCAATATAAAGATAGGCCAAGTTATTTATTTTGAAAGAATTCAAAAATGCATTGAATGGTGTTTTAACAAGTGATCGACCGATATCGTTTTTTTTTTCATTGCTGATACCGATATTTTAGTCATCGCATATTGGTAACGGCCGATATTTTCGTACATTAAAACACTTTTTATTTATTAATTTTTTACAAGTACTCTCGTCTCCTCCTGCTCCTTGTAATGAGAGCCGAGTGGCTTTTCAGCCGCATCAGTTGTCATTACAAGACAGTCGACTATGGATGCTCTAGCTGCAGGCATCACTCCAGTATATGCACTTTCCCGAAATATCTGCAATATCGGTAACCTCAGGGGCCGATTCCGATATATCGGGGAAAGTGCAGATCGGCCCTCGATATATCGGCTTTGCCGATAATCGGTCAATCTCTAGTTTTAACATCTGCCTGAAGTTCAATGTTAATGCAAACATGTGCTTTAGCCATTTAGGGGAGTGCATAGCCCTGAAAAAGCTGCAACTCTGGCAAACTGTAGTGTACACAGGAATTTCCTTTGCTCTTGCATACAAAATCAGAACAAGGGATTGAAAAGAAGGTAACCATTAAAAGCTAGAGGGATTGTGGTCCCTTTGCGCCATCTTCACAATTGGAGGAGGTGTGAATCTTTAAAAAGCCTGAGGCACTGCTGCTTTAGAGTCATCTGAAATTCACTATTACACCCCTCTAGGGGTGATGGGTTTTGCTGCAGGGCAACTGCCAGGTTGTGGCCCTCATACAAACCTATTTAAATGGAAGCTGACCAGGGAAAGAACCCGAACAAAAGTAAAAAAGGGACAGGCAGCAGTCAAGCATGATCAAATACAAGGATAAAGTCCATAACCAAATAAACAGGAATTTAGGCACACTGGATTTGAAGGCACTTGAGGACACAGGGTCATTGAAGGCACAGACTGCATTGGCTACTGGAGACAGTGGGGTAAGAGAAATGTACAGTGTTAAATGGGAGCACTGAGATGCTAAAAAACACAGGAACACTGAGGTTAGGGTTTCTTGCAGCACAAGGGTGCTGGGAACACAGGAGTGAGAAAATAACAGTCACTGGAGACCCCAAGGTGCAGAGATCACTGGAGGCTCCAAGGTGCAGGGATCACTGGAAGCACTGGGGTTACAGAAATGCTTGGAATAAAGGAACTGGAAGCCATTGCCACTCTGAACCATTGAACCAGGGGTCTTCAGCTAGGCACACAACATGTTGCTCCAGCACCGAAAGACGGTCTGAGCACATTTTAAATAGAGAATAAGATAGTGGCTAAACAGGAAGTGGCCTTACACCAAGCTAAATTAATCAGCAGGTGAAATGCAGACACACCATTCCAGTGCAAGACCAGACCTTATGTTTGTAGAACTACAAGTGACAGAATAGCCTTGCTGTTGATCTGTGGACCCACAAGTATTAGATCAGCTGCAAAGCTGATTTGTGACAGTGACTATATGCTGCCAGAGAGCTGAATTAAAGTGAACCCTGCATGAGAAAAGCATAGATGCTTTTTCAAATAATCTTAAAAAGGTAAATACCTCTGCATGTTAAAATACATGTACCTGTGAATGTCATTAAAAAACTGAAGCCTAATTGAGCAGTAGGACATTTTTTGTAATAAGAAGCTGTGGAAATGTGACATTCATAATATGAAAGTTCTACTTCTGTTCAAAATACTTAAAGTGAAATGAAGTGTGCCACCAGTCACCTGAACAACATTAGTTCGGAACGCACACAAATCTGCAACAGAATAAATTCAATGGAAGAAAGAATATATGCTCCTCTGGGGACAACTATACAAGGTAACATTCACATGGGTCAATAGTTTGTTGTGTTCAGAGTTGCCTAAAGGACTCCTGAATTTAACTGCTCTCTGTATTATGGCCACAAACTGGCTGGTTAGCTGCAGACAGCTCATATGAGGCCAGAAACTTTGAAGAAATGTCATCCCTGGACTGCTCGAATGAGAGGTTACGTGCAAAAAGCTGTGGCCCGGCCATTGATTTGTAGAGTCCAAATCTGAAAGGCCACATTTGGGCGGAACTTTGCATACAGAAACAAAACTATGCCTCACCGCGTGAAATGCCGAGTTGCGCATGCGCGGTGATGTGACACACGCAACGACATGACGTCACTGGACGGCTCCAATCACAAAGCTGTTTGGCACCAGTGGCGATCATGGGGGGATAAACACCAGCTCACAGGCAGTGTCTATCTGTGGTGGAGGACAAGAGAACACACATGCAGGGAGACATCTTCAGGTTAGGAAGCAATCATTTAGACATAGAGGAGAATATTGAAGCTCTGAGGGAGTTATGTTGCAGGCGATTCAAGCATACGTTTCTGTTATACAGGGACACATGCATGTAGCTGTAAACCTTGGGATCCAAACAAATCTATGGGGGATTGGCCTATCGATACCCGAGTAAACACATTGGATGGGATCTGTATTGAGATGTACCCTAAGGTAGGTACAGTGATTGCATCAATATAGACAGGTTAATTGGCATAGAGCAGTGATGGCAAACCTTGGCACCCCAGATGTTTTGGAACTACATTTCTTATGATGCTTTTGCACTCTGCAGTATAAAAGAGTATCATGGGAAATGTAGTTCGAAAACATCTGGGGTGCCAAGGTTTGCCATCACTGGCATAGAGGCATTCAGGATTAATACATTCAGGACTAACAAGGGGACACTTTGTCTATTTGCCCCCCCCCCCCTCACCTTTTTCCCCTCCATATATAGGGGAATTTGAAGTACATACCGAGTAGAACTGCGGTTCATAGACTCCCTCCTGCATATCATGCTGTATTACGACCAAGCCATTAAAACAATACTCCAAATAAAGGAGAACCTTAAGGTATGTAAAGTGGTTAAACATATGGGTCATTGGGATCAAATATACTATAAAAAACATATTTTAGCATTAATAAAATTTCACTTAATATAGGTGAAGAAGGCACGAGTGTGCAGTAACAAGTGTCCTTACTCTATTTCTTCACAAAAATACCAGGTAAAATAGCTTATATCATAACATGTATATATAAAAACACATGTGAACATGAGTGAGATATTGAACTGGATAACATGTCTAATTAGGGGAACGCTTATGCAGGTCCAGCCATATAACTAATGGACAGGAGTGAGGCGCTAGACCTCTGTGTCCACCCCAGACATAGGCGACACCTTGTGCATGCAAGTGCTGACTGTGATAAAACTCATAGAAATTGTTGGAAAAAAAAAAAGTTGTACATTGTACGAACATATTTGTTTAAGATTACTAGATTGTGATACACCTGCTGTTGATCCTGAAGAAGCATATCGCGAAACGCGTCGACCAGCAACAAGGAAAATTCACCTCAATCATTGGATATAATGAGTATAGGTGTTCACAGTGATATTATTAGCAATATCATATGAGCTTGATATGCATTTTAAATAGTTTTCCTAGGGCGCTTATTGTTGTTTTTTACATCTAATAAAAGATAATATTTTACAAATAGATTAAGTCTGTCTCATGTTAGTGCCACTAAAATCCACCATAGCAGGATTGTGTATTGCATTTTTTTGTTAGTATATTATTCACATAGGTCAATAGCCTGTTCAGAGTTTGCTAAAGGACTCCTCTGGATGTAGCTGCTCTCTGTATTATGGACACAAACTGGCTGGTTAGCTGCAGAGAGCTTGTATGAGGCCAAAAACTTTGAAGAAATGTCATTCCTGGACTGCTCACATGAGAGGTTACGTGCAAAAAGCTGTGGCCCCTGCCATTGATTTGTAGAGTCCAAATCGGACAGGCGATACTGACAGCTTCTGCTTCCAGCACACACTGTGTGCATGCAGCTTTGAGATTCACCGGAAATAATCCGAATTCTTGCCAGTCGCTGCCCAATTGAATGTAGCCTAAAGGTGTAATTTCCCTTAACTCTCTGTCCAGCTGACACCCAGGGTAACCAGAGCAAATAGAAAATGTGAATCTCCACATTGGGAACACAGCAATGAAAACCCAACAAGGGTTGTAACCATTCCCTACTATATCCAAATCCTAAATCCATCTGTTGGTTATAGATACACTTTACACGGTACATGGTGTGAAAAGCAAAAAGCCTTCCTGGAAAGTAAGGGCTGTATGTATTGCAGAATTTCATACCTCTTTGAAACTGATCTGGAAGGATTGCTGAAAAGGGTTCCCGCTGATTGTTCCAAGGGTG